>NW_026089542.1:2005779-2674372 GCF_000143185.2 Schizophyllum commune H4-8
GGACGGAGGGCGCTTGCTCTGTTACGGACAGCGACGTCGTCGCTTGACTTTCTGGCGGCTTCAGATGTACGATGGGGTCCGACGCTGTCCGGGAGCCTGGTATTGAGTGTAAATGGGGGGCTCTGTGTAAGCTGATCTTCGGGACGAGTGGCGGCGCCTCTTCGTCCGTTCCATCCGAGTCGCTATCCGCGATGGTGCTCCCGCCAATGGAGCTCAGCTCTTCCGTGCCTTCCCTCGAGCGCTTCTCGGGCGTCTCGACTAGCGGTGCCCCGGAGAGAGACGTCCACGCCATGCAAAGACAGCGCCAGACGAGGAGACATATTCGGATGAGGAATATGCGCCGAATCTCGGCTTCGAATGGTGTGGGTGCAGGGGCCTTCGTGGAGGTAGACGCTTCGTCGGAGGCGGGAGGGGTGGTCGGATACAGGGGTGATTCCTGGAGGCTGGCGAGGGTAATGAAGTCCGCTGGGGATGACATCGTCCGACGCGGTGGGCGGGTAGGGGGTGACGGGTTCGGCGGCTGGCGGTACTGGGGGAAGAGGAACGATTTGGTCCAGGTCTTGACGCGCGGAATGGCGCTGTATCGTGCGTGGCCATTGTGCAGCGCGTACTCGGTATGCTCGGCGGTAGGGGTGGAGGGCGGCGTGTGCGGCGCGGCGAGGACGTCAAACTGGCGCGAGAGATAGGTGAGGGAGTTCATCGAGACGCGACCCCGTCGCTGTGCTTGGCGACGAGCTCGACGCTGGTGACGACGGCGAGGACAGACGGCGGCAGTGAGCGCAACACGCGAAAGAGAGCTTGCGGCTATATATAACCGGGCCGGTCGCCGAATCGCTCGACTTTGCTTCCCCAACCGTGGAAGTTGGGCGTTTGCTGGGGCAACTGGCGCGACACTGCGGCTTTCTGATACGTGGTCGTCGAGATCAGACCTTGCTCTTTCTCGCCTCATATACCCCGCTCGTGATTCCCCCTTCAGATGGACTCTGTGATAATCGGGCCTTCTATCGTCCAGCAATCGCCAGCTGACGCTGACCGATCGTAAACGAACTCGTACGAACGTTGCGGAATTGTCCCCCAGCCTCGGGTACGCGGCGTACACGTTCAAAGGTACAAACGTTCAAAAGTCAAGTGCGAATGAAACAGTGTTTGGTATCGATATACAGGTGCGATGATTAGTGCTATGGTACATATCCAGTCCTTCGAGTATTCACAACCATATATCCGGTACGTACAAATACAGACTAGAAAAATGGTCAGCGGGAGGCTCTAGGTAAGCTTTAGAGATACGGCACCTTTATGAAAGTCACTTACAAGGCCGAGAAGAACTTGAGGACGTCCTCCTTGTCGGGGCGAACTCGATGCTCCTCGGAGACTGGTGGCGCAGCGACAGGTAGCGTGCCAATGTGGCACTCAGCGGGCAGCTTATCGATCGTTCCGGGTTTGTGGAAGTGCACGAACATCGGCCTGGGCATTGTCCGTCAGCCATCGACGTCCATCTCAATGAACGCACGCAAGTACTTACGTGACATCCTTCCCAGCGTTCTTCAGGATCGACTCGGCGCCTGCGCTGTGCTTGTCGAGGAAATTCGTGACGTCGTACACCTCCCCGTCGAAGATCACCCAGCAATCGTTGCGAGACGTGTGTTTCGCGACCTCCGAGGGCTGTATCACAGGTAGGAAGTGGGATGGCTCTCCCGATATCCAAGAGGAATTAGGCAGGTGCGCGTGCGAGTCGCGAGGCGACCACAACGCGTAGCCGGTCTAAACGATCAACGTCAGTCTACCGTCAAGGCAAATGGGCAGACAGCACACTCACATAAGCGACGATACCCACGCCAGCAGCGGCGATGAGGTCCTTCAGGAAGGGCGAATGACGAGGGTCATCAGGCCCGTAGTGTGCGCTGTTCGGGTTCGCCGAAGACGCGATGCGCCGCTTAGCGGCAGCCGCAGCGAGGCAGACACCAGCACGCTGGAGTTGTTGAGACCGGACGACGGCAAGCGCGGCAGGGGCGGCTAGTGTGCGTAGCATATAGTGGGGTTGGCAGGGTTGTTGGGGTTCGATGAGAAGAGAAATCGGACGAGTTCGAAGCCCCCATAAGTACTTTTGCGCGTTCCGAAATCGCGCGGTGGACGCTTGACAGGCTTGCAGCCGAGAACGAGGCAGTTCCCGTCGAGAACATGAGCGGCGGGTCAGCGGACGGTCCATAGAGCGAGTCACGTGAGTAGTTGAAGGTCCAGAACTTGCCGAGTTCGGCAAGTGACTCGCACGCTGCTTTCGTTTGCCTTCCAGGTCGGTTCGAAGCTCCAAGTGTTCCAGGACTACAGTACCGCAGGCAGTCCAGGTCCATTGATCACCATAGGTATAGGATATAGTGCCAGGCAGGGAAGATAGCTACAGGTCGAACAGCGTCTCTAGTGTTCACAGCGCGAAGTGGTCAGCATGGTCACAGCGAAATACAGCATAAAGTAAGCACAGCACCGAGCAAACAATACAAGATCATAGACAACCAAGGTGTTGGAAGAACACTCTCTGAATCATTTGACGACGAGGTAGCGCTCGCGCTAGACCTCGATGACGACGTCGAAACCGAAAGCGAGAAAGTAGGCGACGGCGTGAAGGAAGGGACCAGTGCCTTGTCCCCCGTGTAAGTTCGGATCCATCGGATCTCGAAGTAAGCCTCCGCGTAGTTCGAGCCGTCTCCGACGACATTGTCGGTCAGCTGGACAAGAGCAGGTCCGTATAAGGGTAGATCCGGCACGAAAGCGCAGACGAGTAGGGTGAATACGGGCGCCTGGTAAGCGTGGTGAATGAACGGGGAAGGGTCACGTACGCATGCGTACTGATTCACGCAGGTTGCGCCATAGACTGTGGGAAGGCCGGCCCTGTCAAAGTTAGAGGCAGACCCGCACGACGAGTCCTCGGTCATGTAGAGAAAGAAACTCACCAATTACCGCAGAGCGTTATGTCCAGCACGAGCTGCTGCGGTGCAAAGTATTTCCACAGGGTATCATTACAGCCTGAAGCAGGGTAAGATGCGCTCGGCGTACCCCAATCCTTGGTAGTGTCCATAGTCGACTGCGAATTTGCGCTACTGATTGAGTCGGGGATATCGTCGCGCTTAGCCAGCGTCGTCAGCATGCTTTTGCGATAAAGTAAAGAGGAAGAATACGACTTACACCCCAGAACCAGATGTAGAAGCCGGACTGCGCCATCTGCAGTGCGAAGACACCGCCTCCAGCTTCGTTGAAGGCCTGCCCGTAGCTATCGTTCTTGTTCTCGCGAACAGCGCACCCCGTTGGCGTCGAGCAGTCGCGCTCAAGTGTCTGGCCAGTCCCACCGCTGTTGTTGGCTTGAAAGCAGCCCTCCGTCGAGTGCAGCGCCATCTGATTATGGCCGACGAGATTGACGCCCTCAATAATGTCGATTTCACCGCCAGCGGGCCATTCGCCTGCAGAGGGACCAAAGCTCCAGAAGCTGGGCCATACCTGGCAGCTAACAGTTCAATAGAAATTCTAGACGGAAGAAATTGTCTTCGTACCGAGCAACCATATGGCATATGAACCAGGTCGATGATGACAAGGCCAGTCAGAGGATACGTGTCGGTCGTTGTGATGCGAACCTACGTACGTAGGTCAACGTCTAGTGCAAGCGATGCAGATAGATATGCCACACTTACAGACTGACGGTTCGTGAAGTCCCATCCGCCTGGGATGTAGGTTTCGTCATCGACCCTGATGACAGCGTTGCCTTTGTCGGTCACATAAGCCAGGCCTTGTTCAATCGCCGTCGTCTGGTCGACGTAGCGAACGTTGCCTATATGTATCTCAGTGCTATCCAAATCAATTGAGATGCGGGCGACAGCGTCTACCCCAGGTGGTATTGTCAACATTGTCGTAGAAATCCCAGCCATTGAAGAAGCTGCCGCCAGAGTATTCGCGCAGAGGGTAGTAGTCCGCCAAAGTGCAAATAAACAAGCAGAAACTTAGGAGAGTCGTAAAGATCATGAGGGTCGTAAGCAGGCTCTAAAGGCAGAGAATAGTCAGCCGGACCGAACATCAACACGATTCAAGTGAGTTCGGAGTTTGCCGTTGTACTCGTGGTTTAGTACTGTAACTTCAATAAGTGTCCAGCTTGCTTGCTGGTCGCTGCTAGATGCCTGCAGCCAGGAAGGCGATATTCACATCTAAGCGATGGTTCTCAGGCAGCTGCGAGGATCATAGAGCAGATTCATAATTTGTCTGCACATCCTATCCCATATCGGATATGGTGTAACGGCCAACATTGCCGCCTCTCATTCAGTGAAGTGCGCGGCAGCTCGGGGTTCGATTCCCCGTATCCGAAATGAATCCGACGAATCATATTTCTCTTTTTGCCTCTGCCCAGAGGGAAGATGCAGCGTACTTATAAGCGGGCTATATACATCCGCAAGTCCGGCTACATTCAGGCTCCGTTGCATGCTTGCAGCAGGGCCAACATTAAATCAAAGGCTTCGATAGGCACGAAACACTGAGTACTGCAAGTATATTCACCGTGTCAACTACTATCTACCACAACAGCGTGCGGTTCCGGTAATCCCTCGTTGGTCTTTGCCCTTGCACCCGCGTTTAGCGTCAAGGCCCCAAGCGCCTGGCCGAAGGTCGGCATGTCCAACGACGTGTCACCCAGCAGACGCGCCGCTGTCGCACGCAGCTTCGCCTCGTCTGCAACACTAATGACCGTCGGTCTTTTCGGCGAGCACGACCTCTCCGGACGTTTGCGCCGCCTCGTATCTGCTGCTGGAGGTACGTTCTCCGGGACCCTGCTATTCCCGCTGCCCTGGGATGCAGAAGCAACAGCGAGCATAGCACTTTCGTTCCTCGCCCGTTGGGCGTGGTTGAAAGCACCAAGAAGCGCTGCTGCCGTGAGGTTAGGGTTCATGTCGACGAGCATATTCGGCGGCGTGGCCGTGCCGCCATATAGCCATTGCTGCACGGCGGGGTGCTCTAAATGTGGCTTGTGCCCACACGCCTCAAAGAGGTCGAGGTTGCGCCGGAACGTGCTGGTGGCGTTGAACAGCGGCATATCTAGAAAAAGGGTCCTGGGTGAGCACAGTTGTATACATTCTCCGCGCGGCTGAATTGAGACAGAGGAAGGAGACCGTAACCTTTTTCAATCTTGTCGCGGGCAGCCTGGGCGGAGAGACCTTGCGCGGTCATAACTGGGAGACAATCGTCAGTCGGGTGCTATCGACCAGTATGGTGGGACGAGCCACATGACGTTTGTGATACACTCACGGTATGCGCAAACCGCCGTGCAGGCCTTCGACTCCGCCTCGCTGTGCACGAGAACGATGCCGCCGCCGTGGATGGCGTCAGTGATGTATTGGCATACCGCGGGGAGCGCGAGGAGGAGCTCCTCTTTTCTATTGGGCGACATCACGATGTTTTCGCAGCTGGTCAGCAGAGAGGAGGGTGGGACTTTGCATGCCGGGGAGAGCGTCAGCATATGCGTAACGCCGAGGGTAGCGAGTATGGAATCTGCCTGGTCGCTGTCCTCGGGAAAGTCACTGAGTAACGGTCAGTAGATAGTTAGACGCAGGGAATGGACAACGCACTCGCTAAGGTATAATTGGTCGGGTATAATGCCAGTGGTATCCACAATCTTACTCAAGAACGCTGTCATCTCTTGCTTGTGACGCCGCTTCCACGACAGGTAAGCGGGGACTGCTGGTGAAGGAGCGTAGTCGCACTCTGCGAAGACGTCGAGCTGGCTGAGGAAGCCATAGTTGGGGCGGATCCTCGGGCGAGCTGGAAAATATCAGTAGATGTCATGCAGTGAAGGAAGATTAGCTCACACTTCCTGATGTATGAGAGGGCCTCGCCAGCTGTCCAGCAATGAGTTCGCATTACTATGCTGGAGGTCAATTATTGTTGTGGCGGTGGAGGATATAGTACGCACAGTATGCAGCCAGCGCCGTCGTGCTCCTCGAGACGCCCATGACACAGTGCACAAGGACCTTCCCCCCTCCGTTCAGCGCATCCTGGATGAAGTCGCACGCTTTCGGCAAATGAGTGAGCAGATCGTCGTACTCAGTGTCGTCCACAGGGATCATCAGGTGGTCTCGCTTAGTCGGCTCGTATTCTGGGCAGACAGAGAGAATGTGGGTAATCCCGTGCTGCTGGCGGTACTCTAGGCTGAGAGCCGCGGACAAGCTGCGACGAGGGCGGGGGTCAGCTCCATGCCCTACGCGTCGATCAATTTAGACGCACTTTCCAAGGAAAACCTGCCCTGGCACAATCTCATCCGCACTGACAGAGCCCGAAAACATGTCGAAGGAAGGGCTGAGGCAATCTGCGCGTGCCGCCAGCAACAGCGAGCTCGAGAGAAACAAGAGTCGTCAAGTGAGGGTCCGAGGAGAGCACTGGCTTTATGAGCGCCGGCCGGCAACCAACGCCACCCAGCCCGACATCATCCCGACATTCCGGCGCGGGAGCCGATCCACCTCCACGCGGGCCCGGATCACGCGCGGCCCGCGATGTTGAACGCGGTCACGGCGCACGTGCATTGCACGCACATCGTTGAGTTCGACTTCCATCTTTCGCGTTGCTTGCGAGCGCTCGCGTCCCTCTGAGCGACACACTACCTCTGCTGCACACGAGATTTAATTGCTATGTCCTCCGACGTCTTGCTCCAGTACAAGGGCATGGCGGACGTGCTGTTCGCCGTCGTCCTCGCCGCGAAGCCTGATGTTATCTATTCCTCTGTACCCGTCCGTCTCGCGTCGTATATCACCGGCCTGGTGAGTGAATACAATTCTTTCTCTATCTGCATAGATCAGACGCGTTGACGACGTGCTCGACGCGTCCAGCACAACTCGTGGCTTGCGGCAGGCACACACGTCGCTGCGCTCTTTCCTGAGAAGTAGACGCGCTCACTTGCGCGCCCGGGGATCCAAGGATCGCTCTTCTACTTTACAAGTTCACGCGATTGACTTTCATTCATCCTGAATCGTCTTCTGTGATTATGAGATAACTGACTCCTCTCACGTTCATATAGCCTCTCTTCGACGCCGACGTCGCTCCCGCCTTCAACCAGGCGCTCGCATGTCTGACCGCCACTTTCGGGGTGGGTCACATTGTGGCCAGTAGACAAGGACCCGCGGCACGCCCGGCGTTCTGTGAGTCCGACTTCTTTGTCTTCCCCCTTTCTTCTCAGCTCTTCGCGCGGGGCCTACCTCCAAAACCTCCCACAGTGTCCCCAATCAGCGCTGACGCTACCCTTGCAGACTACATGAACGTCACCTACGCTCTCCTGTCCTTCTTCACGTGCATATTGCCCTCAAGCACGGACGTCGGCAGCGCATATCTGCTCGTACTCTCCCTCGCACATGCAGCGTTCGCCTTTCTGTTATACGTGACGGATTTCTAGCACCATGAGGCGGACCTCGTGGCGCGCTGTGTAGCGGAGTGTCTGCCGAGTTCCGTCTTGTGCACCGTCTTTGTTCTCGATGGCTCTTTCTTCCTGCCACGTGCAGCGACATTGTCTTTCACCAGGCCCTTTCGAACCCAGTCCCCCTTCCTTGTATATCCTCCAATCCCTTTCTTCCAGATGTTGTATGTATACCGATCTTTATCTTGCTAAATGTACACACCCAACTTCATTCCGGGAACACGCAGTGACACCTCCAGTGGCACATCATCGACTTCGTCGCGCCGAGCAATGCCTCAAACTGCGAACGCGCAGTGATGTCTTCAGAGCACGGTGAATATAGCGAGTTTTATGAAGATCACCATCTCGGTGATCTCAAGCTGAAATTAGGGCTATAGTACACTTTTCATCATATCGTACAGCGTCCGATATCTCGTCACAATCTCATCCACTCCCTAGGCGCCTACCTGGCTAGAGTGTGGCAACCGGCGCTTACTTCTTCAGCGCCTTCAACAACTCCTGCCCGAGCGGGCCCGCCGACGCGGGGTTCTGACCGGTGTAGAGCTGGCCGTCCGCGACGACCTTGACGCCCCACGGTTCGGTCTTCTCGAACTTCCCTCCCAGCTCGACGATCTTGTGCTCGGGCTGGAAGGGGATGGAGTCGACCTTCTTGACCTGCAGCTCCTCGTCGTAGGTGAAGCACGTCGCGCGGCGGCCCTTGAAGATGGATTGGCCGGACGCGTCGGTGGCGCCGACGAGCGCGGCGGGGCCGTGGCAGACGGCGGAGACAATCTTGCCCTGCTGCCAGAACTAGAGAAGGCGTCAGCATACATCAATCCAAATGGAACCAAATAATTCGAACTTACCTTGCTCGCCAATTTCACGTTCGTCGGATCCGTGGCGAGGTCGATGACGGGTCCATGGCCGCCGACGTAGAACACGGCCGCGTAGTCGTCCGGGTTCACGTCGGCGAGCTTCTTCGCGTTCGCGAGCTTCTCCTGCGGGACCTTGTCCGTGAGGAACTTCTGGCTCTCCTCGTCCTGGAACATCTCCTTGCTGACGGGGTCGAGCGGCGGGTTCGGGCCTGCGGGCGCGGCGAAGTCGATGTCAAAGTGCGGGGCGAGGACGTAGTAGGGGTGCGCGGCCTCGGGGAGGTACCAGCCCTGGGTGAAGGTGAGTATGCGCGAGGAGTGGGGATGTGACTGAGGGAGCGGAGGACGTACGGTAGGCTCGCCCGTGAGGGTCTTGTTGACAGAGGTGAAGACGAAGAGGATCTTGTTGGACATTATTGCAGATGGGGCTGGGTGTAAGTGAAGGTGAAGGGGATCAAGAGCAAATAGATGCAGCTCCTTGGCCCGCGCGCACGCTCTTATATGCGCCCAGAGTCGAGATATCCGCACGTCATACTTACCGAGCCGGTCACTTTGGAAGAGGCTTTGGTCAGCTGAATCATCGAGAAGGCGGAAGCAAGAACTAGAGCACACGGCGCGGCATTGGAGGCTGTTGAACATGCAGATACTGGGAGGGTACTGTGGGCGAGCTCAAGTGATGCACGTCGAGCTGCGCGCTCTTCAAGGCAATAGTAGACGGTGTATTGAGGACTGTACAAGGTAGCCACTCGGGAGGCGTCCCCAGCAGCGAGGACCAGCAAGCTCCAAGAGGCCCTCCACGAAGGCGCGCGTTCTGTCAGCGAAGTCGGCAACCGGCTATTCGGTAGACGAGGTTGGCGATGATGCATCCGGAGGGCGAGTATGGGTCCAACTTTGATGCCGATTGGCGTGGTCGTCGATCGATCGTGACTATTGTTCTTTCCTGGATGCTGCTGAGGAATGCCGCACGTTTCCTCCTCCCGCGACGGCTGCTCAGACGCTGCGTCTCCACCATGCCCTGCCAGCTGCTCAAATGCGACCCCGCGACCATCTCGTTTGGCGCGAGAGACACGCCCGAGATTTCGTCTGACGCAACGCGCGACGCGCTGAATATCGCCAGTCATAATCTTATCACGCTCCGGAGACCTGTCGTATTCCCTACGGAGACTGTGTATGGACTCGGCGCGCTCGCTCTCGATAGCTCGGCGGCGTCTCTGATCTTCAGCACGAAGGGACGGCCAGCCGACAATCCCCTCATCGTGCACGTCTCGTCCATGTCTATGTTACACTCTATACTTCCCCCGGACTATACCTTCCCCCCGTCTTACCAAGTCCTCATGAAGCATTTCTGGCCCGGCCCTCTCACCATGCTCTTCCCCCGTCACGCCGCCATCGTCCCCGACATCATCACAGCCGGTCAGGACACCGTCGCCATCCGAATGCCCTCCCATCCCGTCGCACGCGCGCTTATCGCAGTCGCGAACGCACCGCTAGCCGCGCCGAGCGCAAATTCGTCCGGGAAGCCCAGTCCCACCCGTGCCGAACACGTGTACCGCGACCTGGGGGACAAGGTCGACGTGATATTGGACGGAGGGCCGTGCGGTGTCGGGCTAGAAAGCACTGTGGTAGACGGCCTCAACGCCGACGGCCACCTCCGCGTACTACGTCCAGGCGGTGTGACGGTAGAAGATCTTGAACGGACGCTGCGGGAGGAGCTCCAGGCGAGCGGAAGCGTGCCACGCGTCCTTGTCCACCGACGCGACTATCGCGATGAGGCGATGGAGGCGGCGCCGACGACGCCAGGGATGAAGTACAAGCACTACTCGCCGTCTGTACCTGTGATCCTCGTGAACACATTATCCAACCCATCCGAGCCCAAGCAGCGGCAGACAATCGATAGTCTTGTAGCGTCACTACAAGCTCGATATCCCGCCCGGCCCATCCACGCCGGCCTCATGACGCCGGACGACTCTCGATTGGCACAAGTCCTTCACACCCACGAGAGCATCTCGTGGCGGCTCTTCCCCTTGGGCAAAGTCTCCGAGCCGGCCGTCATAGCACAGCGATTGTTCGATGGTTTCCTCACTCTGGACCGCGAAGGAGTGGACGCCATACTGATAGAGGGCGTAGCAGAGGAGGAGGAGGGTCTGGCAGTCATGAACCGCGTCCGCAAGGCAGCTGGCGAGACAGTCTGGGTGTCGCTCTGATGCGCTTCTCAGCTATTTCATGCCTGCCCGCAAACACGCTGCCCGCCCACGGAGACACGCACCAAACCCTATATCCCCGAATGCCTAGGTACGCCTCATGTGCCCACTATTCGGTACTTCCCTTACCAACTTGCGATAGAAAATGTGATACACGCGGCGGCCCTCCTGCCTGAAAGAGTAGGAGAGTTCATAAAACGGTTTTTCTGATCTATCACATCCCCGATCGTCGTGGGCATGTACCCTCTCCAGCCTTTGTACTTTGTGCGGACGCGATCATGTGCGCGCTGCCTCGCCCCTTTGACGCGCACTGTGATGTGAATTTTCGGCGTAACGTGCTTTAGGATCCACAGCGGGCGTCTTCCAGCGCCGCCTTTGAAGCTTCGGCTTTAAAAGCACGGCTGGCTTTGGTGGCCATGCGTTAACGACCTTTACGACCTTTCCTCTCATCCAGACGAGTACCCCTACCTTGTTTACCCCTTCGCCGCTGTTGTTGCACGCACAATGAACCCTAACGGTGAGTGGGTAGCGGCTGCTGCTTTGTTCCCATTGTACTCATACGCACCAGCGCCCAGCACGCCCGATGTCCCCCAGCCTGAGCTGCAGCTGCTGCCGCAGGATCAGCAGCAGCAGCAGTTTCCGCCGCAGCTCCAGCCGCAACCCCAGCATCAAGTTCACCTTCAACCTCAGCAGCACCAGCTGCTTCAGCAACTCCAGCAACCACCTCCCCAGCTGCAGCAGCCCATACCGCCGCAACTCCAATGCCGCACGCCGCAGATGGTGCCCCAGTACGACTTCTTCCCCGGCTTCCCTGGAGAACCTGGCCCTGGCCTCCCTCCCCCGCCACCCGATCAAGCATACCGCGGCTTCCATCCATACCCCCCTCATCCCATGTACCACCCCATGCCCTTCCACATCCCGCCGCAGCCCATGATGGCCCGCTCCGCCCGCGGCGCCGAGCGCTACTACCCCCACTTCCCCTACCCCCGTCGCGCACCCCACCCCTACGCGCCCTACCCGCCGCCCTTCTACTTCCCCCGCCCGCCGCCGCCGTATATGCACTCCCTGCCCCCCGGCCCGCTCCCCGCACAAGCCCGCCGCGCCGCGAAGAAGCCGCACGTGCCGCGCCCTCCGAACGCGTTCATGCTCTTCCGCTCGGACTACCTGCGCAAGACGCAGCACTCAGAGAAGCGGCAGCAGCACCTGAGCCGGCTGGCGGGCGAGGAGTGGCACAAGCTCGAGGAGGAGGAGCGCACGAAGTGGATGGAGCTCGCGGCGAGCGTGGCGCAGAAGCACAGCGAGGAGCACCCGACGTATCGGTTCACGCCCGCGCCGAGGGCGGGCGGGGTGCCGGTGCCGGGAGAGGGTGCCGATCCTGTTGCGATTGCGGCTACCTCGAGCGGCAGTGGAAGCGCGAAGGCGACGAAGCCGTCGTCGCGCCGGCGCGCGCGGGACGGTGACGACGACGAGTACGTGGAGAGTTCGCGCAAGCGCAGGCGCCGCCACTCGCCCAAGTCGCCCACCGAGGCCTCCTCCAGCGGCGGCGACTCCCCCCAGATCATCTCACCCACCCTCGAGGGGGCCCGCTCGTCCTCCGCCCTGCCGCCCCTGCGCCCGACGCTGCCCCCTCCCCCGCCGCTCGACATCGATCCGCCGAATCCCACGCCCGAGGTACCGCGCATGCTCGGCCCGACGATCCCGTATCATCACCCCGTGCAGCCTGCCAACACTCTGCGGCGCCGGCCGTCGACGGCCACGGGCATCCGCCCGGGGGACGAGAAGCCCAAGGCGGACGATGTGTTCGCGCAGCCGGTGCTCGACCGCCCGCTCTCCGCAACCGACTACGATTCGCTCAAGCGGCAGAGTATCTCGCAGGAAAGGGTACGTGCTTTGTTCTACCTGTCCTGAGATTGGGTGCTCATCGTCATGCAGAGGGGCTCGAACAGCGGCCTGCTTGCGTATCCGCCTCTGGGGTTCGACTTCACCTCCAATGGTGGCTTTGACTTCAGCCTCGCCAACGCTTGGGCGCCTTTATCCGTCCCTGTTGGCAACGGAGACCTTGGCGATGTAGACTTCCTCATGGGCACGAACTTCAACAACTATGGCTTCGACACGCTCTGGCCCGCGGAGCATGCGCCGACCGACTCGGGCTCGCAGCAGCCACAGTTCCCTGAGCACTCGCCGGCCGAGTAGATGGAACTGGTGTGCTGTAGCCTCTTATGCTTCCCTTTGACGACTTTTCTCATTGTCCCTGATATCCTTCCCGTATCGAACTGTCTCTCATCGCACCTCATTGTATTTATAGCCCTGTTGTATCTGGATACGCTCGCGCTCGTGTTATCCCTGTCGCATCGTCGTCTCCTGATATGTTCTGTCTCGCATTGTACCGCTAGCCTACGTTCTGAATAGAGTTCTGCACACAACCTCCCGCCATCTCCTGCTTGAAGACTGCCTACTCGTGTGTGATGCGCTTCACCAGCGCCTCAAACTTCGCATCTAGCATCTCAGCACCTTCCCTCAATGCCGCGCTGCTTCCTGGGAGGGCGATGTCCGAGGATGGCAGATGGTACTGTACAGAAGTGCCGGATCGGTCTGCTTTCTCGAGGACAAGGAGACGCGGTGGAATATGCAAGGCAGCGCGTAGGTCGTGTTTGAGCATGGAGTCTGCAAAACGAGGGTTACCTATGGGTAAGATGGTAAGCAGGCGATTGTAGTCATTGAAGAGGGTACACCCGCCTATAACGTAGACACTCGTCCTCGGAGTGTTTGAAACGCCATGGTACGGGTTCAACCATTTGTGGTGGGGAAACTCGTTGAAGAAGCTAGGTGGGACTTGAGCTCAGTAGCGCGAGGATGTCGAGTCGCTCACATGAATCCATTTGAAGGTAGCAGGTCGTCTATCGTGTCCTTGTTTGTAGCCCGCCAGACGTTACTCAAGATAGAGGGGGATCCCTCCCTGTTGATTGCATCGTTGAGGCGAGTGATCACCTCGTCGAAAGACATGGAAGTCTCGTAGGTTACGAGACGACATTCGAAGGGAGTCACCGTGCTGGTCATCTCGAACGGATTTCTGTATATTGACGGGCACCCTAGCTCAGAGCTTTATAGAGCTGACTCAAGACCTCGGGCACCATTACGGAGACCGTTGGGTTGCCATTCATTCGAAGATCTCGGGATCAGCAGCGTAGCCTATCAAGCCAAGCACCGGGAGCCAGCATGAGAGCATCAAGCACGTTTCAAGATGAAAGTTGCGGACAAGCAAGCTTGAGCTTCCGGTGCCCCGGCCCGGCGGGGGCAGAACGCATCTCGGCAACGTCCGCCGATATCCAGTGTCGTCGCTGCCAGCCGCGTTCAGCGACATCCACTGTCCATCGCGCGAGACGACGACCACGACAGCATCCAAGTCATCATGTCTTCGTTCTTTGGCATGTAAGGCGTCATGCAAAACGCGCCGGATGCCTTGTTGATCGTTGGGGTAGCGGCAAGACGCGCACGTTCAAGCCGCGCAAGGACGTCCCGGAGGGGACGAAGCAGTACCAGCTGAGGAAGTATGCGGAGGCGACACTGGTGCGTTGCGATCCTCTACGCGTGGAGTCCTACTAACTTGCGGTGTGTAGGGCTCAGGAAACCTGCGTCTCGCGGTGCAACTCCCTGATGGTGAAGACCTGAATGAGTGGCTCGCGGTCCATGGTGCGCCACCAACTCTGAACGCTGAATCGAGCTCTTATGTCGACCGCCTGCAGCCGTCGACTTCTTTAACCACCTCAACATGCTTTACGGCACAGTCACCGAGTTCTGCACCGCGCATGAGGTGCGTTAATTACCCCTCTATCATCGTTAATGCTCATGATCTTGCTTAGTGCCCCATCATGTCCGCAGGCCCACGGTATGACTGTCCAATTGGTACCCTCCCCCGTCCCCGCCTTATATCGCCTTGACCCCCAGATACGAATACCTGTGGGAAGACGGCGTGAAATACAGGCGCCCAACGAAGCTACCCGCCCCCGAGTACGTCGACGCGTTGATGAACTGGGCTCAGGGCCTCCTGGACGATGAGTCTATATTCCCGAACAAGATAGGTGAGTAATATACCCATCTCAACGCGTAAATGACCTCTCATGGCCGCCTTCCGTGCCTCTAGGTGTCCCATTCCCCAAGAACTTCCGCGACACTGTCCGCACCATCACACGCCGTCTATTCCGCGTATATGCGCACATATATAGCAATCACTTCGACCAGATATGCGCGCTTGGTATTGAAGGTGAGTCCGCGGAAACCCAAACCTGTATGTACCAGATTGTTCATTCATCTTTAGCCCACCTCAATACCAGCTATCGCCACTTCTTCCTCTTCGTGAACGAGGTTTGTTCGTTTCACAAAAGTGTTCCTCGGCTGCGCTAACGATGCTTCCCCTACTTCCGCCTCTGTGCCTTCATCTTCATGCGCTATTATTCGAACTTATGCTGTGCTTCAACCGCTGCGCCTCATATCTCTGTCTACCCCTACGTCGTCCGCCTTGCGATGCTCTCATCTCCTTTCTTCTTGTCTCCGCTCTTCTACTTATACACAGTTCGATCTAGTGGACAAGAAGGAGCTTGCCCCGCTCGACGAACTCAACGATGCGATCCTCGCCGAGGACAAGGCACGATGAAGGAGAGATTAACGGGTGAATGCATATCTCTTGGTGCTCATCAAAGTGTCTCACGTTCAGCAATAGGCAGTCTATCCACTACCGCGCATCTCTTCAGCGCTGTAACATACCCGTGCAGTGTAGTGATCATGCCTGCCCTCAATGTACTCTTATGACACCCGGTTGGATCCATTATAGTACTCTCATGCCTCAGGCTCACCTCCAATATGGAGCTTCTCTCAGCTGCATGAAGCTGAGTAGTCGGTCCAAACTCAGAGCAGTAAGTATACTAACTTACGAAGAGCATCATGAACGTCTTCCATTTCAGGCAGTTTGCGTTTGTGACTACTACGTCACGGTTGATTTTCCGTCACGTGCTCTGATTCCGAGTATTGTCTGAATGGGTTTTCTCGAGGTTTTCTGCCTCGTATGACAGAGTAAATATATTGGAGGGTCTCTGCAACCCAGTTCTCTGTCCAGTCGGATTTTGAGGATGCAGGATGGTCACGAGAGCGTCGTATATGTGCCACCTGCGGCAGCACACTCCACTTCAACCCTCCCCTCCATCAGCGCTCGTGCGGCCGGTGGAAGGGGTATCTTCTCGTGTGAGGTCCCTCGCACAGTCCACCAAACCCATTCAAATGAATCTCCAAGCTCACACTTCCGGTCGCATGCGGATCCTCATCCCTTCTCTTCCCTGCCACCGACTGCCAGAGTGGCTCCGCGTCTGACCTCACATCCCACGGCTACTCAGAGTTAGCCAGAGCAACATCCGCTGACGCTATTGCGCAGCAACACCCGAAAGCCTGACTCTATTGACTCTCTATTGCTGAAGCCTGACGAAGCTTACGAATGAAGTCCACCAAACGAAGCCCACCGTTGAAGTACAATGCAGTACGGAAGGGGATACCTTCGAAGTCTTTCCGAAGCCCGCCCCTTCATACGAAGAAGCTACTCTTCATGCCTAGAAGCGCTTCAGAGGGATCAGATCTGCACCACCTGTATGCTCCCATGAACGAAGCCACAGCAAGCTCCTCAAGAGGGCCCTGCGAGCCCGGAGAAGGGCACCAGCGAGCGCCTCAAGGACCCTACCGCTGGATGACGTCGAGGCCAGCGAGGAACCCGCGCACCACATACCATCCGGGGGTGCCTCCTACTAGGGTACGGACCCACATACCCTCCAATCATGGTGGCGCCCCAGATCGTCAGCTCACCTCAGCAGCGCAGCTTTTATCACCGCACCTTTGCAATCAATACCAACGTTGTGTGCAAGCGCCTCCCCCAAGGATATCCATCAAGTGTGACCATCAAATTCACCATAAACACCAAGAATAAGAGACGTATGCAGCCTCCATCCAACTGCACCGTACACAGTAACACCGCAGTGTACACGTAGAGTAAACGCCGTATATAGTACATTTAAATGCTTCGTGCCGTACAACAATAAACAGACCTCGGGTGCGTGTGTGACGAGGCTGGGTGGAGAAGGTAAGAGTGAGGATGCCAGTAGCTAGCTGAGTCGGGGACTACGCAAGTCGGGAACTGGTATCGTAGCCGAGTCGATAACTAGCCGGGGAAGTCCGTATTCTGGGTTATATGGCTGGTATGCGTTAGAGTAACTCAGAACAAGAGGGGAGAAACCGTAAGTGATACAGATGCACGCCTGCCAGTCCGTGTATAGGGCGGCGTACGAATGCGAGGTTGGTGCGATGATGCGAGCGGGCGCGCGGGCGCCCAGGTATCCCGAGCGAATAAATACGACAGCGAGAGCGTGCGTGTGTTCGAGAGGGTCGACTGGGGGAAAGGGGAGAGGAAGAGTGGGAACCGGGGAAGAAAAGGGACTCCGGCGAAGGGTTCTAAGAGATGCGTGTGCGTGTGTGGGGATCGGGGTCGGGGGTTTCGTGGGACTATCAATACAGGTCATGGCAAAGCGAGGGCGTGAATGCGAGGAGTTTTGGTGGTCGGAGACGTCATATCGTGCGCTGGAGAGGGCAGGTGATGATCAGTATAGGTGCCGAGGAGGGTGTGTGAGGAGCGACGCACCTTGACAAGCGACCATTGTATCAAGAGGTTCTTGATGCGTTCAGTGAGGGTCTTGAGGCACTCGTCGCACGTCAGGTGCTCGGCGAGCGGATTGAGTGAAGACTCAATCGTGCTTGTCGAGAGATCTATGCGAATGTTAGCTTAGCGAAAGATGACGTGGGGTAGCCACGGACCAGGACGGGCCTCCCATGCGAGGTAGGCGGTAGCGAGAGCCCAAGCGCGTACTAGCTTCTTCTGCTCCGTAAAATCGCACCAAGGGGTGGGCGGGTGCGGGTGCGGAGGCTGCAAGAGGATGCGTTTCAATGCCTCCGTGCGGCCGAAATGCAAGAAGAAGAGGCGCTTGAGGTAGACAGGGCCTATACGCTGAGCCATCTCGTCCGATACCGTGTATAGCGGAAGCGAGAGTAAGTGGCTGCTGGTGGCCTGAGCGAGGTCGAAGAGGTCGTATTGCGCGGCGAGGGCGTAGGTGTCGAGCGGACGTAAGGGTGAGTGACAGAGAAGGAGGGCGTAAAGTGGCGTGCCAGGCGCTAGGCGGGAGCGCACGCTGACACCGTATGCGGGGAGACGGTGTACAGCAGTGACCAGCGTGTCAAACGCGGGCGAGTAGTGGGCGCAGGCCATGTCGTATACGGTGTGCGCGATGACATTGAAGACCTGGCTGGAGTCGCTGATGCGAGTGACTGGAGGCTGGCCGTCGAGCGGCGCGGCGGGGACAAGGCCATCGAAGGCATTATCCGAGGATGAGAGTAGGACATCCTGATGAAGGTAGAAGTAGACACCGTCCTCGGAGACGAGGATGATGTCGGGCGGCCGTGCGCGCAACTGGGAGGCGGCGTGGAACGTGGTCGACACAGAGACCGTCGGGACGTCATGGATCTGGGTCTGGGCCTCGGTCGGCTCGTCTATCGGCGTCCCTTTGTGGGATTCCTGGAAATAAGGTCAGCACCGGAGGAAGCGGCGGGGACGGGATGGGTGCGCACCGGCGGGGTGGGGACCTGGATGCCGGGGACGTCGATGGGGGAGCCAAGAACAGAGCGTCCGCGGACGTCGCCAGCGTCGGCGAGAAACGAGAACGTCGTCTGCCAGTCGTCCATGGCCGTTGAGACGAAAAAAGAAAGTGGCTGCCGTTCACGCGAACCGTGCAGAACTCTGAGGAACGCCTGTCACCCGGAGACGCGTGACGTGTCGGATCACCGACGTCATTTCCCCGGACCTGCTTCCAGGGGGATAATCCCGCAAATGGACGCCGATCAACTTGATTCGCCCGCCCTTGTGGTTTCTGTCAACGGCGCCGGCACTCTGCGCACTCGCGAGGTCACCGGGCAGCGCTCACACCTCACGGGACGACGACGACGAGCACTTGAGCGCGGAGGCAATAATTTCCATCGTACCCGGATCTCAGTGCTATGGCGTGTCTGAATAGCGGCAGACACCATACAAGACGGACGCATGGAGCGCACCTCTCCCCCCAGTAGTTCCGCCCAGGGCCAGCGCACACGAACGCTCCACTTGGCCACCATGCACCATCCATCACCCTCCCGCGCTCCATCCTCGGTGCCACAATCGCCGGCAGTGCGCGGACCGGGATGAATCGCACCCTGCTATGGGCTGGCGAGGGGCAGTCCGCGCAGGGAGATAAGACGGTAGGTCGCAGTTGTATTCGGTTGTCGCTATATGGCGGCAACTAATTGAATTAAGGCGCGGCGCAGCGGAGGAAATTTATGAATCGTCCGCTCCTTCGTCGCGCCGCCGTTTGGCCGCCTTGGCGCGGTGTATTTCCTCCCGCTTGCCAAAGTTCGAGTCGTGCAGCTCCTGTGTTGCCGTTAGAATTATACCCTCCTACATACCATGTTTAAAAGAAATCACCATGTTAGCCAGCCGCTTCGCTGTAGAGACCGCATTTAGCTTCGACAGCACGGCCTCCTCCGGGAGCACTAGCTCCTCCAACTTCGTTTCTACGATCACAATCAGTTACCCGTCCTTTTATCTCCATCCAAAAAAGTACTCACTAATCCTCTCCTCAACCTTCAGCACCCTCTCCTCATCCCTCTCCGTCACAAAGCTCACGGCCACACCATGCCGCCCCGCACGCGCCGTCCGTCCCACCCGATGCGTATACTCCTCCGCCTCCCCCGGCACATCCCAATTCACCACCAGCGCCACGTCCGAAATATCCAAACCACGCGCGCCCACATCCGTCGACACCAGCACCGGCACGACCGCTGCGCGGAACAGACCCAGCGACGCCAGCCGCTCCCTTTGCGTCAGCCGCGAATGCAACGCGGTGCTCCGAATGCCGAGGGTTTGAAGGAGGAGGGTGAGGTAGGCGGCCGTGCGGGGTTTGTGGCAGAAGATGATGGTGGGTGGGGGCGGTGGGGGCACTTCGTCGTCGGGGAGGACGGCGGAGGCTTTTTTGGGCTTGCGTTGTTTGGTGGTGGGTTCGGGTGGGGCGCGCCGGAGGGCGAGGGTGGATTCGGGCGGGTGGGCGAGGAGGTGGAAGAGGTAGGCCTCGCGGACGTGCGAGGGGACGAGAATATAGTATTGTTTGAGGGTAGCCACGGTTTCGACGCTGTATACAATATCAGAAGGGTAGGTGGTTTGGGACAGGGAAGTACTCACGATTCCTTCATGCGATGAATAACGGGCTTCTGCTTGCCTGGGCGCGGTGGCGCGTCCGCGAGCTTCTCAATGGCGTCCGTCAACGTTGCCGTGAACAACGCCGTCTGCCTATCCTTCGGCAGTACGCCGAAAAGATACGACAGCTCCGGTGTGAAGGTTGACGTCAATAACCTGTCCGCCTCGTCCAAAACCTACGTGGATCGTCAGCAACTCCACCACTAACCACTCAACCCTTCCGCTTGACAAAATCAACGACGCGAACAATATAACACTCACCAACATCCGCACCCTCGACAAATCCCATTCGCCCCCACTGCTCTTCAGATGGTCCACAATCCTTCCAGGTGTGGCAACGACAACATGCGGCCTTTGCCCCAGCTCGATGGCCTGCGCGACGAAGTCCATGCCACCGACGATGACCGCGGTTCGTACGCTGAGGGGTGCGCCGAGCACGGCGAATTGTTCGGCGATCTGGAACGCAAGTTCTCTGAAGTGGTGTGAGTAGTGTTGCTATAGTCGCATATTAAAGAAATGGAGAGGTGGTCATCATAAAAGTGGTAGGGTGGTGGAAGGAAGAATCATTTGTGGCAAACGCACCTCGTTGGCGTGAGGACCAGGGCGAAGATGCCAAATGGATCGACGGATAGCTTTTGGAGGATTGGAAGGGCGAATGCGATGGTCTTTCCCGAGCCTGTCTTCGCGTTGCCGATGCAGTCGCGGCCTGGGTATATGCGTCAGGACTGAACAGATCGAGTGCAAGAACGAGAGCCTAGGGAATACGGGATAGTGGAAAGAATTGGGAATGACACGCACCCTCGAGCAAAGGTGGAATACACGCCGCCTGGATATCCGTCGGCGCGCGAATCGACATGGCACGGAGCGCATTCTGCAGCGACGTGCTGACCCCCAGTGTAGTCCACGATGTCGTTTGAGCGGCTGAATGCTGCTCATCGCGAGCCTGATTCGGAGCTTTTCGTCCTTCGTGGTCGGCGGCGCCCGCTGCGGCGCGCGAGAGAGCGGAATCCGGAATGCGGGAGGGTGCGGCACCCGTGTCGCGCGTTGCGATCCCACCGAGACGGCTTCCTAGCTCCTCTTGGGGTACCCAGCCGTCTGAATCGCTATTCGAGCCATCATCCATAGCTGCTGAACTTCGATCGGCAGTCGCGGAGTCAACTTGCATGTTGTCGTCCTCTTCCTCATCGCTTCGCTCGTCTTCACTGGCATCGAATGCATCGCTGCCTTCTTCCTCTCCTTCGGATCGAGTCCCTTCCCTTCCGTTTCTCGGCTCAGCTTCCATGATCTCATCCGAGTCCTCCTCGATGCCGCTCGCGCCTGCCAAGTCACTGCGTATTGCCTCGTCCGCATCCGACGTGATCTCGCTGGCCTCGCTCAACCTCCTCCTTT
The DNA here is from genome assembly GCF_000143185.2 of Schizophyllum commune H4-8. Lineage (NCBI taxonomy): Eukaryota > Fungi > Basidiomycota > Agaricomycetes > Agaricales > Schizophyllaceae > Schizophyllum > Schizophyllum commune. Next base: position 2,026,957 of record NW_026089542.1, read on the forward strand.
TTCTTCTTCCCTGTGCTTCATCGTCCGCGTGTCGCTTCTGTGCAGATACCCTCGCCTGAGGAGGCGGCTTTGCCTTCTCGTTAGCAAGCTTCGCGCTCTTCAGGGAGTGTTTCTGGACCGGGGGCAGCACGAGGTTTCGCGGATTGGATTTGCGTATCATCTTTTGCTTAATTGCGTTGCGTGAGGGCTTGTGTTTCTGGGACGGGGACATTGTCCCCGGAGGCGTATAGGTGAGGGGAGCAGCGAGAGATGGTGAGGGGGACGAGATGTTGGACGGATGATCGAGGATTCGCGATCGACTTTAGCACGTGGGCGAGCGGGACTTCCGGCCCGGACAATGCACAACTCATCCCGAACCACCATCCTGTCGACGAACAGTTCAACATTTTGTGCGCGCCGCATGCATCCTCAGTTTCCCCGATCATGACCTTCAAGCTCTCGCACAATATAAGCAGAAATTGCGTACTAATGTTACATTGCGAGTGAGGCAGAAGCGTAGAAGATAGTAAGTACATAGGTTCAGTCATGTCATGCATCTCATCGTAGGTCGCCTACAACGTGAAGCGGAACTTCGTCTTGTTGCCATTCTCTTCCTCCTCCTTGTCGATCCTCTTGTTTAGAGATGCGAGGTGGAAACGGTAGACGATGGCCATGAGGATCGTCAGGCCGGCACAGGCAATGCAAATGCCATAGGAGTTCCTGAAAGAGGGACCCCATGGGTTGGGCCAGACGTAGCTGACAGGTGGGTTAGACGAGTGCTGAGCGGATTACAAGGAAGGTTGACGTACGATCCAGCAACATTTCCGAGCTGCGAGAACGCGTTCGGCAACGCCAGAGCGACTGCACGCTTCGATGGCGGGCGCGGGAACGAGTTGCTGATCCAGGTGAAGATGAGGACCTGCGCGGCGTACATCTGCGCCATGAGGAAGAGCGAGACATAGCGCGCGGCGGTGTTCATGGTCGCAATTGCGATGATGAAGCCAATAATGCCGACGAGAATGGAAGCGACGATGTGGAAGCAACGCTCGTTCTTCATATCGGAGTGCCTAGGGTGCGTGAGTAAGGGGATGCAGACGAAATCGGAAAAGGTGCTTCGCTTACTTCGACCACAGGTAGACAACGATGGCAGCGAAGACCCAGGGCGGGGCGCACAATAGCAGCGTCACGGTGTCATCGTATCCCATCGTCTTGGCGAGAGTCGGGAAGTATGCGTTGAAGGACAGCGAGACGACAATGCTCGTCAAGAAAATGGTGATCCACCAGACCTTCCAGTCCGTCAACGCCATGATGAGACCCTGTGCGTGGCCGTTGCCCTCCGTCTCGCCCTCATCGCCGACACCGACATCCTCCTCCATACGACGGATGGCAAGACGGCGCTCCATGTCCGTCAGCCCGCGCGTCGTGGCGGGGAAGTCGGGCAGGATAAGCATGGCCAAAAGCGCGAAGAACATCGTCAAGGCGCCCTCGATGTAGAAGAGCCAGCGCCACGCCGCATGCCCGAGCTTGCCCTCCATGCCAGAGAGGATGCCCGACGCGATGAGCGCACCGAAGCCGTTGCTGATGATGTTACCGCAGTACAGGATAGCCGTCCGCGAGCCCATCTCCTCGCGCTTGTACTGTATGGGGATGTGTTAGTGCCACCGAGTCTAGACGCAGACTATGCAGACAGACGCACCCATTTGGAGAGCAGGAAGAGCGCGCCCGGGAAGAACGCCGCCTCCACGAAGCCGAGGAAGAACCGGGTGAGGAGCGCGCCGACGAAGCTGTTCACAGGACATCGTTAGTACGGAGGCACGTCATGGCCGGTGAGTCGCTATCCACGTACTTGTGGCAGATGCCGGTCAGGACACTAATCATGCCCCAGATGATCATGCAGGACGGGATGTAGATCGACGGGCGGCCGACCCAGTTCAAGAACATGTTGCTGAAGGAATGCAGATGAACGTCGTCGTCACTGGTGAGCTAAGTGGCATAGACTTACGATGGCACCTGCATGAGAATGTAGCCGACATAGAGGATGGACAACAGGGTCGGAAATTCCTGGTCCTTGAGGTGCAAGTCCTTCTCAAACCCTCGCAAGCGAGCCGCACTGGCATTGTTGCGGTCGATCTGGAGGTATCGTCAGCTCTGTCCTCGCACATCTAACGCTGATGAGTGATGGGAACTTACGTAGTTCAAGATGTACAGGACGATGAGCACCGACATCCGCAAGTCGATCTTCAAAAGCAATCGGCGCTCAATTTTCTTCCTCTCCTCCGTGCCTCCAAACTCCGCGTCCGGGTCGACTTGGGGCTGATTCGAGGTCGACGGCTGCCCACCCTTCTCAATGTCCTCCGAGCGAACGGATGTTGCTTTCTCGACCGACATATTGGGCGCTGGTGATGAGGCGAGCGCTATGGATGAAGGGGGGCGAAGCGAAGAGCAACCGAAGGGTGCGGACGCGCTGGGGCGCTCTTATACGCCTGCGGTACTTCGGCATTTACCAGCTTCCTTTCGAGCCGCGGCCGGATGTACTGATCTCGCAGAATCCGGGGGCAAACTTAGGGGACAGCGCGCCTTGCCCACATGCTGCCCGTGGGGGCGGATGCCATATGGTTCTTACCGTGGGGAAGGTGCGCGATTTGATTGTTCGGGTTTAACGGTGTGGGCGCGCGTCGAGGATCGCCGTGAGCAAAGCGGTCAGGCGACCTCGTCCGCCCGCGCTTAAGTCCGTCGCGACTTTGCGTCCGTGAGAGCCCATAACGCTCGGGAGGAGGTGCAGGATAGGGAACAAAAGCAACGCTTTTTTGTGCGAGGGAGATGGATGAACCGCCCCGCAATTCACCCGCATTCCCCACCAGGCACCACGGGGCAAGCGCATATTGTTTATTGGCCATGGGGCAGCGTGGGGGCTGACAGATCCCATCCCCACCTCTGCGTGATGCTCAGCTGCAAGGGCCGCTTGGCATTGTCGACCGGGATGCGTCGGACGACGCGAGACGGCGCGCTGGCGAGAGCATTCCAGTATGCGACGGGCGCGGCGGACTATCATCGGGTGCTTCGACGGCGCCGCGTTTGTAAGAATAGGGAGAGGATCCTGTATCTCGTCAGCGTAAGCGACAGTGTGCTCAAGGAGGTACTGAGAAACAGGGTAGTCGCGGTCGAGAGGGCGGATGAGAGGCTGGATGTCATTGAGTACAGAGATAGAAGCCAGATACATCGTAAAAACAGTACAAATACAGCGATTGAGAGCGATTTTCACAGCAAACGCACCAGCCCATGTCAGACGAGACGGCAGAACTACATGATAGCACAGTTGTAGCGGGAGCTCTTGGGCTCCGTATAAGGGGACAGCCTCTTCTCGATTTCTTCAAGGCAAAGTTCGAATACCTTCCCTAATCAATGAACTCAGTCTTAGAAGACAGGTTCGGACGCTCCAGAAACTTACCGACATTCACATTCTCTTTTGCGCTTGTTTCTATCCACGCGGCATTGTGTGTAGACGCGAGCGATCGCCCTTCCGCAGGATCCACTTGACGGCTGCGCTTATGAGGGCGGACCCGATACGAAGTTGGTGTCCACTTACCCATCTCGGAGATCAACCTTGGATGCGGCGATGACACACGGGACGTCCGCAATCCCCCAGTCTGCTATCTTATCGTGGATTGTTTGTCTGAAGGTTTGTCAGAGGGTAAGCGAGCGCATAGCATTCGCAGCGTACACCATTTCGAATGACCGACGCGAATTGATCGAGTAGACCAGGACATATCCATGGATATGTCCTACAGCATGATGGGGGTTCAAGAAAGAATACTCGTCCTAACATCAGCAGAGGTCAGCCTGATACATGCAGATAGAAGAGAATCGCAAACGAACCTGGCCCGCAGTGTCTAGTACTTCAACTTCGTATTCCGATCCATTGAAGACTAGATTCCTCTGGTGGCTGTTCTCGATCGTCGGATAGTAGGCGGACTCGAAGCGGCAGTCGATGAATTGACCAACCAGCGAGGACTTGCCTAGACGAACGATAGATACACGGTCAGAAGCAACAGAAGACCTGACTCGTACTCACCAACCGAGCGCGAGCCCATCACAGCGATCTTGCGCCGCTTCAGGCCGTCTGACTGCGACATCGGGGCGGCGGGAGCAGCGCACTGTAACGGAGAGGGCGCGAAGAGGGGATCATCGCAGGCACATAAACCGCTTCTTTTAAGTGCGCAGGTTCCACAACCAGGTGTGCACCCCAACTCGTGGCCCACGCCGCTTTCCCCGAGGGAGATACAACGATCAGTCCGGAGGCGGAAGATCAGCGGAAGGTGGAGAGCGATGGCGAGGCGTGCGAACGCGCGTGAGGGCGCCTGGGCGAAAGTGACGGTCCTGCCAGTCTTCTGAAGGGGCTTGAGACCACCTTGGGACGCGACACGGGCCTGCGCCACAACATGCGGCGGGGATGCGGTCCGCTGTGGGCGCGCCATCGATGATCTTCGGGGGGCAAAAGCAGGGCTCTTCGGGCAGGAGAAGGCACCTATGAGGCCTGAGATGACCGGTAGGCGCTCGTCGATAGGGTATGATGTTGGACTTGATCGCGCTAGCAGACACACGAGGCGATTGCAATGACATACCATTGTGATCCTTCCGACTGCCAACCTCATCCACAATAACGACGTCCCAGACTAACGTGGGATGGTCAGTGTTCGTCGACGTAAACAAGCACACACCCACGCTTCAGATACGAGAGTACGGCAAGCAGCTGATGAGGAAGATTAGAATGTCCTGAGAAAGTCGCAATAGAGTGTATTCGCCCATTAAAAATTCAAGATCCAAAATCGGTACATACGAATCCAATTGAGCACCGAACATATCTATACTACAAATTTGTTTTGGTATGTTACGAAAACCATCAGTGGGCTCTACACTCGCAAGCGCAGGCAGCCCTTCAACCACCTTGTCTTCACGCTGCTTTACGACGGCGGGCGGTGCTCAACAGCTGTCGGAGACTGTCTGCCAAGTCTCGCCTTGGAAAGTCGAAGCACGAGCGATACAGGAAGGGTCGCACTGGCCAGCTCGCCGCGAGCCACTGCTAAGATCTCGAATCTGGTCAGTCTTGCTACGAAAATGTTTTGAAGATTCGGAAACAATTTAGCATGCTCACAATGAGATTATTAACGGGCGAATACACTCTAATGTTTATAACAGCGCCTATAGCACATATGACATCTATCGCTCTCACTGCTTGAAGACACGGTCACTCTAGGCGGAGATCGCAGACATGAAGGGGTAGTCTGTATAACCCTTCGCATCCTCCGACCCAGGAGCGTAAAAGGTCGTTTCGTCCGCCGTAGTCAGCTGTGCGTCCTCCATCAACCGTCGTGGAAGATCCGGCTGATCGAGAGAAATCAGCTGAGGCTGCGACACCAATCCAGAATGAAAGGTACGTACATTAGCGATGTAGAGTTTAGAGAAAGCAATCAAATCCCCTTTCTCCTCGGCAGCCGCGATAGCTGTCTCGCGGGTATATCCACCAGCAGAGATAAAGGGACGCGTCTTGGGATCCCAGATCTTGCGTAGGAAGTCGTTGGAGGCGTCATTGTCGTATTTACTTGGATCAGCCACGAACGCTGCAGACGCGCCGGGCTCGACGACATGCAGGTACGCGAAGCGAGGGTAGCGGTCACGAAGCTGCGTCGCTAGGTATCCGAATGTAGGCTTGGGGTCAGGCATGTTGATGTCTACGCAACGTATAAGGTAGAATCAGAGCGGACGATGGACAATGTACCTTGGTAAGGGCTCCACGGACTGATTCGAAAGCCCGTGCGCTCTTCGCCAACAGCTTTGACAACGGCCTCGGTGACCTCGAGCGCGAAGCGCGCGCGGTTCTCGATGCTACCGCCGTACTCGTCTGTGCGGTTGTTCGAGCGGTCCGAGAGGAACTGCTCGATGAGATACCCGTGTGCGCCATGGATCTCAACTCCGTCAAAGCCAGCGCCAAAGACGGCGTTGCGCGCGGCCTGCGCGAACCACTCTGCATATTCATGGATCTCGTCGACGGTGAGAGGCCGAGGATGAGGATCGTTCTCGTGGCCCTTGAGTGGGATGTCTGATGCACCAACGTACTCGGCTGTCGGGTCGTCCTCGAGGAGGAAATGCAAGCGAGACGAAAATCCAGCAGCGACTATTTGCAGGAATATGTGGCTGCCTTGCGCATGAACTCCCTCGACCACCTGAGCAGTCTTCAGTAAGACAAGACAAGGCAAAGAAGAAGTCACCAACCTCTTTCAGCGCTGCCACTTGCTCGTCGGTCCATATACCGGGAGCGTGACCGAAGCCGCACGCATTGGCTGAAATGGCGGTGCCTTCGTGTATGATAAGACTTCCGGGCACACCTGAGCGCTGGCGGTAGTACTCTTTAGATATCGGTAGAGCAGCGTGCTGCTTGTTATTGCGCAGACGCGTCGAAGGTGCAAAAACGACACGGTGCGAGAGCTGGACGTTGCCGACCTTGAGAGGCTGGAAAAGTTTGGGAGTGGAAGTGAGGGTCATCTTTCGAAGAGGATGCAAGAGGACTGAAGAGAGTGCAGTGGTTTAGCCGGAAACAGAGAAGTACTAGCCTATATACCGAGGGAAGACCGACATATCGGGCATTGTTGTCGATATCGCGCAAAACACTTTCTTCATAATCTTGCAGAGTCTCCTACTGTCCGACTCGGCTGGAGAAACATGTTGGCGACACGTGGTGTATGTGCCTCGATTGCCTGTAAATAGCGACCCCATAGGCTGCACTGGACGATGGCAGTTCTAAACAACCGAGGGTGCGGGAAAATTTGCCTAATTAGGGTCTTTTCGCGTTGCCTCTTGAATTTGTCATGAACCGAGTCGGTTTGCTGACCGAATGTCCCCACAACTCAATACATGCCAGCCATAGACGACGCCCTTGTTGAATGGAGATGGAGTGTGTTGCCTTGAGCATCCAAATTACTGCGGACTCACGAACGTACGTTCTTGTGCCTACAGCCGCCGCAATAGAATAAGGAAGGCGATGTGTATGGGCCTCGGCAATCATATTACAGGACTTCGCGTTCTTTTATGGACATAGTTAGCTATGGCTTGCGTTCCTCAGCCTTTCAGCGCCTTCAAAACCTCCTCCGCAAGAGCACGAGACGAAGCTGGGTTCTGCCCAGTAAGAAGCCGCCCGTCAACGACGACCTTCGACTGAGAGACAATCGTCAGCTTTCCCTTCCCCAAGGTAACACTCGAGAAACACAAGTTCACCTCGAATGGCCCCGCATTCTCAAACTGCGCCCCAAGCTCCTTGAGCGTCTCCTCGGGCTGAAAGGGGATGGCGTCAACGGTACCGAGGATTTTTTCCTCAGCGACCGTGAAGCACGTCGCGCGGCGGCCTTTGAAGATGGATTGGCCAGAGGCGTCGGTGATCCTGACGAGCGCGGCAGGCCCGTGGCAGACAGCGGAGACAATCTTGCCCGCGCGCCAGAACTGTACAGTGGTCAGTCAGCACAATGATGTTCAAGCGCGTTGCTCGTGAGCTCACAGAGTTGGCGAGCTTGATGTTGGTCTCGTCGTTCGGAAGGTCGATGCACGGCCCGTGGCCGCCAACGTAGAAGACGGCGGCATAGTCGTCCGGGTTGACCTCAGACAGTATCTTGGCGGAGGCGAGCTTCTGCTTCACGATCTCGTCTGCCAGGAACTGCACGCTCTCTGCGTCCTCCTTGAAGAGCTGCAAAGATTATTAGAGGCGTTAGGATGAGAGGGAAGCGACAGAGAATGCTGACTTCGACGCTCCCTTGAGATACGGGAGGGTTTGCGCCCTTTGGCGATGCGAAGTCGATGGTGAAGGACGGCGACAAAACGTAGTAGGGGTGGGCCGCCTCGGGAAGGTACCATCCCTGCATCGGAGGTGTCATCAGTGCCTCGACGACTCTCAAAAGACTAGAGACATACAGCTTCGCTGCCGTTGGGAAGCTTGTCGCAAGAGGTGAAGACAATGAGGATCTTGGAGGCCATGGCTAGGTGAGAATCGAGGTGGTACTTTTGCCTCTTCTCGAGACGCACCTTTTATACCATCTCTTGGAGAGCAAACAGAGTAGCGAGCATCTCTACTGGAGCAGCAAAAACGGAGTCAGCGAGCTACAGTGGACGCACTTGGGTATGGGCGGGCCGTATCGGTGCAGAGCGCTAGCAGGACGGAGAATGTCCGAATCGGAGAAGCGATCAAAAGGTGTGAGTGTGAGTCACAAATCCAATACAACGCAAGGACTTGGCCGTATACGGTCGCTATAGCGGCTTTGGAGGTCTCTGACTTTGCTGACATCCCAGTCTCTTGCTGAGATGAAAAGTCGATCCGCTGGGCTCCTGTCGCGAGCAAAGCGAGGGTGTGTCGGGGAAATCAACATATTGTATATTTTTGCGATACTTATGCGGTAGGTTCAGCTGCGAGGACTGCTAGCGAGTGCAAAGAGCTCAAGACGTCCACGCCCAAAACTCCTCGCCCGAATCCTATGGTTATATCAGTGAATCCATCCAAAAAGCGCCAGGCAACATACTGAGACAAACACTACTCCATCGTCGGCTAGCATAACAGACATGAACTCGGGCATGTTCGGCCTCAGCGGTATCCGTCCCTGAATCTTGCGACACGGCAAGCAGGCTTTCACCGGGTCGACGAAGACGTCCCGGTCCTCATAAAACGATCCCTTCAGCTCGGCCGTCTCCGCCCTCGTCGGGCCCGGGCTGAAGTCGTAGACCGTATACGCCGACGGGGGCGCGTCCAGCGGAAGCTCGTCCAGCAGCGCGTAGCGCGGGCCGCGGACATAGCACACCCACACCTGCGAGGTCTCGCGGTCGAAGATGTGCGCCGCGTGTGTGCCCCAGTCCTCCCAGGAGACGGAGACGGGGAACGAGGCGGTCTCCCGTCGCGGGAGGCGCGCCAGGATCTCGGAGATGGATAGTATGAACATCAGAGGGACGCGCCGCGCGGCGGGGCCGGCGGCGAGGTCTACTGTCATTACCCACGCACTCATGGCGATGCCGATGAGGCGTGTGCGGGTGTGCGCGAAGCAGCCTATGGGTGGCACGCCGCCCTCCCAGGTTGGCGGCGAGTCCCAGATCAGGTCCGCCATCGCGTCCGTGTTGGGATGCATGATAGGGAATTGCAGGTGGGAGATAGGCATAGGCGCGTCGGGAGTCGTGATGTCAACGACCTTCAGGAAGACGTTGTTCGGCGCAGTGATTTGGTGGGTGTACGCGGTCGCCATGACCGTGTTGGCGTCGAGAAAACATGCAGACGTGATGAAAGCGTCCTGGAAAGGAGGCTGGGGCGAGTGTCAGGTAGATAGTAACAGAATTAGCGTCTATTGAGCTTACCCTGTACTCCTGTCCCGTTTTCCAATCCCAGACGTTGAAGCGTGCCGCCTCGTCATTGGAGACAAAGAGTATCCCAAGCCTATCTTCATAGACAAGGAGCTCATACTGAACAGGCGTACGATTGGTCTTGTAGACCAGGGGCGATATCTGGGCGGCCGGATGCTGCTCCCCGGTCGACATCGAAAGCAAGTGAACGTCGTACTCATTTTGTCTAACAAAATCAATTCGACGATCAGAACACAGCGATGCCACAAGCTCACCTTTCAGAGTGTATCGAGACGAGCAGATCCTGGCTCGGATCAATGGTAAAATCGCGCGGGACATGCCTCAAAGTCAGCCTCCACGTCTTGCGCTCTATATCACGCAGCGGAGACGGCAGCTGCGTAAAGCTGATCTCCCCGCTTCCCGCGCTGGTCGTACACGCGACGACGCCCCCCGCAATTTCCCACAAGTTCCCGCCGAAGGGGATGCGAGTCTCCGTGGACCACTCGAGCGAGCGCCAGGCCTTGACATAGCGCTCCGCACGTTGTACTCGGTCTGCCAGAAGGGTTTCGTGCTGATCTCCTCCGTTGACCATGTTATGCATTCCCAGCTTCTGTTTGTACCACAGAGTTGGCGTACCGTCGATAGCCCCGCATAGCACGCGGCATACCTGAGGAGCAGAACATCAGCGTTGACTGTAAGCGCGCGATGGTGAGCTCGGCTGTGAGCGGCACTTACAGCTCTGCAGCGGGCGATATCCACAGCATCTAGGTAATGGAGAATCTCCAAGATTATTTCTGAGGGCATTTCCAGTAACATCATGATTGTAGCCTCACGCGCAGTGAGCGCAGAGGACAAGAAGTGATGTGATCACAAAAAGCAATTCCCGATAAGGAAGGCTTTGTTTCCGCTACTGTGATTGTTGACATGTGACATCTCGTCGTCGCGCTCAAGGTTTGCTACTTCAGAAGTGGATTATTATTCGCGGGTGGTCTAGTTGCTACACATCGTAGGGACACTTATTCGAGTCAAGAAAGCTGTAGATGGTACGGTGCTACATACAAAGTGTATGGTACAAGAGCGTACGTCAAGAATATGCTACATTCAGATTTCATGCGGTAAACGCAGTGAGCGTCACTTCGTCCCCCTCCTGAGCCTAGATGTGACACATGAGCCAACAGTCTAGCATCTGGAGATAGAATCTTACCTGGACCAAAACCACGCCATCATCAATGCTCAAGACCCCGACAAAAGGTGCTGTGGCATCGTGTTGTAGTTCCTGATATGCACGGTAGTAGGGAAGACGAGTCGTGATAGCGGAGGAAAAGAGTCCATGAAGTTCGTGTGTAGAGGGTCGTGTCACAAGCTGTCCTTCGAGTTTTTCTCCGAGTGCCAGGGCGGTCCTATACTTGTCGCACGCAAAGTCAAAGACATGAAAGCCCGGCGACGGCCCTGGCGACTCGTGTAGCACGGTGTATCTCGTACCACGAAAAGGACCGTCGGGTAGAGTAGGCAAAGGTCGCTTGTGTAGGAACAAGCGGGTCGCCTGCGGTCCCCAATCCGCCCAATCTACAGTGCGGAATGACTGCTGCTGAAGGCTATGATCTCCGGCCCGGGATAGGCGAAGAAGGCTTGTCGTTGATATGATAAACATGGGTAACGTACTTGTCGAGCGACCTGACGAGATTTGTAGTCCGAGAGGGCGGGAATGAGGCCTCGACGCAAAGCATCCAGAAGTCGAAGAGTTCCGGTCCGTGCACTCATGGTCGCGAGATGCGGGGACACCATCCCACACCCAACGCATGAACTTGTCCTTCGCGGCCGTCCGGTACTGGGGGAGACGCAGGGAGAGTATATGCTCAGTGGTAGATGGAGACTTGACTCGAATGATATCAATCGTGGATATCTTCATTCTGGGAGATGCAGCCACTACCGCGACTGCAATATGCTGTGGGTCCAATATGCAGCACGCGCTCTCCTGTGCAAAAGTCGGGAGCTACATCGTACGATCAGAATGCAACACAGAGACTGAGTCATGGAACATGCGCACCGCATACGCCTCGCCCGTCTGCCAATTCCATAACCTGAACGAGGTCGAGCTCTCACAACCGAAGGATATTGCCAGTTTGTCTGCGAAGACATATGCCGAAATATGCAGCGGGATGTCTTCCAGCTCGCATGTCCAACTTTCGTCATGTGCGAGTGGATGAGGACGGCCGTTAGACATATCCAGTGACTGGATGTCGCAGTGTATGAGACTAGTGTGTGTGTGTGAGTGTCTGGACATCGAACTCATCAGTCGTAACTTACGAGTGTATCCGCAACACCACAAGAAGATTCTGGCTGGGCTCTATGAAGAACTCCCGGATACCAACAGGGCAATCGACCCTCCACTTAATGGTATCGCCCACGCCCCGCAAATGTGACGGCGTTCGAACAAAATCCAGTCGCTTGGTGCCTTCATCGTCCGTCATGTACGCGATGGTGTCCCCGGCGACCTTATATATCGGATCGCGGGCAGGGATGGGTATGATAGTGGCGGAAAAGCGGAGCTGTCGCATGTCCGTTTCGTACTGCCTGAGCCTTGCGAGGCGTGTAGCCGTGTCCATCGCGCCCGCGCCGTCTTGCATGCCATTGAGACCGAGCAGGAAGGCGTACTGAAGAGACGCGGTCTCTCTGATGACGTCTCGCAGACCCGTGCAGACCTGGGGAAAGGGCGCGCTTGGCCTGAGCATCGTATCTGCTTTTTGTCGGAAATCCACGAACGTACCATCATCAGACGCGCAAGATCGTCATGGGGTAGCAGCTTCAGTGACTGGACAAGCAGCTCCGTTGGCAAGCTGAGCAGGGGCATGGCTGTGGGTGACTGTTGGGGACAAGGCGCGTTTGGGTTCAACGAAGCGCGCTCTATCACATGACTGCCTGGGGACCGCGGATGACCGCGGCCACTTAGAATTATCCTGCAGGCGCTCACAGAGTTGAAATGTCGATGTCACCTTCGTTAAATCCAGAATTTATGGGCCGACAGCCTCTGGTAGTGAGTCCGAAGGCAAAGAGACGCACGAGCAGCATAGCACTTCAGAATCAACCAATGTCGTGCTCATTGTTCTAGACAACCAGCCCCATAACAATGTAGACGTGCAGGCCGCATCTGGTACATTCATACAGTAAATGCAGTGAGCACCTCACCCATCTCTTCGTGGTCCAACTGCATGAGGTGTCAGTCGATTGATATGCACGGAACAGAAAATATTCACCTGGCCTACAATCACCCCATCGTCGATCTCCCTGACCGTTGTCAAGTCACACCGGTTCCATGTATCTTCGTCCAGATGATGCACCAAAGAATGATAAGGCAAGTGAGTTGTTATAGGCCCGTCGAAGTACTTGGACGTGTCGCGAGTGGATGCGGTCACGCGTGCGCCACTGCGTTCGAACTGCTCGTCGCCCTGCTCGGCCCTGAACTTGTCGCACCCAAAGTCGAAGACGAAGAAGCCTGGGCGATGTGCCAGTGGCGTGCGCTGTAGCACGTAGCGCGTTACACGAATGCTCATATACGTGCTCTCGTGGTGGAGGAACAAACGCGTCGTGCGCGGTCCCCAGTCTTCCCAGCCCACGGTCTGACCGGACGTAGACTGGAGCTGACTCACTAGACGCAGTAGCTTGGTCACGGACATGATGAACAAGGGCGTCTCCTCGAAGCAGTCGTGCGACGGGACCCGCAGTCCAACAATGCGAGCGCAAGGCCCTGCCGCAAAGCATCCAGCGCTGAGGGCGTTCCGCGTACGATTGTAATCGCACGAGGCCGGCCGCTGGTCGCTCACCCACTCCAAGAGCCCAGGGCGACTCCACTTCTTGTATCGGGGAAGGCACAGGCGGACAACGCGTCTAACGTCGGATGGGGACTTCAGACGCAGAATGTCAAACGCCGCCGTCCTCGTCTTCTTGCATGAAGGATCGTTCGCCGGCTCCGCGAGGACTGCAATGTGCTGCGAATCTAAGAAGCAGCATGCGCCTTCACGCGCGATTGCAGGAAGCTGCACATGAAATATAGTACGGTCTTTGAGCGCGCGACATTGCACGCACCGAGTATTGCTCGCCGGTTTCCCAGTTCCATAGCCTGAAGGAGCTTGATGCCGTAGTAGTCCCATGAACAAAGTCCATCGCGAGCTTGTCCTCGATGATGAGTATAGATACGTTGGGAGCATAGGCGTCCGGAAGCTCGCACGTCCAACTCGGCTTCTGGGCGCGTGGATGGGGCTCGCCGCTGGATATGGTAAGTAGCCGAACCTCGACGACACGAGGGCTACGTCAAGCATGAGCTGGACAGCAAAGCAGGTCTGCGAGACTGGACTTACGCGCGCTCGATCACCACCACGAGCAGGTCCATGCTCGACTCCACGGAGAAAGCGGTGACGGAGTCAGAGCAGAAGATCGTCCACCGTCTGGACTCCACACCCCGCAAGGGAGACGGTAGCTGCACCAGGTGTATGACAGTATCATCAGCGTCTTCGGCGCAGTCCACATACGCGACAATGTTGCCGCTGCTCTCCTCTATACACTCTTCAGGCAAGGGCTGAATGGTAGCGGTCGCGTTCTCAAGCGGCTTGCTGCGCGCCTTCTGGTACTGCCGCAGCTTCGCGAGACGGGCGGCAACACCCTCCGCGCCCACGCCGTCCTGCATGCCAGTGAGACCCAGCAGGAACGCGTACTGCAGAACAGTCGTGTCATTGACAATGTCCCGGAGACGCGTGCAAACCTGTTGAAAGGGAACGCGAAACCGTCAATGCCTTGAATCAGAACGACGATGGTGTCTGGACGCACCATAGCACAGCGAGCAAGGTCTGCGTAGGATAAAAGGGTCAGAGACCTGACCAGGAGCTCGTTTGGCATACTGAGGAGGCCCATGATCGCAGAGACGACAGTTTGAAAGAAGACGCGCCGCGCCTTTCAGCTCTTCGAGGGGCGGCGCGGTCACCTGATTACCCACCGCGCATGTACCCGGTGCCACGCAGAAGGAAGTATCTTCCTTTCCTCTTCACCGATGAAGAAGCCTACGAACGAATCGGCAAGCTCTGTGAAGGGGAGATCGGTGCGCGAGGAGAAGCGAAGGCGACGCTAGTTCCTGTGATACTCCTTCAGCTCCTGTAATCGGTGCGTCGATCCCGGTCCGCCAATTGAGCAATCCTTCATCTCATTGATTTCCAGAGCCAGTATATAGAATAGGGCCGCGGGGTTGTCGATAGCATCGCGTAGTTTGCAGGCCTTCAGTCGCGCCAGTGTCCAAACTTGAGGGGGATTCTGTTGGGGAGTCGCACCGTTTTCATGCGCGCGAGGTCTTTGTAGTCCATAAGACGTCAAGTCTCTGTCATGAACTCCGTGGCGAGCGCGAGCAAGTTCATCGCCATGGTGGCGGGAAATGAACGCCAGAGATCAAAGTCCAGCAAAAATGAATTCCTGTCGCGAACACGTGATCGTTGAACGCATAAAAGGCAGGCCGCGTGCGACTCTTTCCCTTGTTCAACACGAACTTCCACTGCTCAACCCGCCGCGCGCACCGCTCATCTGCATATCCGCCTTAGCGTAGCCGCTGTTTGCGCTCACCAGCTATCCTCCCATTGCCGCTCATCATGTCTACCACGTCTACCCCGAACGACTCCCCGAGCTCCGTCCAGCCGCTGCACAACCCCTCTCAGGCGGCGAAGGTCGTGCTTCCACAAGCACCGCTTGGCAACGTGCTTAACCAGGCGCCGGGAATGGGCGCGAAGGCGCTCTTGGCGAAGCGCATGCCGAAGGCGTACGTGACGCCACCGCGCATGTTGATCTTTGCACTGATGCGCGCTGCCCTCGCAGGAACGCCTCCTACGTCTCGCCAACAGACAACATGATGACCCCATGCACACAGAAGCTGAACGCTGCGAAGAAAAAGCAGTTCTCCAAGTGCGTGCTCCGCTGCCTTCACGTGGCAACCGCTGACTGAATTTCGGCAGGGCGAAGCCGACCCAGCTGTTTGCCGCACCACAGGAGCAGAAAGAGAGCGACGACGAAGACGAGGTGGCAGCACCAGCACCCGACTCGAAGGACGTCAAGATGGATGACGATGAAAACCCATTCTAGTCGATCCACATCGTTCCCATCGGCTGGTAGTCTGCAGACAGTGTACGACCCATGCATTCAGCCCATCCTGGTGGCCCTTGCGGTTTACCCCATTGGCTCTCATGTACCAGTCCCTTCGCTCTGTCTGTCCATTGTCGCATCTTTATAGCTCGTTGTATTGCTTGGTGTACCACCACATTTCGTCTCTTGACGCCCCACGATTTGACTAGCTGCTTTCGTCTGTACACCAATACATATTATTGTCAGGATCCATCTCGAGTTGACAACAACCGATGTTCGCTAGTAGCTCAGTGCCTCAAGCGTTTGTGAAACAGTGAAGGAGACAAAAAGAGAAAACAGGTGAGAGGAAGGCAAAAGAAAAGAAAGTAGCCCACCGCGAGGGTCGAACTCGCAGCCTTCAGATCGCCTAGTCATAAGAGTCTGACGCTCTATCCGATTGAGCTAGGCGGGCGATGGTCGTCCTATTTAAATATTTATAATCATTGCTCAAATTTGCGTCACTTGAACACGAAGTTGAACGTGAACGTGACGCGGCCCCGCAGGTTTACTATGGAGCTCATCTCGTCCTGGACCATCACTCAACGTCAACGTCCTAGCTGTACTCATGTCCGACGACCCTACTTTGTTCTCTCTCGAGGACTTCCTGCTCGCAGGGCCCTTGGCTAATGACGAGGAAGTACGACAGCGCCTGCTACAAGTAGCCAATGCGATGCGCTCAGCGTCGAACGAACTGTCCCCTCAGTAGGTTTGAACACACACAGTGATGCGAGCAATTCATTAGAATGACCCCTCTCGAAGAGATGTAGATACCTTGCTAGAGGGTCTCCCCCGCCTCACCGAGCAAGAGGTCGAGCGGCTTGGCCATAAAGGTAAGCGCCGCCATGAATAATGCCCGCGCGGACTGTTGCCTCGGCCCACTGACCCAACTACGCCTTTAGAATCCGTCTGCCCTATTTGCTACAATACCCTGCTAGCTATTATATCGGAAGAAGAGACGGCCATTGCTATGGACTCGCCTGCGCACCCTATCGAGGAGCTCGGCGTGACGCGTCTGGCTGCCGAATGGCAGTGCGGACACATATTCTGTCGTCGAGAGTACGTCCCCTCTCTATCCACGCGTCCCGAGTGCCTCACAGCGCTTCAGCATCTCGAAGTGGATCAGGGATGGCGTATGTGTCTTTATCTTGGCTGTCTTTCCGTGTCGTACTCACATCCTCACAGCACGATTCCTGCCCCGCTTGTCGGGCCAAGCTAGTCCAGCGGCCCTCGCCCTCGCCGGATGCCCAATCAACAGGCGTGCCGTCGCCACAGGGCGAAGCGGGTCAGGCGCCGCCTTTTGGACAAGGCCCCGGGTCGCCCATCCAAATTACGCCACTGGGCTTCCTCGGTTCAGAGGACACAGGTTTCCTCTTCGGCATACCAGGCACAGGCCTCGGTGCCAATTTCGGGGTCTTGCCACGCCCAACGTCTCGAGACGCGCACGACGACGACAGGCATGAGTTCTCCGGCATGTACTCGTAGCAATTGTCTCGCCGGCGCATACTGTACTTGTACTCCTCATTTCATGTATCTCACTCGTATCATGAACACGTCTTGCACTTGTCCACCACTGCACCCCAGACACCTTCCCCTCCCTCAAGCATCGGAATACAAAGCGAGGGTTACGATCCTTATTGAATTCCGCCTTTAGTCCAATTGCTCCAGGCAGCATTTCCACAATCGCTGGTAGATACATCAATGAACGCGTCAAGCTTCACCGACCAAAACTATAGAACGTCGTAGGGAAATAAATAAGGATCGTAGCGTAATGAGTGCCAGCGTGAGGGTGTTTGGTGGGGAAAGCAGCGAGAGGGTGATTCGGGGAGATAGCAGCTTTCCAACAAAAAGGGATATCATACGCGTGTCCGCCGAGACGAGTCCAAGCCAAGTGTGGCGACGCAGCATGTCACCGTATATGCACATAAATGGTGGGAAGGGGGCGTAAACACATGGGGGCGTAGCAGTCGCTCAGTTCCTCCGGCAGCACCGGAAAAGGTTGCGGCGGAAGAAGTAGTACAAGCACTGGAGGGGGCGTTAATACGTGTAGACTGAGAGATGAGGAGGGAGGTACTTACGCCAGCGAAACGTACCAAGGCCAACCCGAAGGTCGACCATAGGATGAACTTGAAGTACGTGTTTTGCTTTTCGTGCAGGTCCTTCTGGTCCTGCTCCAAGTCGTCGCTCGGCAGACCGTTGATGTTCGCAATCGCGATGGCCAGCGCGGCGTTGGACAGCATCCAAAAGCTGACGAGACGCGTACGGAAAGTCTTGTTCTGGTCGTCCATCGTCGGCTTCTCGATCTCCTCCTTCACCTCGACCTTGGTGATGGCACGCGTAACCGTCTCCTTGAAGTTCGCGTCGATCTCCTCCTGCACGCGGGCGGTATCCTCGACGACAGGCGCCTCCGCATCCTTCGTCTTCTTGGAGTTGACAGACGGGAGTGCCTCCGCCTTGTCAGAACCCTTCGTACCCCATGATACGTCGTGAAGGTTGCAGAAGGCGTATACGTTGAGGATGTTCGTGAAGGACGGCGCCAAGCAGAGGTACTGCGGGAAACTGGAGAACATGTGCCATGGGTCGCGCTACAGCAGATGTCAACCAAGGACTCGACAAGGGAAGACCAGCACGCACGTAGAGGAAGGACGCAATGAAGTAGATGCCGAACGTTGCGAACATGGCCGCTATTAGTGTGCCCACATCGCCTGATATGAAGACCTTGACTGCGTCAGAGCCCGATTTGCCTTTCAGCGTTTCCGGTATATTCTGCATAGACCATGAGGAACGCCTGATGAAGCGAAGGGGGGTCCACATACCGCAAACGCCTTGATCGTGAGCCAGAACGAGCAAACCAGAAGATAGACCGCTAGAATGGCGTACACCCATAATGTGATGGTATACGCCATTCGTTCTCCCTTCGGTCGATTACCCAGGGCCAGAATGAACTGCAAGCCCAGGAAAGCGAGATACGTCCATTTGAATGCCAAGTTAACCCAGTGAGTCTGAGAGGCGGTGAGTTATAGTTGCCAAAGCGTGCGACGCTGGTGCTCACGATTTCCGCGGTACCGAAGATGTTGATAGCAGGCGTCTGATCCGGGAGCAAGTCGATGATGATGCTGAACGTGAGCCACAAGTTGGCAAGCGCGAACCATGAGAAGACGAGGGAGAACGTGCTGTACTGCAGCGGGGGTCAGCTACGAATGTATGGTGCTCGGTTGCAATGCTTACCAATGCCTGGACATGGAGGAAGAACATGCGGATGGGGTTGTGGCCAGACCGGTAGAACGAGAAGAAGTGGACCAGAGCGTAGATCGACGCGGCGAACGAACCGTTCAGCCAACGACGACGCTGACCAATAAGCTCAGCAGCCTGCTCCGGCACATCCGTCTCAGCCTTCGAAGGCTTGACATAGGTCAAAGTCCACTTGTCGCCCTTCTTCGCGACGAGCTCGAAACAGAGGATACGATCCTCGGCCAAGAACATGTTCTTCGTGAAGATGTTCATGCCGTAGATACCCTTCTGCCCGAGCCGGTCCGCAAGCGAGTGGTCACCGTGGAAGTACTGCTCGAGCGGGCGCCCGAGGATCGCGCGGTAGCGGTACGCCGAGAAGGCACCAGGCAGCACAGACACGTAGCCGAAGCTGGACTCTAGAGGCTTGTCCAGGATGTTCGACATCTTGTACTCGAAGTTCTGGGCCGCGACGAGGGGGTTGAGCAATTTCTTGCCGCCCTTAATCATAGCGTGAATCTCGCCACAGCATCCACCAAGGTTGGGGTCGTTGTAGAACGCCTCCCAGAGGTAGTAGATCGACTTGTGACCGGGCTTCGTACCAGCGTCGATGAGAACGCAGATCTCGGGCTGCCGCAGTTTCAGCAACGATGAATAGATGGTTCGGGCAATCGACTCACTTGAAGCATTTTGCCGATAGCATTGAAAAGCCAACGGTGGGAGTTGATCTTCTTCTGGTTCTTCGCCTTCAGGACGAAGATGATCTGAACGGGAACAAGGTTGTTCGCGTCGTTCGGTTGGGGCAAGACGAGCTGCGGCGTTGCATCGACGGACAGTTGTGTTGTGTACTGTGGACCAATTAGTTTCGCCTTCTGCGCGATGGAGCAATTGACATACCTCGAAGATGTGTCCGACAGTCTCCTTGCCATCAACCTGCTTCTTCATGACACCGTCCTGGTAGACACTGAAGAGATGTTAGGGGTAGGTAACGATGGCGAGTGATATGTACGAACCCGATAGTCGCCAAAATGTCTAGCACGCTCTTATCCATTGCCTCGAGGCCATCGACGATGAGGGCTACGGTGATGCGCTTCCAGCCGGGGTTTCCCTCTTCGGCTTGGCGACGCCAGTACTTGGACTGCTTCGTCTTGCAGATGTCGCGGATGTTGAGCATCACACCGTGCAGGGTACGCGCATACAGCGTCTTGTCTTCATTGTACGACGTGACCGCGATGAGGAGGTCGGTCTCGCGATTGTAGATCTTCTGGCGCAGCGAGTAGCCATTCGCTTCCGAGAAGTCGTCTGGATCGCACGTCGCGGCGGTGTAGCGCATGTGGCTGCGCGGTCGTGAGCGTACAGCCACGTGTCGCAGCAGGGCGGTACTCACGAGAACTCGGTGGTGTTGGTGGCGGCGTACTTCGCCTCGATGGCGCTGTGCACCGGCGTGGGCACAGCGTACTCGGTGATGAAGTTGCCACTGGTGAGCTTGACCTTGCGGGTAACACCTCGCTTGATGGTCTGCCGTCTGCGCCAGGCGGAATCAACGCCCACGCTCGACGTGGACATGATGGACCCCGGGCGGCCGTGCGCGTACGGGTCGCCATAGGCGTTGGGATCGGCGGCACTGTTAATGGCGCGTCAGATCCATCGGTAAACCGACATAATCGGCTTAGACGCACGCTGGAGGGTAAAACCCGCCCGCAAACTCTTGCCCACTCGTCAAGGGCTGCTTCTCCACGTAGTCATCGTCGTGCTGGCCAAAGTCATTGGTCGCCAGCGACGGGGTACTCTCGTAAGGATGAAGGGTGCTGGTGCTCTCGCTGGGGTAGGTGGGCGCAGGCTCAGCAAAGTGCGTCTGCCGCGGGCGGTCTGCGAAGGGGTCGCCGTAGCGGTCGGTCATGATGGTGAAGGGCGATGGGCGCTGCTAGCGGCGACGGCGGCGTGACGACTTGGACGACAACCAGAGGCGGGAGAAGGAGTGGGTTGGACTGCGGTGGTTGTGGGAGAGTGGAATTTAATATTCTGATGGCAACGCAGCCGGACCCATCTCTTCGGGCTTGTCACTTGTTTGCACCTGCATCGCTTCGCGATGGCCGGATGGCTCAGAGCTTTCCCTGTAAGACTTCTATTGTGGGGGCCTACGAACAATGCGATGCCTCCCAGCTCTACTTCCGCGAAAACAATGGGAGTCCTGCTATGGAATGCTTTCACCTCGTCTCCTGTCGCAGCTCGCGTCGCAGTGCCCTGGCATCGCCGAGAGCGACCTTGTAAAGGGAACGCCGGGTCGACAGCATCCGATAGCCACGGCTCTCGGCCGGATGCACGCTTGCCAACACTTGAACGCGCTCGCTCGCCATCAATAGCGCATCCCTTCTCCCTTCCATCTCTACACTTCTTCAGCAGACCCCATCTTTCAACGACGATCTCCTATCCCTTCACCTCTGACCTCCACTCATCTCCGACTGGTAGGTCAGGCCACCCTGTTGAACTTATGTGCCTGAGTGCCACTGACACGCGCGCCCAACAGCTATGCTCGACGACGCGCCACATCCGAGGCAGCGTAGCAGACAACGCCAGCGCACAAATTCCGATAGCCCAATGTGCGAACACCACAGCCTCACCTCACGATCCTAACCCCCATGCGCATCTTCCCACTCTCCGCAGCTCAACCTCGCATGCTCCCTCGTCCTCCCATCTCTACTCATCTTCAACCATCTCTCGACGATGATTGGAATATCGCGAGCCGACAGGGGCCGAAAGTCGCACCCTCCCGCTCTCCGTTTTTCTGTGCATGTTGACGGCTGGAACTTGTATTGTTTCCACGTTGGGCGATGTCTTTCAATTGCTTGTCCCCTTTTGCCCCCGCATGGACACATGACCCCCGCACCGAATAATTACTTCCGCCCTGAAGGACCTCTGCGGGGTACGGGATGGAATGACCGAACAGGATAGGCCTTCTTTGCCTGGGGTGAGGTTCACCTTGTTCTCTTACCGGCCATTTCAGCGAAGACCCGAGATTCCGAAACTCTTCCCTTCTTCAGCCCAGGATTTAGCCGTTTTCCTGCGCCAATGGAATCGGCATGCGTACAACAATGACTGCGCAAGCTTCCCCTCCCTGCCTCTTGTTCGCATCTTTGCAAAAAAAAAAGTCGACGCCCGGTAAGCATGCGTCACTGCGACAAAACTGACGAGGTTGTGGCTTTGCGGACGAGCACTGCCAAAACTCTTCGTGTAAGACGAGCATTCACACCAGGGCAGCAAGGCCCGTATTTCGTCACCCCATCGGCTGTGTGCCGATTCCCTGTGTGGTAAACAGATATTCGTACACCTCCTCGAGGACGGTCGGGCGCCGAAGAAGCGGAGACTTCGAACAACCTCGCTTGCTTGGCTTTGTTTGGCCTTATGGGTGCTTACGACAATGGTCATTACTTACCCTTTTCGAGCTCTCCTCCGTTCGTTGGCTTCGCCCGCACTGTGCCTTCTGTGGCTGCTGAATACACGATGCGTTCCGACTTCCATTGACGCCCTATTCTGGCTCCACTTGCTTAGCACGCCCATCATGAGGACGTTCACGTCGATCACCGGTAACTACGAAAGCCGTCGCCGTTCCATATGAAAGCAGCTTGAAGAACGCTCCTTGCGTCTTCCACTCACCCTTCTATCCCAATATTTCCCACTAGTATCTCAATACACGTCCTACAGCAAGTTCCAATCATGTCGGTTATCCTGTATCGGTGAGCATGCTCGTACTGGGATCAAGCATCGCAGTCAGCTAACAGATTCGTTGATCAGTTACGACGGTTCTCCCTTCGGTGCCAAAGTCGAGAGCATGCTCGCAGTCAAGCGACTTCCTGCGGCCCATGTCGATGTGAGTGTTATATTGATTTTTGGGTTTTCTACGCTTGCCTAGTTGACTTTAGACGCTGAATACCTCCTCAGGTCGCCCCTCTTCTTCCTCGTCCCGAATTATCGGAGCTTCTGGGCCTCGGCTATCGCAGAATTCCTGTCTTGGCCATTGGCAGGGACCTGTACTGTGATACCAGGTATGTGTTCTTATTACAGCCTGTCGCCGTCCTACATTTGCCTCATAAATCCGTGATTGTCGTCGCAAATGTTTCCCTGCTCATCTCTATCTTAGCCTCATCGCCTCCGTTATCGAGCGACGCTTCCCCGCGAGCGCGGGTTACGGTACACTATTCCCGAAGAGGAGAGATGGGTCGACGACCGATACCGGTGAGTGACACCTTCATTGCTCCAGTGACGCCTGGTAACCGTGCAATCCTCAAATCTCCTAATCGTCGCCACCGTTGCCCTCGTTCTCATATAATCCGCAGGCCTCGTCAAGGCCTTTGCCCAATTCTACGCCGACAGTGCGCTGTTCCCGACCGCTGTTCCTTTCGTCCCGTGGGACAAGGTTCCCGCTGCCTTTCTAGCGGACAGAAGCAAAGCAAGTACTTCGACGAACGTATACGTTGACTCACGCATCTCATGCCCCTGATATCCATCAGATGTCCGGCGGCAACATCGACCCCAAGGTCATGAAAGCAGTTCGAGGACGCAGTCTGAGTACTTCGGCCTCGCATATGGTCTGTCCTCTCACTTGCTCTCTGGCATGCACATCATCTAAACGCACTGATCTTCTCATCAGACCCTCATCGAAGAGCAACTCCAAGACGGTCGTCAATGGCTCTTCGACACTGAGACGCCTGGCCTGGCCGATCTGTCCGTCTTCTTCGTTCTCAACTGGGCCCGTTCGCTACCGGGGACGACTGAATTGTTCGGCGACAAGGCGAAGTTTGCGAAGACGCTAGAGGTGAGTATGGTGCTTTGCGATGAATCTCCTACGCCGTTGCTTTCTCCATATTTCGGTCGCTCATACCGAACGTCTCGCTCATGCCCGTCTCAGTGGCTTCGCAATGTGCATAAGCACATCCAGAATCAACAAGCTGCGCTCCTGAAGACGGAGAAGGTGTCTGGCAAGGAGGCAGCGCAGCGCATTGCTTCTGCATCGGTCGAGCGAGAGCAGCCGCCGTTCGACGAGAAGACTGCCGCATTGCTCGGCGTCAAGCGCGGTGAGCCCGTGGCTGTTATCCCCGAGGACAATTGTGAGCCAATTGGGAGTGATCTTGTGTGGCAAACCAAGCTGACGTTGTTGCAGCGCGCGACTACCCGACGAAGGGATTGTTGGTGGGTCTGAGCGACGAGGAAGTTGTGCTGGAGATCAAGGGGAAGGCAGGTACTTTCCTCTGCCACTTCCCGCGTTTGAGGTATGCGGTGGTAGCTGGGAAGGCAAAGGAGGCGAAGCTTTAGCGTAATGCTGCAATGTTATACCCTTTATTGGACCACTGCGGTTTTGGGCAGAACGATTATTGAGATGGGTGGAATTCGGGTGAAATTGTCAAGCCCAATACAATGCAATAGTCATGTCCACGAACGAATGGTGATAACGATGACAGTAAGATTGTCCGCCCCGGACTGCGTAGCTTGACCCTCGCCTTGCTATCTTCTGCCGAAGACATGAGCGCAACGCTTTTCGAAAGCGCGTATCATGATGTTCGGGTCTTTGCTGAAGACGGCCGTCATGGCGGCAGCATGCAAGGGATTGGTAAAAGCATAGGAAAGGTCGATGGTGACATGGGTGGAGTTGGGATCTTCTTGTGCCGGCTTGAAGTTCCAGACAGTAGACAGGGTCTTGAAGGTCTTGGACGCAGAGGGAGCGGCGACCGCCTTACGCAGTGTCAGCGTGCCAGCGATCATGTGAAGTAGGCACGCGTACCTCGACGAAGGAGTGCGGTATGCAGGTGACATGGCTGGTGTAGCTCACGTTGAAGGGCTTGAAGCCGACAGTCAATTCGGCCTTCATGAAGTGCTTGCCATCTTCATGCGATGGCCTCTCGAGTATTCGCGAGCCTGAGCAATAGGGGATGAACCGTGGATAGGATTCGACGTTGGACACAACCTCGTACAGCTCCTTTTGTGTATACCTGGGAAGGCCGTGAGCGAGGATCAGAGGGACAGGGGGAGAAGGTGCGAGTGCGTGACGTACGGAAGGACTTTGCTCTCATGCACGGTCTGGGGCGCGTTAGAGAAAGCTTCTGGTAGTGGGGGGAATGAGAATATGCGGCGACGCGCGAGTGCGCGCGCGCAGGGGGCGCGGGTGGTGGGCCGGAGGAGGGTCTTCAACATGGTGGTTCGGGAGCCGGGGGCGGGTGCTCGCTTGGACCGTCGTGTTCTGTCGCTTGCGGCCGCGTGATCCAGCGGCGGGCGTCGCGGGGCTCGGTGAGCAAAGATCGTCGCGCACGCCGTCGTCGGCCGCGCTCTCGAGCGTCGAAGTCGGGAAGCAGGGGCCCGGTACGGCTCGGGGTAAACCAATTCGCCGCCATCAGAGCGCGCCGTCCGCTGATGCAGGCCGTCTGATGATCCTTGACCGCAGCCTGTCCTCAGCCCCGACGCGCATACCAGCCCGATGAACGTCGCGTCGTGCGCGGCGAAGGACGCTGACGGTGACCTCGTCCCCATTACCTGCCGCTTCAGTGCGTGTTCGGCGACGCGCTTCGTGCACTGCGCTAACCGCACCCATCGCGCCAGTCCCCCACGATCAGTGGCTGACAACCCATCTCGCCTCGTCCTGGAAAATCCGCCAGGTCAAGTCCTACATCCTTGCAAAGTGCCTCTCGCACTTCGATGCGCCGGACCTCGAGCCTCCGCCAGCGGACCCGCGACAAGGAGCGCGTCCGCCATCCCCGATCACATTCGCGAAGCAGCCGCACGTCCAAGAGCGCCGCTCGGTATCTCCTATCCAGTTTGCAAGACCAGAGACGCCCGATGTGGACCAGGCAAACGAAGAAGGCGGTAACAAGCCTGCTGAGGACGGCGGCTACGAGGAAGACGATGAATGGGACGACCAGGATATGGACGAGGTAGTCTTCGTTCATCGGCCTCCCAAGGTTCCACCAAAGCCAAAGGACATCAACAAGAAGAAGCGCGTACATCCCCATAATGTTACCATCATCCGCTTCTCTACCGGACAGACATTGGAAGACGACTTCACCGTCGGCATGTATGACTTCGCACCCTACGAGCTCCTGGAAGTCCATCGCGCTGGTTCTATCATCCCTTTGAGACGGCATGCTCTTGAGGACTACTGTCAGCCCTTCTGGGAAGGCCACGTCAAGGTCTTGAAGTCGACACGCGAATCCGAGTACGAATGGCGCGACAAGTTCATCGTCGCCCGCGACGGGATTCTGAGCATCTGCCGAAATCAGAACGTGAGTCTGCAGTTTCAGCTGCATCTCAGGCGAAGATTAACCGTATCTTAGGATCACGATCCTACGCACGAGCTTCCACTGGACACGCTCAACGCTATCTGCACGCCCGACCACCTGAACATGGCCACGACATCGTGGATTAACTCCTCCGGGGTAGAACAACGACGGATCGTCTGTGCCAAGTTTGCCGTGCCCACCGATATTGGTGCTCTGACGGGAGCGAAGCGAGAGAAGGTCAAATCTCTAAAGAAGCTTCGCCTCAGCAAGAGCAAAGACGAAGGCCCCTTCGGACTGGACCCAGGTTCAAGCTCTCCTCACGGCTCCGCCTCCTTCGTTCAACGGGCTGGCAGTCAGCTGAAGCAAGTCGTCCCCGCCCCCTCTCGCCTGCGACCCACTCTGGACATTAGTGCCATTAACACCGAGCGGCGTGGCTCCCCTCCGCCCTCGCAACCGGTTCCCTCCATCATGGCCGCCATGACGCCGCACGATGACCCGCTGGAGGGGGACACGCCCAAGCCGTCACGAGCCCGCTCAGAGGGCCATCGCCGAGCTATGAGCGACGATGATTCCGGGAATCACTCGTCGTCGGAGAGCGGGCTGTCATCCCCGGTGTTTGCGCACACGCCGCTGACGGAGAAAGATGATGAAGAAGTCAGCGATTTTGAGTACCCGGGGCTGCAGAGGCTGAACTCGAAGGCGCGGCTGAAGGACGCGTACAGGCCGAAATTTGGGTCGGTGAAGTTAGGAGGGAAGCTACACGTCGACTACGAGGCTAGTACGCCGGAGGAAGCGTCTTTCGCGCAGAACAAGCGGTCGAAGACACCGACGCCAGCCTCGACCCCGATCCAGGGCCAGTGGGTCGTCTTCGACCTAGGGGACGACGATGGTCAGCTGTTACACGAGCGCGAAGTCCGTATACATTGCTGACAATGATTCATAGCCTATACTTCCTTCCTTCGCATACTGCACCGATGGCCGGTTCAGAACGAACATGGTTCCATCAACTCTACCTTCATTCCCTGGGTCGCATCCGGACCTGGGTACTTCCCAGACGACTTCGACATGTCTGATGACTCGCCCTATGCCGCCGGTGCTCCCGGCACCGAGTCCAGCACGTACGTAGCCAGCGAGAGCCCAAGGCCGCGTCCTATGGCGTCCATGTATCCAGAATGGCGCCTGTGGGCGACGCGCCGAGCCCGCGATGCTGGCTGCACCGAGTCGGCGGTCCTGAGGATGGCTTTGGGCTTCACGACAAGCGTGCCAGAGGTGATGAGCGAGAAGAAGCGGGGAAAGCAACGAGATACGGGGGAATCCTTGTCGTGGTCTCCCTCGGACATCGACGGCTCGGAGAGCGAGAGCGAGGCCGAGTGGCATGGGTGGATGAGCGACATTCGGCGGCAAGCGTACGTGCGCAAGCGACAGTCAGTTGTTAACCACTACCGAGACGAGTCCGGATCGACGGCGCCCTACACGATGGAGTCGTACTCTTCGTCTGCGCAGGTGTCAGTCTCGTCGTCTGGCGGCACGCGCAGTCCGCGAAGTCATGCCTGGAGTACGAACGCACAG
The DNA here is from genome assembly GCF_000143185.2 of Schizophyllum commune H4-8. Taxonomy (NCBI): domain Eukaryota; kingdom Fungi; phylum Basidiomycota; class Agaricomycetes; order Agaricales; family Schizophyllaceae; genus Schizophyllum; species Schizophyllum commune. The sequence goes on from NW_026089542.1 coordinate 2,054,511, forward strand.
CCATCTCATTCGCACTCAAATAAGTTACCTTCGCGTATGGCTCTACCGGCCGCGTTCCAGCATCCCAAAGCTCAGTGGGCTGGGCAAAACCTCATACCGCCAGACGAACTGCTCTCACCGTCCTACGCTGGCCGTCGACCGAGTCTACCGAACATCCCCGTATCACCTACGCCATCCTCGAAATCGTCGCCGAATCGAGCGGCGTCCAATCCGGCGACGCTTGCCACGATCCCCTTGACACCCACTCCTATATCTGCCTCCGCTTTCGCTGGCTCCTCGACCTTGGCAGGCTCCCAGTCCTCTTCATCCAGTAGGACCACGGCCAACGGCGCACCCTTGCCACGTCGCGCGAGCTCTGCTGGCATACTCGGCTTCAACGGCCTGAAGAAGAAGACGAGCATCGACCAGGACAACCGAGAACGCGACATTCGCGAGCGCGAGCGCGACCAGCAGCAACGCGCCCGCCGCCGCCTCGAGAAGGAGCACGGCAAGGCAGAGAAGTCCTCGCAAAAAGACGCGCCGGCGGAGAAGGAAAAGGAAAAGGAAAAGAAGGGCCACCGCAAGAAGCTCTCCATTTCCTCCGGCTCCGGCCATCATCCCCAGCAGCAACAGCAACAGACCCAATCTGGCATGTCTCGCACGCGCACGATGCTGCGGCGCGCGACGTCGGGGTCGAACCTGCGGGACGAGGGCGCGGCGCTGCGGGAGCACGCGATGCGCGAGCCAGTGTCGATGCGGGAAGGCGTGGTGCGGGAGGAGATGGCCCGGGAGGCGGACGCGGCGAGCCAAGCGAGCTCGAAGAAGAGCGAGGGCAGCTCGACGAAGAAGAAGAAGATGAGCAAGTCGGAGTGGATCGTGGAGCGGCTGGAGGATGCATTGGATTTTGTGGAGGGGAGATAGTGGATTATAGCGCGTTGAACGTGCTGGATGACTATACGTATGCATGACCTTTGCCTCTCTTTTGTTTCTCGGTTCGTACTTACTAGTTGTACTTTTGGCTTGGCCTTATTGTTATTTTATTCCTCTTCTCCTGTTCACTCACATCTCACATATCGCCATGTACATACATCCCTTCTCACCTGGAAGACAGATAACGCATCCAAACTCCCATAGTCCCTACCGTACGAGCATTTGTCCCTATGCCGATATTTTCGCCAAGTAATCTCGAGCTACACGCAAAGGAAATTGAACATGCATAAATCTACCTTGGTGATAGCGGCAGTGATTGCCTTTTCAACCCGATTAGGAAGGTATTCTTCAGCGCGGGGCTCCGCAAAAAGCTCCCGCGAGGTTACACGGCCCTGTTAGTACCTTGAGCAGGGCACTCTAGAAGCACCATTCACACGTAGATCCTCGATGCTCCGTGCAATTAGGCTTCCAATGTATATTCATTCTCCGAACCCCGTAAGCAGGTTGTACTCGACGACGATAGCTACAGATCCGCCCATCCCAAGCCCGACAGTGAGGTAAGTAAGGTACCTGAGGGTGAGATGGAACCCCATACAAGGGCGGGACCCCGAGTGGTCGAGAGATCCCGGTGATAGGTAAGAAGAGCAGCGTGTCAACGTGCGCCAGATGAACAGCGGCGCACGGCGGTCGAGACAATGACCCCCGATACGGCTTCCACACATTAAACCATACTGCGTCCGCGGGCTACTCAGCTTGTTGCAAGCCTGGTGAAACGCTTCACCGGAGGATCGAAACCACTGGAAGAGCATCAGTAAGCGTCTGGGACGGGGAGAGTTGGGGGATTTGGGGGATTTGTACTGTAGGTAGCAGCGAGGAAGTATGAAGGGTCGGGAGAGTAGGACGCAGGAAGACGGGCTCACCTCGGGTGAAGACACTCAACAGGCCTTACAAGAAGCGTGATGTATGACAACGGACGAAGGTTGCCTCAACAAGTTGCAAGGTATACAGGGATCTAGCGTAGGCACGTTAGCGCGATCGACGGGTGACATGAAGGAGGTGCATGAAGGGGAGAAGGAGAGGGGTGGGGTATACTCGTACTCACCGTGTAAACCTAGCTGAGGATGGAGGAAGGAGCAGGAAGGCCCTGAGGAGTTGTTTGCGCTCGCTGCACCTTATAACTGGATGCCGGAACCAACCTTGGGCAAGTTATCGATGGGGCGATAAGCCATCGGTCGGGCAGGGGCGTGGCGAAAGCGCTAGACGCGCGCCGGGCAGACTCCGCGCTGTTGAATGCGACCCAGCGCCATTGCACCTTCCATCCCAGCGGCGTTGGAATGATGGGCCAACTGACAGCGGCAAATGCCGGCGCCCCGCTCGTCGCGATCCGCGGCCTGGACGGCGTCGGCCGGGCGGGATGGGCGACCGATAGCCGATGGCGTCCGTCCGGTCTCCTTAACCATCAACCATCACCTCGTTGACTGCTCCCCTTCGCATACCGGAGGTGTCGAGGAGTTGGGATCGCTGTCGATAGTCGAGTGGGTGTGAAGTGCTGAGGTGCGCGGCACGGCGGCGAAGGAGGCGCGCGTTTTCTGACCCAGCGACGCGCCGCCAGGATACAGCAGCGAGCATGGCATACCAGTTTTCCAGGAAGGGATGCTTCAAGTGCGGCAATCGTAAGTTTTCGGCATCCAATCTAGACTGTGCTTCTGGCGCTCAGATCCCCCTTCCCCAGTCGGTCACATTGCCGAGAACTGCTCGTCTGAGCAGCGGCTCTGCTACAACTGCCGCCAGCCCGGACACGAGAGCTCCGCGTGCCCCTCCCCGCGCACGGTCGCGTCCAAGCAATGCTACTCGTGTGGTGGCGTCGGGCACATCCAAGGTATGTCCCCCTCCCGCGATCGGCGCATCGGGCTGATTGCATCTGGGCAGCTGAATGTCCGACCCTGCGTCTGCAGCAGCAGGGCTCGAACTCCAAGTGCTACGTACGTCCCGTCATCTCGGAAAACAACGTGCACTGACATTGCTGCAGAATTGTGGCCGCTTTGGACACTTTGCGCGCAACTGCCCGAGCGCCGCTGCCGGAGGCTTCGCCTCTCGCGCGCCGCCCCCGGGCCGCGGGCTGAACACGTCTGCCCTGCCCCCTGTCAAGTGCTATCGTTGCGGTGGTCCGAACCATATGGCGAGGTGCGTTCCTTCCCACTTGTTCCGATGAATGCATTGCTGAGCCTTCCTGCAGGGACTGCCTTGCCGCAGCCGGTACCACATTTGAGACTGCGCCCACTGGTCCTGCTCTAAACAGGAACAAGACTTGCTACAAGGTATGTTACCCACCTTGAAGCCTGCGCTATCCCGAACTAACAAATGCTCGCTTAGTGCCACCAAGAGGGACACGTAAGTTACACTGCGGGGCTTCAATTCAACTCACTGATTCCACATAGATCGCGCGCGACTGCCCTGAGGCTGCCACTGAGTACGTGGCGTAGGCCCATCAGTGCGCGCGTAGGACCAGACGGCATGCACTTCATCCCCATTACTGATCTGTCATTGCTCGTAGTAGTCGCTGCTGAGGCGGATGTACTAACACATGCCTGTAAAACTTATTGCCAGATTGTGCACCGTCGACCTACCTTACACCTTTCCCAATTATTGATCTGTTGTATATTTGAACGAAATGCATCGCAAGACGGTGAAGGATGCGCACGTATTCGTTATCACAGAAAGTAAGGATACCGCACAAGGAAGGTGGGAGGTCAGGAAAAGAAAAACGCGCCGTCTACCAGAAAAAGAAAGACGCTTCGTGCAACATAGCCCACCGCGAGGGTCGAACTCGCAGCCTTCAGATTGCCCAAGCCAAGCCTAAGAGTCTGACGCTCTATCCGATTGAGCTAGGCGGGCATGTTCGAAGGGTGACATTGACTATGTATGGGCGGTATAGTGTCCGGAAAATACCTGGATACCAAAATGGAAAGCTCGCGGCTAAGTTCGCTAAAAAATCGGAAGGTGAGTGTCGACCGCGCGAATTTGTGAAGGTCTGGAATGGACTTAGTCGTGGGGAGCCCTCGCCATGACCTGCATAGGGCCCATCGTCGCTGCACGTGGACGGCTCTATGTCGTTGCCGTTCCCCGTCTCCCGCCTCCCGCCTCGCACGTGCCAACTGACAGTCCTCGGCGACACCGCCTCGGCGCTTCGCTGCCTCACAATAAGGCCCACAGATAGCTAGGACAGTGTATGAAACCTCGTTGCGCGCTTTGCCGCGACCTGAGCACCGCTATATAGGCCGTTGTCGTCGTCGTGAGTACCGACAAAGGGCGCATCAGAGGCGCACGGCAAGTCCCGATACACGTTGAACGGAACACATGTACCGGCTCGGACGAACTCAACTAGGAAATGAGTCACAGATGGCACGTTAAACGACTAAGTCCCTTCCAGACCTTCGCAAATCCGCGCGATCGACACTCACCTTCCGATTTTTTAGCGAACTTAGCCGCGAGCTTTCCATTTTGGTATCCAGGTATTTTCCGGACACTATACCGCCCATAACTATGTACCCCGCTACACATACCACCCCGTCTCGGGATATGCAACAAAATGGCGGGGTGTATCAGAAATGCAACACACCGCTTTCCTGGCCTCTTAAGACAGGTATAGCTTAGATACTTCGTACACCTCTTCTATGCATGGCATTGTATACCGTGTGCGATTTTGGAGCGGATAGAGCACCTTGGGCGTCCTGCAGAAAATCCACAAGGTGCTCGGCAACGGCCGAGAAAGTGTTGCATTGCCCTTCGTTGGGTGTTGCACGGCGTATACGGCGAGCGCTTCTGGCCCAATATTCATGAAAATATTACTGTGAGCAGAGAGACATGTAAGGGACATGTATACGATTTTTCGTCCGAGCGCGAGGCCTACAAGGGCTGGTGCTGTCCGTGCAACACGACGTCATCGGAAACTGTTGCATATCCCGAGACGGGGTGGTACTTTGCTTCTTCAATAGGACGTATTAGTAGAGAGAATTATCAAGTTCTGCACTTAAGAAATGGAGCTCCACTTGATGAAGCAGCAAATTCAGAACTTACGATGGCTGATGAATATCCTTGCGATGCAAGTGCGTAGAGTACCGACAAGGGTGCAGCCTTGGCGGGGGGTTCGGCGAATGGCAGGCAGCGCAGGGAGGAGCTTTGAGGTATGTTGGAGCACACATTGTTGGGGAGTGCGGGCGAGGTCCTTGCGCGTCCGTTGGCGCAGACTCACGCTACGCGAGGGTCATCCGAGTCGGCTTGCCGTCCAGTGCAGACTCTGAGTCCTTCCTGCATTTCATCGTTCTGCCTCTTCATTTAATCAACGAAGGTACTTGACTTTTCACTGACCTTCTCGTTAGTGAATTCTCTAATAATTATCGAAACTAATACGTCCTAATAAATCTGGGTCCATCACCATTATCGCGGACGAGTCATATCTCTGAGTGCTATATGTCGGCTCACTCGATTCATTTGCAGGCATATCTGGAGTTCGACATCCTCTGCACTCTGATCACTGAACGTAACCGCGCCTTCCATCATCGATCTTGCCTCCAACTTCTGACCGCCTTCTGACTCGACTTATCGGGTGCAAACAGACCCTTTCCTATCCCCCCTCCCTATCGCGACCCATCGGCTCTAATGTCAAAGGCCCCAGTGGCGGCGGAGCACGTCCCGCTCTTCGAGGCGATCGGCCTCCCTCACGCGAAGGCGGTCGAGGCGGCCAAGTCCGCGAAGCAAGCGGCGGCACTCAAGGATATCATCGAGAAGTACCAGTTGGACAAGCGCGAGCCCAAGCTTGAGGAGAAGCAGGCGGGCTTGATCTCAGCGCTCGCGGGACAGGTCGCGAAGGCGCCAGATACGACGGAGGAGGCGCGCGACTTCGTGGTGGACAAGATCTTGGAGGGGAAGTTGAAGACGACAGATCAGGCTGTTGGTATGTGATATGGAGGATGTGGTGGATGTGGCTAATGGTAGTTGCAGCGGCGGTGAAGTATGTAGAGACTCGTCCCCCACCTATAGACGTCCAGGATTTTGACAAGGAGTGTGGTGTGGGTGCGTACGATCTGTGCCACCGCGATCGGTGCTCGCTAACATGTTGCAGGCTTCAGCATAACACCAGAAGAGCTATACAAGCAAATTGCTGAAATAGCAGAACCCAGTGCGTCCAAGGGGTGGGCAGGGCTCGGCGCTGTGATCAGCGCTGCAAAGGCCGTCCCCTCATTGCGATGGGCGAACGCGCTCGAGGTGAAGGCTACGGTGGAGAAGCTCTTCCTGGAGAAATTTGGTCCTAAGGAGGCCGCGAAGCCTAAGGCAAAGGTACGCGCCCTACTCTTGCTCTCTACGCGCAACCATCTCACTCCTCGCAGGAGCCCAAGAAGCCCGCAAAAGCAGCGAAGACAGAGGTTTCTGAAGATCCTTCGTCCTCTCGCAAATCGGTCTTCGAAGAGGGCTTCCTCGGCGCCCTCCACAAGCCCGGCGAGAACCCCCAGATCCACCCGCACCTCCGCGAACAGCACCTCGCCGCCACCGGCGGCCAGGTCTGGACGCGCTTCCCGCCCGAGCCCAACGGCTACCTCCACATCGGCCACTCCAAAGCGATCTTCGTCAACTTCGGCTACGCCGCGCACCACAACGGCAAGTGCTACCTCCGCTACGACGACACGAACCCGGAGAAGGAGGAGGCGCGCTACTTTGAGAGCATCCTGGAGATGATCCGGTGGCTGGGGTACGAGCCGTGGAAGATCACGTACTCGAGCGACTACTTCCAGCAGCTGTACGATTTGGCGGTGGAGCTGATTAGAAGGGACAAGGCATATGTGTGCCATTGCACGCAGGAGGAAATCAAGCAGGCGAGAGGGGAGAAGACGGGGCAGAAACCGAGGGCGTGTGTGCATCGGACAAGGTCTATAGAGGAGAGCGTGAAGGAGTTCGAGGCGATGAAGGATGGGAAGTACCGCCCGAAGGAGGCGAACTTGCGGATGAAGCAGGATTTGGAGGACGGAAACCCGCAGATGTGGGATCTGACGGCGTACCGAGTGCTTGACGCGCCACATCATCGCACGGGCACGAAATGGAAGATCTACCCGACATATGACTTCACGCACTGCCTGGTCGATAGCATGGAGAACATTTCGTGAGTGCCTTGTCATCTAGCGGGGATATACGTACTCATGAGTGCAGCCACTCACTATGCACGACCGAATTCGTCGCGTCCCGCCAATCCTATGAATGGCTATGTGACGCCCTGGAGGTCTACAAACCCCGCCAGAGCGAATACGGCCGCCTCAACCTCGAGGGCACCATCATGTCCAAGCGAAAAATCCTCGCGCTCGTCGACGAGGGCTACGTCAACGGCTGGGACGACCCGCGCCTCTACACCCTCATCGCCCTCCGCCGCCGCGGCGTCCCGCCCGGCGCCATCACGAACTTCGTCAGCGTCCTCGGCGTCACGACCTCCCCCTCAAACATTCAGCTTGTCCGCTTCGAGCAGTCCGTGCGCGACTACCTCGAGGGCTCGGCCCCGCGGCTGCTCATGGTGCTCAACCCGCTCAAGGTTGTTTTGGAAAATGTGCCAGACGACTTCGTGCTCGAAGTTGAGAAGCCGCTGCACCCGAAGGTCCCCGCGCTCGGCACGTCGCGCATACCGCTGGCGAAGGTGCTGTACATCGACCGCGGCGACTTCCGCCTCGAGGACTCGCCGGACTACTTCCGTCTTGCGCCGGGGAAGACCGTCGGCCTGTACCAGGCACCTCATCCCATTACCTGCGTGTCGTATAAGACGGATGCGGAGGGAAATGTTACGGAGCTGGTCTGCCGTTTGGAGAACGAGGGCGCGACCAAAAAGCCCAAGGCGTTCATCCAGTGGGTCGCCGAGCATGCACCGTCAGGTAGCCCTGTGCGCATCGACGAGACGCGGGTATTCCACAAGCTGTTCAAGAGCGACGAGCCACCATCGGACTTCCGCTCGGACGTCGACAAGAACAGCCTGGAGGTGATCAAGGGCGCGATGGTGGAGGCAGGATTCTGGCCGCTCGCAAAGCGCTTGTATACGGAGGCAAAGCGAGATGCGAAGGCAAGGACGGAGAAGGCAACCGCTGAATCGGGCGATGCACCCAGGGGAGGCGCGCCTACTGATGCGCCGAGCGCAACCGCGGAGCAGCTCATTGGATTGGAGTGCGTGCGCTTCCAGGGCTTGCGTGTTGCGTACTTTGCTCTGGACAAAGATTCCCGCATCGCATGCTTGGACGAGCCGGACAACGTCGAGCCAGGCAGGCGCCAAGGCGACTACCTTGTGCTCAACCGCATCGTCAGCTTGAAGGAGGATGCGGGCAAGTCCTCGTAGTGGTAGTACTGAATAGATGCGCAATTGTCCCTGTAGCGTACTGAATGTTGTAACTGTGTTGTATAGTCAGCAAGGCCTCTATTTGCATGCCAATGGTCGAGACATACTTCGGTGAACAGCGACCTCGAAGGCGTGATGTCAAAGTCAAACTGAGATCCTTGAACTCACCATCTTTCCTACACACCTCGCAACACTGGAATGCAGTCCGTTCATATGTGCGAGTAGAATTATCCCAGATGGTGCAATACAGTAATAAATAGGCTACACTACAGAGATGCTCATGAGCTGTCTATGATACCCTGCGCGAAGCCCACACGCAGGTAGTACGCCTTGAGACCAGCGCGAATCTCGGGCGCCAGATCTCGGTCAAGCAGATGGGTAGCCAGAGGGTAGATGGCAGGGAGGTACATCTTGAACTATGCGGAGTCAGCTGATCGAGCCCAGGTCTAAACAGGGAGGGTACTCGCCGACTTGTCGTCTAACCGACTGAAGCAGTCCAAGATCTCCGACACGACCGGCGTCCATGCGAGGATGTTCTTCGCCTGCGACTCCTGGCGCAGCTTGTTGAAGTCCTCGATGACACCCAACCCGAGCGGCAGCAGGCGTTCCGATATCTGCGGCCGCGCCTTTCGGTGCTCTGGTCGAGGGTCAAAGTACATCTGTGTCAAGATGTGGATGAGGGTTGCTGCGCTACTTGACTCCTGCTTCAGCAAGTTCGGAAGGTGGCGCATGAAGCCTGACGGTAAGATTAGCACAAATTTAAGGGAGGGTGCCGCACTTGCTGCACTCACCGACTTTCCAGAGCCCTGTCCGTAGCTCCTTGTCCTCGTTGAAATCGCGTGCGAACCGGTAGCTCTGATCCAGCACACCCATCAAGCGTAACAGATGCTCGGGCGGGATCGTAGAGTATACCTCGTCGTTCCGCAGGAGGTCGCTTGTTGTCTCAATGAGCAGCAGCTGCAACACGCATTTGACGATGATCTGCTTGAAGATCCGTCGCCTATCGGCCAATGTGACTCGCGGATCCGAGCGAGGACGCTCTGTCGTAGGCGAGAGGGGCGCGGGGAGGATGGTCTGGCCACTGTTCTCCGAACCGGCGTCGGGAGACTCGGTGCCATTCCCAAGCCCATCGATCTCGATACGGAGACTCTCGTCGAAGAGCTGGTGTGGGGTGGTGGTCTTGAAGAGTTTGATGAACGTAGTGACAACACGCTCCCATCGCGCTGGGCTGAGCTTCTTGACGTTGTTCTCGAGCAGTTGTTGCAAACACGAAGTGCCGATCCGTGATAGCGTATCGTTCTCTGCCGGATTATCAGCCTGGATATGACCTCTTTGGGGCGATGTACGGACCTTGACAAATGCATACGCAAAGCAAGTCCAGCAGCCCGTCTAATGAGCGCTCGAGTATCTCGAAGTAGTAGGTATACAGGTCGATGAGATTCCTCAGAGCCTGAATCATCGTTGTCGATAGCCAGACGCTCATGTCCTCCTGGGTGCTGAAGCGCGAAAGGTCTTGGCTCGACTTCAAGACAGAGAAGATGGGGAACAGGAGCTCCGAGCAGATAGCGTCCCAGTACTCCAGAGGGAAACCGGCGCCATACGTCTTCAAGGTGCTGAACATGGAGTCGAGAGCCCTGCAAGCATCATTAGCTCCTGCGTAAATCGTCACGAGCCCCGCACTCACAATCGCCGGACTTCCAGGTCTTCGCCAGTCATGATAATGTCGTAGAAGCCGAACAGAACGGGATGCCAGAAATGATCTGATGGCTGACTTTCCGCAGGTCCCTCGGCAGTGACGGCGCACTCAGGCGATTCGAGCATGACAGTGATAACGTCGCGAAGCATCGCAATGGCCAGGAGACTGATCTTCTGGAACTTGCTGACCTTGCAGAACTGGGTGATGCAGTTCGTAAGGTCGGCGAACGCGCCATGTCGAACAATGGCGCCGAAGTGCTCCTTGTTCAAGCGAGTCACAATCTCGAAAGCAGAGTTGACGATGCGTTCTTATGGAAAGTGAGAACAATGTCGCGACATAATTCAGCAAACGCACCTGTAAGCACTCTTGACGCAGCAGAGAATACGTGGAACATTGTCCGCCAACCAGAGCGCATGTTCTCCACTCTCGCCTGGATCATCTGCTGCAAGCAAACGAGGACCTACACACGTATCATCAGCAACAACTTGCTATCATGTATGCAATGTGACCTACCAAGTCGCGGATTTCCGGATTCTGGTTGTGCACCATCGTGTACTCGAACGGCTTCAAGAAGTCCTTCTGGAACTTGAACTGCGGCAATTCCTCCTTTTCCAAAAAGCGCATAGCCAGTTGTCGGAGGGCATCCAAGGCGAAGAAGCCGACGTGCGGGTTGTTGTGGCAGCAGACCTGGTTGAAGTGCTCTCCCAGAATCGCCCAGATGTTCGTCCATTCGACACGAATGCGGTTCATGTTGTAGTACGAGATCTCCACGAGCTTCTGCAAGCTGAACAGTCGAGGGTTTTGCGAGAGGCCCGAGCCCTGGATCTCCTCCCACGAGACGTCGCAGAGCGCTTGAACGAAGTCCACAATTGCCGTCTGTATACCAGTAAGTAACATTGGCGGGTGGACTTGCCATAAATACGCACGCCAGACAAGTAGTGGCTAAGTGAGAAAACCATGTCACTCGCGACTGTGATGTGCGTGGATCGACTCTCGTTGGCCAAAGCCTCCGCCGGCAGCTTCTTCGAGCGACTAAAGACTGTCAGCGAGCGAAGTAGACATATAAAATGTAACTGACCCCTTCTGACCCTCCGGCAGGTCGACACCACTGCTCAGGAGCTGCATGTGCTCGAGCTGGCTGACGCAAGTCAGCACCTCGTGCCAAGAGCCCTTCAAGTGGTTGCCCTCATGCAGTGCGATGTCCAACAGCGTCTTGATGGCCTCCATGTTCTTTGCCTTCATCTCGCCAAGGTTATTCAAGAACGTGAACTTCGCTAGTGTGGTGACGAATGCATTGCGCTGCAGCTCCATGTCAAAGAAGCAGGCGATGTGGATGGCGCTCTTGAACCCGTCCAGGCAGAGCTCGACGATTTCGATGTCGTCGGTCTCTTGCAAAGGACCAGAAAGACCGGCCAGGAAGGGGATCCAGGCGACCTCGAACATTGGGCGGACGTGGACGAACTGCGTCGCGCTGAAGAACTGCTCGGCTGCCTTCGACGCTCTGCGTTGTGTCCGCATCATCGTTTTGAACAAGGCCTGTGCATCACCGTCAGCACAAGCTTGGGACATGCTCCATCGCGCTTACCTCCGTCTTGCTCGCCATCCCGCTCGACTGCATCACGTACGCCTCCTTCTGCAGGTCACGACCAACGTTCGCCAGAGCTCCAGCGATACCACCGGGAGTAGCAGCAGGGCCCACGGCCTCCACCTCATCCTTCATGCGGATCTCATTGCTCACGATCTCGTCGTAGACGGTCGTTAGGAAGTCCTCTGGCAAGTTGGGGTCATGGTCGGCAGGCGAATCCTCATCAGCATTGATCCCGCGATTGTTCTTGATGAAGTCAGCCTTGGTCATACGCTTCTTGACCTGCGGGTTGTGCGCGTCCGTGTTGAGCAAGATGACCGAGTAAGCGAAGACATAAGCGGCGTCTAGAGGTCTCTATCAGTCTTCATTCTGATTGGCAGGCGAGACTACTTACTAGCATTGATGAAAGGCGTCTTCTCATTGTTGGCCATGTACTTGTCGGCGAATTTGAGCATGTAGCGATCGATCTTCTGAGCCTCTCCAGGTAGACGGAAGGACTGCAAGAATGTCCGCAGAGCATCGACGAAGCCCAGTCCTCTGAAGTCCATCATGTCCACGAAAGCGTGCATGATCGTCACGTTGGCCTCATCACTGAGAGACCATTGTCAACAATGGGTGATGTGATAAGAGGAAACAATCTGCTCACCCCTCGCCAAGATACTCGCCAATCATGGCTTTGCTGAGACCGTCGGTGTGCAACAGGAAGGCAGCGATGTCTTGGGGCGAGTTGCTGGGGATGAATCCATTCTCAATGAGGAATTGGATACCCTGTAAACGAACAATCATGAGTGGATATTCACGGATGGAACGGTGGCCAACGCACCCGCTTCGGCTTGAAGTTGAACTTCTTGATGCCCTCCAACAGCGTCGTCTTCCTCTGCTTCGCCGTCTCAAACTTGCTCGGGTCGTCGGTAAAATCCGGCGTTGGCTGCCTCAGCGTCTCTGAGCTCCCTGCCGTCGCCGTCGACATCCGGTCAACCGAATTATCCGGCGTCATCGAGTCCCGCCGGACATCGTCGTTGTTCAGATGCGCGCGCGACGCCGAGGCGGATGCGGCGGACTCGACCGTCGACTTCGGCGCGGTGGTCCCCCATGCGACGAGCGAGCGTAGGACGGTGACCAGGCATTCGAGGCCTTGACGCTTTAACTGGGCTTCGGAGTGACCCATGTTCGACGTATCCATGCTGCCTGCGATGGACATGGCCTGTGTGCTGAGCGCTGGCGGGACATTGCCTTGCGAGCCCTTCTGTGGCGGCATACCAGGGCTCGGCGGCGGCTCGTTGCCCTTGCCGGGTTCCTTGGGTGCCGACGTCGAGCCAATCTTGGAGATGATGTTCATCAAGCTAAACGATGTCAGGGGTGCCCTCATTGCTGCGTCAAGCTGACTCACTGCTCGTAGATGTTGTCCGCGGACTCCCTGTCACAATCGTAGTTGAGGTAGATCTCGACGAGCGCCTGCGGATCCTGGCATAAACGAGAGAACATGCCCAAGATGATCGCCTTCTGCTTCAGCGTCGAAGTCTTCATCTCCAATATTGGCATGAAGATCTCGCGGAACAAAACCTCGATCTCTTTCTGAGCACAAGCGTCAGCCTCTTGCTGCACTTAATGGCGTGGCTCTCGTACCTTCAATTTCGTCCGCATGCCGGAGAGAACGCGCCAGAAAATCTCCACGCTCAGCTCGAAGACCTGTAAGACAGGGCTAACCGCATTCCTGCTCAGGCTGAGACAGAGATATTGGTTGATGGCCTGCACGAAGGTCGTCGCGTCATGGGAAGAGCTAGAGTAGATGATAGCTGACGGGTCCACGAGCAGCGGCATGTGCGAGTTGAGTATCGACAAGACCAGGTGCAGAGAAAGCAGCTTGGAGCGCATGGCATGCGACTTTAGGTCCCGCTCGCTGTCGCATAGGTTAGGCTGACGTTAGCATAGGGATTCGAACTGTACTGACCTCTCCGTGTTGAGCGGCTTCATCGTCAACTTGCACAACGCGCGGAACACCAAGAAGGCATCCTTGATGAAGAGGTCGTGCGTCGTAAGCTGATGAGCATGGCCGCCGTTTGCAGGCAGCGTGTCGTGAGGATTAGCCGCTTCGAAGCTATCGCTGGGGTTGAGTCAGCATTCAAGCTCCCTGGAGCTGATAGGATACTTACAGGGTCAGGATCTTGGGCTTCCCATCTTCAGCGGCATCATGGTCCTCTGTGTCCACATCTTCCTTGGACGCGGTCGGCTGACTGCTGGCAGGAAGGGAGGTAATTGAGTCGTTCGTTGGCAGGTCTACCGGAGACCTGGGGTCATACTGCGAGGATAACCTCGACAAGCGTGATGATGGGCGGGGTATAGAGAACGACGAGCGCTTGGCAGAGGACGGCTCCTGGTCGTTCAAGGTTGCCAAGTCCGAGCTGAAGGTACCCGAGTCGGAAGCGCTTAGGCTTCGCGCGCGGCTGAAGACGTGGTTGACCATCTGTGTAAGGCCGCCCTGAGCAACTGTCTGGTTGACAGGGTCGTTGCTGAGGAGGAAGATGTTGTATACGGTGCGGACGGCCTTGAGGAGGGAAGAGTGGTGGACGAGGATGGTCTGGGAGAGCACCAGCGCGAGAAGGGCCTTCACAATTTGCAACGACACTGACTCCGGCGTCGACTCGTTGTGGCATTGGGTAATGGTGTTTACGACCAGATCGACCAGAGGTAAGGGCGGTGCATCGGACCGTGCTGAGCCGTTCGCGGTGGTCGGAGTGCCTGGCGGGGAAGTATACGCAGTCGGCGTGACGGTCTCCTCGAAGAACGAGTAGGAGATGAGCTTTGAGATGCAATCCAAGCTCGCGATCATGAGCTTCTCGCTGCGAGTCTCGCATGCTAGGCGGAGGGGCTCGAATATCTCGCGAGGGCGGTCACCGCCCTGGTTGCTCTTGACCAGATCCAGCGCCTTCTGCACGCTCTCCTTGAGGGGTGCAGAGCGCTTGGCCTCTTTGGACGCGGCTATCGTCTCGAGGGCAGTGGAGATCAGGACTACTGAGACGGTGTTGCCTTTGGAGAGCGTGAGTGATCGACGATGCCCGGTCGTGGGGGGTAAGACTGGAGCTGGGGACTGCGGCAGGCTTGGTAGATGGGAGGTGGAGGGTGCTGCTGCGCCATTTTGGTAGGGGACCGGCGCAGGTGCTTGGATAGCAGGCTCAGAGGCCGGGGCGTCCGGCGCACTCGTCGCGCTCTCGGTGCTTGTCGACTGGGAGACAGAGGGTTCCATCTGAGGGGCAGACATCTGTTCCGTCGGCGCACTTGACTGCTCCGTCGCGTCGTGCGTCGCCTCAGCAGGTTCAGGGCCCATTGCCGGCGCGGCTTCCGAGTCCGTAGAGACGACAGGCTCCGTAGTCGCTGGTGTAGCATCCTGAGCCGGCGCTTCTGCATGCACAGTGTCTTCATCCGTCCGGTTCTCCGTTGGCTCTGCTGCAGGTGTAGAGACTGGCTCTTCCGACGCGCTATTGCTGATGTGTCCGTCCAATGACGCGGTCGTCACGGACTGTCCGAGGGGCGGTGATGTGGGGAGAGGAACATTGGCGGCAACGTCGACCGCCGCCATTTCCGACGATGAGCGCTGCGAACGTGACAGCGTCCGGGTACGTGTGAGCGTCAGCGGCGGGACAAGACCGGACGCGGCGGGACAGAAAGCGTGAACAGGTCACGTGCATCAAAATTCTTGTTCTCCGCCCCCATCACCAAAAGAACAATGGCCGCCTCCGTCCCGAGTGCCGCATCGGCTGCCGTCCTCCAGCCCTCGGAGAAGGTACCGGACTCAGCCGTAACAGTTGAGGGTCCAAACTTTGAGAAACCTCTTTCTCTCCAAGAATTTCTAGGCAGCTATGAGCGGATCGGATTTCAGGCAAACAGCCTGGGCAAGGCGATCAACATCATCAATAAAATGGTACGCACCACCGCCATCCTACTCGTTGGAACTAACTCGAGTATCACCAGCGTAAATGGAGATTGTCTGACGATCCGATCGCTCCAGACGAGCCGGAGGAGTATAAGGATCCTCAAGTCCGCGCTCAGACGAAATGCAACATCTTCCTCGGCTACACCTCTAATCTGATCTCTTCCGGCCTTCGTGAAGTAATTCTACACCTCGTCAAGCACAAGCACGTCGCTGCTCTCGTTACTACGGCTGGCGGTATCGAAGAGGACTTTATCAAATGCCTGGGAAAGACCTACCTCGCCGACTTTAATCTCGATGGTGCAGATCTCCGTCGCCGCGGTATGAACCGTATAGGCAATCTCATCGTCCCCAACGACAATTACTGCAAGTTTGAAGACTGGCTCACACCCATTCTCGACGCTATGTTGGAGGAACAGAAGGCGACAGGCGAGGTGTGGACGCCGAGTACCTTCATCCGCAGGCTAGGGAAGGAGATCAATAACGAGGAGTCCGTGTACTATTGGGCCTACAAAGTAAATAGACATCCTTTACTACTTGACATGGGATTTCTGAGACGCTGTTCTCCAGAACGACATCCCCGTCTTCTGCCCTGCGTTGACGGACGGGTCGATTGGAGACATGATTTATTTTCACTCTTTCCGCAGCCCAGGATTGATCATCGACATCGCGCGCGACATCCGTGAGATTAACGAGAAGGCGCGACGGTCGAAGAAGGCAGGGATGATAATTCTGGGCGGTGGCGTTTGCAAGCACCAGATCGCCAACGCTATGCTCATCGTAAATGCACCTTACCCATCTAAACTGCATACTTCTAACGAGGCTGCAGCGCAACGGAGCTGACTACTCTGTGTACATCGTATGTCCCGTCATACCATCCTCCTTCGCGCTACTCACAGCACCGCAGAACACCGGGCAGGAGTTCGATGGCTCAGACTCAGGCGCCCGCCCAGACGAGGCTGTCTCCTGGGGGAAAATCAAAGGAGGAGCAGAGACAGTGAAGGTAGGGCATCTCCCAACAGCCATATCCTCTCTTGCTCATGCCCGTTATGAAGGTGTACGCCGACGCAACTCTCGTCTTCCCTATGGTCGTTGCCGCCACCTTCGCTCGGGATATGGAGGCGAACGCTTAAGCAAACAAAAGCATGCTTGGGATGCATCAATGTATACCTATATGTACACTACGAAACGAATGCTGCGAGAGTGCCTTCATGCTGCACCTCCTTCAAGTTCATTGCCTCAAAAGCTCCGGCAAATTCCGATCGCGTGGCTGAAACGTGGTGCACCACGAAAGCAATCGGACTTGACCTTGACATCCAACCTAACGTCCCTCCTCATTGCACTCCCGAATCAAAGGTATGCATTGTGCTAACTTCCATTGACGGTCGCAATCAAGTCCGTCATCTAGATATCTGCAAGTATCTTACGCGTCATCCACAGTCCAGAATGACCCCTCCGGCTCTGCCGATTGAGCTGATTGAGGCCATAATGGACGAGCTGAGTGAACCGGAGCTTAACGCAAGCCTACGCTCTTTCGCTCTTGTACACTCGGTCTTCCTCGAGAAATGCCAGCGGCGCCTTTTCTCTTCCGTCACAATCGTGGTCCCGTCGTCCCTTCCGCTCAAGGGAGGGCGCCAAACGCCTAGTCAGCGTTTGCTCAACGTTCTGCGCGGGTCGAGGCATCTGGCGGGCTATATCATCTCCCTTCAAATCATGGAAAGTGGACTGTTGTCACCAGCGGTCATCCGAACTAGGACGCACGGCATCATTCACGAGACCACACTGCTCCAAATCCTGCCATTGATTCAAGGGACAGTGCAATCGTTGAAGCTGAGCGCAAAAGCGAGAACTCATGTCGGAGACGACTTCCTGAACGCTCTTTGTTTTCCGCATGTGGAGACTCTGGTATTATGGGACATAAGCGTGCCTATCTACATCCTCGATGGCTTCCCCCGTCTCCGCGCCCTTGCTTGTCACGTTATGCGTTGGATTCCCATGATACGAGCGGGCCGCCCACTCCTGATCGAAACACAGCGCATGGAGGACCTTGAGATTGGGACGCAGGACCCCCGCCAATTGCACCTTTTTGTGGGACTTGCATCGTCTTATCCACCTGCCTTCAATCACATCACCACGCTCAGGCTCTCCAGCGTCCTCGGCCTATACGCAGATCTCATATTGGTGATAGAACTCTGCAAAGATCGACTCGAGAGACTCGAGATTGCGTGCCCTGACCGAATCTGTGAGTTGTGCCCCTGGCCTCGTTTGCAATTCTGACGAGCATGATTGCAGTGGCCAGTCTATTGGACCTGGGCGTGCTTCCACGTCTGCAGCATCTGTCCTTTGTTGGGATGGAAATCGCGAACATAAACACCGCGAGATCGCCATTCTTCTCCATAATGCAGAAGGTTCAGCTGCTGGCGCGGCTCAGTCTCATTTTCTCTGTCCCCTCGTTCGAAATCTTCCGACAAGATACACCCGAGTGGAAGAATTTGGATGAAATACTTGGACGAGAGGATATACGTATCGGACACATCTCTATTTACCTGAACTACGCCACCGTACCTCGCGGTGAGGTGGCCGGCGGATTGGTAGCGAGCGTTCTGCCTCGCCTCCACGAGCGCTTCGCCAGTCGGATGAATGTTATGAGAAACATTTTGTGTGCGTCCATGTTGATTCTCTACAGACACGAGCTAACCTCAACTCTGTAGCGCATAGCTATCTCTTCTAGGCGGAAGAGGACACAACGCGGTTCTCGCTCGCGCCACATCGAGGGATATTAGGAATGCAGAAAATGGGAGGGAAATGGGCATGAATCATATCTTGAGGCACGAGCCACGATCTGTATCGTTTACTTGTTCTCGTATCTTGACGGCGGCACTCAAAGTGCAAGTCACGCTCTTGGTTGAACTTTCGGAATCTGCCGAGCATCGGTTCCCCGCCGGCTGCCGGGCCGAGTGCCTCTATCTCGACACGCACGTCGCAGGATGGCGGTCGCCGTTGAGTAGTATACCGATACCGCTATCTCTTGACCGCCACCGCCATGACGAACCTAGGGCCCTCCGAGATTGAGGAGGGTGCCCCCTTGCTGCTTCATAGACATTCAGGTGCGTGAGGTTGCATTCGACATATACAATAGCTAGGCCGGACGCGCTCATCCGGGCCCTCTAGCGCCCACAGAAGACGCCGAAGGGAATGAGGTGTACGACGTGGAGGACTCCCCACGAAGAGCTGAGGTGGAGAAAGCGCTGTTGCACAAGCTGGACAGGCGGATGTCCATTCTCATTCTTATTTATATTCTTAACTGTAAGTGCCATCCACCTTCCCAGAAATTGACTACAGCTCCTGAACTTCTGCAGACATCGACAGAAATAATGCTGCGTGAGTCCTAACGATACAAAGCAGTCCGACTAGCCCTCTGACATCTCCCAGAGCGGCGAGACTGCGCGGCTTCGAGGAAGACCTTGGTCTTCAAGGCTCACAGTTCGCTACCGTTCTATCTATACTCTACATCGGATATATCACTATGCAAGTTCCATCGTGAGCCCGTCATCTTCATGCTCGATGCGATTGTACTAAACATTGCCAGTAATATGTTCCTTAACCACATGGGCAGGCCGTCGCTCTACATGGGTTGTTGCATGGCTATCTGGGGACTCCTCTCCATGGCGACAGGTAAGACCTCTAGTTGCTTCAATTTGGCACACTCACACATCCTCTCATAGGCCTTGCGACTAAGTATGATGCCCGCAAATTCGTGGCCTCGATTACTGACCTTTCGTTGCAGTTTTTATGGCGTTGTCGTCACACGCTTCTTTATTGGGGTCTCCGAGTGCGCCTTCTTTCCCGGAGCACTGGTACGAACGCTCTCGCGCTCATATCGGCTTTGGGGTCTCAGGCATTGCAGTTCCTAATCTCGAAATGGTACAAACGAAACGAACTGTCACAGCGAACAGCCATGCTCGTCTGTGGCAGTCTCATCAGCAGCGCCTTTGGGTCCTTGATTGCTTCCGGGATCCTTGATCTCATGGAGGGCGTCTGGGGTTACAGAGCCTGGCGGTACGCAGTGGCATCACTCTGCTTTCATTATCGTTCTAACCCAATCCGAAGGTGGTTATTCTTCGTCGAAGGTGGGATGACGGTCATTGTCGCCATCATCTCCATATTTGTCCTTCCCGACTTCCCGGAGAACTCTTCAGGATGGATCACACCAGAAGAGCGCGCCGTCGCCCTCAAGCGCATGGCAGAGGAGGCAGACTCGCACGGGCCGAAGACCTCGACGAAGACGGGACAGCTCGCCGGACTAGGGCTAGCGCTTCGGGACGGCAAAGTGTGGTACTTGACCCTGCTGATGACGTTCATGAACCTCTCGCTGTCTTTCAATGCGTACTTTCCGACGCTGGTGAGCACGCTGGGGTACGGGCGCACAACGACTTTGTTATTGTGTGCGCCACCTTGGCTGTTTGCCACATTCGAGGCGTTCGTGTGGGCAAGGTGCATTTCCTGCATCCTCATACCGAATGTATACTGACATCCACGCAGGCATTCTGACCGAGCAGAAGAACGGTGCAAACACATGATCATGTCTGTCTGCCTCGGGATCGCTGGATTTATGTTGGCCTTCTGGAGCATGAATGCATTCCTACGCTACATTGCAATGTACAGTCTTCTTCGTCCGCATCCTCACAGCGTACTCATGGTCAGCACAGGTTCATGATGGCCCAAATGTACGCCGGGAACATTGTCTTCACGGCTTGGGCGAGCGCCTCCGTTGCCCACCCGCCAGCAAAGCGCGCGGTAGCACTCGCGTTCATGAACTCCGTCGCTTCCTTTGGCAATGTCTTTGGCTCGTGCGTATATCGTGGCCCATATTTCACAGTGCCGAGCTCATACCGAATTCGCAGGTACGAATGGCCTTCCGAATGGGGCCCGACCTATCGTGGTTCCTTCGTCCTGACCTCATTGACGGCCCTCATTGCTATCGGCATGGCCCTCGCCTTCAGACACCACCTCACCCGACTCAATGACGAAGCAGCGAAGAAGGAGCTCGATGACGGAGACGATACCCCGGGGTACAGGTATATGTTGTAGCGATGGCATCGATACATGAGGCGGGGTGTGCGTGCGTGCGATTTCGAAAGCGTGGTAGACGGTAGATAACTTATTGCATAGAGCTCCTCGTTCCTTCTCTTCCTCGATGTGCATCCTTCCTCGATCCGATCCCTTCGTCAATCCGCCTCTTTCATTTCGTCTGCCCACAGTAGTAGGTCGTCCTTGAGGAGCTGGAGGATCATGAGGGAGTCGCGGAAGGCCGTACTTTGCGAGGGGTCGGTGCCCTCGAGTACGGAGATGGCGTCGTCGAACGCGCTCTTGGCCACGAAGCAAGCGCGTTCCGGGCTCTTGCGAACATCTAGAAGCGGTACGTCAGACCGAGAAGCAAACATGCGCAAGGCAGCGAGTACACACCGTGGTAGAACACGGAGAAGTTGAGGGCGAGACCGAGTCGTGTTGGATGTATGGGATCCAAAGTCGTCACTGCGCGCTGGTACGCAATCTTGTACGCGTTCAAGGAGTAGTCACCGAACTTCTCGCGTTCATGCTTCTGCGCGAATTCGGCCAAGTATCGGTAGTAGTCGCCCTTCCTGTACGAGAAGTCAGCTTCGGTATCACGACATGAGGATGTCGGAACACGCACATCTTCGAGTAGAACACCTGTTCCTCGCCCGGCTGGGCGTGAGGGAGGAGTTGCTTGTCAAGCAGCTCTACGATGTCCTTGCAGACGTTCGTGAGCTCTTTCTCGATGGTCTCTCGTTGGTGGCGGATAAGCTGGAGCTGCCTGGACGCCGCGTTCTTCGAGCGGGCCGCCTGCACCTTCTCGAGCGTGTCGACAATGCGCCAGCTGGCCCGAAGGTTATTGGTAATATTCTTGTACGCCACGGATAGCAGATTTCGCTCCTCGATGGCCAACCGTTGGTCAATGTTCATGATAATAGTCTTAATCTGCGTGACGACATCTGCGAGAGCTCGTAAGCTGATAGCCCAAGTCGTCAAAGGCATACGCACCGTCGAATCGTTCCGCCTCGCCCGCCAACTCTGCGATGAAGAGGCACTGCTCCCTCGGAGGGTGAGCCATAGAGCGAGTATCACGCCGTCTCGTCTGCTGTTTCTCGAAGGTCACCGCCGTCAGTTTACGTATCCTGCACGCTGACAAGCGCCACTCACTGCGACCATGGTCGGATAACGCACCTCGGCTACCTCCTCGTGTAGTCTTTATACGCGCTATGGGCCCAGGGCACCCCTCCGACACGGGGGTGTCGCGCATTGGCAGCGCTCCCGATCAGCTGCCTCTGACCCGAGGCCCGCCGCCCCCAAGCGGGCTGACAAAAGGGTACGGGACACGCGCATGTCGGGTGTTCGAAGGCAAGCAGTGGCGACACGTTGTTTGCGCCACCATTGTTCTGGCCGAGGGCCGACTCGATGAGACTGCGGCGAACGTTCTCGATAGGTTGCTGAAGACACAAGGCGAGGCGCGTGTTCTTCCAAGCCCCATTAATATCCAAAGTCTATGCCCTTTAGCCTCCACAAGGGATTATAGTACATGCATACATATATCTGATCCAATCCAGTGTTAGCGTCCATCCCTCACAGGTCCTTGAAGAACTTCCGTGTCACATGCTGGAACAGCTCAACTGCCCTCTTAAGCTCATCAAACTGGGACGTGATTAGTAGTTGCAAGGGGGAATAAAGGAGAAACTCACGTCTGCGTTGCTGAAGGAGATCCGGAAATGGCCAGGTCCCTCATAGTCATCCGTCAGGTTGGCAGACGAGAACATGTTGCCTGGGCCAAACAGAAGACCCTCCTCGGCCAAAGCCGTCCACAGCTTCATCTCAAGCTCCTTCATACCATGCGTCGACACCTCCGGATGCTCATCGAAATGAAGCTTGATCCATACGAACATCCCAGAGGTCGGCGGAACGAAGGAGAACAGCGTCTTGCCCGACGCGGCGAACTTCTCGCCCCGCAAGGGCTTCAACGATCCCTCGTACACGACTGCGCCCTGGTGCGCGCCAGACACCGCGATCGATCGTCTCATGTTGAACTCATCGTCGAAGCAATCAATGAAGAAGTCGCGGCGCTGCTTGTATTGAAGACGCAGAGCTAGGACGGATATGAGTTTGCGAAGTTCAGATGGGTCGTCAGATGCGCACCTCGGAGCCAGCGGATGTAGCCCGAGTACTGCCATTGAAGGAGTAGGGAGGCGACCATGGACTAGAAGACGTATATCAG
This sequence comes from Schizophyllum commune H4-8, assembly GCF_000143185.2. Classification (NCBI taxonomy): domain Eukaryota; kingdom Fungi; phylum Basidiomycota; class Agaricomycetes; order Agaricales; family Schizophyllaceae; genus Schizophyllum; species Schizophyllum commune. The sequence continues at coordinate 2,077,280 of NW_026089542.1, forward strand.
ACAAGAGAAGGACGATCCCCGAGAGATATGAGTACCTGACCAAAGCCGCAAGGAGCCTGCGTGCTAGTCTCGCCCTGACGCTCGAAGCGCTCCGCAAATACAGCATTGCAGGTGAAGAAACCAAGACGGCTTCCGGGAGCGACGGTCTAAGCTTACATGAGCTGATATGATAGATGCGTGAGCAGAAGCGTGCAAACCTTGGAAAACGTCTCCAACCGGACAACGCGTCCTTGATAGTCGAACCTGAAGAAAAAGTAAGTATGATATGTCACCAAGCACAAATAAACAACTCACTTGAGGAAGGACGGCGCGAGCGAAGCAATGAAGTGCTTCGCCTCGTCCTTGTGTGTCTTCACCTCCTCTTCCTTACGCTCCCCTTTAGGCACATATTCGCCCTGCTGGAGGAAGTAGTACGGATCATCCTCGATGATGATAATGTCGTATTTCACGGCAATGGCGTAGATCTCCTTCTTGCGTTGAGCTCCCATGGTGGCGCCAGTCGGGTTCTGACCGATAGGCACGGTGTAGAGAACATGAGGGCGTGGCATACCGCCGCGCGCCTCAACGTCCCACTCGCTGAGCAGCTTATCGAGGGCGACCGCGGACATGCCCTGCCCGTCCATGCCTACAGGTACCGGGCTGACGCCGAGCGGCTTCATTGTGGCCATAGTACTAGATGTCTGTCAGTAATTGGCCCGCAATCATCGGACTGGCAACAGACCTTGGGTAAGTCCACTCGGACACGAGCACGCCTTCTCCCGGGTTGCAAAGCGTCATGATCGACTTGTTCACACCATCTGTGTTCCCAGCGTGCACGATAGTTGTGTAGTTCGCGTACCCCGGCTGGTAGACATTGCCGACGAAGTCGTTGATGAAGTCTTGCAGCGGCTTCAGGCCCTTCGCCATACCTGACGCGTTAAGATTAGCACCTCACACCCATGTGGCGCACACTGAGATACGCACTGTACTGAAGCGCCGTGGCCAAGTCTATCTCGCCAGGCTTGTTGGCAAACTTGGGGATTGATACAGCGGTCGTGCGTTCGACCTGCTTGGAGCCAAAGAGCTTCCAGAACCATGAGAGGCCTGAGGACGACTGGCTCGGGTTAAGGGGGAACTGATCCTCCACGAGAACCTCGGCGCCTAGAGAGTGGAAGGGGAAGTACGACGGGTTCGGCATGCCTAGAAACACATTTGTTCAGTACTACGGATGATAGAGGGGCGTCCAGAATACGCACCTCCCGCCAGCGAGATTAGGCCCGGCTTGTCCATGTACTTCTGCAGCCCCTTCAGCGGCGAGACCTGGCGCGCCACCGCCACCTTCGACAGGTGGTGGCTCAGGTCGATGGCATCGGGGAGCGGCTTCTCTGAGAACATGGTGGTGGGAGGCAAGGTGCGAATGGATGCAATGACTTCGACCGCGTCGCAGTTTAGACACGATTATAAAGCCACGGTATCATGCCGCTGACTGTCCGGATAAGTCAACCGGAGCAAGGCAGAGATAAGTGAGATTCGGAATTAGGGGACTGCTGTGGTGCACGACGACGACAGAGCGACGGAGTCGAAGGACTGAAGGGCACTTTGTATCGAGGAGTAGGCGGCGGGGAAGCATTTCCCCACACTGTGGCGCGCAAGACAAGGCGCGATTCTGCCTGAGATCGCGTCATCCGGCCGTTGATCCCAAAGCGTATTTCCCTTTCTCAGTCTGTGCCGCACGCGTGCCGAAAACGACAACGACAGTGTTCATCTAGTGCAGGAGGGATCGGGGAATATATACATAGTGGGTTATGCGATAGCTATGTTACTATGAGGGAGCGGATATATAATACGATAGTGGTGTTCATACAAGGAAGACGACGAGACGATAGACAAGACCAACCAGAGAACGAGCGATGCGATATGAGCGAACACTGTCCAACCGCCGCGACTGGCACGGCACCGAAACGAGAAAGGGACGAGATAGATGTCTACATGCGCGTGTGGCCCGACGAAGACCCCTCCTGCTGACGGCCACCGAAAAGGAGCGAGCTAGCGTAGTGCTCTGCGATGTTGAGCGTGTTCCTGATACTGCGCTTGACGTTCCTCCCTCTCCCATCGCCGTGCGTCTCCTCGGTCGGACTCGCCGGCTCGCGATGCGGCCATGACGGCCCAGCTTCCGAGGGCAGCGTACGTCGTGGTGGAACCGGCGTCTGCGTCGACAGCGACGGCCCGTCCTCGTCGTCCTCGTCACCATCCTCCTCTACGACGAGCGAAGGGGACGATGAGCGCATATCGCCAGACGACCGCGAATGCGGCAGCTCATTGCCACCTCGTCGCATCATGAGCGTCGACTGGATACCTCGACCGTGTCCCAACTCGGCGTAGTTCAAGTCTGGCGTGAGCGCGCCATTGCTCCTCGACGATGAGACCACAGCTGGATCGTAGGTGCGGAAGAAACCTGCACCGTTCGACTGGTTGGTGCCCACACTACGGTTGGACGCGACGTCGCTGAGCGGTGGCGATGTAGAGGGCTCTACGATGGGGATGTCGTCCAGGATGGACCGGCGCATCGGCAGATGCATGCGGCTGCTCGACGGGACAGGATGCAGACGCTGCTGGCTCGACGACGCCGACGACGGACCAGACGCCAAGGTCGACCTTGAGCCTCCCTCGAAGGCATTCCCAAAGGCGGTCATGGTCGACGAGCGCGAAGGCCTCTGCGCTTCGACAATACTAGGTCCCGACGACTGGGCCACCGTCTGGGTGGACTCCGTTACCCGACGAGCGGACGGCAGCTGTTGAGCGTTGAAAGTCATCCTGTATGCGCTCTCAGGGTTCTGCACTTCTTCCTCAGGCGCCTCGGGCTCCGGAGTATGCTCCGCCTGGTAGTCCTCACCGTCGGTTTCCTCGTCGTAGTCGGTGTCGTCCGTGTAATTCATCTCGGTGATGTGGTCGAAAAGCTCTGTAAGAAATGCCCGGAGGTTCGAGACGCCTTTGCCAGAGTATACACAAAACTGATCGCGCTGAACAGTAGTGAACTCCTGCGTGGGTCATGAATACGAGCGACAGGCTAATGATGACAAAGACTTGCCTGAGGCGGCGGACGACAGAACTGCTGGAGATCGGGCTGAATGAAGGCAGGCACGCCCGTGAGGCTTAGGTGCGTTAATTTGTGCAGCTTCTGGAGCAAGAAGTGGATGGCCATGACGGTAAGCTGGTCGCAGTACGAGAGATGGATGCGCTCAAGCGTCGCATGCCGCTCGGCAAGCGCAAATATAGCTTCATCAGTAAGGTTGTTCACCCTGACGAGGCCGACGCGACGAAGCTTGGTGAGCGACGACAGCTCGAAGACAGACATATCCGTCAACAAGACGCAGTCTATGATGACTGTGAGCCGCCGTTGACATCGTGAATTAGCGCTACCAAAACTCACTAGCGAAGTCGACGTATCGCAGGCGGGTGCACGAGCGCGCCAGCGTTCGCACGGAGCTATCCGTTATCTTGGAGGCATGTCCGAGGTGCAGGTAGTGTAGATGCTTGCCGAGCTTGCAAATATTTTCCACCGCCCGGTCTGTCAGCTTGGAGCACTTGGACAGCACTAGGTTGCGAATCTTGGGCGCGTGAGCGATGATGCCTTCGATGGCATCGTCGGTTATGTCGCTGCATCCCGTCATATCAAGCATGCGCAGCTGTTCGCAAGTGCGGTTGATCACGAGTGGCGGAAGGTCGTCGTTGCGGCCCCCATTCGGCTGCTGCGAAGGGAAGGGGTTCAACGCGGCGGACGCGTTCTCGGGGATTGGAGCCGGGAACGCGGCCGAGGTGAGTTCGGGACAGTACGCCACACGCAGCTCGCGCATGTTGTGGCAGTATTGCCAGACATCGCGGATAGCGACATCGGTTATGAGGGAGCAGTGATGGAGGTCGAGTTCAAGGAGATGGGGACACATGCGAGTGAGAGCGCGGACGGGCTCGTCCGTCAGCTGCTCAAGGCCACTCAACTTGACGCGGCGGAGAAGGGGGCAATTCTTCGCGAGCGCCATCACTCCTTCGTCAGACACATGCTTGCAACCCGCCAAGTTGATCCCTTGCAACCGCTTTGATGAGAGGGCGAGGCCGACGATGGCCTCGTTGGTCGTGTTCACCACGCCATTGAGGTCCACCGCAACAAGGCAGGGGAATGAGGGGAGCACGCGCTCTAGTGCAATGTTGGAGATGTGCTCGCAGTTGACGAGCGTGAGACGCTCCAGGCGATCGCAGCGCGAGATGATGCAGAAGTTCCCATCCTGCATCTCCTTGGCGAGGTTGAGGAAGTTGAGGCGGCGGATAAAGCTGGCGTAGGCAAACGTGTGCTCGGTGGCCGAGAGCACGCGGCGCATTTTGGCGAGCGTATCGATGCGGGAGAACATGGGCTTGTGCCAGAGCAGCTCGACGGAGCACTCGCACCAGGTGCGCGACACAAAGAGGCAGTGATAGATGTCGCGGGGCGAGTGGAGAAACTTGAAGGTGTAGATGAGTAGCTCGGCGGGGAGGCGCGCGATGGGGCAGCGATGATGGCGCGGTGCCCTGGCGAGCGGCGTCGGGGCCTGCTTGTGTGTCCTTCCTGACCACTGGGCGGGTGATACGACGTACGAACGGGTGTCGACGGGGAAGAAGACCTGCTTGCCGACGTCAACATCATCGCGGTCGTCGTCGTCGTCGGACAGCGACGTCGTCGAGGGCGCATTGTGCTTGTAGAACACCATGATGAGGGAGAATGTGAAGAGCCCGTTGACGCAGCACGTGCGGCCCGAAGTGGAATCCAACCGAGGAAATGTGGATTTTGCGGTTAACCTCGTTTTTAGCGTTTTTAAGTGGTTAACCGCACGTGTACCCTCATTGCCAGTGCCGATCGCACCGACTTCAACTTGCATTTGACACACGGCAGCGCCGTCGACGAGCACGACGAGTATACCGCATGAGTGCGGTCAATGACGACTGGCAGGCCCAGCTGCATGCCGCCTACGCCAGCTCTCCCGCCACCGGGTCCTCGGAAACCGATAATGCTTCCGCCATCAAGGCCGAATCCTTTGACGAGCTGCTCAGCCTAACGCCTATGCCACCTCCCGGGCCCGACTACTTTGCCGCTCGGAGAGCTCTTTGGAACTCAGATTGGAAAAAAGCCGAGTCTAAACGGCGCACGCCCCCTCCGCCGCCGTCTTCCGCTCGCCAGAGGCTTGAGCAGCAGACGGCCTCACCGGACGTGATCTACAACGACCAGGTGTGGGCAGCCCACCTACAAAAGATCTGGAAAAGCCTGGCAGCTGGAGACAGGTTCAAATATCCCATGCCCTTGCGCATCGTGGTGTGTTCGAATATTGAATCGCATTTTCTTGCGCATTGATCTGTTGGGGTAGGTCAGGATAGCGCAGGCGGCTTGGTTGCGCGATAATATCTGGCCACCAGGCATGGTGGTTGCGTCTACCTCTGATGCGGAGTTGGAGGCGCCAGCGTTTACGTTTGCGGAGGGGCAGTCGTCGTCGGCGTCAGCCGTAGGTCAGGTCATGGAAGCGAGAGATGAGTCGATGGTCAATTGAAGAACATACCCTGCCGTCCTCCGAGGGCGTTCACCCACGCTTGTATTTCCAGATGCTCTGCGTTGTATCAAGATGTAGCACACCTCATGTATCAACATCGGATCCAACTAGACTGTGTACCGATATCACCCCTCCTGCCCACGGCATCGCTCGTCCACCGCGTACATCTCGACAAACGAACACACTGTGGGTCCGTCACACGTGCATGTGCGTGCTTAGCGCTCTCTCACTGGTTCAACGGGCTGCGGTCCAGATCTGGCAAGGACCACTACAAATGAACGCGCACCTGTCGTCCGAACTCTGTTGAACGAACACCGCGCACTGATAGGCACTTCCTAATGGGACCGACATGCAACCAAGGCGCTTGAGAGCTGTTTGCGTGGGACGAGGACGTTGCACAGGGCATTCACGCGCAGGGAGGGGATTGAGAGTCCTCGCATGGCCACAAAGCATCAGCATCGACAGCGATGAAATACAACAAATACAGAGTGTAGAGATGTGCGTGCCACTACTTGAGCGGCAGCATGACTGCCAAAAACGATTCTATGGCAGGGGGTGATCGTCACCCCAACGAGATATGCGATCGCAGGTACGCAGTGTCAGCGAGAAGGCGGCGAAACCTGCGGCAAGGGTCCTGTCAGCGGCGGTCGCACGGAGAAGTATAAGAGATCTCACCAGAATGACACCATCCCCTCGCACAAAGAGCATGCCCATTTTCCTCTTCGCGACCTTCGCGCGGAGGTTCAGTCGGACGAGTCGATCGCATGGGTAGGAAGTACGCACATTCACCGTTCCTTGGCTTTCTGGCGCACCTTCGGGTACATCCACAATCATTATGGTCTCCTCGACATCGCTGAGGATCAAGTTCATATGCCCATCATACGCCTGAGAGACGCGTCAAACGACCGCGACGCGCGTCTGGCGGGGAGGACGTACGTGCAGAACGCCCTCAAGTTGGCGATCCCCTCTGAGTTTGACAAAGACGCGCTCGCTCAGAGAGAGCCGGATGAGGTCAAAGGGCTCCTGGATGCTAGATGTTGAGTCCATCCAGGGCGAGCGTGAAGGAGGAGGTCAAGCAGGCGCTACGTCACGTGCGCTGCCTGGAAAGGGCAAGGCTGATCGGGGAACCTCCGACGCCAGGCTGGCTTCTTGTCCTTTACCTTCATCATGCCCGTGAGTCTACGCGTCCTTGGACCTTGAAACATTGAGAGACTGACGAGCGTCTCACAGAAACACTACTGTGACTACTGCGACGTTTTCCTCACGCACGACTCGGCATCAGGTGAGTAGTGAACTTGCGAACTGGGGCGGACGGCTGACGTATCGTTGCAGTGCGCAAAGCTCACAACAATGGACGCAACCACCTCGCGAACGTCCGCGACTACTATGCTTGTGCGCCGCTTGGCCTTACAGTCGACGCATCTACTGACGCATCCCCAGCTCTAGGACACGACAAAGCCCAGAACATCATTGACCAAATCACAGCAGCGTACGAAACCGGTGGCGGCCCCCCTCCAGGAGGGTTCGGTTTCGGGCCACAGCATCTTGGTGGCCCTCCCCCTCCAGGAATGGGCCCTCCTATGGGCTTTGGGCCCCCACCTGGCTATGGCGCGCGTACGTGACCCCTTCCACACCATCATCGTTCGTCCGCTAACACACCTCCCAGCGCGTCCGCCTTTCGCTCCACCCTTCCCTCCCAATGGCGCACCCGGTGTCGCGCCGCCCTTCCCTCCCAACCTCCCGCCCGCTGCGGCTTTCCCAGGTGGTGAGTGGTCCTTCGATCTTGCTTACGTCTCCGTTCTAACGCCCTCCTAGGTGCCCCACCGTTCCCTCCCAACGGACCCTCGGGTGGCGTAGCCCCTCCCTTCGCTCCCAACGGTCTTCCTGCGCCTCCTTTCCCTCCAAATGGTCCTCCTGCTGCAGCTTTCCCCAACGGTGGGCCTAATGGGGTTCCAGGTCCATCCCCTCCCCCGATGAGTTCTGCTCCCAATGCTCCGCCTGCAGGCGCAGGACCAGCTATTCACCCTGACAGGTTGAGGATGATGGGGAGGTAGGTGAGGAGCATATTTTTCTTGACGAGAGGGGTATGGTACGTTTGGCAGCCGGTTGCGAATATCAGTAATGTTGTGCAGCTTTCCTCTCTGCATGCAGGTTTGTTAGGGCTTGTGCTTTTTCTTTCATGCTTATGGCAAATCCTCTGTGTACTGCTTCCCTCACAATGTCATCCGAAAAGGAGAGTTTACGCCGCCATGGTTTCTCCATGTCACCATCCATGTTCGACTACTCGATTTCTTACCTCAAAAGGGTCAGCAGACCGTTGTTATGTACCAGCAGCGAGTCTGGGAGGCAGAGGTAGGATCGCATTTGACGTATTTTCAGTCTGGCCATTACACGCCAGTGCTTCGAACTCTGGTCCCACTGCGCAGGCGTTCGCCTACCTATTGAGAGAACTTGCAAGCGAAGTACTCTTCTCGTACACGGGCGCAATAAGAACTGCACACCTCTTCGCTGACTGTAAGCCCCTCCCCCGTCAGCTGTACGCGCTCGTGCGAACGGATCAGCGCGCGCAGGATCCGGGCCCACCTCGTGCTACCCGACGACGAACGTGCGTCGCGCCCCGATGTGACGCCTGAAGCGCTCCGCGCCCAGTTAGTCTTGTCGTCTTGTTCCTTTCCTTCTTTCTGCGTTCTTGGCTGTGCTCATCGTCATCGACACCCACCGAACCTTCCTCGGCTGCGATCGACGCTCTAGTTCTTACCTCTTAGCCTCCGCCCCCCATGTCCACCCAGCCGCTGCTCCAGAGGACCGCGAACAAGCGCATCGCGCTCCCCGTGCGTGTTGAGCCGAAGGTCTCCTTCGCGAACGAGCGCACGTTCCTCTCCTGGCTGCACTTCACGGTCGTGCTCGGCGGCCTCGCCGTCGGGCTTCTGAACTTTGGCGACAAGGTGCGCAGTGCCGATCGGGGTTGCGTCTGCGGTGCTCAATCTGTTTTGTGCGCAGATTGGCAAGATCAGCGCGGCCATGTTCTCTGTCGTCGGTGCGTTGTGGTTATTTGCCGAAGAGGAGTAGCCATCTTAACGAGCCGCAGCGGTGGCGATCATGATATACGCGTTGTATACGTACCACTGGCGCGCCGCCTCGATCCGGAGAGGTGGCAAGGGCCCGTATGACGACAGGCTGGGTCCGGTGCGTGCTTTTGCTAGTGCTTTCGAGAGGTGTATACTGACTGGCCGATGCAGACAGTACTGTGTATCGCGCTGCTCGGTACGCGATGTCTCGCCCCTTTATTCCCGTCCGTGCGCGCCACTGACGCCCACATGCAGTCGCGATCATCGTCAATTTTGCCCTACGGTTCGCCGGACCCGAGTGAACGCAGACGACCTGCTCCTCGTCTTCCCCTATACCTCACACTCCTCTACGCCTTCCCCTACTCCCCTCCCCCCGCCCCGTCCTGTCCTTCACCGCTATCCTCTTTGCTCTGCATCCTGTAGTAGTCTCACTTCAAGCCGCAGCCTACGCCGCCGCTTTTTGTATGAACGAACGTTCCCCCATGCTGCCCCTATCGCATGCGTGCTCGCGTACGAATACATGCATTATCAGAATGGACACACTAGACCGTACACTACAAGCTCCAGGTAACAAGACGATCGTGCAGAACACTCCCCTTTACCGCCTCTGCCGCTTCGTCGGCCTGGCGCTGACCGACGCGTCGACAGACGACGCCACTGACGCCGACCGCCTTGCCTGCTTCCTCCCTCGCCCACTTGCCACGCTCTGCGACCTGCTGTGCATAAGCTGATCCCCAGCCCCCTCATCCGCACCCTCGCTCCCGCGCATATTGAGTCGCTCCTTCGCCGTCCGGATGTCCATCTCTACCTTATCCACTGCCTTCTTCGCGTCGATAAGAACGTAGATGGCGTCCATCAGCGACTCCATCTGCGCCACATTCCCCGCCGTGGGCATAACGAGCCTGCCCGCAGACAAGCCCAGCTCGGCCATAATCTCCTGCACGCGCTGCGCCATCGACGCCTTCGCGACGGGGATCTTGTACGAACGCACATACGCAGCAGTGTGCGCGGCCTTCGTCGAAGGCAGGCTCGACGAGGGCTCCGTGCGCGTGATGCAGTGGAGCGCATCGGTGGGGAGGGACTTGACGACAGGCCGCGAGGCAGCGGAGGCAGAGGGCGTGGTCGGCGTGTCGGGCTCGAGGGTGCCTTTCTTCTTGCTGCGCTTGGTATCGACAGCGATGAGCGAGAGGTCCGCGTCCTCAATGACGTCGGGGAGGCCTGAGTCGATGCCGGCGAGGACGCGCAGGAGTTCGTCGCGGTCTTTCTTGAACTTGCGCTCGTTCTGCTCGAGGCGCTTGATCTCGATGTACAGCGCTTCCTCCTCCTCCAAGGCGTCCTGACCGCGTTTGTCCAGGCTCTCAATGTACTTTCGCCGCGTGACCTCCCGTTCTACAGAGGCCGTTAGTCTCAGTTTGGAGTGAGCGCGTGTAGCACAAACCTTTGTCGAACTGAAAGTTGGACAACATCGATGCCCTAGTTGCCTCGTCGACGTGCGCATTGCGGTTGCGTATAAGCTTTCGACAGACGCTGTAGTATCTCTCTTTAAGATCCTGCATACGGTCAGGGAAAAGCGAATGTGGCAAAGGCGCGCCATACTTCTAGTGTGCGTTTCTTGTGCGGCTGCTTCTCATCTTTCTTGGGGCCTGTATAGTCGTAGCGGTCATGAACGATGTACCAGCGCATGTCGTATTCGTTGAGCACGCTGAAGAGGTAATCTGTCTCTTCCTTGTTCCATTGCTCATCTGGCGTAGGTGTCAGCGCGCGCGCGCGCCTTCAAGGAATGGTTACATGCCTTGCAGCCAATTCGCGTACTCCTCTTCACTATATCGGTGGATGGGTGGTCTGGTGTTATACTTGGCAAAGGGGTACTCTGTGACAGCGTGAGAATAACACGCAAACGCGTGAACATCATAGTAGACGCGCCTTCGTTGGGATCAGTGGATGCCCTCACCCAGTGCTCGAGCTCTAGACCGTCCTTTCGCGCTGGGTTCTTAAACTTGCGTTTCTCCCTACATGCATGAGAGAGGTGTAGGATGCAGATCCGCGTGCACTCACCACTTCACCTCCACCCCCAGGTTCGGCTTCTGCTTTAAGCGCGGTGGCTTGGGTACGGCCAATGAAGGCATGGAAGGGCCAATGAGACGGTAAAGCTCGCGTGGTATCCCATCCCTCTGCTTTCCCTTCTTGTTCTGAGCCGCCGAAGTCGATGATTCTGGCAAAGCGAGTGCGCTGCGAACGTCCGCCGCCGAGACCGCCATGGTGGGGGAAGCAAAGGTGCAATAATGAGCGGAACTCCGGCCCGGCGTTTGATCCCGTCATCTTATCTTATCTGGTGGGGTAGCCGTAACCTGCCCGGTGAGGTGGCTGTTCGTCCGCTGCGGCACCCCTGGTTGACTCCTGCAGCCATCATGTCCTTCTCGCACTCGGACCTCGGCGATGACTTTGTGGATGCCTGGTCAGACAGCGAGCGTGGTCATCCGAGCCCGGTAGCGCCGACGCAGCCTGCTCCTGCGGCGGCTTCGTCGGGGGCGTTTGCTGGATGGCTCGACAAGTCGTCGGCTAGGCACAGCAACCCGCCTGTCTACATGTATGTCGTCGGCCTTGATTGGATTCCTGCCATCTAATCACCATCTAGCACGGACATCCTCCGCAAGGCGTACCCCAACCACTCCCTCGTTCTCAGCTCAGACTACTCCCTAAACCTCACCCGTTACCCCCACGCAGTTTCCGTCCCCATCCCCGACGACCCACTCATCACCCAGCTTCAATACGTGCCCCTCGCACGCAGCGCTGGCCCCGAGCCCGGCGTCCTCGTCGACAAGGTCGAGTACGGTGCCTTCCGGGTCGCCTGGGATGCGTACGACTTCACCGTCTACGTGATGAATTACCCCTTTGGCTTCGGCGTACAGACCACGACCGCCATCCTGCACGAGGGCTCTGACAAGCCCGCCCGTGACTTGCTGCGCGCGGCCGGGCTGTGGGCGTACGAGGTCCACGAGGAGATCTGGGTGTTTGACGGGGGCTTCTGGAACAAGAATGCCCGCCTGTACAGCGAGGTGCAGAAGGCGAACTGGAAGGATGTGATCCTCAAGGACGAGTTCAAGAAGAAGATTAAGAAGGATGTGTATGGTTTCTTCGATTCGGAGGCGCTCTACAAAGAGCTTGCTATTCCATGGAAGGTATGATGCATGTTAACTCGCCTGCACGGGACGCTGGCTCACTTGTTGTCCAGCGCGGCATCGTCATGCATGGCCCGCCAGGTAACGGCAAGACTATCAGCCTCAAGGCTATCATGAAGGAATGCGGCGCCAAGGGCTTCCTGCCTCTCTACGTCCGCTCCTTCCGCAGTAAGCAGCGTCCCCTCACCTCTCTATTTCAATTACTCACCCCGACCACCAGGCTACAAAGGCGAAGAGGGAGCCATGGCTGACGTCTTCGGCAAAGCGCGCCAGCTCTCCCCTTGCGTGGTTATCTTCGAGGACCTCGACAGCCTGATCAACGACTCCAACCGCTCGTTCTTCCTCAACCAGCTCGATGGCCTGGAGAGCAACGATGGGATGCTGATCATTGGGACGACAAACCATCTGAGCAAGATTGACTCGAGCTTGACGAATCGGCCGTCGAGGTTTGATAGGAAGTTGTGAGTGGGGTTCAGTCGTTCAGAAAGTTACATTGCTCACGGTTGGCTCATAGCCTCTTCGACAATCCCGACGCCGACGAGCGCGTACTGTACTGCCAGTACTGGCAGAACAAGCTCGAGAGCAACAAATCTATCGACTTCCCGGACAGTCTCGCCAAGGAGATATCTGAGCAGACGAACGACTTTAGCTTTGCTTACTTGAAGGAGGTCTTGTAAGTCTCGCCCCATCAACCACTTCATCATCCCCCAATTCTCATCTCCTCAATCGTCCCATACCTTCGCCGTCACTCCATACTGACCACTATCCCAGCGTATCCTCTCTCGTCGTCCTCGCCGGCTGGGAAGACGGCGACCGTCCCACCTTCGAGCACGTCGTCAAGGACCAGATTGCTGCCCTCCGCAAGGAGCTCGACAAGGCGCCGTCGTCGTCTTCGCGTGTCCACTCTGCTGGTGGCGCTACCTCATCGCCCTCTACCACGACCCGTGGCGGCGAGTCGGGCGACATCCGCGCCCTCTTCGACGCGCTCTGCGACTCCATGTCCGCCCCTCGCGGGTTCCTCGACAATCAATTTGCGAACATGAACATGAATGCTCAGCGCCAGGCTGGTGATCTCAGGAATGGCAGCGACAGTGGCACTCAGTCGAACCGCGACGTTCGCGCACTGCTGGACGCCCTGAGCGACTCCACCACCAACACCCAATCTGACCGCGACGTCCGCGCGCTCCTGGATGCCCTCAACGACTCCGTCCAGCGCCAGAACGCGAACGAGGTGCTGGGTGAGAGCGGACAGCGGCTGCGCGCGCTTTTCGAGGAGGCCGGCAGGAACGCGGAGCGCATCTTCGTGTCCGGGGATGTTGGGAATGGGCCGACGATGCCCGTCCCGCAGGTCGACTCGCCTGTCCCGCAGGTCAACCTGCCCGCGCCGATGCACCCGTCGTACTCGCCGGCGTACATCCACCCTGGTGAGGCGCCTGGGACACCTGCTATCATTCCCGGCGCTTGGGGCAGTCGGTCCTCGTCGTACGACAACAATCTGGTCGACAAGAGGGAGGCTTAGTCTTCGCTGGGACTTTTGCCCATGTATCATAAATATGTACCATATCTCGTCCCGTTGGATTGATCATGCCTTGCTTTGTTTTTGCCCCAAGAGCTTCAGACCACACGAACACATTAAGATCAACTTCATACAAGGCGTCGACTGAATTATCAATGCCCGTAGTATCAGTACGAGGAAAGTAAGCGACATCTGCCTGCGTCAGAAGAACAAACACAAAGATCATCAACGATATCCACAAGCCACATTTCCTTAAACGTCGTAATAAAAGCATGACAGCTAAACTAACAAGGAGATAGAGATACGGAGCAATAAGCGATGGGAGGACTACTCATAAGCCAAAAGGAAGCAGGTATTCGACAGGTGGAAATCGACGATTCGACGAAGGTCAGAACCCTTTAGTACTCGCCCTCCTCCTCGGCGTCAGCGGAGTCGGTCCCGACCTCCTCGTAGTCCTTCTCGAGCGCGGCGAGATCCTCGCGAGCCTCGGAGAACTCACCCTCCTCCATACCCTCACCAACGTACCAGTGGACGAAGGCACGCTTCGAGTACATGAGGTCGAACTTGTAGTCGAGGCGGTTCCACGCAGCAGCGATGGCGGTGGTGCTGAAGCGAAGTCAGTAAGTATGTCTCGTCGATATTTTGGACAATTGCACGTACTTGGAGAGCATGCAAAGGCTGCGGGGAACCTTGGCAAGGTCACCGCCCGGAACGGTGGCAGGAGCCTCGTTGCAGACACCGAGCTGAAGATATGTTAGCACCTAGAGATACACCAGTGATTGTGGGTGTAGCTCACTTTGAAGCCAGTCGGGCACCAGTCGACGAACTGAATGGTGCGCTTGGTCTTGATGCTGGCAACAGCGGCCTGGGTATCTTTGGGAACAACGTCGCCACGGTAGAGCAAGCAGCAAGCCACTGAGAAGTATTGTCAGATCCCTGCGCGTAAGCTCCCTGTCATCTTGACTCACTGTATTTGCCGTCCTTCGGGTCACACTTGACCATCTGGTTGCCGCTCTCGAAGCAGGAGAAGGTCATCTCTGCGACGGAGTTCTGCTCGTGCTGCGCCTTGGCGGCAGAGAGCAGCGGCGCGTAGGAGGCCAGAGGGAAGTGGATACGCGGGAACCTGTTGCCATATCAGACTGCGGTTGGACTAGAATGCGATAGAAACTCACGGAACCAAGTTGGTCTGGAACTCGTTCAAGTCGACGTTGAGCGAGCCGTCGAAACGGAGTGAAGCCGTGATCGACGAGACGACCTGAGCGATGAGGCGGTTCAGGTTGGTGAAGCCGGGCTGCGCAACGCCGAGGTTCTTCTTGCAGATGTCGTAGATAGCCTCGTTATCAACCTGTATCGCGTATGTTAGCCAAATTCAATTCTCTCACATACGCCTAGACGTACCATGAAAGAACAGTCGGAGTGCTCCAGGGTCGTGTGCGTGGTGAGCACCGAGTTGTACGGCTCAACGACGGAGCTGGACAGCTGCGGGGCCGGGTACACGCAGAACTCGAGCTTGGACTTCTTGCCGTAGTCCGTCGAGAGACGCTCGAGCAGGAGCGCACCGAAACCAGAGCCAGTGCCGCCACCGAAGGAGTGGAAGACAAAGAAGCCCTGGAGACCAGAGCAGTTGTCCGCCAAACGGCGAAGCTTGTCCATGACGGGGTCAATGAGCTCCTTGCCGACGGTGTAGTGTCCGCGAGCATCTGAAAATTACAAAAAAGACGCGTTAAAGGGGCTGAATTTGTAAGGCGACCACGCAACGCACAGTTGTTCGCGGCGTCCTCCTTCCCGGTGATCATCGTCTCCGGGTGGAAGAGCGACCTGTACGGGCCGTTCTTCACGTCGTCAATGACGCCCGGCTCGAGATCGACGTAGAGCGATCTCGGGACGTGCTTGCCGTTGCCCGTCTCGGAGAAGAAAGTGGAGAAACCGGAGTCATGCTTCGACGGCGAGTCATCCATGAGACGACCGTCAGGCTGGGAGACTGTGAGCATAGAAAACGCGAAAATCGCGGTGGAAACGCACGCTCAGCCCGTGTTCGAGCGTGTAGAGCTCCCCTGATAAACCCGTCAACATCGCCGTGCACGACGCGACGACGCGCTTTTCATCACTCACAGCAGGCATTTCCGATCTGGACACCAGCCTGACCGACGTGGACTGAGATAACTTCGCGCATGGTTGGTGACAAAAGCTGGAACTGAACGGTCGATGGTCAACCCGTCGTCTGGTCAGAGGGCAAAAATCCCCACCCGGCATTTGCCGTTCCCGCGTTACCGTCACATCACCCCTCGTGACACGTACCGTGTTGGCTTAACTCGAACCGCGTCAGTGGTCTGGCCATGCCCTCAGCAGGCGTGCCCGATTATGCGTGTCATATACACGAGCTCATGCGCATCGTGAAGAACTACTTTCCACTTATTGCCGAATCTGAGGAGCTTCCCTCTGCCCGAGACATTCACAACGCTTTCGTAAACTGTGAGAAGAGCAGGCAACCTGCACTTTTCGAATGCATGTCGAGCGCGCTCGTGAGATCTCATCTGGCCGCTGCTCTCTGCGCCTGCTGAGAACTCGCAGATTCTGTGGGCAATGCACGTCACGACGGCTTGGCCGCGCCCAAGCTCGAAGGGCGAGCAAGTCTAGGCGATCCCTCGGTCATCCATAGCTTGCGCCTACTTCTTTTTAGAGATCCTTTCCCTTGCAATTTCCCGACTGGCCCATCTATATACCAGACTCTATTCCTCCGCCGAAGGTAACCGGTTCTCCCCCCTCGCCCGTTTCTGCTGCCTGATATCCCTCGAAGACATCCTATAATCCTTGGCTTGCTGAGTCACCACTTCCAGACCCCATTTTATGCGCAGATGGCAGCCTGCTACCATACGTAGAGAATCCCGCTGAGGAAGCTCGTCTGTCTTTCGAGCACATGGTGTGTTACATCTGCCCATCCCTCTGACCTGCTTTGGCGCTCACGATAGTCTTCAGAGGATGGTCGCCTTCTATAAAGATGAATTCGACTTTCAGTGGCTACTTAATGACCTTCGTCAAAGACAGCTGTTGCCCGCCTCATGGATCTATCCCGTCATGGGTCAGCGTAAGGTCACTAAAGGGCCGCTCCCAGGCATACCTATATCGGAATTCCATGTGAGTAAAGCCCAACCACCATTGCAGGCAAGTCGTTCGACCGTGCCCCCGGACGTGCACTGATAGTTTCTTAGCCATCCGCACGAGCTTCAGGCCATCAATGTGTCCCACCGACCAGCAGGACCTTGCGCTGGCCGGCATCCGCCGTGAGCCTATCTGGCACCCTTCCTCCACCCCCACTTGTCGCAAATCCTGATCCTTCGGTACGCTGGAATCTCATGCATCTTACACACCGCTCATCCGATCTCATCCAGACTTCGGCCGTGTTCCCGTCTCCTCTCAACAGTCGAGCTTTGAAGTTGGTTCACTCGTATGCCGCGGAGAAGGCTGCACATTCGCAATCAGCAGAGAGCCTTGCACACTCGCGTGCGGTGCAGAGCTCCGCATACTCACATGTAGCGGAGAGCCTTGCACAGCCGCCCACCGCGCAGAGCTTTGCACACCCACACCGGGCGCAGAGCTCTGCACGAGCCTCAGCCCACCAATCCGTCCCACCACCGTCCTTTTCTGAACGTGAGCAAGACGCTCACCTCCAACGCGAGCGGGTTTCTCCTTTCGAAGGCGCAACACTGCGACAGGACGCGCTTGACGTTGTCCTCGAGGGACTCCCAGAGTCTGCTCACCGCGAGTGGGCTCTTGCCATGCGCAACTACGGGCCTCCTGAGATGCGTCTATCGGACCGTCTCTCACTCCAAATTTCGTCCATCCTCTCGCACAATAATTCGCAAGATCTTTACGAACGTCTGCGTGGACCTGTTCGATTTCATTCGTGATTTCAATCGTATACCCTTGATCGTGGGCCGTCACCCTCGCCCGTCTTACGAATGTCTGTAACAGCAACCCAACAAACTTGTCCTGACTTGCTGCCACCAAGGTGCCCACTCCCCGCCCATCAACAAGTTCAGAGAAACAAAGCGTCAATTTTCCAGAAGTACGCGTGATAATCGTAAAGGTAATAGTGCAGGATTAAAGGAGAATGATGTGGTACAAGTGGGGAGATCCTCCAAAGCTGAAAGACGAGAGCGACGAGAACTATGCGACAGAGAAAGCGTAACCGGACAGGTATCATCTAGCACTCCGCCAGGTATTCACGGGTACCATCTAGTACTCCGCAGCCTCCTCCTCCGCATCGGCAGAGTCCATGCCGACCTCCTCGTAGTCCTTCTCCAGCGCCGCAAGGTCCTCGCGCGCCTCCGAAAACTCACCCTCCTCCATACCCTCACCGACGTACCAGTGCACGAAGGCGCGCTTGGAGTAGAGCAGGTCGAACTTGTGGTCCAGGCGGCTCCAGGCGCTGGAGATGGCGGTCGTGTTGGAAAGCATGCACATGCTGCGCTTGACCTTGGCGAGGTCACCGCCCGGGACGTGCGCAGGAGGCTCGTTGCAGATGCCGAGCTTGAAGCCGGTCGGGCACCAGTCGACGAACTGGATGGTGCGCTTCGTCTTGATCAAGGCGACGGCAGCGTTCGTGTCCTTCGGGACGACGTCACCGCGGTAGAGCAGCGCGCAGGCCACTGGGTAAAACATAAGCGACCTGTCAATGCCAGATGTGCATTCATACGTACTGTACTTCCCGTCGCGCGGGTCGCACTTAACCATCTGGTTGCCCGGTTCGAAGCACGAGTAGGTCATCTCGGCAACCGAGTTGCTCTCATGGCCCGCTTTGTCGACGGACACAATGGGAGCAAGGGTGGCGAGAGGGAAGTGGATACGGGGGAAGCTGGGACATCGTCAAACACGACGCGCGTAACGCATATATGCGTCACTTACGGCACCAAGTTGGTCTGGAACTCGTTCAAGTCGACGTTCAGGGAACCATCGAAGCGCAACGAGGCCGTAATGGAGGACACGACCTGCGCGATGAGGCGGTTGAGGTTGGTCAAACCCGGCTGCGCGATGTTCAGGTTCTTCTTGCAGATGTCGTAGATCGCCTCGTTGTCAACCTATTCCACGGTTAACATCTGTTCATGCCACGAAACGCGCCACATACCATGAAGGAGCAGTCCGAGTGCTCGAGCGTCGTGTGGGTCGTCAAGACCGAGTTGTAGGGCTCGACAACGGAGCTCGCAAGGGTCGGCGCAGGGTACACGCTGAACTCGAGCTTGGACTTCTTCCCGTAGTCCGTCGACAGGCGCTCAAGGATGAGCGCGCCGAAGCCGGACCCCGTCCCACCACCAAAGGAATGGAAGACGAAGAAGCCCTGCAGACCATTGCAGTTGTCCACGAGGCGGCGGACCTTGTCCATCACGACGTCGATCTGCTCCTTGCCGATCGTGTAGTGGCCACGGGCGTCTGGGTGGCGACCGTTAATTATGTTGTGGTGGCGATCGCCAGGGACTACACGCACAGTTGCTCGCCGCGTCCTCCTTGCCGGTGATCATCGTCTCCGGGTGGAAGAGGCTGCGGTAAGGACCGTTGCGAACCTCATCGATGACATTGGGCTCGAGATCGACGTAGAGCGAACGCGGCACGTATTTGCCAGACGAGGTCTCGGAGAAGAAGGTGCTGAAGCCATCATCGTGCTTGGAGGGCGAATCGTCCGAGAGACGACCGTCAGGCTACAGAAGTGTCAGCACATGGCGTATTCGTACGCGAATCGGCAACACGCACGCTGAGGCCATGCTCAATGGTGTAAAGCTCCCCTAAAACCGACGTTAGCACGCCTCATTCGGGACCCCAATTTCACGACCCTGGGCTCGATAACACGCGTTCTCATCGCACATCGACGCGGCATAGGACGCATACATCGACGCCCGGGCCACAAAACGCTACTCACAGCACGCATTGCCGATCTGCACACCGGCCTGACCGACGTGGATGGACACAACTTCGCGCATTCTCGTGAATTAAAACTATACGGAAGGCAGATGAGCAAAGGCGGGCAGCGGTCTGACCAGCGAGCAGCGACGTACGCGGTAGTAAAGGGTAGGATAAGTCTCCTGGGTGGTGGGACGAGACAGGCAGAAAGGCGTTGCCGGCAGGCGCGTCGTTTTATACACTCGCGTGTTTTCACCACGTGCCCTACGCGCTTCCCCGAGACTGATTGGCAGGTGGCTTGGAGCCCACCCACGAGTGGGCAGCCAACAAGCGGCTAGCATTGAAAATAAGGTAGACTATGGCGGGGTACTCTAGCGTATGTGTATGGTATCAAAGTCCAGTGTAGAAGTGTCTAAACTGCAGTCCGTGGTATGTAATATAGTATGTACTGTCCTACTTCTTGCCAGGCTCCTTGCCCTCCTCGCCCAGGCCAAGCTTCGGTGGAGTGGGCAGAGGCGAGTCCGAGCTCCCGTTGAGCTTGCTCTTCGCGCTCGAGAAAGCTGCCGACGCCGACCGACCGCCATCCAACGCCTTCTTCTGACTCTTGCGCATAAAGTAGCTGAGCAGCGTGTCCCAGATCCGCAAGCCGTGCATGGGTATGATGTGCGTCTTGGTCTGCTGTTCGGACACAGACTGCTTCGGAGGTTGCAACGGGTCATCGTGCGGGTCGAAAGCGGCACGAATGACCTGCATCGTTTTCATCCGAGGGATGGTTGTGTGAGTTTGCGGCGCGGTGTGGTAGATGGTCTTCCGCAAGAGCGCAAGCGACTCGTGCTAGAAAATATCAGCACCATCATCGAGGTTATATAGTAGGTGTGCTCACCGTATCTCTCCTACCCGCAATCGCACTCGGCGGCGGATTCTCCTCATCCAGATCCAACGGCCCCCACCTTCTATCCTCCTGAATCACCCCATCCGTCGTCCTCACACTCGCCCTCGACGCCCCCGAGTCCTGCCTCACATGCGACGGCCGATCGTTTACCTGGAACTCCAGCCCCTGCGCCTTCGCGCGCTCGATGAGCTCCGCCGCCCTCGCCTCCATCCGCTTGCGCTTCTGCACGACCTTGTGCGCGCGCTTGCGGTACCGCTTGTCCCACTTCTTCTGGCCTTCGTGCCAGCGGATGGCGGGCTCCTCGCGGATGAGTCCGATCTCGTGCGGCTTGAGCTGGAGGGCGGGGATCTCGGCTTCGGGTTCCATGGGTCGAGTGAAGCCCTTGACATCGACGCGCTCGCGGATCATCAAGGCGCTGGTAGCGTCCTGGAGTCAAGTTAGTACCAGTCCTCAAGCAATCCCGGACAGACTGACCTCCGTCGCGCTCTCGATGCGGCTAACATTGTCGCCATCCTGAGCCGGTGCATTCCCCTCCACCCGTCCCGCGATATCCCTCGCAATCTCGGCCTCATTCGCCTCGTACAGCACCGTGCTCGTGTTGTCAACTTTGGCCTTCTTGTCCGGCACGAAAGGCGGCTTCATTTTCAGCGGGGGAATGGAGTCCTGACCAGAAGAGCTACTGCTTGATACTTCGCCTGACGGTCGATGCAGCTCGGGGAAGGGATTTGTGTCCAAGTGGTCGGCGTCATTGTCCGTGACGTGCTTGACGAACTGCGCGATTGAGCGGTACGCGTACTTAGCCTATGAGTAGTGTCAGTCTACTGGATCTGTCCCGAAAATTCACAGCACATACGCTATTCGTGAAGCTGAAGACGGTGAGGACGTGGCACATGCCTACGACTACGGTGAGCAAATTTGAACACCAATCACGCCAATTACCATACCATCGAAAACCTGCAGATGAACCTTGGTAGGCGTCTTGAACTTCTCTGCATTCTCTTTCTGGCGCCATCCCTCCCGCAGCACGCCAGCCCGCGCAGGGTACTTATCTGGATGCGCCGCCTTGTGCGCAATGTACATGATCTCGTCTCGTAGGACCTCGCCGTCGCCAGCAAGGATATACAGAGGCGGGAGGTTACCCAACGAGCCCTGCAAGACGGGCGAAACGAGAGGATGAGAGAGTTGCCTGTAAGTAACCAGCGTCAGCTTCTGTGATCCCCAGCTCTGCGATGAAAGGTAACTCACTCATTCGTCCCATACTGCTGAATTTGCGAATGCAACTCCAGCGGTACCGACTTCGGATCCCTCATCAACACCTTCGGCGGCTTCGGCTCCCAAAACGCGTCCTCAAACTCCTCCTTCGCCTCGATCTCGTTCGTCTTCGAGTCGCGTCTCGAGGGTACCGTGGCGTTCGTTTTGCTAGACGCGCCACTGTCAAGCATTTTCTCTTGGTTCTCGACGGGGCTTCGGCGGTCAGCGACGGGGCTGCCACCGTTCTCGCCAGCATTGTCGCCATCTGCAGGGCTTCCATCGTTGGCAGGACTGTCGCCATTGGCGGGAGCGCTTTTCTGACGCTTCTCCGCCTGCTTAAGTTCGTCCTTTGAAGGGACGAGTTTCCCGGCATGGCCGGGTTTCGGCGGCGGACCATGTTCTGCTTGCCGTACTCTGCCCTCGGGAGGGGGTATAGGGTCAACGGGCCAGACGGGAGAGGGCTTGGCGAGGAAGCCGTGGGGAGGGATGATGTCCTGTTGATCGTCAGCGTACCAGAAGCAGGACAACACAGGTCGTGCCTCACCGTAGGGGTATTGGACATGACGCTTGGGAAGCTGTGGGTGAGGTCGACCCAAGGGCTGATTAGGACGCCTCCCGCGGGCAAGGGTAATCCCAAGTCGCGCAGGATGGTCATGACAGTCAGGGATAGGCCGCCACCTGACGCAAGGTGAGAATGTATTCCCACAACCAATGCGCGCACATACCAGCAGAATCGCCTGCAAAGACGATCTTCGACGGGTTGACGGGCTTATGGGGCGCGCCGGGCGGAGGGGTGATTAGATAGAGGTCTAGACATACAGTCAGCAAGAGCCTGCCATGAAAACTTCGGGCACGCACATGCAGCGAGGACATCGTGAACCGGGCACGGCCAAGGGTACTGCGGCGCTTTTCTATGCAGCCAGGTTTGTCTTGTCTTCATGACGAGTTTGCACGCTCACGTTACCTATAATTTACTGCGAAGGCCCTTCCCTTGAATTTGCGAGCTGTAGTTGGTCAGTCGAAGAAGAGCTTTCGTGTACGTAGTGTACCCACCATATCGTATGATCTGGTATCGATGCGTGTCTGAGGCGAGGTAAATATGTGGCTGTATACTTTGTGTGGTCGTCACTCACTGACTGAGCCCCAGAAGTACCCGCCTTGCGCATATTCCGTCAGCCTCGCTTGCCACACAACACCCTGCATGAAGCTCACCTCCATGAACATAAAGCTAGGCATGCGTTTAGCCTACTGCATCATATAAGGCACGGCAAAGCTCACCATGACGCGGTCCAGGTGCTCCATCCTCTGTATTGTCTCCTCCGCCGACGAGAGATCCTTACCGCCGTGACGCAGCTCCTCGCCATCGCCCAAGTAGTCCTTCTGCGTGATCCACTCCGCGTCGATGCCGTCGAGACCGCGGACCTGCCACCAGCGCTCGCCACCGACGACGCGCTTGAGGTCCTCCGGGCCGAACCACTCGATGAGCGCGTCGGCGGCTTGATTGCATGTGTGGAAGGGGATTTGGATCGCGGCGACGGCGGCCCAGTAAGGGGAGGGGACGTGGGTGTTGGTGCTGTGGGGAAGCGTGAGGGACTGTACGAGCGAATGTTGGGAAGGGAAACGCACAAGGCTTGAAGGGATTCGACAGTGTTCTTGGTGCCCATCTCGATGAAGGCTATATAATAGTTCAGAACGTAATTCATCTGCAAGATCAACGTCTGTACGCGCCTTTCACGATGTGGAAAGCCCTGCATCGATCGTCAGCCACATATACAGTCGCTGCAAGCAGTAACCACGCACTCGTCGAAGAAGATATCATCCTTCGCGTCCTCCTCCGTATCCCCATCCTTGAACTTCCTCGCCTTGCGCTTGCTATGCTGAGCGAAGGTCTTGATAACCGCTGCAGGCCATACCGTCAGTCACTCTCGCTTCCCACTACATAACCCCGTCGCGAACGCACTTGGTGTGATGTACACCGCCGACGACAGCGTGCTGACGGGCATCGCGGTGTAGGTGCAGTAGATTTATGTGTGAGATGGATAGAAGAAATGTAGAACGAGCGACTGGAGTAGTTTGTGTACGGCGTGCAGAGTCGTGGTCGGGTCCAAGGTGCAGCTGCGCCTCGGGCTCCGGTGTGGCGCGCGATTGACACGATGAAGGGAAGTGCCCTGAATTCGAAGTGCAAGCGCCGTCTGACGTCACAAACGTTTCTCGTGATTCTCAGGTCGCCTTGTTCCAGCTTCGGCCTTGTCTGTCAATGGTTTCCTCTCGAGCCCATATGGGCCACCAAATCAAGCTTGACCTATTCGCCATGCCCTCGCCGAGCTCATGACCCACTGACTCATACATAATACCTTTGGGCGAGAGCATCATCCTTTCGTATACGCAATAAATTAAACTACCCAAAGTAATCCTAGCAAGTACCTCACGAATCCAAGAGAAACATCGTCGTCCCAGAGCGGAAGCAGCGTTCGTCCGGGGTAGTATAGTCGTGCATCATGCCTCGCCGACGACCTTGATGTCACCGTCTGCCTTCACTGCGACCTTCAGCTTCTTCGCGCTGTACCTTGCAGGGTATGGCGAGTCGAAGACCTCGTTGAGCTCCTCGAGGGTGCGTCTGTTTCAATTGTCAGCGACTGATTTTCTGTGCAGGCTATAGTGACATACCCCCGAGTCTCGACGCAGAAGAAGAACCAGAGGCCGGAAGCGCTACAATGATGTTAGTTCCTGCTTGATCACTGAGAAATGCTGCGCGTACACGAAGTCCCAGGCAACGAAGACGAAATAGTACTTCCACCCGAGCTTCTTTAGGCCGACGCTGTTCGCGAAGGTGTTGATGAAGCCCGCGCAGTTTGAGATGAGGATGTGCACTGCGAAAGATTCAGCTCGGAATAAACCAAGATATATTTCAGGTACTCACGTCCCATGCCCTTCGCACGCATCTCTTGGGTCATCACCTCAGCGCAGTATAGCGCCTGCAGGCCAGTGTAGGTGAAGCTGTAGGTGATACCGAAGAGCTGACGAGGCTTTAGCTTCTATCCAAAATTATTTGGGAATTTACTCACGAAAACGAGCGCAATAGACGCGTTCGCGCCCTGGATGTTCGTGTTGCCCTTCTTGCCGTATTCGGATGACCTGGTGAACATTCTCAATTAGCCTCGACCTCTTTCCCAAATCCCACACCACTCACAGCGCCGCCACCATCGCCAAAAGCACGCCCAGCACAAACGCCCCAATATACAACCGCCTCCTCCTCCCCAGCTTATCCGTCAGCGCCGCGCCCGTGAACGCGCCGAACGCCGACAGGATCGAGTTCGCGAAGTTGTACACGAGCTGCTGGTGCGAGGACGTGACGCCGGCGTTGGCCATCATGACGGGGAGGTAGTAGGTGATGAGGCCGTTGCCGGCGAGCTGCCCGTTGATGCACATGAGCGCGAGGCAGAGGGTGCGCCAGCGCGCGTTGGCGGTGTTGACGAGGGGGCGGTAGTCCCACCACTGGCGGGGAGGTCAGGATATGTGGGGTGGTGGAGGGGGGAAAAAGGATGGGACTTACGGGCTCGTTCGTCTTGACCTGGATGGCTTCCTTGAATTCGGCGATTTCGAGTTCGATGATCGAGTTCATCTTGCCGTCACTACTGTGGTAGTCCACCAGCACCTGGCGCGCCTCCTCCTCCCGGCCCCGGGAAATCAGCCAACGGGGACTCTCGGGGCAGAACCACACGCAAGCCATGACAATGGACTGGAAGCGACTTCAGATTCTCGAGTGATAGGGCATGGGAGAATGTTGACGCACGGGAGGAATGACCTGGAGGATGAGAGGCAACCTCCAAGCCCATGTCGAGGCCATTTTCTCCGTGCCTACCATGGCGCCGGTGGCGGGAATGGAGCCGATGAAGAAGCAGCTATGTATGCACATGAGAACAGACACCAGAGTCAGAATCTGTGGGCGCACGAGTTATAGCAAGCACCGATACGGCCACGCCATTGAGGGGGCGCGAGTTCGGTGACCCAAGTGGGCGCGGCTGTAGTCGAGATAGCGATACCGAAACCGAGTAAGAACTACAGAAGGTGAGCCAATGTGCGAAGGATATGACCAATGGCAGGGACTCACTCGTCCACCGAGGAAGTATCCAGGATTCTGGGCCGCGGTGATGATGGCAGCGCCCACCAGGATGAAGAAGCCTCCCTACAGAGCACGATGAGCCCAATCCTACCCGCAGACGCCAAACGCACGATAAACATGCCCCCACGGCGGCCCCACTGTGCGACTCAATTAGCGACCGCAGATCCATGATGGCTACCTCGGCGACGCACCTTGTCTGAGCAGGGACCCGCAACCAGCGAGCCAACACAGTTGCCGACGACGCTGAAGATACGGATGGCACTTAGTCAACGTGACCGCACACACCGCGTTTCACGCACTAGATCATGAAGACGATGCCCTGATACGACGGGGGAAGCGGCGTGAGTGGGGGCACATGACGGCTGGGCGAGCTACTCACCGTTGAAGCTCCGGTCGACTCGTAGCCGAACTGGGGGGAGCAAGGTCAGGGGGATGGGGAGGGAGGGGTGGGGCAGCGAGCTCACGTAGTCGAGGTACTGTTCCATGGCGTTGATGCCGCCCATGAGCGAGCCGTCGAAGCCGGACGAAGCAGCGTTGAGGAAGCCGACCATGATGACGAAGTAGAGCTGCAGTGAATGAGCCTTCCACATCGCTGAATGAACGCAAGAAGACTCACCGAGAACGCGCGCCTGCTGAGCGGGTCAAGCTTGGTGTTCTCCAGCGCCTTGACGAGCTCTGGGTTGTACGCCTCCTCCACCTTCGCGATGGACGCATCCTCGGGAGCGGGGGACGCGGTGGACGTGATGTCCTTCTTGTCGATGCTCTCGGAGCTGTGCGACATGGTGGGCTGTCGAGTGGCGGCGGGCAAGGAGGGCACCGCATATCAGGATATCGTACGCGTTATATACCGCGTCCCAATCATGTGGTGGGGTTGATGGCACGGGCATCACCCTGACCTGAAGGCTGAATGGGAGCCGATAAGTGGCTTTCCCCGCAAGGACGGGCTGGCGCAGGTTCCATGCTCCCAGTGCTGCCTAGAGTTTGACGGGGGCCACAATCCGAGGCGTATCATGAAGAAGCAGAGATACCGCCAGGCACGCAAGCGGACAGGTCGGAGGATACGAGTGGATCATGAGAAGGCAATCCGTTTTAGTAGAAAACTTGAATAGCCCGACGGAGAAGCGCTTGAAGCCCCTCGGGGCGGGGTAAACGCAGATGTCGCAGGCCAGAATTTCGGGTAGTAGAGGGCTATATACAGGCAATATAGCATGAGAACGCCATTGAGATGCTATCGAGGCCGGAGAGATACGAGGACAGTGGCGGCTTGGAGAGGGAAGTGGGCTGTCGTTCGCGGGGCAGCCGCCCCGCACAGGCCGGTCCGCGGATGAAGGGATGAGCCGAAGACAATGCTTTCCTTTCGCGGACGAAACCCACTGCACGTGTGTGTGACTGCTCGGCTGGTCACGGCTGATCGTCGAGTTCACGCGTCGGACTTGACGCTCATGCTCACCTTCACGCCGCTGGCGGGCGCGGCGTGCTCGAACCGGACGACGCCCCTCTGCTTCATCTTACAAGTTGACGATGTCAAAATTCTGCTTGACTGCGGCTCTCCGGATTGGTCCCCAGAGCCATCCACGTCGGAGGTGAAGGTGGAGGACACCAGTTATTCATGGGAGGAGTACTGTAGTATCTTACGACAGTGCGTTGCAATGAAAATACACTTGCGGAACTTTCTAAGTCTCTACTAGGCATGCCGCCAGCGTTGACCTTGTTCTCCTCTCGCACGGAGACCTGCAGCATTCCGGCTTGTATCCCTATGCGTATTCGAGATGGGGTCTCAAGGCGCAAACGTACACCACGCTCCCCGTTCAAGCCATGGCGCGCATAGCTGCTGCAGAAGACGTGGAAGGCTTGCGCGATGAGGAAGACGTAGACGCTGAAGGTCTTCTCGTCCCGGAGGCCACTCAACCCACGGAGGAGCAACCGGAAGGCCAAGAGGAAGGCGAGAAGCAAGAGCCAAAGATGCGAAAGCTGAGGGGGAAGTATGTTGCCACACTTCAAGAAGTACAAGACGCGTTCGACTCCGTCAATGTACTTCGGTACTCCCAGCCTTGTCATTTGCAAGGTGTGTCCTCTGATCAGTCCATTGTGTACCAAAGCTTACAATAGAACAGGTAAATGCCAGGGGATCACCATCACCCCTTTCAACGCTGGCCATACTCTCGGAGGCACCATATGGAAGATACGATCCCCCTCGTCTGGTACAATCCTCTATGCCGTCAACATGAACCACATGCGAGAGCGCCATCTAGACGGCACGGTCCTTATTCGTCAAGCTGGTGGTATCTTCGAACCCCTTGCAAGACCGGATTTGTTCATCACGGACGCCGACCGCGCCAATGTCATCACCAGTCGACGAAAGGATCGAGACGCGTCCCTCATCGGTATGTGGCGTTCACTATCCTCTGTAAACCTACCTCACTCTCCTGCAAGATACTGTCACCACTGCATTATCATCCCGCTCATCTCTACTCCTTCCCTGCGATTCGGGCACACGACTGCTGGAGTTGCTCGTCCTCCTCGACCAGCACTGGAACTACTCC
The DNA here is from genome assembly GCF_000143185.2 of Schizophyllum commune H4-8. Lineage (NCBI taxonomy): Eukaryota > Fungi > Basidiomycota > Agaricomycetes > Agaricales > Schizophyllaceae > Schizophyllum > Schizophyllum commune. Next base: position 2,105,293 of record NW_026089542.1, read on the forward strand.
CGATTGCGCTACCCCATATGTCTTGTTTCAAGGACAGGAAGGGAGATGCTCACATTCGTGCGGAGTATGATGGAGTGGCTTGGTGGTACTATTAGCAAGGAGGATGTCGGAGAGGACGGTATGAAGGGACGACATGGCAACAAGAGGAAGCGCGCGGACGATGACAATGATGAGGACGCGTTGGGTGCTTTCGCGCTACGCTTCCAGTGAGTGCCTCCCAATGTACCATTTGCAGCGATCTGAATTACGGTACAGGCACCTCGAGTTCTTTCCGACACCACAGGCTCTGCTGCAGACGTACTCGTCGAAGGACCCCAAGTTAATCCTTGCCGTGCCTCTCAACTTGTCTCATGGACCATCACGCTCTATCTTTTCCGAGTTTGCTGCCATTCCCGACAATGTTATCTTGTTGACTCAGCGCGGGGATCCTGGTACCCTCGCTCGCGCCCTCTTTGAGAAGTGGAATGACTCCCAGCGAGCGGAAGCCAAATGGGACAAGGGCAAGGTCGGCAGCAATGTCATGCTCGACGATAACCTCACCTTGAAGGTACGCCCCAATCCCACCCTCCCATCCGCCCGAAGTTCACAGCAGTGCAGATGCGCCGCAAAGTCCCTCTCCAGGGCGACGAGCTCGAAGCCTACCTCGCCAAAGAACGCGCCGCCAAAGAAAAAGAGGCCGCCCAACAAGCCGCCGCAGCGCGCAACCAGCGCATGCTCGAAGCCGACGAGGGCGACTCCGAATCCGACTCCGACTCCGACGGCGAGGACGACGCCTCCGAAAAGGCCTTCAACGAAGAAGTCATGGACCTCGATGCCGAGCGGCGCAAGGGCGAGGCCGATTGGGCCGGGCTGGACGGCGATGACGAGCACCCGAAGCAACTCGTGTCGTTTGATATCTACCTTAAGGGCAATGTCTCGAAGGCGACGTCGTTCTTTAGGAATGCGGGCGCGGCAGCGCAGCAGAGGTTTAGGATGTTCCCGTATGTGGAGAAGAAGAGGCGGGTGGATGAGTATGGGGAGACGGTGGATGTGGGGATGTGGTTGCGGAAGGGGAAGGTGTTTGAGGAGGAGGCGGAGAGCGAGGAGGTGAAGGAGGCGAGGCGGAAGCAGCAGGAAGAGGAGGAGGCGAAGGTTTGCAATTGTGCGTCTCATGATAAACAATTGAGCTGACTTGAGCACAGAAAGCGATCTTGGAGCCTCCATCAAAGTTCGTCGAGACGGAGGTCGAGGTGCAGATGGCTTGCCGGCTCCTATTTGTAGACATGGAGGGTTTGAACGATAGTCGTGCTGTGAAGACGATCGTGCCCAAGGTCAACCCGCGCAAGATGGTATGTTCTCTTCCTTCCTGTTCATACCAGAAGCACTAACGCCGTCCTAGATAATCGTACACGCTACTTCGGACGCGGCCGACTCGCTCATCGAGAGCTGTGGCAATATCCAAGCCATGACGAAGGACATCTACGCGCCCGAGTTTGGCCAGAGCGTCCAAATCGGTCAACAAACAAGCAGCTTCTCCATCTCCATCAGCGACGAGTTGCTCGCCTCCTTGCGCATGTCTCGCGTACGTATTTCCCCATCACATCCCTATTTGCCTTCCACTCACCAATCACAGTTCGAGGACAACGAAGTGGGATACATCACCGGCCGCGTCGTCATGCACGCCACGACGCTGCTCCCCACCCTCGAGCCCGCCGCAAAAACCGCCGCGGCCGCCACGCGCCTGCCTCTCCGTGCGCCTCGCGTGCTCGGCTCTCGCCCTGCCGCGCAGCTGCCGCGCTCGACCATGATCGGCGAGCTCAAGCTCACCGCGCTCAAAGCGCGCCTCGCGCAGGTTGGCGTGCACGCGGAGCTAGTGGGCGAGGGTGTGCTCATCTGCGGCGTGACGCATCGGAAGGGCGACGGTGCGGATCCGCTCGCGGAGAGCGTTGCGGTGCGGAAGACGGCGAGGGGGAATGTGGAGATGGAGGGGAATGTGTCGGAGACGTACTATGCGGTGAGGAAGGAGATCTATAACTTGCATGCACTTGTATCGGCGTAGGGTGTATATGAACTTTGACTTGCTGTTCAGAAAAGTGCTTTGCTGGCTAGATGTTGCGCATGAAATCGCGGTGGACGGAAACTGTTGCCACAATTGTCTACATCGGCGCTGTCGCACGTGCCGTTCGCTCAACTCGACGACTTCCCTTTTGGGAAATAACGCTCTTCTTGCTTCCTTTCACCATGTTACAAGAGTCAGTAACGACTGCGACATCGCCTTGTGCATGCTAATCCAACTTTAAACGCTCAGTACGCACTTGCCTTCGGAATACACGACATAAAACCGGAATTCAAGCCAAATGATATTTTGTGGCACAGATCATGATGACTGCAGTAAAGTACGATACCCTATGTTGGTGAAACAAAGACGACCAGGCCAACCTTAATTTGGTGAACCTCAGCAGCAACTCAAGGTCCTTTCCATGAATTCCTCTGACCCCGCGCTCTTTATCGATCGTGCAAGTCGACGCGGGCATCACAACCCTGCCACGTCAGTTCCATCCTGTTCCATCTTCCAGCGCATTCGCCCGGAGTAACTCGTTGACAGGGGACTTTGCGAAGGGAAACCACCCGGATCCGTGCTCGCCAGGGACGATGAGGGGAAGCGCTTTTGCTCTCCGATGACACGGAGGATTTCCCATCCGTGCTGGAAGTCTGAATGACCGTGAGAGAGACCAGCTTTGTCTACAGCTGGTGGCATGGCAGGGGTAGGTGCAGGAACTTCGCGTCCAATTCGCAAAGCTCTCAAGCCACAGGCACGTCGTCTGGATGAGAGAGCGCTTGCTGGGCAGGAGGAACGCGTACAGGCAGAGCTTCTTGAAATGGAAGATGGAATTTTGCATAGGGTGGTGGCGCGCAACCTCGGAGGGGCTGGGATTCTCGTCAGCGTGGTGGCATGCAAGGCCAAGTCCGCCCGCCACAGTCAGTGATCGAGTGGCTGCGCCGTTGCCATCAGCGCACAATTGAACGCGGGCCGGTTTATCCAAGGTGCGCCCGCGGGCGCCTTCTGGACTTGCGCTCCACTTTGGACTGCCAGACACCCCTTGCTTTCGTTCTTCTACCACGCCGCTGGGCCCGTGGACTTCCTAATCGTCGTCCCGCCCCAAGACTACGGCTCCCTTTCCTTCGATCAGCTTGTTAGCTTCCGACGATCGCGCTATGTCGACCTTCGTTTCCCTCACCTTCATTCTTGCTCTTCAGCTCAGTTTCCTTCTCGTCAACGGCGCACCCTCCTTCCTCAAGTCCCCCTCTACGATCCACAGACGACACCTTGCAGCACGGCACACGACGGAGTCATGGAATTCGCAGTCTACCGATGAATGGTCCTCGACAGAGTCCGCCACGGAGACGTGGTCCAGCGACTCGTCATCCCCCTCCCCTTCAAACGGTGCCTCTGACTCGGGCTCTCCTTCTGAGTCTTCGGACTCCTCGTCATCAGCACCTGAGTCGACTGCCTTCGACCCGGCCTGGACCTCGTCTGCATCAGTGGACGCTTCCAGTGGACCTATCGTGACTGCAGTCGCTACTGCCTGGACGACGTCCTCCAGTGTATAGTGCGTGCTATCAAATACAGAGGGGAGCCTCTCACTGACTGCTTCACAGCACTGAGACCACTACGATCGATGCATCCGACGCCTTCAAGTCCTTCTCCGGCTCGGTGGTGACCAGCTGGACGACTACCTGGACTGTGCAAGCACCCTCCAGCACTGATCTAGCTGGCTTTGACTCTCCTGGCAACACACAGTCGCAGGACCAGGGCGCTTCCGCTGCTGCCGACTCTAGCAGTAACGAATCCCCTGCTGCAACCTCCACTGCGTCCTCCATCCCTCCTACTATGACCCCATATCAAGCCACGACCTTGTCCAACTCGTATACTTATGACTACGGCTCTGCTCAGAGGTCATCACCTACCAGCGAAGCCGCTGCGACCTCATCCAGTGCCGCTGGCACCAGCGGTGGTGCTGCGAATGCTCCCGTCTCTGCAGCTGCATCTGACGACTCGTCTGAGTGAGTGCCTGCTATGAATCAGCCGTGAACCTTCGCTCATTCATACTCCTAGTAAATTCTGGTCGAACACGGGGGCAGTTGCAGGTACCTTCGCCGGTGTCGGCGTCTTCATCTGCCTCGTACTTCTCGTCGTCGGCTACTACAAGCGTCAGAAGTCGCGCCCTCGCACGATCGACTTCGGCCGCTTCAGCAAGCTCCCGGACACCAATGAGAGATACCCGCAGGAGAAAGCACCTACGCCCGCGCCCCCTGCGCCTGCATACAGCGCTCAGCACTATCAGCAGGAGCAGGAACAGCAGATGCAGCAGTATCGTGACGTTGAAGCGCGCGGCCAACCGACCTACCAGTACGACGGCTACGACTTCGCCATGGTCTCGGGCTTCCCCTCGCGTCAGAGCGAGGCCCCGATGCCGATCATCTCCCCGCTGAACCCGCGTCGGTCGCCATCGCCCCCGTCTCTGACGCCTACGCGCCGTGCACCGTCGCCACCGTCGCCCGTGCGCTACACTCACACGCGCACGCCGTCGCCGACGACGCCACCCGTGCAAGTGCGGCGCTACCAGCCGCCGAGCACTTATGACCTCTTCACCGTCCCTCCATCCGCGCCCCGTCCCGCGTATAGCGATGACCGGACGTCTCCCGTGTCGAAGTATTCGGACCAGGACTCGTTTTACGGACCTGCGGGCTCGAACCGCAGTCCGTCATCCGGAAACCGTTCTCCTCGTGGTGGTTTCTGAACTTGTGCGTCGCATCGACGTGTGTCCTCCATACTCTGAAGCTGACGACCGTGTTCGTTGCCAGGATGCATGGATCTATTGACTTCGCCGTCGTCACATCGTCCTTGTGGACACCCTCCCGCCCCACCTTGCGTCGTTGGCGCCAGTTGAACTGAGCTGCCTTCCCCGAGCTGACCTACCCTTTTTGGCCTGCGGAGCATAAGGTTTCCGTGTGGCCTTGTTTCCGCCGCAGGCGGCTACTACCAGTCGCGCGGGCGACGACGTGTGTTCGAGTGTCTCATGGAGCGCCAGCGTGTCCATGAGGCTCACCATAGCAAGCTGTGGTCTGGTCTATTGGCGTATTTATTGTGCTGTATTTATTCTATATATTGTTATCAGCCGGGTGCGCGCGCGTGACATAACGAAGTCGTTCGCTGCGCAGCTTGTTTCCTTCCACCACAGTGCTTCCCAGTTCAGAGACGTTCTGCTCGATGTTGAGGGAGTTGTGCGCTCGACGCCTTTGCGAATCAATCGGCATCCGAAGCGCACCACCGAGGTGTCCGCCCGCGACTGGAATTCTGCAGCAGGTCCGGTGGTGCTTGGCGTGACCATATCCCCCGTCTGACCTCCGCCACTTTATGGCATCCGAGGACATCTGGGAGGAAAAACGCTGCAAGTTAGGCTCGAGGAGCCAGGTCGCCGTTGCCTCGTTCCCTTCCATCCTTCCGCACGGACGAATACTGCCACCGTGGGCGGACATGCAGCTTATCGATCCTCTTTCCCGGTCCCGGCTCGGACAACCCAATCAATTTACGTCCTCGGCGGCGGACCACGATGCTCGAGCGGGATCATCAATTGTCTTTCAGGCACCGAGGCTTGCCCATGATTGAGGCCGTATATAAGTCGGCGACGTGCGCCAGAGCACGTCGATCACGTCTCTTCCGCGGCCGCTTCGGTGGCCTCCTCTGCTGTCCTGCCTCTCGCCATGGTGTCGCGGTGGGTGGCGGTGGTGGTTGCGCTTCTCAACGTTCTGCCTTCAGGTCCGTACGCCATGGTTCTCCTGCTAATCGATTCACTGAACGCTTCGATTCGTCGTGTAGCGGTGTTCGGGCAAGAGGCCACGAAGGTTACACTTCACAACTACGTGCCGGAGGGGGCGACATGGGCAGGTCCTCCGATATTCTCTGCCTCGACGACTATCGCTGCAGTAGGGACGAATACGGCGGCGGATGAGACAACATATGTGCAGGAAGTAGTCGTGTCGTATGCCGCACAACCCTATCCAACGAAATACTCCGACTTTCGGGACGCGACCACGACATGGACCCTCATCAGCGAGCCCACAACAGCGACATGTCAGTGCGGTTTCCTCTCCGATGATCCCATGTCTTCTTCCCTTACTCTCGTGCTGCTAATCACTTTACCCGCCCCTTCCCACAGACACATTTGTAGAAGGCGCGTCGAAGATCTATCAATCCGTGCCTGCGGACTCAAGTCGTGGCTACTTCGAGGCCGGCTTCGTGCAATCGTGCTCTGTCCACGAGAATGGAACCGCGGACTGCGAGTTCACGGTGCTGTGGGACATAGAGGCGAGCTCGGGCGTGGTCCAGAAGCCGACGACCTATACGGGAACTGTGGTCCCTTTCTATACCCTAACAGTGAAACCTAACAGCAATACCGGTAGCATGGCGTCGCCGCACTCCTTGCTAGGACCGGTGTGGGCTTTGTGTATAGGCCTCGGGGCCGCGATTGCTATTCTCTTATGACACATGATGCCTCCTGCCTACCTTTAGAGTACGATAGACACGCGCATAGTACTTCTTTCAGTTGCTTTCCCTTGCTTTCGCATGCTTTACTCTCCCTAATCGAAGTTCAAGTTCAACCTCGGAGATCTCCGTACTCGTGACGACGTGACATGCGCCATATTCGGCCGTAAAGGTGAATTTGGTTAGCGCCGCTTTTTGCTCTCGCCTTCATCTGAATCCATCGCTCATACTAGTCACTCGCTTGCTACTATGCCGATCTCAAAGATACACGTCGATGCCATGTAAGAGATACTGTACGACTTGTCCGACCGCGGTTTGAGTAGAGCCCTTCGTCATCAGCCTCTTCGACATGGATGGCACTCTCATAGACTCGACTGCCGGTATCAACGGTGCTTGGGAAATATTCCACAAGGACTATCCACATATGGACATGGACAAGGTCCTCAGTAGTATGTGTCTCAAGCACCGTCGCATTGACTCTGTTCGATAACACTGACCTCGATGCAGCTGCACACGGTTTCCGCACCGTTGACAACCTCAGAATACACTGTGGCCTGACAGACCCTGAGACAATCGAGGTACTTGCTCCTATTTGGGTGCTATTCCGTCTGCTTACGCATGGATAGAAAGAGGCAGAACGCTTCGAAACGGCCATCATAGAGGCTGCCCGTCGCCCGGGAAGCCAGGGCATCGTCAAGCTTCCGGGTGTGAAGGAGATCATGGACGAGGTAAATTCAATATCTACTTGAACTCCGGTCATCGCACGAGTTTCGTCTGAGCGTCGACCAGCTCGCCCCCGCCAGACATCTACCAAAACCTCTCTGGGCAGTATGCACGTCTGCGACCCGCAAATATGCGTCGCCAGCCATCGCGGCCGCGGGTATCGCTGAGCCAGATGTCTTCATCCGCTCGGAAGATGTTGAGCGTGGCAAGCCCAAGTCAGTTTCTCTTGCCGACCGTAACACAATATACTGACCGCGCCAAGCCCGGATCCCTACCTCGAGGGCGCGCATGGATGTGGCGTCAGTCCCGACAAATGTGTCGTTGTAGAGGACACCCCGCCTGGCATTCGTGCTGGCATTGCAGCAGGGGCCATTACCATCGGCCTGTTGACGACCCATAGCCGCGAGGCCATGCTTGCTGCCAACCCGACTTACCTCGTCAAGGATCTTTCCAGGTATCTTCGTTATGGCTCGAATCATCCGACTTACAGCTGAATCTCTCGACAGCGTTACGGTCAAGCGCTCACTGGAGGGTGGCGTTGACTTGACTATTGATCACGAGTAATAGCTACGCCGATCTTCCGGGGATCGACAATATCAGCGTCCTGCAGTAACAAGAAGTATAGAACTGCTCCTTGAAGTCCTCCAAGGCACGAACCTACCGAACCAGCTAATCAAACTGTGAATTCCCTGGGAACGCGTCACTTTTTTTTTTTCAAGATAATTTGTGGCAACGAATGGAAGTCACAATGATTTATCGACCCAACCTTCGGTCTCCTCATGTTCATCTCGTCTCACGTACGATTGCTAGGCTCCGCCGTCGCTCGTCCCCCAGTAGGCACCGTCGGACTCGTCTGGGCGTTCCGGTGGCTCAATATTTTGCGCATTCGTTTCGTTTCGCTGTAAGGCTCTGTTTCAAAAGTCATCTCCACGCAGACTTGACGCAAATGGCCGTCCTCCAGCATTTGTGCGCATTCGGGCGTGTATTCGTCAAGCTCATGTCCATCCTCTGGCAGCCCACGGCGAGTACAGAGTCGGTCAACAATTCTGGATCGTGTCTGCAGGCAATGAGTTAGACAAGTTAGCATCCGCTCCGAGGGATGGAAAACCTACTCCTTCACGACGACGCATGCAACGCCAAACATTCCACGCTTCGGGGAATACGTGATAGGTATGCGCCCCCACGTAGCGCCACCCAGCATTCTATTGTGGTTTAGTCCATTTCCCGGCGAAAATCATCCTTTGAAGCTCACTATACCGTGCATAGGGAATATGAACGTGTGCAGAACGGTGTTCGCCGCTTGCGCACTCTCGATTGCATCCAAGACGCGTCTACTCTCCGCCTCCTCTCCCCAGTCTATGAGGAAGGTCCTTTCCTGGGTCTGCTCTTCGAGAAACGTGGGATCATACAGGAAAATATGCGGGCCAACAATCCTGAACTGCAGGTGCGGCGATGGATGCGTTCCCATTTCGTCGAGCAGAGCGGTCTATGGAGGCCAGTCAGTCTACATACCTAATGAATGATTCTATCTTACCTGTTCGTTGCTTAGGTGCAATGCCTCTTTGATGTCGCTGACTGATAGCCTCGGCGACGAGAACTTGGCGGAGGCTGGAGCAACACCGTGACGGATTCTCAACGATATTCCATCTTCTCCGCTTGGCGTATCCAAAGACGTCGAGAGCGCCTGTGTACCTGACTCACGAGCCTCCTCGCTTGAGGTAGTTGCCACACCATTACTGGCGTCTTCATTCGGTGAAGGCCTCTGGGGCCTTACTGTTGCCTCGCTCTCCTGCGAGACGCTTGGTTGAGGTGAAGGTTGGTGACGTTCATCTGGTTGGGTCGAAGCATGCATGCTGGATGTAGAGCTGCTCGAGCTGCTGCTTGGCGAAGCACGCGAGGGAGCAGCGTTCACCGCGTTTTCTCGCCTGCTTGGACTACTGGACGAGCTACTCGACTAGGGTCATCAGTCCATGGCGACATGCAAGCATTCCCTGATTGCGTGCATACCTCATTTGGAGTTTTGTCGTCGAGCAGATCCTTGATAAACTTCCTTGCATGTCGAAGCTTGCGGCGATCTGCCTCACGCTGCCGCTCCAAGGTTTCCAGTTGTTGGCGTCCTTGTGAGCTGTCCAATCGTCGCGAGCTCAGTAGCTCTGTTCTCCTCCGTTCACTTTCGGATAACCTTCGAAGCAGTAGAGTAATCTCTTGCTCTGATCTTTCAGAGATCGCAGCCAATCGACCATGCACATCTACGACAGACGATGCGAGGCGTTGGACCTGGTATGTTTTGTTGACAATGTATGGACATCGGAAAGTTTGTATGTACCTCTCCTGTCAGCGTACGTAGCTCCTCATGTACGGGGGGACGAGCAGTCATGGCTCAAAATCAAGTTCACGTTGATGGAAAGAAGTTGAAGTTCAACACGGCCCGCACGTGCCGAGACTTGAATCGTCACGGCAAGGTCACAGTGCTCCTCCCTACCCTTCCGTCTCACCTTCTACATTCCTGCCATACCCCCTTCCGAGGTTCATCTCTGAGTTTTGGATAGCACCGAAGAGAGTGGATTCTGGGCAACGAGGGCTGCAAGCAGAAGGAACAAGTATTACCGGTCCGGATTTGCCGCCACAAGTTGACCATCACACCCGCCTCTCATAGCGCGCCCATCGCGAACGACGGCGAGTGCACCTTTCCGACCCCCGCAACCGCCAGCCCAGGCGCGGAAAGTGACCGCAAGCAATGGCTGCCGTCGTCCAGCGCATGATTGTGGATGTGCACACGCACGTCTACCTCCCTCGCTATGCCGCGCTCCTCCGGCAGCGCACGAACATCCCGCGCATCATCAGCCACCAGGACCCGAAGGGCAAGACTGAGGAGCGCCTCGTTATCCTTAGTGACGAGCCTGCGGAGGGGCGTCCGGTTGGGCCTCAGTACTGGGATCGCGCGGAGAAGCTCGCATTCATGAACAAGCATGACATCGACATTTCCGTGGTCAGGTGCGCGCTCATATCCCTTTACATGTGGACCCATACTCATCTCACATTCCATGCAGCACTGCGAACCCCTGGCTTGACTTCCTTACCCCGTCCGAGGCTCAGGGGATGGCCTCCGAGCTGAACGAAGATCTCGAGGAGTACTGCATGAGCTCCCCGATCCTCCCAGATACCACCTTCCGCCGAATGTACGGCTTCGGTCTCGTTCCCCTCGTTCCCGGCGCGCAGGTTACGTCCGTGGTGAACGCGGTGCACCAGATCCACGCGCTGCCCCACCTCCGGGGCGTAATTCTGGGCACACAAGGCCTCGGCAAGGGCCTGGACGATCCCGCTCTCGACCCCGTGTGGGATGCGGTGGAGAAAGCCGGGCTTGTCGTGTTCATCCACCCGCACTATGGCGTTGGTGGCGAGCGATGGGTGACACACGGCAATGGCCATGTCCTTCCCCTCGCGCTGGGCTTCCCATTCGAGACAGCCACGGTGCGTATCAGATGCTGGATAACTTACTCTATCTGACATCCTTATAGGCTGCGACGCGCCTTATCCTATCTGGCGTGCTCGACCGCTTCCCCTTCCTCCGCCTTTTGCTTGCTCACTCCGGTGGGGCGCTACCTGCCCTCTCCTCCCGCCTCGCGTCCTGCATAACCCACGACGAACAAGTCGCCAACCGCCTCAAGCACGACGCGCGCTACTACCTCGGTAGGCTCTACTACGACGCCGTCGCCTACGGCCCCGAGGAGCTTGGCTTCCTCAGCGAAGTCGTCGCGCGCGCGGGCCGCTACGAGTCCTCCACGGGCAGCACCGCGCCACCGGACCGCAATATCGGGACCCAGCGAATACTCTTCGGCACGGACAACCCCTTCTTCCCGCCTGCGAACGGCAATGGGGAGCGGTGGCGAAGTGTGACGGAGAACACGGAGGCGATCGACGCGGTCCCAGGCTGGACGCCAGAGAGCAAGAATGGCGTCTTCGGTGCTAACGCTATCGCTCTCTTCAATCTGGGTGGCTCGGGGCGCGGATAGGTTGGGCATGGGATAGGGAACATTGAGGACGAAGATACTAGATACGATGTAAGCTATTTTGTTGCCTCCCTACTGTGTATCCTACCGAACAATGTACTACTACTTTGAGAATGCATACACGGTTGCGGAAGGTCAAACCTCCCCTCATCTTGGATCCCTAGCGTCGACGTGCAGGCTCAAATTTGTCAATAATGATACACGATTATCGCAGTCCGTAAAGTACCTATGCATAGACATTGGCTTTTATCCAGCCATAAAGGTTCTCGTTTCCTCGCTGTTTTCTCCTTGCTCTGAGGCATGCGTCTCGGTCATGTCGTACATCCGTATTGATGGCTCAGTCGAGCCATCGGTATCGGTGCTTGGCCCTGTCAAGGCAAAATTGTCGTCCATAGTGTCCCCTCCTTGAGCCTTGTCCCCATCTGCGAAGCGCATGGCGTGCGATACTTGTGCGCTGTCAAGCAGAGACCGTTCCTTGTCGTCGTACATAGCGGTGAGGACGACGATAGTAGGGTAAATGCCCTGAAGAGGTGCATGATCAGCGCATGTATTAGCGATAAAGAATGATCTTACAGAAATACTGAGCACAACTGAGGCCACGAGCTCCGCAACCGTGAACTTCGATGTTCCGATGGTAGCCTGAACAGCGAGGAAGCTGATCTATTGGATGCAGGTAAGGGCAAACCGTCGTTCTTAGGACGCAAAGCTTACCCATACGACGCTGTAGAAGCATCCCGACTCCAAGAGCAAGACCAGCACCCGCTCGACCTGGGTTTTCCGCGCCGATAGACCTAGGGCGCTCTTGATGTCACGGAAGTACTGCCTACGAACATGTGTTATTGTGTGCAGCGGATAAAAGCACTCCAAGGCTCACCATACTTTGACCGCGACCAGTATCGTCGCGACGACGTTGGTGAGCATGAGCAGAATCAACATTATGAGGGGTTGCGCCTTCGGCACTGGATGGGGGTGCATCTTTCCCGTTATATGCCACACGGCATCGAGGATGGCCCCGACTAGAGCAGATGGGGTTCAGTCGACATATTTAGAGACAGAGGATGGGTCGCTTACCCAAACTTCCGCATGTGCACAACAGCAGTATACCCTTCGCAATGCGATTATCTGACCATATAACCCATGCCCGCCAGACAACAATCACATCGCTGAGGACGTACTGTGGCTGTTGAGCATATAATTTTCGGATCGGTACACGTTCCATACTCACTTCTATGCGTGCAGCCACCGCACCTACGATGTCCAGACGAAAGAGTAGCTGCAGTATACTCCTGACGTCTTTCCCAGAATATACTGGGAGTTGGACCATGTAGTACAACACATTGGTGATTACGGAGATCGCGGCGCAGAAGAAGAGTACGCCGATGGCGACAAGCATCAGAAGCGAGCGGCCTGCTCGACGTCTAGACAGTCAGCCGTAAGCTCGATGAGGTTTAGTCGGAGAAGTTGTATCCGAACTAACGCAAGTACGCTTGCAGCGGCGATTGAGAAGGCTGTCTGTATGCCTGCCAAATTTTCCGTCAATACCGTCGACTTCAGCAGCGTGCGGCGAGTTCTGGGATACCCGCGCGGTCAGGATACGCACCGAAGAAGACAAGATCGAGAGCAATCTGTGTGTATACCCTCTGAAGGTCACGCACGTCGGCAGCGCCCAAGGGGTTGTAGATGGTCCTTGCCCGCAGGCTGATCATTGTGGGGAGTGCTCTGCTTGAGGCTCCAGTAAGTGTCAGGCCTTTTATACGTCAGGAGCGCATACATGGAAGCCGCAAGCAGCCGCCATCCGGCGGTGTCCATGAGCAGATGCGCCCGTGGACGATCGGCGCTGATCAGTGATAGGATGGGCGACTTGCTATCCCTGCCATCACCGCTGGGAGGCAATTCAATTGACTATGAGCAACCCAGCACCCTCGTGGGACTGTGCCTCCCGCATCGTGGCAATCCACAATCAGCGGCGAAGCAAGGGTCCGGTATCCTGTGTGTCAGTAGTGACAGCGGTCGGGATTCCCAAATTTAGGCAAAAAAGAGGGTATCCGCAGCAAGACAATGAACGAGAGAGTGGTAGTTCGTGCGGTATGGTGTGGGTTCCGCTAACCAATGGTGCTGCGTGCAACTGTCTGGTGAATAGAGAGAACTCTGGCCTTGACAGTTTGGTCTGTTACATCGCACCGCCCATTGCAATCATCATGACTGAAGATCAGCGAGAGATAAGTTAGTTGCCTATAAGGTTACAAGTGGTTTCGTCCTAGTTCTTAGGCTTCTGGATCTTGAGGCTGAAGTCGATGTGTTGGACGGATTGATGGACCATGCTGGTGCTTAGAATATCGACCTCTGAAGGGAACAGCGTTAACCCTGCGCATGTGAAAGAGGATCCACGAGCTTACCATTGATCGCGCGCTCTTGCAAGTTTCCCTCTGTGATACCACCACTGGTCTCGATGAGGAACTTGCGCTGACCGCGCCACTTCTCCTTGAGTCGCTGAGCTACGGCAACGAGCTCATCGCCCTCGATATTGTCGAGCATGACGATATCTGCGCCGGCGTCGATGGCCTCGTTGGCCTCCTCTTCAGATCGAACCTCGACGTCGAGCAAAAGACTGAAGCCGCCGACGAGGCGCGCTTGCTTGATGGCAGCGGTTATGGACCCTGCGCATGCTGTAAGCAAGTTGCTCTCATACTACGTGGATCCTATGCGTACCATGGGACCAGATATGATTATCCTTGAGCATGATCATGCTTGAGAGATCATGCCTGTGCGGGTCGATCCCACCTACAAGCATCCCGTACTTCTCGACGAGACGGAAGCCTGCATGAGGATAGTAAGCCCGCGCAGTCCCTGACGAAGTAGAGGCTTGGACGCACCTGGTGTCGTCTTTCGAGTGCCGGCGATGATGCCCTTGAATCCATAGCCAGTCGCCAAGTCCTTCACGCGCTTCGATCTGCGCAAGTCAGCCCACGAACGCCCAAGGAAAGTATGTGGACGCACTTAGTGGCAATACCACTGCATCGTGCGAGCATGTTGAGCGCTACACGCTCGCCCAGGAGCAAGTGGCGCGCCCGACCGCGCACAGTAGCGACATGCTTCACCGGCTTGAAGGTGTCGCCTTCCTTCACATGCCATTCTACTCTGCGAGATATGAGAAAAGGCGTGGGACATAATGCTGGACACGCACTGACAACCAAGTTGCTCGAAGACCTCCGTGAAGAACGGCGATCCCGCAAGGACTGCAGGCTCGTCCCCCTTGCCGAATAGGAACGCTTCGCGCTCAACATCGCCGACGACGAAGCCAGCATAGTCAAAGGAAGGCGTATCTTCCGCCAGCCAGGCGGTGACCTGGGGCTTCCAGCTCGGGGGCAACAGATGCTCGTAAGGCATGACGGCCAGAGGAGGGTGAGGATCACAACATCGATCCAAGATCCGGATTGGCGTACTAAGCGCTCGTCCTGCTCACTGACTCACACAGATCATCAATTGAAGCGCCACACCTGGCCAGTCCAGAGTCCATTGCAGTCGTCTAAATACCATGAAACGAGTCGTAAGAGCGATTGCGATGTGGTATATGAAGGTAAGGATGATGGCGCGGACGCCGTAATAGATTAGAGACTAGCAAGTAGAAGTCGACATGAGTCGTGTCACCGCTGCCACCATTGCACCGAAGGTCCATTAGATGATCGTAAGTAGCGTCCGTGATGAAGGGGCCAATATGAAGTCCTCGAGAACATGCGCTTTACGCGAGGAAGGCACCGAGAAGGGCGACCGCGCCAATGAGGCCGGTCTGGGCGGTCGTGGCGAGCGCACCGTTGTTGTCGTCACCGCTGCTGCCTGAGCTGGCAGAAGAAGAGGCGCCGGAAGACGTGGCAGTAGAGGTCTGGCTGCCGGACTTCGTGGTCGAAGACTCAGAGCTGGAAAACTGCATTAGCAACGAGGACTACAGCAAGCATCAGAAGCAGACTCACCAATCCTTGTCCTCCTTGATGTCGAACATGACGGACTGGGCGTAAATCCTGTCCGACTGCTTCTTGCTGTAGACGAGGTTGACCTGGAAGTCGTCACCCGACGGCCAGCCACCCTCGGGGGCGTCGATGTCGAGGCTGTCCTTGCTAGCATCGACGTCCTCCGCGAGGACGATGGGATCGCTCAGAACCGAAGAGTCCTGGTTCACGAGAACGACAGTGAAGTTCTTGGCGTCGGTCTGGACGGTCTTCCACTCGAGGCTGCGAGCAACTTTAGTCGATGACAACATGAGCCAATAGCGAGATACTCACGTCTGAGCATTGCAGTCAGTCCAGCCCTTCTTGTCCGAAGGCTGCGTAACGGTGAACGCCGCCGCGAAGGAGGCGAGCGAGAGAACAGCGATGGCAGCAGCGGAACGCATGGTGAAGATGGTGGGGAAGAAAGTGACACGAGAAAATGCGACGATGGGAATGGGAGGGACGAAGGGATGGGGAAGATGGGCGAAAGGCCGTGGTTTATATGGGCGGGCGGGCAATAGCGCCGTGTTCGTTTCAAAGCCTCGAAGCCGATTGAAACGCAGGGCGACCACCGTCGGAGGCGATGCGCGTCCGGGCGCAACGCCGCGATGATACAGATTCATGTCATTCCGGAAGTCAATTGGCAGTGTAGCGAGGGTGAAGGCGAATAAGCGCCCAACAGAAAGAGCTTGAAGAGCAGGGTCTTACGACCTCGCCACCATGGGATCATGTAGCAGAAGCCCACTTAGGGTCAGAACGTGCGCTTCATGTCTAGTTATGCTCGCCTTGCACATCAGACGCGATTGATGTCGACCAAAGGCGGGCAAAACATCCCGCCAGCCATTATGGCCATCGGGGACAGGCAGTGGCAGCCAGGTGGAACAATTTCCGAAGCCTCCAGGGCCCGTTGAGGCTCTCGCAAAATTGAAAGGGGGGCTGTGTTGCGCACGCGGTTCCGACCTCCCTCGAGCACTGGTCTAGCGAAGACGGTGATAGTGCGACATCGATACTTGATACGAGGAGGGGCACTCAACTTTTCAACTTTAGTCGCGGGTACATAAGCAGGCTGCGCTAGTCAAGTTGCTGGAAGGCCTCTTAGCATACTTTCCACGTCGTCCCACAAGTCCAATTGGCCCCATACGCCAATGATGGTCCCAAGAAGCACCCAACATGACCTCTCACTGAACGCGCTGGCCTTGCCAACAGCCGTACGCTCCGCAAACTTGACATCCATGGCCGTAGACGACTCTGCCTTCTGGGGAGAAGTCGACTCGTTCCGTCCCGCATCCGCTCGAGGGGTCACCTCTGGTGTCGGATACGTCTCGGGCGAGCGAGGCGAAGATGCCGTACTCGACGCGATGTCGTCGTCCTCTTGCGCTGGCGCAACTGCCTCAGGGCCTTGCAGTCGCGTCCGCATTCGCGCCTCCAGCAGCGATATGCAGGCACGTGCTACTTGTCGAAGCGAGTTCATGTGGTCGGCAGAGATGTGCTGGCCCAGCCGAGCGAGCAGCGAGAACATCCATCGCGCGTGCAGCTCTGTCATGTCGTACATTGCAGGGTCCTTGACATGCCCGCGGATCCAGAACGCGAAATGCCGTAGTAATTGCACGGATAGGTCCTGCAAGTAGGCGCATTAGCCTTGTCCACCTCCTGGTCGGGGAACGCACCTCGTTAAACGACCTAAGCAAATATGGCGTAGGCTCTCTGGGAATCGTGTTTCCATCCGATGATACCGCGCCATTCTGGGGTGCAGCAGAAACCAGTTCGCCATCCTCATTGAAGACCATCTCAGTGTTCGCTTCCTCAGGCTCATCTACTTCTTCGCCTCGGAAGAAGCGCCGGCGTTTTGCGGCGCGCGACAGGGGTGGATTCCACACTGACTCGGGTTCACCGCACAGGAACTTCCACCACAAGACACGTTCCCTGTTGCCTGGCGTGGCAGCAGGAGGCTCGGCTTGCGGACCGATCGTCGGCGCTTTTGCAGGTTGGACGAGGTTCTGTCCGATGGCTTGATCAGCGACAAGGTGATCGAGCGTGAAGACAATGCGCGTACCTTTCGGAAGTTATTGAATCGCTGGACATGCTGCTTGCGCCATTCGCTAGATGGAAGAAGAGCATGCACGCTATTGCGCGCGCAAGGGAGAGGGGCAGGTTCTGGCTGAGCATAGGGATTCGGGACGCTCGTGATATTAGGCAGGCGGTACGCGTCGCGTCTGTAGCATGGAAGTCAGCTGGAGATGGTAGGGATAGCGTACCACGTACCGTACTGTAAGTAAATACTCCATTCCATTAGTGATTTCACCCGACTCAGGGAGCTTTGTGGCGACAGGCAAGATCTGCGCCTGACCGGTCGGGCGCTCGTCCTGGCTGTCATCGTCGACCTCCTCACGCTTGCGTTTGACCATTTGTGATAGATGTCAGTTCTCCGGATGAGTCTCCGTCCGCTTCAGAGCCCTTTGCGAGTAGTGCGCGGCGATTTAGCGCAAGACCAGAGCGCGCCTGATGACGGCAGAGAACAAGAGGCAGTGATCAGCGCTTTGCTCGACTTATTGTTGACTTCTCCCCTCACGTCGTTCATGGTCTGCCACGGCGCAATTTTCCCTGCGTCTTCGCCACGGCTATAGCGCGCTACCGAAGGCTTTCTTGAATATTTACCGCAAACTATGGCTGAGCTTGACAATGATATCGACCCGGAAGCGCTGCAGGCGCAGGTCGCGCTGTCCATGTCCTTCGCGGACAGCTTAGTCTCTTCTTGGCTTAAACCTGCCAGCGGGAAACTCCAGCATACGCACAAGGACTACGAGAACGAGCTCAAGGAGCACATGCGTCGCCCAGCCAGGTGAGTAGAAATTCTCCAAAAATACTGTAATGCTAATGGTTTGCGCAGACTTGGTGTTGGCGCGAGCGTTCCCCAGGCAGCGAGCTTGACGAGAGAGCAAGCGAAGCTGAAGCATGCTCTCACTGGCAAGAAGCGGGCTCACGACGACGACGAGGCCGGTGGCGCAAGCGGGGACGATGACGACGACATGGAGAGTCGGGGTAAAGCCGTACAAAAGCGTGCGCGACTAGACCCCTTTTCCACGAACAAGAAAAAGAAGAAGGGCGTGGAGACTCAGGCTAAGGCAGGCCCCTCAACGCGGGAGCAGGCCGCGACCTCGCCGAAGAAACCTCCACTGAAGGAGGGCGAGAGCGAGCAAGCCGCCGCTCCGTCAGCGCCAGCGCCTATGAAGGTTACGCCTCTGGATGAAAAAGCACAAACCTCTTCTCCCGAAGGCAGCGCAGGGACGTCCAATGCGACCCCGAAGAAAAAGAAGAAGAAAAATCGGGGCAACGCGGAGGTCCTGAGCTCGCAGGCCAGTGGCACATTGGTGTCGAGCAGTAACCTCGCGAGTCCATCCGTAGCAATGAACGGTGTCTCCTCGTCTCAAATGCAAGGATCTAACTCCGGTACGCAAATTCCTCCGGCGCGCAGATTGCGCACTCCTGACATTTTCACAGCAGCGTCACCCACACAGAATAGGGCTGCGCCACCCACAACAGCAACACCTACGTCGCCGCCGAAAACTAAGCCACCCCTTCCCGCTTCGTCCCCTCCAGTCAAGAAGCGCGGCTCGGACGCGGATATTCTCAAGCAACCTATACTCAACCTCGACGGCCCACCTCCGTCAGACGAGTCCGAGGATGACGACGAGAAGCCCGAGGTCACAATTACATCGTCCTCTAAGAAGCGTAGGAGACGGAAGAAGAAGAAGAAAAATGGGGCTGTGCCGGCGGGAGGGGAGCAGGCGCCGTAGGGTGCGCGTATGCTTATGCTGTATTTGCCTATCTATGTTGTTTGTGCATCATCTTGTACTCTCCCCCAATCTATAGACCTCGATCTTGGTTATACATGACCTGACCGTCTCGTCTTTTCCCTTCAAGTGGATGGTTGAAGATTGAAAGGTGGGTAGATCATTTGCGGCAATATACGCGAATGTCATGACCTCTGACAGTCCAACGTCGAGCCAAGGACGCCGGGTCCTCATATGCCTTGGAATAGTCGGAATTCTTTCCTGCCGGTCAAACAGGGTGAGAATATCTTGCGGACGAGTGATTCGATGCCGGTGGGCGCGAACCAAGGTGTACAACATCGCCACGTAGTACTTGCTTCGAGCGCCCTTGACAAATAGCGGAATTCCCTAGATATGGGGTTCCCTCGTGCAGCCCATGATCAGTAGTCGCGCAGCGATTCGGACTCCTTGTACTGGGATTTGTAGAAAAGAAATTCCACGTAACAAGATGGCGTAGCGAGGACATCCTGTCGGCAGATAGGCAAATTGCTGGCAAAAAGGAGCATCTCAGGCTTGCACGAGTGGGTCGAGAGCAAGGAGGGGAAGTCCATCTCCATCTTCTCAGAGTGATTGAGCAGCCGACAGGGTGCCGATTGGGGTCGGGAAGAATCGCCAGGTAGGAGCTCTCTAGAGGCCCGGAATATTCATTGAGCAGCGTCAGCGTATCCCAAGGAGGCAGCATCGAGCCACATTGCTTTGAGCGCTATACCAAAGTTAGAGAACGCTCGGCATCGTCCTCGCCGAAAGATGGGGAGAACCTAGAGCTTGTGCAGTAATTCAGCCATCACCGCTGAAGTGACCACCAACGGCGGTCATGAGGCGTCAAATGACTGTAAGGTGCGCGGAGAACGCGGCTGCGGAAGTCAAGGATCACGATTCAGTGTATAGCGATGGATTGCAATGAAGCCGGATGGTCTCCTCGGACGAGGCTGCATTGTATCTTCAGTACAAAGTGTCAGGAGATCGGCGTACCGACACAGCCGCTCAGCTACTAGGTACAGTGCCTGTGGCGACGGGGCAGCAGTGCTTTGTATTCCAGCGTGCCCTGTCCGGCTTAGACGATACAAGGCGTGGGCATGAGAAAGCAAAGTGCAAGGCGTGAGACCGCTCCCGCATGCACCCAGGTACACATGGCGGCAAGCTTCTTCAGTTATCGGCCCCGGGCAGATGAAGCGCAAGCGGTGTCTCAGGAAACAAGAGGGAAGTTGCCTTGAGTGTTCCTTTCCCGGAAGGCTGAGCGCAGCAAAGTCGGGCCGTTGCCGCGTCATGAGGGCGGCGTTTGTGGCGAGGGAGCTGGGGTGATTGGTAGTAGCGAGCCTAAGGCGCACGAGATCCCCGCGTTCCTATTGCCTGGCCTGTGTCCGTCGGCAGCGCGGGCGTGGAGAGACCCTGGCAGGTTCCCGGTCCTGGACGTACTTGATGGGAAAGTTCGACTTCATCTCCGACAATCGCTAGCAGGAGGCGCGCCACGTGCGACGCGCGCGGCGTCGCGTGTCGCGCTGACCGCGGCAGTGAGCGGCAGAAGATCATTGAGCTCATTGTCTTCGCCCTCCACCACCCCCTGCAGATGGCTGATGGATTTCTTAGACTCCACCCTCGAAAAACAATAGGTGATGGATAACACAATAACAGAAAGATTTCCAGCGAGGCTCCGCGCGCCTCGACCGCAAGGCAGCGCCAACGGGCCGCTGACTCTCTTGTTTTCGCTGCATTTGCTCGGTTTCACATCGCCTGCTGTCGGAATCAGACTCCTTGCATCGCGATGGTTACATCGATAGCTCCGGATCGTTTCCCTGAAAGGAACGGCAGCTGATTGCCTATCCGCATTTGGAACAATGAAGGTGTCCGCCCATATCAGGGCCCGGCGCTTGCGAGCTTCTTCCCTCGAGCTCCCTTTCCATCCCCTCTCTCCTCACATACGCGCAATGAAGGCCGTCCGCAATATGCTGGGCCTTCCGCCCTCTGGCGATGCCGCACGCGCTCTGGAATGGGACAAGGCCGTTCATAGCGGCACGCTGTACGAAGGGACCCTATATATGTCGCGCTTCAAGCGAGATCCCGTGGAATTCCGGCTCGTTCGAGACGCTGTGCTCGTCATGAAGCCAGGAGGAAAGCCAATGAAGGATTACAAGCGGGTGCGCGGCCTGCATCAGCCCACAGTGATTTACTCACACGACCTACGCAGCCAATTCCCCTGCTCTTGTTGTCAGTATCCACGTACGACAGCGGCCCAGAATGCGGCATCACCATAGTCTGCCCAGGCCGAAAGCCGCTGACCTTGTATACCGAAGACAAGGACGCACAGGCGGAGTGGACGCTGCGAATCACGACGCAAGCCGGCGAGCTCGTCAGTACCACGCCTTTGAGGGTCAAGAAGCTCGCATCGAACGGATTCTTTACCACCGTCCGCTGCTCTTTCCTCTGGCAACAAGGTCAACGCTTGTACGTCGGGACCCCCGATGGAGTATACGAGTTCGACATGCAGAACGTCGGCAAGCCTCGCAAGGTGCTGACCTTGGATGGCGTACGACAGATCGGCGTCACGATGGATGTCTTCCTCTGTGTGATACGTGCGTGCCCGATTTGCGGCGTTCCTTCATTTACTAAAATCTCCTCGCAGACAAGGAAGTCCTCGCTGCCCCCATCCCCGCCATTACACTAGAAAAGCCCGAGCTATTCCAGCGCTATGCAGAACGCATCGCTGTCGACTCCGAGTTCTTCGTCACCGGCCGCTGCCTCGGGAGGCCCATGGTCTGCACCGTTAAGGCAGGGCACACGAAGGCGTCCGCCCGCGTCTTCGATCTCGTCCCCGCCAAAAACTCGCACTCACTGCGAGGCTTGACAGTGCGTCGCCACATATCTCGCCAACGCCTTCATTGCTGACACGATGTCTAGGAAATCGTCATGGCAAATACATCGCTCAGCTCCGCACAGTTCCTCGACAATAAGTTATGCGCGATCACGTACGAGGGGTTCCAGACGATCGACATCGAGACGCTTGAGTTACAACATCTGCTGGACGTCATGGGAGATGATCGCGTCCGGTTCGCGAGAGAGGTCGGCGTTGACTCGCTCGACCTGTTCCAGGTGCCAGGTCGTATCTTGGCCTGCTTCAACTGTGCGTTCACTATATGGCGCCTGACACTGTCATACTCACGCTGTATCAGACTGCGCCATCTGGATCGACAGGAATGGGCATATGATGGGCAACACGAAAATTCTCTGGCAAGGCAAACCAACGAGCTTCGGTGCGTCTCAACGCTCATCTTCGGCCTGCGTTCGCTCACGGGTCTGATAGCATTGTTTGGGCCATATATAATCGCAGCTGAGCCGTCCTTCATCGAGGTCCACGATGCCGAGACGGGCGACCTCGTACAGGTCATTCGCGGCGAAAACATTCGTATAGTCCCAGTCGAGCGCGGACTCGACCCGCGCCAGAACAGGCTCGTCATTCTGTCCGGTGACCGTCTGTCCGAAATCTTCTTATAAGCCTTCACTTCGTTCGTCTTTCATAATTCCGTTTTTCTTCTCGCCCTTCGTATTATATTCTTCTCCTTGCAGCTGCTTATCCTACCTTGGGCCTAATTTCTCTTGCCCTCTTGCGCCTCCTTCTTCTTCGTATGTTCGTTTCGACCCGCTGCGCGGTGTCTTTCCCGTGTATATTATCACTCATGGCGGACCATAATGCAGTCACTGTAGCGCCTGTGTCACTATACAAGCATCACCGCTTCTATCACTTGTCGAGGATGAACCTTGCTGTTCAACGCACTAGCGCTGAAATAATGCAGCCCACAGAAACGCTCAACAATGCCTTCCTATTCCGGAAACAAGTAACTTTTGCCACGTGAGCTCACCCGCGCTGCTTCCGCGGGATCACAAAGTCCAACCGTGACTCCGGATGCAAAGTACTCGTAAAGAAAAATGCTCGTATTATTGTCGCGTACATGTTCGTAAAGTCGTAGTAGTCATGGCGCAGACATGAGGTACGTATGGCAGTCCGACATATAAGTAGAGGTGTGGACCCAGAACGCGGAGACCGCGTTGCAATACAATAGAATAGATATATGCGTGAGGCCAGCCCGGTGCGCGATACCCGGATATTAAGTATAGATATGAGCTCCGAGAGAAGACCTTCGAAGGCTGATCTTCGAGATAGGAAACGGCGAAGGTGACGCGAGGGGAGGCAAAGAGGCCGAGAAATGGAGAGCGGTGTATGACGCCAGCGCGGACGACAGTCGACCTCATACACGGAGGCAGCACATCAGCGAGTGGGCCGCCTCGACTGGCTTGGGCGATGTCCACTGCGTTGGCCCGGGCGGGCGACGGGGGTGTGCCCAGTTGGCGTCGTGTTCGAGCGACGCGGGGTGGCGCGGGGGCGGGTCACGGAGCCTTGCCTGACCGGCGTAGGCTGCGACGCGCGCCGCTGAGGTGTATGACTGGCCTGCGAGGGCCGGCGTTGTGGCGTCCCTGCCTGGGAGGGGCGTCGCTGAGGGGGCGCTGCCTGCGACGGTCGCCGCTGCGGGGGTGGCGGAGGCGCCTGGATTCGCCGCTGTGAATTATGGCGCTGCCCACTTGCGCCAGAGGGCCGCCGCGCAGGCTTGTGTGTGGACGACTTGCGGCTCGGCTTGCTCGGCGGGTTGCCAAACCACCGAGTGAAGAGGCCGCCCTGATTCTTGCGCTTGCGCTCCTTCAGCATCTTCTTCCGCGCCTTTGCCTTGGCTATCTCGCGCAGGCCCTGTGCATGTATTTAGTAACGGTTGAAGCTTATGTGTGACTGATCGCCCACCTCGTTTCGTAAGTGCTCGTTTCCGCTGAAGGTTCCGCGCCATTTCGCCAACCAGCCGTGCATTTGTGATGGAGGGGGACCGTTTTTGCGGCGCGTCCCATCCGGGTTGAACTACGTAGTATGTGTAGGTAGAAATTTCAGAGGCAAGAAAAGGCGATCCTTACGTGCGCATCCCACTCGATCGTGATGTTGCCGAACATGATGGTGGTTCAGGACAAGGAGGAAAAGTGAAAGGTACGGTCACCGACATGTCGTTCCCCTGCTTAAGTAGGGCATTACGTAATGGACGACCATCATGTTTGGTTACCTGTTGCCTGCCTCACGACTTGCGCGTGGCTGGATACGTCCCGGTGCTCAGCACAAGCTCAGCTGGATTAGACTTCAAGGCCACCCTTCGCCCTCACCGCTTACCTCTGCCGGGGCCGGATGCGCGAGTTTGGGCCGTGTTCGCGCGGTGCCACTCAATCATTGCCCGATAGCGAGTCCGCCACCCGGCCACGGAAGTATCTATGCAACTCGGCCGATGTAGTGACGTTCCCAAGCGAGCTCAACGTTCAGCTGCACCGCCCCCTCGCGCGCTTGACTCTTGCTGATGGCGACGAGCGTCGACGTCATTGGGGCACGCTCACCGCAATGGCCCGTATGTTAGCCCCGGACGCGCTTTTTGCCTCGTGGGGGGCGCTCGGCTGTGTCCGCGCACCATGTTTTGCGCGTGACGTAGCCAGCACGTGGGCGGGTGAGTCGGGATGCACCGCCATCAGCGCCTTTAGCGCACACCGCCCCCGCACTTCGCCCAACATCTATGCATACTTTCTGGAGAACTCAACGCGGACGATCGCATTTCCGTGCCTCCGACTGCCAAAATCTGTGCACGGCCCAGAGGATTCCGATGACGCCCTGGACTACAAAGGTCAGCTCGAGCGGGATGGACCGTCGACTCATCGCCGGGTCGACGCGCCATGGGCTGGAAGAACGTGAACGCCGTTATTCCTGACCGACTCCTCCTTGGCAAGTCAGTAAGCTAGCACGGCAAGCCCCTTGACCGGCGACGCGTCTCGTCTCCCCGTCTCATCACAATGTATTAACCCGACATAGTCTGTCCGCCGCCAGATCCACACGCACCCTGGGGGAGAATCGGATAACTCATATCATTTCTGTGTGTAACGATGCCATCCCGGCAGAAAGCCCCGCGTCGGGCATCAGCCACTATCGCATACCCGTAAGTCTAACTCTTTCCCCGCGTCGACCCCAGCTAATTTCCCGGGCACAGGTTGAGGACCGTGACTATGACGATCTCCTTATATGGCTACCGACTGCCTGTCAGTTCATCGATAATGCGCTTCGGAGCGGTGGCGTTGTATTAGTCCATTGTGGTCAAGGTCTTTCTCGTAGCGCGACTGTCGTCGCTGCTTACTGTGAGTGCAGGCAACCGAAAATCAACGCGAGACGTACCAACACGCTTTCCAGTAATGTGGTCACGACGAATAAGCGCGACTCAGGCGTTGGAAGAGACACGAAAGGGTAAGTAGCTCGTCACCACCTATCTCAATTTACTGAACAGGCGGCTAGCTCGCGACCAAATATGGCCGAACCCTGGTTTTCAAGAGCAGCTGGTCCTGTTTGAGCTCTGCCAATACGCGCCATCGCGTTCTAATGGCATATACAGTTCTTGGAGAACGAAGCTGGACCGTCGTCTCCGCGCGGCCGGGCTTCCGCATTGAAAATACCCTTGGTAGATTATAGATCCTTGGTATGTCTTTCTCGTTGTCTCCCCATGTGTCTAAGCTGACCATACTTCCCCAGGCGCCGTTTAATGGTTTTCCTGCATGCACTATTTATTCTCTCCACAAGCTATCCCCAACTCCCAGGTCCCACCGTGTAAATACTATAGTTGTGTACAGCTGTCGGTGCTGTCGCTTGTATCACCTATGTAACAGTAACCGAATCGTACATAGCGGCTAATGGATGTATATTCCTGGAAAACTGGCGCCCAAGAGCAAGCTGTGTGGTGGCGGACGAGTCAGAGAGCGTCGAGGACCGCGCAGGGCGGCGACCACGTACGGGTGTCGTGGAACCCCTAAGCGTGGGAGTATATAAACGGCGCAAGCAAACAAAGCCCGCAAAGTGTTGTGCCCAGCGCATCGCACTTGCCCTCAGCGCACCGTCGTTCAAATCCGCCAATCCGTTTCTTGTTCCCTCCCGCCACTCGCCAGCCATGGGTCTCTCCGTCTCCCGCCTTCTCTCCGGCCTCTTTGGCAAGAAGGAAATGCGTAAGTGCCCGCCGTTCTGCGCGTCGACTGTACTCATTTTCGTATCCAGGTATATTGATGGTCTGCACGCTCGCGCCCTTCCTCCCCGCATATTCTCACCCTCAGGCGTCCTAGGTTGGTCTCGACGCAGCTGGTAAAACCACCATCCTGTACAAGCTCAAGCTTGGTGAAATCGTCACGACCATCCCCACAATCGGTGCGTGCATAGCCCGCCTTGCGCGTTCCGGCGCGTGAGCTCACATGCCGCGTAGGCTTCAACGTTGAGACGGTCGAGTACAAGAACATCTCGTTCACCGTGTGGGATGTCGGAGGCCAGGACAAGATTCGTCCGCTCTGGAGGCACTGTGCGTCACCCGCGCATACCCGACCGCGCCTTGGCTTATGACCCGCCCTATCCCAGACTTCCAGAACACGCAGGGCATTATCTTCGTTGTTGACTCCAACGATCGCGAGCGTGTCTCCGAGGCCCGGGAAGAGCTGCAAAGAATGCTTAACGAGGACGAGCTGCGCGACGCCCTCCTTCTCGTGTTCGCGAACAAGCAGGATCTGCCCAATGCGATGAACGCGGCGGAGATCACTGACAAGCTGGGTCTGCACGGGCTGCGCCAGCGGACGTGGTACATCCAGGTATGCAGACCGCGTGTTCGCTGCTCGGTCGGCTGACGAATCCCGCCCCACAGGCTGCCTGCGCCACGTCTGGTGACGGTCTTTACGAGGGTCTGGAGTGGCTAAGCACCAACATGAAGCGCCGGGGGGTATAGACACTGGTCGGATTCCGCTGTTGCACGTGTCATGATTCTCCACGATACATACGAAAACCGTCCCAGCTTCCACCTGTCCACCTCGTACACTCGCCTTATCATAACGGTCTTATAACTGCCCTCCTTCCTCTTTCGGAGTTCTATATTTTTTCACGATTTCTGTTACGCATTGTGTTTGCCTAGCGCTCCGCACTTCCTTTGTACATGCGAAGGCATGGGTCGACCAATGCCAGTGCTTTTTGCCTTATAGAGCGGTACGCGCAGTTGTCAGACTAGAGGATGGCGGTACTAATATAATACAAGCTGGGGTTGTGCATTATACCTCTCCGGGGAAAAGGCGGCCAACTGCCTCTGCTTCCTTACGTCTACGCTCGCCTAGCTCGCGCTCCGGATTGGCCCGCTGTTGGGCGCCGTACCTGGCAAGCTTCTCCAAAAGGGCTTGCAGGCGCTTGTGCTTGACCATGCTGTACGCAGCTCTGCGATTCGCAGGTACGAGATACTCTTGAACAGTATTGTTCAGAGCAATGCCGCAGGTCTGGAAGGTCGGATGAGACCGTCTGCAGCAGCACCGAAGAAAAGAGCTTACCGCCCGCAGCTCGGCAAAGACAGCCACCAGATGCCCGCGGCCGATACGCTTCAGCTCGTCCTCGAGGAAGTCGACGTCTAGCAAGATGTTCGATATGGCATTCTCGTTCATCATAGGGATGCTGTTTCCAGTGAGGAAGTCCTACGGTTGATATTAGCGCGTTATCACCACCACTCTCCGCGCGGACTCACCATCAAGCAGTCCGAAATGTAGATGACCGCGCCTCTGTACGCCTCGTCCTTGTACGTCTCCTTCACCTGCAGCGAGTCCACGACGGTCGTGAGCCAGTTGATCAGCTCGTAGAGGTACATGCTGGGGGCCGACTCGCGCGCGGGCGGTGTCCAGTCGTACTCGGAAAGCTCGAAGAAGTCATCGAGCTTGGAGGTGGTGAGGGTGTTCAGGCGGGTGAGGGCGCGGGTGATTGTCGATTCAAAGGCGGTCGAGGCGTTGAGGGAGATCGCGCCGCCGCGGTTGGCAGAGCTGGTGGAAGACATCAGCAAGTTGGGACAGTGAAACCAGCGAGTTGGTTAAGTGCCATCAGCATGGCCGTTGGGGTGACGTGGAAAGAGGCAGTGTGTTGTATGCTATGTGCTCACCGTAGCTTAGTCAAGGATTTCTCGAGCTCGATGCAGGCGCCTTGGAAATACTCGAGGTTCGTGATGATCTGGGCGATCTGGGAGAATGTGGAGGTGCCGGCGAGGCGCTGGGCGACGGGCTCGCTGATGTGGTCCTTCAGGAGGCTATCGAGTGACTGGGACATGATGTTATAAGAGATGGGGCCGGGCTGAGCTCTAAGCTCACCTTGCTCAGAAGGTCGTCGATGTTTCGGTGGTGGTCGGACACGCCTTCCACGAAGGTGTAGAATTTCTGGATGAAGCCGCGGATCTGTTACAGTGCATGAGCACAAGCTGTACTTGCAGCGGGGCACGAGAGCTCACGTCCTGACAAGACAGGTAGAAGGTCTGCGACCATGGCAGAATCTGCGGGAGCGGCGCCCTGGTGAATGTGAATTTGCCGTTCAACAGAAGAGTGGCGTCAATCCTCACCTGCGAATATCGTATTTCTCCTGCTCCGTGACCAAGATGACTTCCAAGACACCGTCAACTTCGTTGTCGTTCTCCACCTGCATGGGCAAGTGGTCATCTTGCGAGACAATCTGCGAGCAGGTGAGCATGCAATCGACTTTACACCACAATAAGAACATACAGTCTCGAAGCGCTTGCTAAAGTGCGACTCCAGCAACTTCGCGTACTTCTCGAACAGCACCATGATGAATGAGTTCAGCGGCTGCGTGCTATAGTACGGCGCCTCCACGGTCATGATGAACCCAAGCAAGCACTCCTTCACTTTCAAGAACACATCCGGGTCGGTTTCGGTAGTTAAGGAGGCCTCTATTCCAGCGATGAGACGTGCGATGAGCAAGTCCCATAGTTCAACGACATCGCGTTCGGAGCGGAAGTTGTTCGTTGTTTGCAAGACGTTGGTTTCGACGATGAAGAAGCCGGAGATTTCCTGGGTATATTCGGAGAGGGACGCGAGGGGAAGGGGAGAGGGCAGGATGAGGTCGGATTGGGCCTGCAGGGTGTTGTTATATCTAGCGCGCAAGCTCGTCTATAGACGAAGCGTACCTTGCGATCGGCCTGGTATGATTTCTGCAGCTCTTCCAGAGAGTCGAGCGTGGTATAGATGTGTATGCATTCGTACAGCGGGCGAAAGTCGATGCGGAGCTGGGGGTTGTCCAGCACGTTGACTTGGCAGCGTTAACAGCAACCTACGACCGTGACAACTCGTACTCACATTCTGTCTTCTCATAGGTGACCATCTCCACCGCGCTGCCGACCTTGCTCATGCGCAGAAGCGGGTCCTTCTCTCGCCGGCTGCGCCACTTGCGTATCCGCATGTCCATACCTTCGAGAGCCAGAGCGCCAACCTGCGCGCTCACGTTACGAATTTCAAGCAACCATTGCTTCATAGAAGCGGTAACGGCATCCTTAATCTGTCGTCGGAGGGAGGGAAGGGAAGATAGAAGGTGCTCGAAGAAGGGTGTATGCGAGAGGGACGTAGGCGGCATGCTCTCGATGTCTTCCAATGACTGCAAACTCATCGTCATTATCACTAGCTAGAACAAGCACTAGGTAGCTTGGACGGACCCTAAGGGCACCCCAGTATTTCCCGTCTTTGATCATGTCCCCGACGCGGTTGACGACATCGAGCACGCGAAGGCAAGCCTGCAGTGTGTCGATCGCCTCGTCAAGGTTGCTCGCGGTCTTCTTCGTCTGCAGCAGCGCGCGCTTCTTGTCGACAAGGCCCTTCCCGAGCTGGCTGACACTGCCTTCGAGCTGCAGGATGTTCTGCTTCATCTTCTCCGTGTACGACTTCACGGTGAAGAGCGTGGAGACGGAGTGGATGAAGTCCTGGTAATTGTCCGCGCATATCTTCTCGATCTCGGCATCCTTGGCGTCGACGAGGCCCTTGACGGTGCGGAGGAAGGTCTCCTGCTGGCGGCTGGCGTGCACCTGCTTGATGATGGGCCCGAGTTGCTCGAGGTTCTCGGACGACGAGGACTGGTCGAGCAGATGTATCTGCTGCAGCTGCTGGTCGATCTGTTCCTGCGTAAATTGCGGTCGTCGTCGGGGAGGCATGATGAAGGTGGTGGTAAAGAGTGAACTTCGTTCGGCGACGGTTGGCGCGTCTATTCCGCTCAGTACGGCCCGAGTCGGCACAGCCACACCAGCGCTTTTTCCCTTCCGCGGTCATCATGCTCGCGTCCACCCGCCCGGCACTCGCGCGCCCACCACTCCCGACCGCCTTCGCGCGCAGTGTCTCCTCCTCACCCTATGGCCGCACCCACGTATGGAAGCGCGGACGGTCTGCCGAGCTCCCGGCCCCCGTCGTGCCCAAGTTCCCGCAGCGCGTGATCCGCGCGGACGGCAGCTCCTTCACGCACTTTACGACGTCGCCGCGGTCGTTCATTCGTCTGGCGCGCGACGTGACGAACAACCCGGTGTGGAACACGTCGATGTGGCTGGGAGAGTCAGGCGGGATTGATGATGAGAACGCGGTTACTGGTCGTTTGGGACGGTTCAGCAGGAGGTTCCGGGACGATGGGATCGACCGGAATACGTGGATGGAGCAGTTTGAGGGTGCACCTCCGGCTGCGCAAGCAGGTGAGCCTGCACCGGAGGTCAAGGACGCGAAGAAGGACGATGGCAAGCGGAAGAAGTAGCCGCCCATTGCTCGACCTTCGTAAACAGTGCGTTTCTTCCCTTCGTGACATTCGTATTGATACTAAATAGTCATCCATTTATCTCAGGCCTCAACACATCACGCGGCAGTGTTCGCCCCACCCCCCTCGACGCCCCACGGCGCCTTCAGCGCCCTGCGTAGACTTGCAACAATATATGCCCATAATCCGCCGACAAACGCCCATCATCCTGTGGCATCGTAATTGCATGGGCCCGCAGCTTTCTACCCTATATAGGAGGAATATCATGCAGTAGACCACCCTTCACCACCATGACAGATATGCAGAGTTCACCGGCAACGTGCAGTCTCAAGACCAGTCTTAAGCTCTACAGTTGCAACTGTTGTGCATTACCGCCGCGCAGAACTGTGCCTCTGCAACCTCCCTCCGCATCCATTCCTTGGACGATGGCGCTTAGCAGGCAAGGGACGGAGGGTGACCTATATCCTGAATCCTTTAGTCCAGCAGTTCGAGCCTTCCTATCGAGTACATGATGCTCGCTGCCTGTTCCTGATGGCGGAGGCCTACCGCTCAGAGGCCATAGGCCTTCAGAGGCATATTGTAATGCAGTGATCTGAGGCGAGGTTGCCAACGCAAGAGTCGAACACGAATAACCGTGGGAGTCCATGTAAATGCGGGGAAGACAACCACGTGCGCCTCCTACCCCGCACCTTCAGTTCCTCCCGCCCACCATGTTGGCTGCTGCTGCACCTCTCCGCCTCACCGCACGCACTCGGACTGTCGCCAGACATACCTCATCTCGTGCGCTCCAGCTCAAGCGAACATGGGGCGCAACCCAGCAGGAACGATTCAGAACGTTGGGCGTGATGCAGAACTCATCGCTGGCGGCCTCCAGGCAGGCCTACATCGAACCACTCACCACGCACGAGGGTATCTCTTGCATCAATCTGAACCGACCGCAGGCGAAGAATGCTATATCAACGACTTTGCTGCATGTGAGAAGTGCGGAATATACCGATGTCCCTCTAAGTGAGCTCGATTGCGTCAGGAACTACGCCAATGCTTGGAAGAGCTTCGGTTCGACAATAGGTAGGTCCTTCACTGTGAGGATCGCCTATTGAGATGGGAAAGAGCTCACCGACCCCATTCCGCTCAGTGTGCGCACCGTCATCCTGCGTTCCTCCACCGTCGGCTCTTTCTGTGCCGGTGCGGACCTTGCAGAGCGTCGGACAATGTCCCAAGCTCAGGTCAACAAATTCCTCGCGGACCTACGAGATGCTTTGGGGTGTCTAGAGAACCTGCCCATGCCGGTTCTCGCTGCCATTGATGGTCCGGCGCTCGGTGGTGGCCTCGAGATGGCACTGGCGTGCGACTTGAGGGTGGCAGGTGAGTGAAAAAAGAGCGTGAAGGGTACTGGAAGGACGAGGGTACTGATTGTCGAATAGGACGCGATGTGACTAAGATTGGTTTGCCCGAGACTGGGCTGGGTATCATACCTGGTGCAGGGGGCACGCAGCGAGCGACGCGATTGCTGGGCGTGGCGAAAGCGAAGGACTTGATCTTCACCGCACGCGTACTGAGCGCGTCCGAAGCATTAGAATATGGTAAGATCGAATTACATCTTCCAACTCCCTCACCACTGAACAACTTTCAGGCGTCGTGGACTACATCTCCGATTCGGGGTCAACAGGCTTCGACCGCGCGCTGCAGCTCGCGGAGAAGATCGCGTCAAATGGTGCGTGCGAGTGGAGAGCTGCCTCAACCTTCGCCCTGCTCACAGTCAGCAGCTCCTCTGGCCCTTCGTGCGGCTAAACAGACGATATCGAGGGCTGTCGATCTGCCGCTGGAATCAGGTATGCATTCTTCTGAGCACGCGCGTCATGCCGCGGTGTTGGAGTTCCTGCTGACTATCCGACTTCACTATAGGACTTGACTTCGAGCGAGCATGTTACGAGGGTCTGCTTCACAGCAAAGACCGTCTGGAGGCTCTAGCAGCGTTCAAGGAGAAGCGGAAGCCGGTGTTTAAGGGGGAGTAAGTACAACTTCAACGAGTTGTTTGTGAGTATGGCAGCAATGAAGTTCAACTTGATCACGGGATCCCGAGACGCGCGCCGATCATGACATCAGGGCTGCTAACCGCGCCGGGAAGAACAATGGCAGAGCCACTTCGCTTGTTTCTCGTCGTCATCCGCTTATCATCGCTTTCATCATCGTAACATGCCTTCTAAGCTTCCTCGGGGATGTCTTATAAGGGCGGGATAGCCGTGAAGAGTCTGTTAATCTTTTCTTTTGCCCCCATCACATCGAAATTATCATGCAAGCAGCTGCGAACGCTATCCAGGACGTGCGTGTGATCCCAATGGACATGGTATGAACATGCTAATCGTGTTCTATAGCATATGGGTCCGATTGAGACCGAGGTCAAGCCGGAGTACAAGCATGATCCTACGGGCAAGACGATGAAGGCGCTTGCCTGGTTCGGGACGAACGACCTTCGCCTGATTGACGCGCCCGTTCCCGATATCACTCAGGACGACGACGTGATCCTGAAGGTTACTGGGACGACTGTCTGTGGCTCGGATAATCACCTGAAGAACGGCGAGATCGTGACCCTGCAGAAGGGCGATATCCTTGGCCATGAGGTGCGTGTCATCCATCACGGTATATGCGCTCAAGCTAAATGATATCGCGTAGTTCATGGGCAAAGTCTGGAAGGTCGGACCCAAGGTCACGAAGTTCAAGGAGGGCGATCGTGTCGTCGCTGCGTTCCAGATTCCCTGTGGTCACTGCGAGTACTGTCAGAAGAAGCTCTCGTCCTTCTGTGACAATACGAACAACTCATCGTCAGTTGCCTTCTTCCTCCGTCCGTCTCTATACCTAATTGTCTATAGACTAATGAATGCTATGTATGGCCAGCGCGACGCAGGCTTCTTTGGATATTCGCACTTCACTGGCGGCTTCCCGGGCGGACAAGCAGAATACGTCCGCGTACCACGCGCCGAGGTCGCCTTGCTACCCATACCGGACGACGTACCAGACGAGCAAGCCCTCTACCTATCCGACATCCTCCCTACAAGCTACCACGCCGTGTACGACACAGGCGTCGAACCTGGCGATGTCGTCGGCGTCTGGGGCATGGGACCCATCGGTCTCTGTGTCGCTAAATGGGCACTCTTGAAGGGCGCGAAGCGCGTCATCGGCATTGACAAGGTCGCCGACCGCCTCGCCTTCGCAGAGTCCAGGCTCGGCATCGAGACGGTCAACTTCACCGAGTACAAGGACGTCCCGAAGCGCATCTACGAGCTCGTCCCGCGCGGGCTGGACGTTGCCATCGACTGCGGGACGTTCCACGAGCCGAAGACGCTGCTGCACAAGGTGCAGAAGACGCTCATGTTGGAGACGGATGTGCCGGAGATCGTAAACGAGATGATCGTGTCGGTAAGGAAGATGGGGAGGTGTGGGGTAATTGCGGCGTACTCGGGCTATGCGAACGGGTTCGCCATCGGTGCGCTCATGGAGAAGGGCATTCGCTTTATCGGCAATGGGCAAGCGCCTGTGCTCCGGTACTGGGAGACGATCTTGAATGACTACATTCGAACGGGCAAGTTTGACACCTCGTTGTGAGTGCCCCTCGTCGTCAACGAAGGGCAGTTGTCTAACCTTCCAACAGCGTCGTCACCCACCGGATTCCCCTCGACGACATCGTCCCCTTTTACGACATCTTCAACAACCGGCAGGCCGACGTCGAGAAGGTCTTCATCGAGACACAGTTCTCTAGCCCGCCGAGCAAGGGCTTCCCGGCCACGACGCGGGTGAAGGACTGGGTACTATAGGAAGAGATCGACGAATGGAGAAAGTTGAATGTGTATCAACCACCTGTACTATATTTTCGATGTAGTTTCTAGCCTACACACTGCATACGTTTCGTGCCCATAAGCCGCGCCCATGAACGGCGATGTGATGATGGAAAGCAAAGGGACAAAGCCATGTAATCACAAATGCTATTGTTCCCTTCTCATACGCCACCATGTCGCGACGGCGACCCGGCGACCCCATG
This sequence comes from Schizophyllum commune H4-8, assembly GCF_000143185.2. Classification (NCBI taxonomy): domain Eukaryota; kingdom Fungi; phylum Basidiomycota; class Agaricomycetes; order Agaricales; family Schizophyllaceae; genus Schizophyllum; species Schizophyllum commune. The sequence continues at coordinate 2,140,030 of NW_026089542.1, forward strand.
GATCAGAGCATGGAGGAGCAGCTGGATATCTCGAAATTCACTGTACGGGCAATCATCGTCCTCACTTGATCGCTACCGACGTCGCGCAGGGAAAGTTCGACGTCACAGAGTTCGTGGGCTCAGTCTCCGAGAAGCTCATCGCGCAGTCGAAGGAGAACTCTGGACGTACGTGGTTGGCTCGTACGGGAGATCCGAAGTGTTACTGAGAGACTACCCAGCCTTCGACCCCAAACCCTTCATCCGGTCCTTCGAAGCGGCTGTAGACCAGCTCATCTCGATCCGCAAGGATGTGCAGGCAAAGACGGAGCAGATGGAGAAGAGTGTGCGCGTCTCGGAGCGGGAGTACTCGAAGAAGATGGACGGCCTGAATCGCGGGTTCGAGGTGCGTTGCCAGCTATGCTGCTTCATACTTTACTGACGCGAGACCCATGCAGACAGTCGGCAACTCCTTCTCCGGCATGGAGAGCCGCATGAACGAAGTCAGCAGTAATGCTATCCGGATTGGTGCGTCCTGCCCTAGAGTTCCCACACAACTCCCACTGACCAGCCCAGGCGAGCAGCTGGAGACCGTGCACATCGAGCGCCAGCGCGCGCAGGCCGCCTACGACCTCATCGATTTCTACAACCAGTTCACGCGCGGGGACACCACACGGCTCGACGCCATGCGCAAGGAGGGAAGACAAGGCCGCAGGCAGGTCGCCGTTCTGCTCCGCCGCCTGAGCACCGTGGCGAAGGAGGTGGACCTGCCGACGGCGGACAAGACGCGGGAGAACATCGAGAAGTACTGCGAGAAGTTCGAGAAGGAGATGCTGAACTTGTTCGATCGGTGCTATAGGAAGGGGGATCCGAAAATGATGCATGTCAGTGGTGTGTCCTCGGCTGGCAGGATGCGAATTGACATGATGGTACAGCATTGCGCGCAGACATTGCTGGAGTTCAATGGCGGCTCCTCTTGCGTACAGGTCTACGTCAACCAGCATGACTTCTTCATCAACAACGTACGAGAGTGGAAAGACGCGGAAGACACCCATCTGTATGCCCCTCTATGCACCTAGTGTCATCGTCTCATATGCTGTATGCAGATGGGAGACCGTCTCAGACCCTGACGAAAGTCCGCCAAAGACGGAGAAAGGATTAGGGGAGCTCTTCCATGAGATCCGTTCGACAGTAGATACGGAATCGCAGATCGTGAAGGCCGTCTTCCCCAATCCACCTGTCGTCATGCAGGTCTTCCTGCAGCGTATTTTCGCGCAATCCGTACGTAGGACCTAGCATCCCGAGCAACTGTCTCTCAACTTCACGCAGATCCAACAACACATGGAGCAACTCCTTCATCGCGCCACCGCCCTCTCTGACCTCGCCTATCTTCGCGTCTTGCAGCTCGTGCATTTACAAGCCTCAACCCTCGTCGAGGACCTCAAAACCTACGAGTTACCAAACGTTGCCCCGCGCACACCCCTCGAGTCTGGAGAATTCCGCCGCTCCCTCCCCGCATCCTCCATCACAACTGGCACCTCCACCTCCATGGTCGGCATGCTAGAGACTGCCATGGAAGAGCTTTTCGTCCCCTACACGGAAGGCCAGCGCTACCTCGAGCGCGAAAGTCGCAGTCTCGGTGCGCTGTACTCCGGCCTACTCGCCGACTTCACGCGGTACCACGAGAAGACGCAGAAAGGGAAGCCCACGATGTTCGACCGTATGGTGAACCAGCTGAGCGCCGCGGCGCAGAACTCGGGTGGTGCGACGGCGACTTCTGCGCAAACTGCCGCGGCGGCGCTGATGCGGTTCGGTGGGATACAGAAGGAGCAAGACAAGTCGGGCGAGGAGCCGGTGAAGGAGGAGGATGGCGAGCTGAAGGTCGACATCGCGGAGAAGATGCTGAAGTGGCATGCGGAGGCTATCGGCCGCTGCGTTGAGTTAAGTCCGCCGAATGATGTGGCGAAGAACACGTTTGCGCTGCTGCGAGTACTCGCGGAGGCCATTGGTAACGCGTACATCGAGGCTGCCATCGAGACGTACGTATACATCCCTCGCCTGCCCAGATTTTTTTTTGTTGACGACGAGTGTTGCAGTGCGCAGAACCGTCTTGATACAGCAGACACGAAGGCAGAGCCGAGTCTCCAGCCCTTAAGCATCCTTCGCCAGGTCGCATTGATTTGCCATTTATGGCAACAATATGTCAATACTGCACTCCTCCCCCTCGCAAGCTCGTCTGTCACTACAAGGCGAGAGATGGTCATGTTCAACAACCAGACTATCAGCCGATTAGAAGGTGGCGCAAACAATCTGCTACAGAAGGTCACCGAGTGTAAGCCCTTCTCATCTACCTTCCCTTCTGTGCGCCACTAACAGTTCCTCAGCGGTGATCAACTGGCTGTCCCAACAGCTGCGCAAGCAGAACAAGAACGACTTCAAGCCGCGCAATGATGACATCTCATTTGCACGAGTCAACACGGAGCCGTGTGTCGCCTGCTGTGATATGCTAGAGAAGGTCAGAAATGCGGCCAAGCAACATCTGAGTGGGAAGAACCTCGAGGTCTTCCTTACTGAGGTCGGCGTGGCCTTCCATGGGTGAGTTCAATGGGCTCTGTCCTCGCCGGCGCTCTGACACTACGCAGCCTCCTCCTCGACCATATGCGCAAATTCCCGGTGAGCGCCACTGGCGCACTCATGCTCACCAAGTATGTCTCTGGGCCGCCGCCTCAGCGAGGTGTTTGTTGATAGATTTGCTTCCCTTACAGGGATATCAAGTCGTATCAGGACGCTATCGCAGGCTTCGGTATTCCCGCGCTCTTCGAACGTTTCGAATTCCTGCGGCAGCTAGGCAACATCTACCTCATTCCGCCCGAGACGCTCAAATCCTACATCACTGAGAACTACCTCGGACGGGTGGATGCGGAGCTGCTCAAGCCATATCTTGCTCTACGCTCAGACTGGGGCTCCGTCGAGAAGGGCTTCGCGGCAACGCCGGGGCTGGACGGTGCGGCACCGGAGGCCGAGGAGAGCCGTAGTCGGTTCGGGAGGCTAAGTGTTATGATGAAGGAGCTAGAGGGCCTGAAGCTGACGGAGGGAATCAACATGCCGGCGATGCCTGCTATGCCGAGCAGTCTGACGGGGAACTTCACACTGAACTCGCTTAGTGCATTTAGGTGAACATGAGTAGGTATCCTGCATTGCATCACATCTTGGACACTCGTTCAGTGTACGACCCATTGCGTGCAAGATCCCCCGCAATGCTTGAGACTGCCAGTAGTATTCCGTTCTCGATTGGTGTAAGACGTGCAATATGGTCAGCGCATAACTTCCGACATACAGAACGCCTGCAAAATTTCGGTCCTGGTGCGCGTCTCTACCCAGGTCATGTACGCTGCTGCAATGCTCATATTCAACCCTGCAGTCAGCGGCACGGTTCCTTGGCATGGACTTTCTCTGCGGATGAGCGCCGTCGGTTTAGAGGCGTCTTGACTGCTGACAGTCTCTAAAGCCTACCGCGAAGGTCCTAACATCGACACAGGTCGCTGGTCATATGCGCCGCGCTGATTGGTCGGACTTCCACGGTGCTCACATTCGGAGATCGACCGTGTACTATTTGACCAGGCCTTCATGACTGTCCCAGCCGTATTTTCACAGGCGACGATCACAAGCGTCCATCCGTTCTACTTACCGCAGCCGTGGCCAAGGGTCGTCTTCCCATGTTGCGTCGCGACTCCCAGCCGACTCGGAAGAGTTCCGCAGCTGATATACCTCGCCCTTTGTCGCTTACAGCGGGTTGCACCGGCCATACCGATTGTGTCCAAGCCTTGTGCAGCGGCGATCCCTCATAAGTGAACTCTGGCGCTCAGAACCTTCCGAAACCCAGGAACTGCGTCCGTGAACTTTGTCAAAAGTCCTCAGTCCTCGATATCGATTACGTGCATCGCATCGACCCGCACGCCCGGACGTGAGTGTATAAAACCCAGCCCCATCGTCGAAGGATCGCTGGTCTTCTTTCCGGGCATGTTCGCGACTGTCTTGCTGGCTCTCTCTACTGCTATCCTCGCGCGTGCCATTTGGTCCATCATCACGCGCTTCTTTTTGCAAAGTTCTTTGGATAAGATTCCAGGCCCGGCGCCGCAATCTCTCTTCTCGGGCAAGTGCTTCTTTCAGTATGAGTGGTGGCGTTGATCTGACCTTCGTACAGGAAATTTCCTGCAATTGTTCCACGAGGATGCGTGGGCCTTTCATGACGAGCTTGCGGACAGATGCACGTCGCTCTCGATTGCTGAATCAATGTTATATCTGACTGCGCATGTCCCCAGATGGTAACATCGTTCGAACCACTGGACTTCTAGGGGTGACGAAGAGCGTTCTCTGCCACTGCCTGAAGATGCTGACCAGACTCGCAGGAGAAACTGCTTTACGTGGCTGATCCGAAGGCGCTTCACCATGTCCTTCTCAAGGTGATTGTGGACGTCGAAGCTGGTTCCGAGGCTTACATTGACTCAATGACGACCTATAGGATCAGGAAATCTGGGAAGAGCATCCCCAGTTCCTTTCGTGCGTCGGCCAGATGCGATGAAGTGGTGTTCAAGCTGATGCTACCAGTGACAATTACTTGTTCTTTGGCGAAGGCCTTCTGGCTACGATTGGTGAGCCTACGTCGTCCTGTCCATGTCATTCTCTCTTCAATTCCCCCAAGGTGCCCGGCACAAGAAGCAGCGCAAGCTTATGAACCCCGTGTTTTCGACCGCGCATATGCGTAACATGAGTGCGTATACCGCTACCTACATGTGCGCGATGGCTAAATCATAAGTGATCTCTTGTAGTCCCTATTTTCCAGGAGACTGTTGGTCGTGTAAGTCTCCGCCATCCCGCTTGACTGCCGTATCTTGACGCATGAGCAGCTTCGCACGACCCTCGAGGATCTCACCAAGAATGGCCCACAAGAAGTCGACATGTTGCACTGGATGGGTCGCACCGCAATGGAGCTCATCGGCCGCAGCGGTCTCGGTTTCTCATTCGATTCTCTCGCGGTCGATGACCCCGGACATCCTGCTGCCGCCTGCTTCAAAGAGATTCTGTACGTCCTTACCATCCCTAGCGAAAGTACCGACTGACCACATTCTTCCTCTAGACCGTCCGCCTCCAAAGGCTCCATGATGTTCTTGCGCGCCTATCTCCTCCCCCACGTATCCAAGCTTGGCCCCGCCTGGATCCGCCGCGCCATCGTAGACCTCATTCCCTCACGCGACTTGCACAGCGTGCGGGACAAGATTGATACGATTTGGGCCACGTCGCAGGAGATCTATGCGCAGAAGAAGGCGGCGCTGTCGTCTGGGGATGAGGCGGTGAAGCGGCAGATTGGGCTGGGGAAGGATATTCTGAGTTTGCTGAGTACGCTTGCCCGTCGTGTCGAGGCGTGTGTCAGGTGCTCACCCATTCAACAGTTCGCGCGAATCTGAAGACGGAAGATCCGCTGGACGAGACGGAGCTCCTCGGGCAGATGTCGTATGTGGCTATCGGTTCTGCGCTGCCATGGCATACTGACGGCATTTTCCCAGAACTCTTATATTCGCAGCCACGGATACGACTTCTTCTGCCCTGTCGCGCATTTTCTACCTTCTCGCTCAGCATCCAGGAGTCCAGGACCGCATCCGCCAGGAGATCCGGACAGTGAATGAGGCTGCCGGCGGTGTGATGGCCTACGACGATTATGAGGCGCTCACTTACATGGATACTGTCATTCGGGAGACCCTTCGGCTGTTAGTCAGTTCCCTCCAATAATCGTCGACGTGCTGACCTTCCATGCAGCTATCCGCCTGTCACCCTGCTCATGCGCAAGTGTGTAGTCCCTATATACGTGGACACTTTCGGTTACTCACCAAACCTCAGAGCCAACAAGGACGTGATCCTCCCCTTCGGTAAGCCCATCTTAGGCACCGACGGCCGCGAGCTCTCCGAGGTCCTCGTCCCCGCCGGCTCCTCCCTCATAGTCTCCATCAACAACGCGAACCGGAGCAAAGAGCTGTGGGGCGCGGATGCGCTGGAGTGGAAGCCCGAAAGGTGGCTGGCGCCGTTGCCCGAGTCGATTATGAGTGCGCATATGCCTGGTGAGTGTTGTCAAGGAAGGAGCTCGGGGCGGTGAAGGCTGATGGCTCTGAAGGCATATATAGCAACCTTCTCACCTTCCTGGGCGGCGGGCGCGCCTGTATCGGCTTCAAGTTCTCGCAGCTGGAGATGAGTACGTGAAAAGCCTTTTCGTCGCTGTCGTCATTTAACGTATCTCGAAACAGAGGTCGCCCTCGCTGAGATCCTCGACGCATTCCAGCTCGCGCCTAGCCCGAAGGCGGTCAAGTGGCGCATGGGGAACATCAGCACCGCATGCGTTGAGGGCGAACCGGACTTGTCGCAGCTTCCGGTGGTGCTGTCCAGGGCGGACTGAGCTTCTAGCTACCTGTATCACAGAACTCAAGCATCGCAGTGCTAGAGCATCACAGTACTGATGCTTGATGTCCGGCGATCATCATCTCTACCTCGACGTACTTTCATAGCGCGACCCTGACCATTGTCGGCGCCAGTGTGTTGACCATTATTTGCGCCAGTGGACCACAACGATTCGATCACGTGAACTTATTCCCGCTTGCTGTGCAAGTTGCAACCAACCTCTCCAACACCCTCCGCTCTAAATCCTGTCGATCCGTCATAGTATTGCTTGACTGGAACTATGCATGCCCAACAGGACGAGCAATATACTACTACTGACTACTGGGTACGTATACGCTACTTATAAGGGAATTGGGAAAGTGGGTGAGACGAGGCTGCCAGTGCGTGTTCGGTGTCGACCTGACGGCGGCGCCTCGTCTCCCCGATCAGAAGGGAAGGGTGTGTCGTACATGGGGTGAAGGAGAAAAGGCAAAGGCCATGATTGTACATAGAAAGGGAAAGTGGTGGGTCGTGGCGAGTCGTAAATAATGGATAGCGAGGGGAGGGACGTAGGGTGTAGTGGTGGGGATTGGATTCATTCGGGAACTGAATAGTGGAGGAGGGGAACTAAATAATGGAGGAGATGGACATGACAGAGCAGATAGCGAGACATAGATATGCGAGCGGAGAGAGCGTGACTTCATGGTGAGGAGCGTAGGCTCTCTGACCGCGGGGGAGCGTAGGTCCCTGCTCGCGAGGGATGCGGATGGCTTGATTGCGCGGTCTCACAGGAACACGCCCTCACAGTCATCGTCTTCCTCCATGGCGTCCACCTCGTCCTCCAACATCCGACGCCGCTCCTTCCTTTGCGCGGGCGAAGGACGAACGTCGCGCGCAGGTGAAGCGCGGACTTCTCGGGCGAGTCCCGAGCACGCCTTGGGCGTGAGCGATCCCTCGCGGCGCTTGCCTTTCTCCCGCGCAGGCAGAGACGGACTCTTCGTCATCGCAGGCAGAGTCGGACCCTTCGCCCGCGCGGGCGAGCCTAGCGTGCTAGGCGAGGACGACCTGAGCATGCTAGGCATCGACGACGCGCGATCCGGCACATTCAGCACGCTCTTTTTGCCCTCGGGGGAGAACAGGAGGGCGGTGAGCTCTGGGATGGGGTCCGTCGATGATCGTTTGAGACTCGCCGTCGCCGAATCCTTGGCGCTCGCCCTGCGCGGGGCGGGCACGTTTTCCTTCTCCGCCGACTGGGTGCGGGTGTTCGCTATCTCCGTTGGCTCACCACGGGCATGCGCTGAGGCCGCCTCACCAGTATCCACCGACGCCTGGCTACCCTCCTGCTCATCGACGACAACATCGAAATCGTCCAGATGGATCTGGAAGCCAGGGTAGTGGATCGAGGTGGCATGGATGGGCGGAGGCGGGACGCGGGGAATGTGACGGATGGGGACAGGGTGTTGGTGGAGGGGAGCAGGATGGAGGGACGCGTGCTGAGGATGGAAAGACGCGGGGTTGGGATGGAGTGAAGCAGGATCGCGATCGAGAGAAGGACCACGCGATGTAAAGAGGTCGGGAGACGGTCCCGGCGACGCGAAGTAGTCCGTCATCTCGCAATCGTCTGGAGACGAGGCGCGGGCCGACTTCGACCCCAGCAGCTTCATCTTCGGAGACGGCGCAAGTCGCGCGCAGGATGCCTTTGGCGTGCGCATGCCCGAGCGGCTGGCCGATAGTGCAGAGATGCTTCGTCCTTCCTCATCCTCCTCGCACGCCGCCGAGAAGTCGAGCTTCTTCGCAGGACTGTCGGGCCCTATCAGCGCGTCCGCGAACTTGGCGGTGGCGGCTGTGTACAGGTTGCGATACGCGGACGAAATGGGCGATTTCGCGGACGAGAAGGGCGACTTCGCAGACGAGAAGGGCGACTTCGCCGCCGCAGACGAAGACGGCGACTTCATCTTCTGTGGCGAGATGATGCCCTCCACCTCCATGATGCGGCGCTTGGCGGGGCTGTACATGCTGACGTCTCCGGGCGAGTGCGGACGCTTGTTCGGGCGCGACGATGGGCTAGCACCAAAGATGTTGGTCTTGATCGGCCTTGGCTGTGGCGCGACGAACAGGTCGAGGGGCATCTCGCGGAGGGGAGCGCGCCTTGACGCGGAGGGTTGAGAGACGGACATGTCGGGATACGCGATGCAGAGTGCGTGCTCTTGCTGGCCGGTGTCTTGAGGCAGCTGGTAGTCGAGGAAGAGGGGTGGCGCACGCGCGTCGCGATTTGTAGCTAGTCGAACAATGGGAGGACCAAATTGCGCAGCGTGCCCAACGGATACCCCTGATGACTTCCTTCTGATCGATTCTGAGCGAGGGGTGAGGGGGTGTGGCAGGGGATTTCAACATGGTTCACGCACCTCTTCCTTTGTCCTATGGCTTCGAACAGTCGCAGGAAGTATTCGTGAGTTCACTGAGAAATAGTTGTGGGAATCTGTGCGCGGATATCAGGGCTGACAAAGAGCTGGCCCTTATGCGCGTGGTGGTTGAAGGAAAAGAATGCAAAGCGCGGTATGTTGGACCCCAGAACACCGCTGTCACATGTGACCGGACGCGTTCGTGACGGCGATCGTTGATAGGTGCGTGTGATATGTGATGTGCTCTGGCACTTTGCATTGTTCCCCGAAAGATCACCCCCGCACCTGTCGTCGTCTGTCGGACTTGTGGCGGCCGCCCAACCTGAGCATACCTTTTTTTCAGTCTTCCGTCTGTAATGTTACAATGATTGACTAGCCAAGGCATGAAAAAAACCGCTTAATTCGGGTACATTTGGGAAGGGACGAGGGCGCCTGGGTTTTTGATAGAATATGCGATGAGGGACCAGGTTCAATTACAGTCACTACAGTACAACAAGATAGCAAGGAGCAGTAGATACGTATGCTACTTTTCGAGACAACACAGCTGGAATATACTATTGTGGCAACGGCATGACCACATCGAAGACACCTGTGCCGATCCGGTTCGGCTTGCCCATTACGACGTTTCCTGACGGACTGGATAGGTCGTCGTAGTCACCGTACAGCGTCGCGTCTGACAAAAACGCAGCAGTGGTCTCGTAGGACGCCTTGAGCAGAGGCGAGGAGTTTGTTGAGATACCCTTGCGGTTGAAGGGCTTGTAGCCGCCATCGAAGGTCTGAAAATGGTACGTGAGCCACTCTGTCCTTTTCTTCCATAGAAAACACGTACCATGTAGTCGGCGATGAGCTCCAGATGCCGGCGGTCCACCTGAATGTTGTACGCGCCGAAGACACCACCCATCTCGCGCAAGATCGCCGCCCGCGCCATCTCGACACCGTACGTCTTGAGGATCGCGTAGATATCGTTCGAGTACATGTCGTCCTCGTCGATGATGCTCTCCTCCAGGTCCGCGGTGAAGTCCCAGACACCGGGCAGGTTGGAGCCATTCGTCGTGAGCTGCAAGCACGGTGAAAAGATGAAAAGTGATGTTTCGAAGCGAGCTTACCTTGATCTCGGGTTCGGCCTTGTTCTTGCTATCGTCCTTGACGGCGAAGCAGTCCGTGATACCCTTGATCTCGCGCACGACGGTCGCCTTACATGTTCGCTCGACAATGCCGACGAACAACAGCTTGGGCATATCCGAGGAGAACTGTCGGTACCGATCAGCACGGACGATGTTATTCTGACACATCCCCCACTCACCTCAATTTGGAACGTACAGTGCGACTCGGTAAAGTCAAAGTCGACGGCCTGCACCAGGTTCTTCTTGAAGACATTCCGGACCTTGTCGACCTGCTTCGCTATGCCCCGCTTCTTCGCGCCCTTGACCTCCTTCTGCACTTTCTCCTCCTCATCGTCAGACGCGAACGCGGCTTCGAGCTCCTCCTCGCCTATCTCGCCCTGTACCTCGTCCTCATCTTCCTCATCCTCGTCATCCTCGTACGTCGCCATCTGCTTGCGCTGGCGTTGCCGCTTCTCCTCATCCGCATCGCCGTCACCGTCCTCGCTCTCCTCATCGTCGTCCCGTCTCCTCGGCGCAGAAGCAGCAGCCTCGCCATCCTCATCATCCGGCGACTCTTGTCCCTCCGTCTCCCTCGGCTTCATCCCCTTCCCCAGCTCCTGGATCTGCGCGCGCAGATCCGCATCCAGCTTCTTCAGCTCCGCCTGCAGTTCCTTCTTCAGCGTCAGCGGGAAGCGCGTCGCAAACGCGGCCAGGATCTCCGCCGGTTCCACATCGTACTCCGCGGCGTACTCGGCGCGCGGGAAAAAAGCGAGATCGACGGCGAAGCGCGTGCGCCGCGCGTCGCCCTCGACGACGAGGCGCTCCTTGACGGTGACGGTGTCGACGATTTGGGAGAGCGTGAGGCGCGAGGCGCGCTTGCAGAACAGGGCGATGTCCTCGGCGGAGACGCCCTTGCGGACCTTCATGGTCATAGAGGGCGTCTTGGGTTTTTGCGAGGCAGTCATGACGATTTCGCGCAGGCGGGGGATACCGAGGGTGACGTTGGCGGCACCGTGGCCTGCGGGGGGTCAGCCTTCGCACTAAAACCTGGAAGGGCATGAGAAGTGCGTACCGGCGAAATGGAAAGTGTTCAGCGTCATCTGCGTGGACGGCTCCCCGACACTATCGCAAAATCAGCACAAAGCAAGCGTGAACGAGGTGAAACGAGCGCACCCCTGCGACGCAAGTAGTCCGACGGCTTCGCCCGGTTCGACCAGGCTGCGCATATACTTAATGTTCATGAGCGTCTTGAAGTTGTTCACCTTCACCAGCGCCTTCTTCCGCTTGATTGGGTCCTCCTCGCCCTTCAGCAATAGTAGCTTGCTCGGGTTCTTCTTCGCGTACTCGCCCACCGCCGTCGCAAACTGCTCCGACGTCGCGCCAAGGTACTTCGCGGGATTGTACACCGAAAGCACGGGGTCGAACTGGTTGCGCGGCGGTGGCGTGTTGCCCTCCCTCACCAACGACTTCTTAAGCACCTTCTTCATATACGACGCCGCGAGCTTGCTGTCCGTGACCGTGCTGACCTCCGAGGGGCGCAGCCGGTTGACGAACGAGACCTCGTTCTGCGCGATGAAGTCGAACTGGTACAGGTGCTTCTGCTTCGTCACGTCCAGCCCGTCGCCGCCGTAGTTGAACTGGTAGACGCTGGAGTCGCTCCCGCGCACGGTGTTGTCGTAGTGCACGCGGATGCCCTCGAGGTGCTTGATGAGACAGCGCTGGAGGTAGCCGGAGCGCGAGGTCTTGACGGCGGTGTCGATGAGACCTTCGCGACCGGCCATGCAGTGGAAGTAGAACTCCTGGGGCTTGATTCCGGTCAAGAAGCGGCTGGCGACGTAGCCACCGGCGATGGCTTTCGTCTCGAAGGCTTTGAAGGAGGGCAGCGTCTTGCCAGATACCATCACCGGAACACGGCGACCTTCGAGCTCCTGCTGCCCAAGACCACAGGAGATCTGGCGAACGTTGACAGCCGAGCCCTTCGCACCGGACTGCGTCATGGCCTGCATGTGGTTGTGCGGGAATTTGCGGTACAGACCGTCAGGCAAGCAGGCGTCGGAGATCTTCGATGTGAGCGAGGAGAGGCGGGTCTTGACCGTCACATCCAGTCCAGCCATCTTGTTGTCGTCGCGCAAAACCTCGCCGAGGAGGGAACGCAGGACGGTCGGAACCTCCTCCTTGGCCACGCCCTTGAGCGAGGGGAAATTCTCGATGGCAGCCTCCGTGCCAAGCTCCTTGTTCTTCGCGAGGATGTCGCGGCGCGTCGCGTCACCGTTTGGAGTGAGGATGAGATCGTCCATGCGACACGTGAAGGCGCGATGCTGCAAGAACTTAGTGAAGAGGCGGGAGAGGATGCCAAGAAGGCGGCCAGCGACATCGGCACCATAGAGCTCATATACAGAGTGCACGATACCGTATTCGGAGGCACCAAAGGCAGCCTTATCGAGGACACCGCACAAGAGCTCGCCGTCCATGAAGATGACCTTATCCTCCTTGGATGCGTTGCCCCAGAGCTTTCCGGGAACCTTCGTCTTGGCGTTGAGCGTGATGCCGTCGAACTCAGTAGGGGTGACGTTCTTGAGGACAGTGGAGATCTAGCGATACATGAGCAATTGTATCACCCATACGCTCTGGGCACAGCTCACGATCTGCTTTCCCGTCCACAAGGGCCTCGGCTTCCAGATGGTCGGCGGCAATGTGACGATTCTTGAGGTTGCGACCGTCTGGTCCTCCGGTCGTAACGCACCGTATAGTAGCTGGAAGTACTCTTCGCGCTCGAAGAAGGCATCTTGACAAGTCATCCAGACACCGGCTACGACGTGATCTTGGATGAGGCCACGCAAAGGGTTGCCGGATGTGGGTACCAAGTACTGGTTGTCGGTGTTGGCGATGAAGGTAGCCTCGGCGCGAGCGATCTCGTTCTCTTGGAGGCAATTAGAGTGAGAAGTTGGAAGAACAACCTTACTACTTACGAGGGAAATGAATGTTCATCTCTGAGAAGACGGGTCAGCACATGCCCAAATGCATAGCAGGCGAAACACCTACCATCACCGTCGAAGTCAGCGTTGTACGAGTTACAGTTTGCGTAGTGCATGCGAATGGTCTTCTCGCCCTGCAGCACCTTCGCTCGATGTGTCATCATACTCGGTTTATGCAAGGTGGGTTGACGATTCAGAATGAGCATGTCGCCGTCCTGCAAGTGTCGGTACACTTTCTTGTTGATTGCGGGTGTTCTTGTCGACAGTCCATGTCGGTTGTGCGTGTCGCCTTGCGGGGTCATAAGCTGATTGGCGAGCGCGGTACGCTGCTCGACAGTAAGCTTGTCCAAAGACTGTTTGTGACCATCTTCGTGCTCGATGATCGCCGCGCCGGGGTGATTGCGAGGTCCGTTGATGACGAGTTGGCGAAGAGCGTTCACGTTGTGGTGCGTAACAGGCTCCGGGAAGGTGAGCTTGCGCGCGAAGACGGGTGGTATACCGATCTCGTTTGGCTCAATGTTGGCGTCGGGCGAAATGACGGAGCGAGCGGCGTAGTTGACGCGCTTACCCTATTCCGGGATTAGTGAAGCTCTAGTATTGTCGGTGTGTAGGCACTCACCATCATGTGCTTACGGAACAGACCTTCCTTCCGCTCGAGGCCCTGCTTCACACCAGGAGGGGGCAGCTTCCCTTGTCGCATCGGCGCCGGGTTCTTGCTGCTGTCCATGAAACTGTTCACATCCACCTGCAACTGCACCAACGCCTCTAACAGCATCCCCATCACCCTCCTCCTCTCCGTGTCATTGAACTCCGCCCCCTTCTCCGACGCTTGCCGCAAGTTCACATTCAGGTCGCGCAGCCGGTAGCACGTATTGAGCACCTTTGCCAACAGCTCATTCTGCGGGTGTTCAAACAACGTGTCGTTCATTTTCGCAGGCGGGCGGAAACGCGTAGGGGCGACGGAGATGACCTCAAGGAAGAACATGTCCGCGGAGGCGATGGGGGTCGAGGGGGCGCACGCGCCGTGTCGGCCGTAGATGAGTGCGCACATCACGGGCTCCTTGCGGAAGAGCCGGCGCAGATGCGCGCGGCACTCCTCGGGAGCCATGACGCGCTCATTGCGCCCACGCTTTGTCTTGACCTTCCCGTTCGCGGCGCGGGGAAGGGCGTTGGCGTCTGTCGTAGCGCCTGGCGTGAGATCGTCGGCCTCGCCTTCGTCGGTTTCGTCGTCCTCGTCCTCGACGTCGGAAGGGGGACCGGTAGCGTTCTCCTGAGCTGCTGCTGCTTGCGCGCTCAGTCGCTCGAGAGCCAGGACGTCCGGCCGTCTCCGCGTGAGCTGCGCCTTCTGCTTTATTGACAGATCGTATTCGATAATCTTGGTCGAGCCCTCCTTTCGGAAGGTATACGCGGGGCTGTAGAGCATCAGTCATCACCTCATCTACATAACAAGCATACGCACCAGCCACATGCCTCGTTCTGACACCTGTTCAAGCTCGTAGCCTTAAGGAAGTCATGGATCACGTCCTTCCGTGTCTGGTATACAAGGCCATCCTTGTAGTTGTCGCGTTTGCTAGTCGATGCGCGCCGTATTTGCAGAGCAACATACAAGTTCAAACGCATCATGAACTGCTCAGGCGTCTCGTCCACCGACTTCGTCTGAGCAGGCACGTCGACATCCATGGCGTCCTTATCCCTACTCCGACGTGACACGCGTATGTGGATATCGTCGACACCCTGCGCCGCGTCCAACAGTCCCCTCTCCAGCAATTTGAGCTTCGCCATGTACTTCCACAACTGCGGGAGTGTGAGGGAAGCGATGAGCTATCGGCGCACGTCTACGCACCACCGTTCTTGACATCTTGAACTGGTGACAGAAGAGACACGTCCCTCGCAGCAGGTTCAGCATGTTCGACATGAAGAGGGGGTGGAAGACTGGTGCGGGGAGCTCGATGTGCCCAAAGTGCCCGGGACAGGTGAAGTAGCTCAGGCGGCATGTCGCGCAGCTGCGAACGCGTCAGGCAAGGTCCCCTTCCAGCGGCTCGTATGCTCACATATCGTTCCGCTCACTGGGTCCGAGGGCGGGATCGTAGAGACCGCCATTGTTAGGTCGGTTGAGATCGTCGAGGAGGACAGGGTTCACGATCTGCTTGACGGATATGCGCTTGACGTCGTCGGTAGTGAGGAAGGAGAAGGAGATACCGGTGACGGTGGAGGGAATGGAGTGGGAGATGTTCATGGCGGCGACGGCGCGCCTCCTCGCGCGACTTCAAAGTTTTGGTCAACGCTCTCGAGGAACACAAATCAATGATCATCTCGATCACCCTCCAATTGACCAAAACAGGAAGCTTTTGTTCTTCGTGACGCCGGTCTCATCATGGTGACTGTGGGAGCCGGATATAGAGCAAAGGCGTGGACCACATAAAGTACAAGGGGATAAAATATAATGGATTTCTCCTATTCGTTATAGTTTCCTACAGGACTCAGTCTTTCACTCGTGTCGTAGCTGGGAAGCCCCTGCTGGGCGGGCTAGAGCTGCGTCTCTATAAAGACCTTCTCGACGTCGGTTTGGCGATTATCGTAGATGTCGTAGAAGGGGACGATGTCGTCGAGGGAAATACGATACGGAAACGTGATCGAGGGGAGGGGGCACATTGGTATAAACAACATGTCGCCTTGCCGATGCTCTCGAGGCCGCGTTACAAAAGTAGATTGATGCTGACAATGGGAATACGGAAAACTCATGGCAGTACTTCGATAGCGGTGGCTTGGGCCTCAGTTGGCTCTAGAGAGCATCACTGGAAGCTGCGACACATCCGGCTCGCCCTCAACACACGCGGTACTGATGTTCCCCATGCGCCACTTCACCGCCTTCGCGCTAGGAGCAAGCTGGAAGGCGTCCAGAATCTCAGCAAGGGCGACCTCTGTTGCAAAGACCTTCAATTGACGACAACGGTGAAGGAATCTACCACTTACTCATCTCAAGCTGCGAGAACTTAAAGCCAATGCACGCGCGCCCGCCGCCCAGGAAGGTAAGTAGGTTGCTGTAGATGCCTGCATAATCATCAGCCATTAATATTGTTTATCCCGACAAGACAAAAGCCTCACACGCACCAGGCATATGGGCGCTCGTGATCGAATCTGGGAGCGGCGACAGCCATCGTTCTGGCTTCCACTCCAGCGCGTCAGCGCCCCATATTTCCTTGCTCCGGCTGGCGTTGATGACGGAGATGATCACGGACGAGCCGGCGGGGACATGGACCTCGGACAATTCGCGGCCATCTGCGCCAGTGATGGGCTTGCCGAAGGGGAGGATCACGTCTTTGTTAGCCCTGAAAGTTCATGAGCGACTGAAAGCGGTGATGGAATGGAACTGCTCACTTGCGCTTGAGAAGGGTGAGAGGCGGGTAGCTACGTGGAGGGTCAGCACAACAAGAGCATGCAGAAGAAGGGGATCGGCTTACACACGAAGCGTCTCTCGGATGACGGCGTCCATGTAAGTGAGTGCCTCATAATCGTCATAGGTCATCTCGTTGCCGGCGGCCTCCTTGACTGTACGAAGCTCTTGCCTGATGCGATTCTGGACGTCTGGATGTTGCGCGAGAAGATAGAAGATCTGTGACAGAGCAGAGGAAGTCGTATCCGTTGCCGCGAATATCAGAGTGCTGAGGACTGGCTTAGCCACGGTGAACGCGTGTACGACCAAGTTACTCACGACATCTGTCCCAGGAGCTCTGTCTCGTCCAAAGGATCGTCCGTCTTCATGTTCGCGCGAACTACAAGAGCAGTCAGTATAAGACAGACGCTTCGCAAAAGCGGGATGCGTACTCAACAAGCTCAAAATATCCTTGCCGAGGCCAATCTGCTGCTTCACAGCTTCATCACCGGAGGACAGCGCCGCCTTCTTCTGCGCGTAGATCTCCTGCGAAGTGGCCCAGATCGTGTCGATCTTATCCCGCACGCTATGGAGATCACGCGACGGGATGAGGTCCACGATGGCGCGGCGAATCCAGGGGGGACCCAGTCTGTAAACGTGGGGAAGAAGGTATGCACGCCAGAACATCATCAAGCCTTTGGATGCGGAAGGTCTGCGCAAATGTCATCAGCCAATGTTCTGTCCAAATTATGCGAGCACCTACAGGACCTCCTTGAAGCAGGCGGCAGCAGGGTGCCCTGGATCATCGACCGCGAGAGAATCAAATGAGAACCCGAGACCGCTGCGACCAATGAGCTCCATCGCGGTCCGTCCCATCCAGTGCAGCATGTCGACCTCTTGCGGGCCGTTCTTTGTGAGATCCTCAAGCGTTGTGCGAAGCTGTTCATGCGATTAGCCCAGCACTTCCACTTCGAAAGGCGGAGACTTACACGGCCAACAGTTTCCTGGAAGATAGGAACTGCGAGTAGGAAATCGATGTTTCAGCAATCGCGCGTATACAGGCAGCGGTAAACGCACTCATGTTACGCATATGTGCGGTCGAGAAGACGGGGTTCATGAGTTTGCGTTGTTTCTTATGCCGGGCACCTTCGAATAACCGATAAGAGATCGACATGGATGAGAGGACTTGTGGCTCACCAATAGTGGCCAGGAGCCCTTCACCAAAGAACAAGTAATTATCACTGATATCGTGAGTTCAGCTGTCGCATAAACTCATCCAGTCAACGCACGAAATGAATTGGGGATGCTCTTCCCAGATTTCCTGGTCCTGCAGGTCATCCTGTGGTCAGCTTTAGATTCCCTTAAGCGCCTGCACTCACCTTGAGAAGGACATGTTGAAGCGCCTTCGGGTCAGCCACGTAAAGCTCTCTCTCCTAAGAATCTGGTTAGCACCTTCAAGTAGTGGTGAGAGACGCTCTCCTTCACCCCGAGAAGTCCAGTCGTCCGCACGATGTTCCCATCTATATGCATACGAAGTCAGTAATACAATCGGATCGATCTTCAAACGCGACGCACATCTGTCCGCGAGCTCGTCGTGAAATGCCCACGCATCCTCGTGGAACAATTGGAGGAAATTACCTGCATGAGGGTCAGATCAACGCCACCACCCATGATGAGAAAGGCACTTGCCCGAGAAGAGAGATTGCGGCGCCGGGCCTGGAATCTCATCCAAAGAACTTCGGAGGAAGAAGCGCGTGATGATGAACCAGATGGCACGCGCGAGGATGGCGGTAGAAAGAGCCAACAAGATAGTGGCGAACATGCCCGGCAAGAAGTCTAGCGATCCTTCGAAGATGGGGCTGGCTTTTATACACTGACCCCGGGGCGTGCGAGTCGATGCGTTGCACGTAATCGATATCAAGGACTGAGGGCCTCGACAAAGTTCACGGACGGAGTTCCTGGGTTTAGGAAGGTTCTGCGCACTATCCATTTCTTATGAAGGATCGCCGGTGCACAAGACTTGGACGGACTTGGTAATCGGCCGGCGCAAGAACGACACCTCAGTGGACGACAAAGGACGAGCTGTGAGCGGCGCGAGCTGCTCCGAGTTGGTTGGGAATGTTGCGCCGCGACATGGGAAGTCAACCCTTGATCACGGCAGGGTGAAGAGAGCGTATGGACGCTTGTGGTTGTCGCCTGTGAACATACGGCTGAGACGGTCATGAAGAGGTGGTCAGGTCTACATGGTCGATTGACGAACGTACGCGCTGGGAAGGGCCGTTCAATCAGCGCGGCGCATATGTCATGAGCTTCGCGGTAGGGATTAGTGACTGTCAGCAGTTAGGACGCCTCTGAACCGACGGCGTTCGTCTGCAGAGCCAACTCTTTGTCAAGCAACCGTGCCGCTGACTATACGGTTGGATGTGAGCACTGCAGCAGCGTACGGGACCTGGGTAGACATGCGCACCATTGGCAAATTCTGCAGGCCTTCCTGATGTGCTGCCGTGATGCGTCGGTAGTATTGCGCGTCATACAAAGGTCGTAGATGGATTACTGACAATCTCCAGCATTGTGGTGGACCTTACGTGCAGACATTGTCCGCGAGCGAGTTTGCAAGACGCCATGCAGTGCACGATACCTACCGACAATCACCTAAATGCACTGAGAGAGTTCAGCGTAAAGTTGCCAGTGAGACTGCTTGGAATTCCCGGCATGGCGGGCATCGCCGGCATGTTGATCCCCTCCGTCAGCTTCAAGCCATCCAGCTCCGTCATCATCACACTGAGCCTCCCGAACCGACTACGGCTCTCCTCGGCCTCCGGTGCCGCGCCGTCCAACCCCGGCGTTGCCGCGAAGCCCTTCTCGACGGAGCCCAGTCCGATTGCAAGGCGAGATACGGCTTGAGCAGCTCCGCGTCTACGCGGATGAGGTAGTTCTCGGTCATGTAGGACCTGAGCGTCTCGGGCGGGATGAGGTAGATGTTGCCCAGCTAGGTTCCTCCGGGAATCCAGTATGCAAGTTAGGGAGCTGTGCGAGATTGAGATGGCTGATGATTGCGGAGTGACGGCCACTCTGATGAGTGCGCACGGCGAGAAGGCCGTTCAGACTCGTATTCTCTTTCTCGACGGGGTTTCTGGGGAATCCCGGGCGCGATCGTCGGTGCGCATCTCGTTCTCATCCTCAGAGTCGTGATCGATAGCCATATTGTCCGAGTCCAACAGACGAGGTATCTAAGCGATAATGTCATTTGGTATTTGAGGCGACGGCATCAGGGAGACACCAACAGGGACCGACCTTCTCAAGGAAAACTCTCGCTGCGACGTTGTCCTTATCCAGAACCAAAGCTCTTTCGAAATACGACTGCGCGTCTCGCAGCCCGGCCTTGTTGAATACGCCTGCCTATGATTTAGCCTCAGGATGCAAGACAAAGAGAACTTGCGCACCTCCGCCTGCAGGTGGCTGAGCCAGGTACAGTCTTGTCAATCCAGCGTAGACGTGCAGGGTCGGATTATCAGAAAAGGGAAAGGACGGCAGATATCTCGAAAGTCTTCTCAAAAACAGAAGTTGCATTGAGAACGAATATACATACAACTCTAACTCGTCCAGCGCCTCCCTACACCGATTGTGGCTGATGAGGTGCAACACAAGCTCCCTCAGCATATCCTCCCTTGCATCCGGATGCTGCAGCATCATCGTGCGCAGGAAGTCCACGGCAGGCAGCTCTTCGTCTTCCACGGTATGCGCAGGCGTGTCCTTCTCGTTCGCAGCGTTATTGGGGCTGGACCCTGCCGCGAGGATCAGTGTTGCCACATTCCAATGCTCCGTCCATGGTATCTCCTTGCAGCGCGCGAGTATGAGCCAGGCGCGGCAGGCACGAGGAATGTCGTTGCGCTGGATACAGAGGTGGAGGACGTCCCAGAGGCGGCGGAGATGGAGTTTGCGGGCGGTGAGGGGGCGCTTGGAGTCGAGGGAGGCGAAGAGGAAGGGGGTGGGGGACATGGTGGGGGAGGGGTGAGCGAGGGGAGGAGATGGAACGTAGGGGAAGAGGGAGAGTGAGAAGTGGGGACGGTCAGAGGGGAAGAGTGGATGGTGAGAGAGGGATGGGAGACGCGAAGAAAGTCTCAGAGTGGCGCGTCGCGCGATCATCATCCGGGCAAGATGACCGAAGGGGACACGTGCCGCCCTTCTCTCTCCACATCGCGACCGCGCATCGTCCGCCTGCACCAAGCCTGCACCAGCTCGCTATCTCGTCCTCGACCGGCGCACAGTCTTCGCCGTGCCCACTGCTCTTCCTGTCGACCAAGAACTAAGTCTCGGGAGAGCTCATCCACACTCATGGACGACCCCTTCGCCCCCTCCGTCTGGGAGACCCCCGCGCCCGTCGACATCTTTGCGGACAAGCAATCCTCGCTCATAACGCCGAAATCCCCCTTCGAGGACGAGGATGAGTTTGCGGATGCTCCGCAGACGCTGATGGATGTGCCGACGACGTTAGTGGATGCGCCGACGACGAACGGCGCACCTCACTCGGATACGACAGAAGACGAATTTACCACGCCGCGCACGAATGGCACACCTGCGCTAGGTGTGCCGGAGGACGACGGGTTTGGTGCACCAGGAGCCAACGACACAACGAATGGTCAAGCCGACGACGGTTTCGGCGACTTCGACGACTTCGCCGGGCCTGCGCAGGCGGGCGGGGATGACGACGACTTCGGGGATTTTGGCAACTTTGGCGACGCAGGGGATGGAGGCGACGCGAGTGCAGGCTTTGGAGAGGCATCTGGCTTCGACAGCGTGTCTGGATTCGACGATGCAAATGGTTTCGGTAGCCCGTCTGGCTTTGACGACGCAGCGGGCTTCGGTGTCCCTGGTCCATCCCGCCCGGACTGGGCACCATTGCGACTCGAGCCGATGCCTTCGAGGGAGGGACTCATGGACGATATCAACGCGATTATAGCGCCCATATGGGAGCACGACGATGTGCAGGGGTATGTGACGGACGAGGCGGAGCGGGAGGCGGAGGGCGTGAACCAGATTTTGACAACGCCGGAGAGGTACGTTCGTGGTTATATGTTGTACACAGGATCCGTGCTTATACGCATAACCCACTTCCAGCCGTAACATGTTCAACACCCTGATGCAAGCACCCTTACCCACCAAACCACCAAACTGGATCCGCTCTCGCATTCGGCGGCAGCACCTCATTACACTGGGTATACCCGTGAACCTAGACGAAGTCCTTCCGAGTACGGGCGCGAAGTCTGCGCTTCCTCAGCTTCATGTCTCTACTCGACCGATGTCTGCGCCTCCTGGGCCGCGGCATACGCCGTCGAGTAGCGCACCTGGGTCTGCTGCGAATTCGCGGTCGGGGACGCCTGTAGGAGGGAGAAGAACGGCACAGTCACCATTTGGCCCGAAGCCGTCACTAGATACGGACCGTATAGCGGAGTTGCTAGCGCTGGAAGCTGGTAAGTACTTGCACCGATTACACTACTCCGACTTGCTTCTGACTTCGGCACAGACGCTCTCGCTCTACAACCACTTGCATCCCTCGAGCGCACGCACACGGAGATCCGCACACAGATAGCAAACACATCAACACTCCTCACATACTTGTTGCAGGTCCGCGACTCGCTGCAGCACGACTCGGAGACGTATAACAAGCTGATAGCAGAGCTGGTGTCGGAGGCGCAGCGGGTACGGTCAGGGAAGAACGTGAGACAACCGTTGAGGAGATCGAGTGGGATGACTTGAAGCTAGTATCTGTAGCATACATATCTGTAGCGACGAACTGGAAGGAGTTTTACTGCCTGAGCAATGCTCATGATCACGTTGAAGGGATTGACCGTAAACGTCGCGGGTGTGCTGGAGGTGGCAGGGGCATGCACGGCGCGCCAGGTCGCGCCTTTTTTTTTCGCAGCCTTGATTACGAGAGTGTCTTGCCCATGCTCAGATGGACAGACCAGTCAAATAAACCTGTAGCGCACAATCTCGTAGACCACATTATGTACCCCCGGATGGCCACAAAATGCACATCAACCGTGACGTTACGCGACGCGTCGCACCTCACGTGCAATTCATTGATTCATCGGCGCGTCAACCGGATCCGGACTCCCAACCAGTCCGCTCGAGCTTCCTCGGAACACCCCACATCGCGTCCCCAGCAGCGAGCTCGCCTTCTCCGCCACTGCCATGCCTCCCGCAAAAGCCACGAAGGTGTCGAATGGCAAGGATATCCGGACGTTTTTCTCCGCTCCTTCGGGTAGTCAGACGAAAGCCTTCTCTCAGCCCAAGTGGTCGCAGCCGACACCGAAGTCCAGTCAGCCTGTGCGTGACTTGAATATTCGTAGAAGGACAGGAGCTGATACGAGTAATAGAAACCCTCTATAAACAAGCCGAAGGACGTGGTGGACCTCCTCAGTGCGTAGACGCGCCTCTCCTGAGTAATCGAATGCTAACGGCTTTCTGTAGGCGATGACGAGTGCGCAATCCCTATTCTCTTCCCCAATTCAGTCTAACCGTCTGCCCCCCTCTTTCAGACCCTCCCTGTGAGTGTTCCACGCATCGCAGTGGCTGCTTGCCAAACTAACTTCGCCGCAGATCGAAGACACCCGCGAAACAGCCCGCGCCGGTGAGCTCCTTACCCCCTTCACCCCTCCTCCCATCCACTCAATGGCTATCCAGACTAAACCCAAGCCCTCAACGTCCAAAGTGCGTCCATCCGGCCCCATATCGACGACGGCGCCTAATCGCGTGCAGGCCAATGCCATTACCATAGACTCCGATTCCGAAGATGAGAAGCCTGTGAAGAGGTCTGCTGGCGTGAAACGCAAGAAACCCGCCGTACTTGACTCTAGCGACGACGAAGACGAGGCCGAGCCCACGCCGCCAAAGAAGAAGTCCGCTGTTGCGCCCACAAACAAGTCCGGCTCTTCGAAGGCTAAGCCAAGACCATCTGCAGTGGCTAAACCGAAGGCGAAGCCCAAAGCGAAGAAAGATGAGGACTACGAGATGGACTCGCCCAGCGAGAGCGAGGCCGAGCCAGATGTCAAGCCGCCCAAGAAAGCGTCACCACAGAAGAAAGCAGCCGCTCCACGCAAGTCCGCCGCCAAAGCTCCACCACCAGCTGACGACGAGAAGCCAGTGAAGAAAGAAGAGGTCAAGAAACCCAGCAAGTAAGTGAACCAGCGCAACGAATGAGGCATGTGCTGACAAGGAATACAGCTGGGCGGCTATGAAAGCTGCAAGGTTAGCAGGCCCTTCGGCGCCAGGCTCCAAGGAAGTGCCCGATGGTGCACCAAACGCACTTGCGGGGCTCGCCTTCGTCTTCACCGGCGAGCTCTCCGCCTTCTCGCGCGACGAGGCCGTCGAGCTCGCTAAACGCTTCGGCGGGTGCGTATTCCTCCCTTCCCTCTTTCCACGCTCCCCTCTTCCTCCCCTGACCCCCTTGTCCCCCTCCCTCACTTTCACTAAATTTTTACCCCAACTAACCCTCACCATAGCCGCGTCACCGGCCAGCCCTCCGGCAAGACTGACTACGTCGTCCTCGGCGACAACGCCGGCGACAGCAAGCTGCGCGCGATTAAGAAGCACGGGCTTAAAACCCTGAACGAAGACGAGTTCCTCGCGCTCGTCGGCTCGCGGAACAAGGACGGGAAGATGAAGGTGGACGAGAAGACGCGGAAGAAGATGGAGAAGGAGCAAGCGGATATTGAGAAGGCGGCGGCGGAGCTGGCGTCGCGGGAGAGGGCGGCGGGGAAGGGGAAGCAGGTGGCGGAGGGGAAGTGCGTTGTTGGTTTTCTTTTTGGGAGAGAAAGGGGATGATGCTGACCGAGTTTCGTGCAGCGGCCCCAAAGGTGTCGACCCAAGCATGCAGCTTTGGACATCACGTTATGCGCCGCAATCGCTCAAGGAGATCTGCGGCAACAAGGCCGGCGTCGATAAGCTGCTGCAATGGCTCAACGACTGGTCAGGAAGTTTGGCATGCGGATTCAAAAAGCCTGGCAAGAATGCCATGAACACCTACCGGGCCGTTTTGATTACAGGGTCTCCGGGTATTGGGAAGACCACTAGCGCGCATCTGTGTGCCAAGTTGGCTGGCTTTACCCCTGTTGAGCTCAATGCAAGCGATGCGAGGAGTAAGAAGTTGGTTGAGGTACGCGGTCGCTTCGTCCGCGTTTGGCAGTATCACCGAACGAGTATCTAGAACGGCATGAACATCAACAATACCACAATTGACAAGTGGTACCAAGGGAAGGGCGTAAGTACACATCACCTGCTCTTCGCGCATGTTGTTAACCGTTCGCTAGGCCGTCAACACGGACGGAGTCACTATCACAGATAGGAGTTGCTTGATCATGGACGAGGTGGATGGCATGTCCGCTGGCGACAGAGGAGGCGTTGGTGCTCTGAACGCCCTGATCAAGAAGACTAAGGTTGGCACGAAAGCCTTCGTTGCACCCATAGGCTGACAACAACCCAGATCCCCATCATCTGCATCGCCAACGACCGAAATGCGCAAAAGCTAACCCCCCTCAAAGGGACGTGCTTCAACCTGCCCTTCCAGAAGCCACAAGTGCAGGCTGTCCGGTCACGCGTGCTCACCATCGCCTTCAAGGAGAAGATGAAGATACCGGCGAACGTCGTTGACCAGCTCATCCAGGGCTCCCAGTCCGATATCCGGCAAGTCCTCAATATGATGTCCACCTGGAAGCTCTCCAGCAATACCATCGACTTCGACCAGGGGAAGGCACTGTACGTGTTATCTTCCTCCCTTCGCTACCCCTCTCGTTGCTCCCTTCCTCCCCCCCTTCACCCATCCCTTAGTACTCCTCAATAACCCCGCCCCTCCCCCAGCGTCAAAGCGAACGAAAAATACGCCATGATGACCCCCTTCGATATCACGCACAAGATCCTCGGGCCGTACATGTTCTCCGCGACCGCGCGCGAGACCCTCAACGACAAGATGGAGCTGTACTTCCAGGACTTCTCCTTCATGCCGCTCTTCATCCAGGAGAACTACCTGAAGATGAGCCCGGCGCGGGTGCGGAATCTGGACGGGCCGGAGAAGGAGATGAAGTTGATGAAGCTGATGGAGCGGGCGTCGATGGCGGTGTCGGATGGGGATTTGGTGGATGCGTTAATTCATGGGTGAGTGGTTCACTTTTGGACGTGTATGCCGGAATTGATAGTATTGTCGTAGGCCGGAACAGCATTGGGGGCTTATGCCGTTGCATGCGGTGTGCTCGACTGTGCGCCCGGCGTACGAAATGTACGGCTCGGGCGGGGGATATGGGTCGCCTAATCAGGTTTCGTTCCCGCAGTATGTGTTCTGTCTTTGCCTTAGCCTCAGACGTTCAAGGCTAACGCACTTCTCTCTAGATGGCTCGGCCAGAACTCCAAGCAGAACAAGCTCGCGAGGCAGCTGAGCGATGTACAGATCCGCATGCGGCTGAAGGTGTCGGGCGACAAGCCGGAGATACGACAGTCGTATATTCCACACCTGTTCCCGCATATCGTGCAACCACTCATGGATGAGGGAGCGGTGCGTAGACTTCTGTCTGTTCGTTGGCATCAACAAGGACTTACGAATGACCTTCCATTCAGAGCGCCGTCGATGAAGTCATCGAGTACATGGATGAGTACTTCCTCTCTCGCGAGGACTGGGACACCATCGTCGAACTCGGCGTTGGCCCGCACAAGGACGAGGACGTGCTCAAGAAGATATCGACGCAGACGAAGTCGGCATTCACGCGCAAGTACAACGCCGGCGAGCATCCGATACCATTCCATAAGGCGACGGACTTGGGGAAGGCGCCGAAGAAGCTACCAGGGGGCCCTGCACCGGATATTGAGGATGCGTTCGAGGTGCGTGTTGTCCGTTGATGCTTGCTACGAGGGATCTATTTGCTCATGGTTGATGATACAGGACGAACCGGAGGTCGTCTCAGACGAGGGCGAGAACGACGACGACGATGAGGATATATCGAAGGACAAGCTCATCGCTGCGGCCAAGAAGAAGAAAGCGGCTGCGACGAAGGCGCCGAGGAAGAATGCCGGTGCAAGTAAGGCTGCGGGGTCAAGTAAGGCGAAGAAGTGATTCGGGCTTGACCATAGTGGTATCTTGTTTCCCTCCCGGTTTTGGATCATAATCAGGCTCCCTTCTGCCTCTTACACTCACGCACGATTGTCTGGTAAGCCGAAATGATGAAGATATGCAATGCAGGTGTGTTGTGGTACAGTATGATAGTTCTCGAAGGGCTCTCCGGAGTCAAGAGGGACTTCATTGCAAGGTTATGGTTAGCGCACTAGGATAGTGTAAGCTATAGCGGGCCGTTACGTACCTCGCGTATTCTATGCCTGGACGACCTTCGTTCGTGCAAGCTTCCCCACTTGACTACACCCTTCCTCTCCTCGAACGCAAACCACCGTCGCGTCGCCGTCCTTGTCGGGTATGAGGCACTTGATGTCTTGGACGTGGGGGCATGGGCATTCCGAGGGCTTTGCGACGCAGTCAAGAGTTCCAGGGCAGAGGTATTTTGAGCATGGTACTGTGAGGGGATATTCAGACACTCGCTCTTCCTCTAAGGCATATCCACGCACCGCTCTCCTGATATGCTGCCCACTGGGACGCATGCGAACGCTGTTGCTGCTGTTGCTGAAACTGCTGCTGCTGGTTCCCAAACATATGGTCAAAGAAGCCGAACTGTGCAGACACCATGGTCGCCATCCACAGACATATCAGCGCGAGCACCGACGAGTGTACCATAATGGAAGACGGAGGCAGAAGGCTGGTGGCGCGGGGGAGACGCGACGTGTCCTATCACATGCCACGTGCAGGCGCGATCACACCGATCGGGCGCTAAACTGCTCGAGTTCACTTTTTGTCCCCGACGCGCCAGAATGGACGCGCACGTACTCAAGACTCTGCTTCAGATTCATCTAGCCTCGGATGCGAGTGCTACACTCCATGTTCCCTATATTTTGGCTACGCTGAAGCCCGAACATCTGGCTCCCTCGTCACATCTACCGAAATGGACGAATCGCATACACTCCCTGCTGCATTCCAAGGAGCCTGGGGGACGATGGGCAGGGCTTTCCCTTGCTATGGCGTCTGCGAGACTGTCAAGGAGCCTTATGATTGATTGCGCACAAGATTGGCTCTCTGTGACCTTCGCACTGCTCTCGGTGTGTACGATCACGAACAATGCAGGACATCCACTCAGTTTATGTAGAGGAACGAAACATTGCCCGTCAACAAGGCCGCGATTAGGCTCACCTATACTATCTTCTCTGCCGCGACGGACGTGCCTGAATTTCAGAGGCAAATATCCACCCCCAACGTGCCAAAGTTCGCGACCGCTATTATCCCCCTCGTCGAGAAGTATACCGATGTAGAGTTGAAGGTACGTACCAGCGTTCATGCCATAATCGCACTCATCTAACTAGACGCAGACGCTATGCTTGCAAACTCTGTCACGACTCATCCCTCTCTACCCCACGCTTCTCCGGCCATCCAGCGGCGCCCTCAATAAATTGACTCTGAACCTGCTCAGCGGCCAATACCCTTCACCAACCCCTCCCAGAATCCTTGAAGCAGCATCAGGCTTGTACTGCTGTCTTCACCTGACTGGTGGGAAGGTCGGGGCGGCCACTGCCTGGCGGAAAACCCTCGACGATACCCTTGCCTTCGGTTGGTCTGCGTTCCATGGTTTGCGGTCAACGTTTACGCCAGGTAATCTTTTTGTGCAAATTTCTTCAACTTATTTGTTGACGTTCTATCAGGAGCAGCGCAACCTGCCGATCCTGCCGCCGCCGTCGCACTCGACAAAGATCGCCTCCACTGTGCAGTATACATACTGTGCGATCTTCTAAGGTACTTCGCCCATTATTCCACGTACCAGCTTTTCTTGACCTTCTCGACAGCGCTCATACACCTCGAGCCGTGCAAGTTCCCCTGGGACCCTTGAACGCCTTCGCTGTCGCGTTGCTGAACGCGGGCGACGCCGATGCTGTGAGTTCGGCGCCGTCTCTCACCTTCTTCACTAATGATCATACAGTCCGTGGCGGTTCTGGACGTCAACGCGCGAGCGATGCAATTGTCGGCAAACGCATTCATCGTCGGTCAGGGATGCGAACTCTTGCAAAAGCTAATTGTATCGTGAGTTATGCAACTGACGACCCGACGCTCTCAGACTGACTCTGTTTAGCCTTCCGCACCATGTATCGCCTCATCTCTCGCACTGGCTCACGTCATTGGCATATCTTCTGGAGGAGCCTCAGCCCGTGTATTTACACCTTTTTATCCCCTTTCTTGTCTCTGACAAAGTGTACAGTGCCCTCCGCGCCCAAGTCCTTCACACCATTGCCTGCATCCTCGAGCGCCACCCCTCCTTCCACGCGCCCCTCATCATCAACCGCCTCGCCCGCGCCTCGATCCCCCAACTCGCAGTCCTCATCTCCCGCGACGCCCTCACCGACTCTTCCTCTCAAGCCCCCTCCGCCACCCCTTCAACCACCTCCAAAAAGGGCAAAAAGCGCGCCCGCGGCTTCGAAGGCGACGAATCCCTCCGCCTCACGCGCACCGTGATCTGCCCCACTTCTGACGACGTCGACGCGCTCCTCCATGCACTCGATGTCGTGCGGTATTTGCTGAGGGCCGCGGAGTTGGCGCCGATGCTGCGGTCGATAGCGAGCCGGGTGCTGTTGTCGGTGCATTTGGCGCTGCCGGGGATGGCGCCGGGGGCCGTGGCGGGGGATTTGGCGGTGTATGGGAAGGTGTTGGCGAAGGTGCAGGCGGCGGTGGTGGAAGTGGGCGCGGGGTCGAGTTGTGCGATGGGGAAGGGGCTGCCGTTGGCGATGAAGGGGGTTCTGGCGGGGGTCAATGAGGTGAATTGGTCTGGTACGGGCATATTGAGCAGTTCTGATACTCTGGACTAGGACGCCTTCCGCACCCTCGACCTACTCCTGCACCCGCGTCTGCCGCCCTTGGTGCGCCCGCTCCCACACGTGGACGCGCTCGCCCTCTTCGCCGGCGAGGAAAGTGCAGAAGAAAAACGCACGCGGCTCGATTTGGGCTTCTCGATGCCCACGGACGCCCCTACTGCGCCCTCGAACGAGGCGAACGAGGCGAACGCTATGGACCAAGACCAGCTGCAGGACCCAGCGCCTACAATTGCGCCGGCAGCCAGCGCCGCTTCGTCGATCTTCTCGCAGCCACCGACTCTCAAAACTTACCCCTCTGCCCCGCCAATCGCGACGATGCCGCCGCCCACTCCCGCACCAGCGGCTGCCGAATCGGTGTACACGCCAGCACCTTCGACCGCGGCCGCTTCGTCCACAACGACTGTCCCGGTCGCCCCTGCGCCGCCCAAAGCACCCTTGGGCACGATCACCGGTACCTCAAGCATGAGAGTGGAAACTCAGACCGAGGCTGTGTCAATGGTTGTGGACGACGAGGACGACGAGGAGATGCCGGCAATCGACATGAGCTCAGACTCGGAAGGGGAGTAGTTCGACGTCGGATATTTTTGCTGTATCTGGTCGGCATGCGTAGATGTAGCTTCTTGGGTTCTTATGCGCGTATCAGTATAGGGCTCCGTATATAAACTAGGATTTGCCGAAAGGCCGGCAGTACTACTTGCGCGACTACAAAGTTCAAACAAAGACTCGGGCAGCTGGGTGTAACATAGATGCTGCCTTGTCTATGAACTCGCGCTCCACCCTCACCTCACCACATGAAGAGCATTGCATCAAAAGCTCCAAGCTTGAGCGCGCCATGATGACATTTGCTGCTGTTTGGATTGATCCTTCAGTACTACATTGCCTCCTACGTTCATCATCCTTTTCCTTTCACGTCCATCACCATACTATGGTCCATCCAGTGCTGCAAACCACTGAACTCGTCACACTCATATGCTCGTTCGCGACGCATGGCTCGCACGCCCGTCTTGCGCGCACCTGCAGGGCCTTCCTCGTGCCTGCGCTCGATGCCCTCTGGGAGAGACGGACGGCGTCTGAGCTGTTTTCAAGGATCCTTCCAGGTGTCTTCGACATCGTTCGGATACCAGACACAGATTTGTACCAGGTCAACTTTGTTAGTCTTGTGTTGTTGCCTCGCAACCACAACTCGACTGACAACTCGTCCACAGCATCGAGCACCAACAGATACCGAATGGGCCAGACTCGCCTTCTACGGCGCCCGCATAAAGCGTCTCAGGGTCGAGCACACTGTCGGCTGGATTGACTACGCACTTCGACTATCTCCCGCTGTGGTGTACGCCTGGGCGGGGTTCACGGGAAGTCAACCTTCTGTAGGGACATCGCTGTGCCCTCGCGCCGCACACGTCTACTGGAAGGACCTGGATGCCTACGCCATGCAGCTCGAAGGCCTACTCTGGCTACGGCCAGACTTGCCCTCGCTCCACTTGGTCATGCGAAACACAGACAAAGCGCCACCCGAGTTCGCGCACGCGCTGGAGACTCTCGCCAGTCCTTCGCTGGTGAAGCTTCGGGTGGATGACCTGTTCAACAAAAGTCTGTTGCTCGAGTCCGCCCTGGCGAACGTGGTTCGCATCGCCACTGCCCTCGAGGTCGTTTACCTGCCCTATGCCTCCGCTTCCTGCGTGAAAGCGCTTGCAGCCCTACCCGCGCTGCGCGAGCTATACATTGATCGCCTCTTCGGTCTCGATGACAAGGTGGACGATAATGGGTTCGGCGCGCTGCGCGACCTGAATGTCCCCCTCGCATCGCACAGTCAGACCGTATACTTCCTTCGCAAGCTTGGCGGCGCGCAGAATCTCAGAAGTCTCATCATAGCCTTTCAGTACCCCTAC
Organism: Schizophyllum commune H4-8; assembly: GCF_000143185.2. Lineage (NCBI taxonomy): Eukaryota > Fungi > Basidiomycota > Agaricomycetes > Agaricales > Schizophyllaceae > Schizophyllum > Schizophyllum commune. Next base: position 2,171,122 of record NW_026089542.1, read on the forward strand.
ACACAGCCCACGGCATCTATCGCACGACGCCGGCCCCATGAGTTCGCCGGACTGTGCGATGCCATCGCCCGGCATTGCAATCCTGTTGGCCTCTCCAGCCTCTCGATTCTGGACGAGACATACTGGGCGACGTATCAGAACGACGAAGACCTTATATTCTACACCGTAAAGTTCGAACACATCCGCCCTCTCCGTGCGCTCTCTGCGCTCAAGGAGCTCGCCATCGTACCCTGGGGATACATTGATCTCGACGACAGCCAGGTGGAGGAGCTGGTATCAGCATGGCCACACATGGAGAAACTCACCCTCGAGAGGACGTACTCGCACTCCTTACGGACGGATTTCCCCATACGCGCGACACCTGGGAGCCTGTTGACGATCGCCTCGCGCTGCCCACACCTTCGCGAGCTCATCTTCTCCTTTGACGCGTCAAACTACGCTGCAGCCGAAGGCCGTCCCGGACATGGGCTGACGCAGAGCGCGCTCTACAAGATGGACATAGGCGGAAGCATCTGGACAGATGAAAGCACGCGTGCGCTTGCGTCGCTCTTGTCGGATGTGTTCCCTTCACTCGAGCACGTTACGTCGGATGTGCAGCGAGACGCAGAAATAATGGATGACGAGGACGAGGTGCCGGAGGCATTGGACCGTTGGGATAAGCTACTTGAGATGCTGTCTTTCGCGAGGGAGATTCGACAGCAGGAGAGGGCGTCTACGCAATGAAGATCGCGATGGAAGGGCTTTGTTGGCATGGAATCGAACAAGCAAATTTCTCCTTGATCATAGGACAACAGTTTACACTCACTTCAGCTTGATCAACTCTTATACAATGTATACAAGGAACTGGCGTTGTCAAGGTGGTTCCAGCCCGGGAAACCGTCACGTATTAGTCAACACAATGATCCCCTTGGATCTAAGCCCTCTCCTGCGTACGAGCTCCTGGTACGCGTACTAGATGACAGAGCTCTTTGCAATCCCTCGTCAGCATATCAGACGTTGCGATGCGCGAAAACACACAGCGCAGGAAGAGGAGACTTACATGGTGGTTGAGAAGAAGGTACTCCTGCCAAAAAAAAAGTGACCCGGAAGGGACTGAAAGGACCACGTGGACCGTATACTTATGGAGAAAGCGCCTTTTGATCTCTCACTCGACCTCTCGCGCTCGACCTGCGCTTATGGGGTATGAGGCCGATGATACCCACCGTCTTGAGGATTCCTGAACTCGTATACCTCATCTGCTCGTTTCTGACTCCGTACTCGCGCGCATGTCTGGCGCGAACATGCAAGGGCCTCCTCGAACCAGCGCTCAACGCACTTTGGGAAACGCAGTCCACTTATAATCTGCTCACGTATGCGTTATCCTCCTGCATCGTGCACACGCCCTTACCAAGTGGGAAGAATACAATTATGGTCAGCTCTGGATATTTTACGAACTGCAATGATCGTCCTGATTATTGACGTCGACAACGTAGACCTGCAACCCTGCCCCGAGATCCATTGACTGGCGTCGAGTTTATTCCTATGGACGTCGGATAAGGCGGCTTATTATCGGTCGCAGAGATGGCGAAGAAGACTCTGCGGTCGGATTATGCCCCACGGTCATAGCAGCGTGGACGCTCTGCGCACATAAACACAAACTGAAGCACTCCAAAATCCTCTGCGCACATACCTCGCGCGTCGATTGGATCGTCCTAGACAAGGAACAGTTGCGCTTCGAACACTCTCTGTGGATCCGACCAGGCCTGCCTGTACTTCGACTGCACATGCGGTCGGTCGAAAACTGGCATCCCAGGCCGGAGTTCGCGTCTGCGCTCACGACGCTGGGATCCAAATCCCTTGTGGAGCTTCGGGTCGATGCAAGTACGACATTCAGGACGATCGAGGACGCCATAACGCAGATTCTGCGCCAGTCTCCTGCCCTCGAAGTAGTCGAGCTCCGACACATGATCTCCCCGGATCGCATATTGGCGCTGGCCGCTCTGCGCTCATTGCGCGAGCTCAGGATCATGCGCCTGCCGGTGTTCGACGAGGAGCTGCCAAAGCCTGCATTCCCCGCCCTTCGCTCGCTATACTTCAACTGGACTCGACACGCCGCGCTGATGAATTTTCTGCACAAAATCGATGATGTCCTGCCGAACCTGGACACTCTCACCCTGGGCTTCCGGCCGTCGGACGCTCTCAATGGCCTTGGGGAGCTGACGGCCGTCTGCGAGTTCGTGGCCGAGCGCTGCAGTCCCGTGGGGCTTACCCACCTCTCCATCGCCGACGAAACGGGGGGCTCCCTCTCCACGACCTGTGACGAAGTGCCGTACTACGCGGCGAAGTACGAGCATATCCGTGCACTGCGATCGCTCAGAGGATTGAAAACCCTGCACATCGAGGTCTGGGGGCACGCCGACGTCGACGATAGCGACATCGAATCGCTGGTATCCACGTGGCCTGCGCTTGAGAGCTTTCGACTGGATAAACCAACCGAATCGGTCTACGAGTTCGACACAGATGTGAAGGGTGCCCACCCCTTCGTGCCTCGGGCCACGACCAAGAGCTTGTTGTCCATCGCCAGACATTGTCCCAACCTCCGCGAGCTCGCAATAACCTTCAACGCCGTGGACTTGACAAGCTCTGATTCAGGCGGTCGCCCCGGCGGCGGACTGGTGCAGCACGCGCTACGGAAGCTTGATACGCTGCACACCATAATCCAGCCTGACGAAGCGCTGCCTCTCGCCTTGTTCCTATCGGACGTATTCCTTGCATTGGATGAAGTCGACAGTGACACGAAGCTGCAAGCGGAAGTGGCCAAGGAGGAAGGAGAGGGAATTCCGGAGGGGTATGATGGATACAAGAAGCTGTTGGAGCTTTTGCCTATTGTTTCGAAAGTGAGACGGCAGGAAAGGTTGGATATTAGAGCCCCTCGAATATGACTTGCTATCGAATAATGAGGCCGCCCTCTGCTGAGTTGCTGCACATCATGTGCCACCAGCAACGTCAACGACCAGTTTGCGCGTTGATACCGTATCTGTTCGAAAGGCCGAATCCAGGGGAATGGTGGATGCCAGGCAAAAGTCGTATGCACTCGAGGAAGTACTGGAGGTAAATTACCTTATAACTCGATCTGCATGATATGACGCGTCAAGCTGGCGGGATATCCCAAGTTCACAAGATGAATAGAAATACAGTAAGAACAGAGACTGCTTCAGATCTCGAGCTCTCTGATGCCGTTCTTGTCCACAATCTTCACTTTGTACTTTCCCGGCGAGACAACCAAACGCAGCGCGACCTCATCTATGCAGCGCTTCAAGGTCGCGAGCCCCTCCTCAACCGTGGCATCGGGGTTATGGTACCTGCGAGGTAATCATTCAGTATCCTTGCTATAGACACAAGGGTGATTTACGCACCGATCGAAGGTACTAAGCGCGAAGTAGCTGCCGTAGCCATGCGCGGCAAATGGCACGGGAGTCGAGGTACCGAGATAGTCGATCCAATAAAGGTGCGCCGTCTCCTGTGCAGTGTCGAATCCGCCGACAAGCAGATTGACTGAATAAGGGTGCCTCGAGCGCAACGACTCGGCGAGGGAGCGGCGGATCCAGGATGCAGCCGCGGATGGACGCAGCGCGTAATGGTGGCGGATCTGGTACAGACGGATGTTGCGCTCGACGTACTCGGCGAACTGCACGGTGTCACCTAGTTGGGAAGATCATGGGTCAGCTTCGAGATCGCGCGCAAAGATGATGAACACGCACCCGGCTCGCCAGAGTACGCCATGAGCAGATGCGGGCTGAGCGTCTTGATCTTGTCCTCGTCCGCCTTCATCTTCACGATGGAGCGCGCGGCGGTCGTGTCGGCCGCAACGATGACATAGTCCTTCCCCGTCAAGGCAAATGAGCACTCCATCGTTTGTATTTGAGCGCGACTGGGGGATGCAGAGGAGGAGGAAAAGGTGAGTGAAGGGCGCGGACGCGTCACTGACCGCGACGCGTGTGCGCCTCGCCAAATCGGGACGAAGCACCGAGGTCGGCAAAGCCCGAGCCCATAGTTGAACTCCGGTAGTCTCTCCAGCAGGATCGTCCAAATGCAGTGGTCTTACTGAGCTATAGAAGCAGTGATTTACAGTAGTAAACGTAGTTATCCGTCAGTTACACCTAGTCCGTTGCCGCCTCCCCTGCCTCTACGACGTCCCCCATCGTACGCCCCGCCACAACAGCAGGCGCCTGGGCCGCCAACCCCTTCGGCTCTCCCGCTTCCTCCTCCTCCAAGCTATCCTCCCTAGCCGGAGGCTGCACCGCCTCCGCGTCCTCCGGCCTCAGCCATTCCATCTCAATATCCACATCAACCAAATGCTCCCCAATGCCAATCGGAAAGTCCAGCTCAGGTGCATCGTCGCCCTGCTCGGCGTCGCGTCCGGCGGGGTCCCCGCCCCTGGCGGCGGCTGCGGCATGTGGAAGGTGGGGATGAACCAGCACCAGCCCATGAAGATCTGGCCCATGTAGAGCTTGACGCGGACTTCGCGCCCGGCGTCGACGACGATGCCGCGCTCGCGGGCATCGGCGGTAACGTCAAGCATGGAGTTGGCTTCGGAACGAGGGATGTCGGCGCGGGCAGCCGTGGCGTCGGCGTCCTTGCCGTCGCCGCCGTCTTTCAAGCCCTGAAGGACCTCGCCCCAGGATGCGGCGGTCAGAGGACGGAGGGCATAGGTCGTTACCCGCTCCTCTTTCCCTTCGCCCGATTTGGTGATCGCGTCCTCGCCCAGGATACCCATCCGCGCGAAGCTGCGCACCATCTTGCCCTTGTCCCACTTCCCATCCGCAAAAATTGAGCGAAGCTCATCGTCGCCCAGATGGTCCGACCCCGCTCGTCGCTCGCCGATGGTATTACCTCGTGTATGCCGCTCCCAGTCCTCGAGCGTCTTCACGAAGTCATCGTCGTAGCGCGCGAGTGATGCCCAGACGCAGCTGCTCGTCCCGTTCTTGGCGGCAGAGCCGACGCCAGCGCGGTCAAGCAGCGCATTCGCAGCGCGTGCGACGGTGAGCTTGACGCCGGTCTCCTCGGTCATCCGAACACGGACCTCCGTCAAGCGTACGCGAGGCGGCGGCGCAGCGGGTGCGCCGAGCGGAGGCCATAGGTGCTTGGGCGCCTCATTCGACAAAAGGAGCGCCCAATAGTAGAGCCAGCGCCGCTGCGACGGGATGCTGACACCCTGCTTGACCTTCTTGCCCGACTCAGCGGGCTTCATGCGTCGCGCGGTGTGCAAGTCAAGTACACCCTTCAGCGAGTCGGTGAAGGACTTTGGCGGCGCGCTGGAATCTGTAGGCTTATCCGTGCTTGCCTTCTCGTTGCCGTTCGGAGTCGCTGAAGATATAGAGGATGCACCGCTGCTCGACCAATCCTTGACCTCCGAAGGAGTAGCGAGCTCTGATTCAGTGACTGCCTTTGCTTCTTCGTTGTCGCTGTCGACATCGTCTGGCACGACCTTCATGGTGTCGTCGGCGCGCAGCTTGGCCCACTGCTTCGCGGTGTAGCTGCGTTCGAGCTCGGGTGCTGAAGGCTCCTTATGCAGGGTGAGGAGGTATGCGCATGCCATCGTGCCCGAACGTCCCTTGCCAGCTGGGGTTGCGTATTGAGCGTATATCCAAATGCACTCGGAGTGAACATACCTTTGCAATGCAACACAGCAACCCTCTCTTTCGACCCATCCAGCCAAGCGTGTATCTCTCGGGCTACGAGGGGAAGAATGGCTAACGGTGGCGCGCTACATATCTGAATGAGTACACTTGTAGATCGTAACACGTCAAGGCCACCACATACTGATGGTCGGGGAAGGGGAACCGGCTGACACGATTGTCAAAGTACGACGCGTCGTATGAATTCTCGCGAAGGGGGCAGAAGTTGAATATCCAGTAGTTCTTCCCATGACGATGTTCTGAAAGCGAGTGATTAGATCGGACTGGCATCGCGTAGATATTGAGCTGAGCGCACCAAGAAACTTCTTCACGTCTTCTCGTGGATTACGGTACCATCCCTCGACACCAGATGCAGGGTAGCCCATGATGATCACCTGGTCCGTCAGGTATACAAGATCTGCACCCCGCGTGAGCGCTGTGATACTGAGGAGATCGCGTACACGCACCAAGCTCTACATCGAGCTTCTTGTCCTTGAAACGAGCCTTGTTTCCTGATACAAGTCGGCGTACGTAGTCGGTCATGATGGGGGGAGGTGAGAAGGTAGAGATCGAAGCGTTCAGAATGACAGTCCACCGCGCTCACGGCGTCCAGCGCTTCCAGTTTCACTCCGCTGTGAGGTCACCGCTCGATATGGCGGCGCCTATTTATAGGCCCGGTTCCTGTTGAACCTCTGCCATTGTTCGTGGTCAATTTACTCAGTGGGACAGAAGACGCTGCATACGATTGTTGTCGAGGCAAGGCGCTATGTGGAAGGCCAAGATGCTCATGCTGGGAGCGGGATGAATGGGGAACTCGGCAATAGCCGTATCTCACGTGGGCATAGTTGAACTTCGCAGGTGACCTAACGGCCGTCTTTTGGCTCTCTTGCTTCTTCACAATGGCCACAGAAGATCTCAGGACGCGGCGAAGAGCGGACTACCCTTTCTTCCTGGAATACCGGACACGATGGTTTGTCGTCCCGTCCTTCCCTTGTAGAGATGCTGAGAGCATGCAGGAGCGACAACGACCAGTATGCCCATATGAACAATTCGATATACTACCACCTCTTCGACTCCATCATAAATGCCTTTCTCTCTGAGCGCTGTGGCATCGAACCGTCCTCATCTCCCCTCATCGGTTTAGTCGTGAAGTCGCAATGCCAGGTAAGCGCACGCCTCCCCTCCCAGCGATCTGAGAAGCCGACGACTTCCCTTCATTTGTATAGTTCTTTCGCCCAGTATCTTTCCCACAGGTGCTAGACTTGGGTATGCAGGTCAAGCAATTAGGACGTAGCTCAGTCGAGTACGAGGTGGGCGTCTTCGAGCAGGGAAAGGACGAGCCAGCCGCAGTTGGAGGCTACACGCACGTGTTTGTCGACAGCAAGTCGCGAAATAGTGCAGCGCTGTCGGCCGAGCTGCGAGGAGGGCTGGAATCTGTGCGGCCGAAGTCGAAGCTTTGATCGAGTTCCCCTTCCCCCTTGCAAAGAGACTATCTGCATTCAGTAACCCGACGTACAAGGATGCCCTGCGATCCAATCGTTGCCCGACGTCGTCGTAAGCCTGATGAGTTGTCCACCGTACACGGCGGATGGCGGGCAGGTCAGCGTCCGCGCGATGCCATGTCAGCGCTTACGGGACAGCGCTCGCGTGAGATTAGATCCGGCACATCGGCTCACTCAGCCGGACGTTTCTCGCACATGCTTTAATCACTGCGATCTGCAGCTTGTATTCCCCCACATCTCTTGTCGAATCCAGTACCTCACTAGAGCCCTCTAACTTATACTCATCATGCACGACCACCCTGAGCTCGCCGCCGACGCCGCCCTGCTTGACTTTCTTACTGGGCCTGCGAATCCCGCCGACATCCGCCGCCGACGCTCTCTTCCGCGGCGCGACGCCGAGCTCGACCCCCTTCTGCTGGCCGCTGCCGCCTCAGTAGGCCCGCACGTCACGCGAAACCACTATGCGCACGACTTCTTTCCAGGAGTTTCCCTTCCGCAAGCCGAAGGGGCTTGGGACTGGAGCAAGTGGAAGGGCGCGGAGAAAACGGAGGAGGACGAGGAGAAGCCACGTCTGCGGTATGTGAGCCGGCAAGCCCCCCGAAGTCAACGCCTTGGGCTTGAGCAGGCGGAGCCACTACCTGACAACGCCGTGGCGACAGAGCAGACACCCACCGATGCGGAGGAGCTAAAAGCGGAGCTCAAGGCCGCAGGAGTCACCACCCCACCTGCTACTGAAGACTTGCCTCCCGTTGAAGTCAAATGCATGGCGCGCGCCCGCATCCCCACACCACACGGCCCCGCCTTCCTCCACCTCTACCACAACAACCGCGACAACAAGGAGCACCTCGCCCTCGTCGTCGACCCCGCCCAGCTCTCCGACGACCCACCCTCCGTGCCACCCATCCGCTCTCGCTCTCTCGATGCCGTCTGGTCCCCCAATGAGACACCAATGGACCGCATCACCCGCGGCGCATACGTCGGCCGCCTATCCCCCTCCACTCAGACCCCGTCCACCCCGGACTCGCATAAAGCCGGGAACCCCTCCGCCGCCCCCGCCTCCGCCCCCCTCATCCGCATCCACTCCGAGTGCTTCACCGGCGAGACCGTCGGCAGCCAGCGCTGCGACTGCGGCGAGCAGCTCGACGAGGCCATCCGCCGCATCGCGCGCGCCGGCCGCGGCGCCGTCGTCTACCTCCGCCAGGAGGGCCGCGGCATCGGGCTGCTCAGCAAGCTGCGCGCGTACAACCTGCAGGACATCGGCCACGACACGGTTGCGGCGAACCTCCTGCTCGGCCACGGTGCGGACGAGCGCGCGTACGACATCGCTGGCGCCATCCTGCGCGATCTCGGGCTCGCCGACGGCGTCCGCGTGCTCACGAACAACCCGGACAAGGTCGCTGCGCTGGAGTCGGAGGGCATGCGCGTCGTCGAGCGCGTCCCCATGGTCCCGCGCAGCTGGCAGGCGCGCTCAGCGGCCATTGCCGGTGCTGAGGACGGATTGCCAGCCACACCAGGGGAAGAGGAGTATGCCCCTGCTGGCGCGACATTGATCGGTGGCGGTGCTGTTCATGGTGAGGACTTGGACAAGTATTTGCGGACGAAGGTGTTGAAGATGGGACACATGCTACCTTTGTGGATGGACGGTGCGCTGGTGCAATAGTCGGAGATGCGCTGTGAAGAGTAGGGGAGATGCAGCAGCGGGCAGTGGGTGCTGGAGCTCAGACTATCATTGCATCGCTATCACTCATATATATCATTCACATAGAAGCAAAAGTACGTTCAGTACTCATACCAAATGTAATCAGCGGTCTTGTATTCATACCGAAGTTGTAAGCACTTTGGCGTGAGCGATATGGTCATAACGAAGACCTTTCCTGCATCTCATGCCCTCTGGTAGGTCATTCTGAATCGAGTGCCCCTGGTTGTCACGAATGTAAGCCTCACAAGTTTTGATAGACTTGGGAGCTCCTGATTATCGGGCAGTACTTCTCAGGCAATATGCAGCAGAAATATGCCCTTCATTCGATGTCGTCGCTGCGTACCTCTGGCGAAGTCTGTCCCGGCCGACCAGTCTGATACTGCTGCTCCCCTTCATCGGCAGACAGTCCGATTGAGTGTGAATGTGGCCAGACCTTGCAGATTCTTGATGATGGAATGCCTGTTTTGGGAGAGAACAAGGGCAGCCAAATGGGGATCGCTGAAATGCATCCAGGAATGAAGATCGGCAGGGATTGGTGGCCGATGAGTACGACCTTGTACAGCGATTAGTTCATAGAAGACATGGACTCCGTGTCTCTCCGAGGGTTATGATCGTCAGCCCCCTGGCTGCGCATCGTAGCCGCACCGGATGCGGTGGGAGTAGGGCCCTTCTTCCGTCAAGGCCGAGCTTGCTTCCAACCACCGTTACTGCGCTCTACCTTTCGTTGAGATATGTGTCGATTGCCTGTCGATTAGCAGCCTAATAGCGCTGCGACTTCACACAGGCCGTCGCCTATCGTGCCGTCTACAAAGAAGTCAACGTCATGGCGGACAGCGTCCATGTCCTCAGTCGGGTCTTCCGTCGAACGCCGCACGTATATCGTGCGGATGCCACTGGCCGGGGTGAGCAAGCATGCAGAGGTCGCAGGGAAAGACAAACAGCTTGTTAGCGGCTCGCAAGTCGTATGCGTGAGCGGCAACCATGACCGCTTCCGTGGGTGCGCATTCCAGCATCTCGAGCGCCTTCTCGTAGATCCGTGGATCAGGCTGTCGTGAGTTGGTCCAAGATGCCCTTCGTAAAGCTACATAACTGACCTTGGTATATCCAAGTAGCTTCGACGAGAAGAGCGCGTCAAAATGGATGCCAGCAGAGCGAACTATGTCGAGCTGCAGCTTGGTCGTACCGTTCGCCAAGACGACGCTACAGGGCGTTAGCCGCCTGGAAGCTCGCCTGTAGAGGGTAGCTCACGCCGGATACTTCGCAGAAATCCTGCGCAGACCATTGGCGCTGTCCGGCCAGGCTAGCGAGCAGTCAGGTGGGCTTCAGGGCAGACATTGAGGCGTTTGAGTACGTAGCTGATGGTGCCAGGCAGCGACGAGACGCGCGCGGACGTCCGCGTCCCAGTCGTCTTCTGACACGCCACGATCAGCGAGAAGCGCGTTCAGGACGTCGCGGTGTATTTCGTCAATGTCAGGGGATTGCTGGCCCGAGAGCGCTAGGATGCGTTCGAAGAAGCCGGCGCGCCAGTCGGTCGCAAGCACCTCGTAGTCGTTCGGATGGAGGCCAAGTGCGTGCGGGCAGTCGTGGAGGGCGGCGACGATGGAGGACTTCCAGTCGACGCAGGTGCCCATCAAGTCGAACAGGACGACTTTGATGCCTGCGAGCGTCATGACCGTGCGAAGAGAGTGGCGGAGGTCACTTGATTCCCCGGCGACGTCATGCACGTGGATGGATGCGGGGAAGCGTGCGCCGGTACAGAATGCGTGCGACGGAAGCTGGCTCGTCTCTTGCTTCTCTCCTCGACGCTCCAAGCTCTGCTCTGGGACTTGGTTGGCCCGCATTCTCCCATCGCCAGCTGCTGCGGATGCGCAACTAGCCAGCCCCCGCCCCACGCAGCCCGCCAGTCATGTTCATTCAGGTCACAAACGCACCCCCACCATTGAAGCGCGCCACACCCAAAATAGGCGGCTCAGAGGGAGGTGCGTACCGCGTGCTCCGCAGGGACCGCTTCTGTCACCCCGCCCCGCTCCTGGACGAGGAACAAAACCCGGGCGGCAGCTGATTTCACCTCTTTCCTTCAGGCTTCATCGCACTTGTGGTTGTTCTTGCCGTGGTCGTCGTCGTGCTTTGCACCGCCGTCTTCATCCTCCTTCGCGACCACAGCCAGTCTGACGAGGAACGTCGCGCGCGCCGCCACCGACACACCCAGCTCCCTGCCTCGGCATACGACTTCAAGTACCGCGCGGCTACTGATATGTCGACCACTACACCCTCCCCATCGGTCCTCGATCGCATCCGCCGTCTCGTCCAGGGACGCAAGCGCAACCAAGAGGCGACGCGCATGCGTGGTTTCGTGCAAGCGGCAGGCGATGAGTGGGACGACGACACGAGCGACCTCCGCCACAATGGCAAAGACACCGCGTACGATGGGACCCCACGCGACACGCCCTTTCGGCCACCGAAGGGCTCGTATGCGACCACCGTATCCGAGTCCTCCGTACATATTCACGACTCCGAGACGAGAGAGACGGCGACACCTCCCGGCTTGGGGGATGCTACTCCTCGGTCGCACTCCCCTCAGCCAATGGAAGGTTACACCGGGCGAGAAGAGTCCGCGCCGCGCAGGCCTCATCCCTCAAGCCGACCCTTCTCCACCGAATCAGCACATTCGGTGCAGTCCATGCAGTCTATGCGGTCGCTCGAGAGCGGCACGCGCTTCATTGAGGGCCTGTGATCTCATCGCGCAGGTGCGTTCGCCTGTCAGTTGCCCTTCCCATTGGTAGCTGACCGACCTCTAGCGCCGACACCCAACACGGCAGCACCGACGATCTCCCATAAGCCACCCCATGACCCTCGTGATTGTCGAGGTGCCAGAACCCTCCCTCTCACGACCGCTCCAGGACACCCATTCAGTATACGGATGACCGCCCCAAGGTGGCGTCTCACGAATGACCTTCGCTGAGTATCTCATGCATTGTTCTCCATGATCACGTCTCCTCACGATCTCTGTATGCGTACCTTTCATCGGGCGCTGTATCCTTAACCCTCGCCTCGGACTCTGTATGTACATTCAGTACCCGAATTCGGCCAGCATACGTGCGCCGTATGTGTAGTATATACGCAGCCGAATCGGCTATGCACGCTCTCTTGGAATTCATCGACTTGTAAATACAATCTTAGAAGCTTCAAGGGTGTTCAGAAATTTACGAGGGGAGGGGAGTGGACAGTTTAAGATGCCGAAGGGCACAGAAGTGGAGCACAATCCGTTTCACAAACCCTTTTGTACATCTGTACTACGTCCGAAGGCAGCCTTTCACTGGGGGTGGCACAGATATCAAACCTACGAAGCCTCAGCTCCAACTACGATATAGGCGCCGCTGGCCCTGGCGATACCAGCTCCCTCAGCTCGCGCAATCTCTGCTGCGCGGGGCCAGGACGACTGAATATGTCTATAACGCCTTCGCGCATCTCCATCCAGTGCGACGCGTGAGAGTCGACTTCGCGTAGCTGGGGAAACACGGACAGCAGGAATTCGGCGAGCCTTTGGCTATCCTGCCATTCTGTACCCCCAAGAAATAGCTCTCTGAGTGCATGTTGGACCACGGGAGTGGTGATGGGACTGGGAGGAACGGTGGACGCGTCGAAAGACAGCTCGAGCACGCGCAGACGAGGGCAGTGGGTGGCGAGCGCGTACAACGCTGCCATCGTCGTCCGAATAGGGATTTCATTCTCTGCATGCGGCGGATACGTGCGCGAAAGCCTTCCACTGAAGCGTAGTTCTTCTAGGTGAGGCCACGCCTGCGCGAACGCGAGTACGTCCGCATCGTCGACGTTCACCCATCCGCGTGGGGATATCTCGAGCTCGCGAAGATTGCGCAGCGCCATGAGTGGGGCGATGTGGTCGCGCGTCAGCTCGTGGTCGATCTCGGCATGTGATAGGATGGCCGGGCTGCGAGTTCGGGCGCTCAGCGCGATGAGGCGCAGGCTGGTTATCAGGGCGGGATTGAGAGACTGGCCGAAGATTTGGAAGAATGGCACGAGAACATCGGCGGGTAGAAGAGCGTGCGGACGGTATCTCACGCGCAAGGTCTCGAGAGGGAGTGAACTGCAGAGCTGGCGCCAGAAAGAAAGGATACCTTCATCCAGTCGGCTGTGGTCTGGAAGATCATCTCTGTTTCGGACATTCATTCTCGACCCGTACAGAGCGACATTCCCTATGTTCAGATGCCGTACATTGGGAAATGTGGCGAGCTGCCGCACGCAGTCCGGTGTCGTGTTGAGGAAGCCGACGTCGTTCAAGGCAGGACAAGAGCGCATCAAAGGTTCGAGGGCCGACATTTCCATGGGGCGAATCATGAGCTGTTGGATCCAAAGCTTTCTCAAGGACGCGAGCTTCCGCCTAGCGAGGGGGTTCAACGCATTCGCCAACGTGAGCGCAGAGTGTTTGTTGAGAGACTTGAGATCTAGTGTCAGACAGGTAATCCCGGGGGGAAGCCATATCATCTGATCGCGTTGCAAGGACTGCGGGCCTTCGACCGTCCAGTAAACGTCGGTAGCGTTTGGATACAGAGCCAGCCCTATCCCCCGTTTCCGTGTGTACTTCATCCATTGACGGAGGAAGTTGTCGGAGAGCGCGAATTGGGGTGGGCACCCGTTCCGCTGATTCAGCTCGACGTTGAGTACGCGCACGCGTTTCGTGTAGTAGTAGATCCTGTCCCATTCTTTGTCTGAAGGCGTATATCGCATAAATTCCTATGCAGCGCCATTCAGTCGGATCGACGAAAACAAGGACTTGCAGGGACCTACCAATGTGACATCGTCTTCGTCCTCCATTGTTACTATCGAATCGGGGGGAAGGACACCGAGGATTGCAGTGTCCGCGATCTGCAGCGCCCAGAGCTCGTCGAGCACGGGCTCGAGGAGATAGCGGCATGTTTGGGCGAGGTCGGCTTTCGAGCGTGAGTCCGCATACTTGCAGATCAAGGAGAGCAACTCTGGGATCTGCAGAGCTCGATGCATAGCTAGTTGAGCGATGAAGTAGATAGCTCGATGATAGGCGGAGACACTCAAGCACCTATAGGGCGGATGTTCGGGCCGGATAAATCAACGTGTCACGGACTCACGCCCGTGACACTTCCGCACGCGTCGCGACGGTCGCGTTCCTTCCTTGAATCCTTCATTCATGATGCTTTCGGCGCTGCAGAGATTGGACAAATACACCATTTCCCTCATATGCGGATACGCTACCCCGCAAACACAAGCCACCCTCGCTCGGACTTGTCGCTTCTTCAGCGAATCGGCTCTGAATGCGCTCTGGAAAGAGCGATCACTACCCAACTTGTTTCTCAGTGTCCTGCCCCATAACACAGTACGGCTCACCGAGAAGGATGGGTATCTGGTTATGGAGGTATGGGCCGCGCTCTATACTCATTGGCCATACTGATCAGCTTCGCCAGCTGAATCCCGATCGGAATGTCCCTGACGATGACCAGTGGTGCAGGGTGGCCATGTACGGTGTTCGCATCAAGTCAACAGCAACTAGCGGTGAAGGACCCGATGCGCTTGCTGTCCACTTTTCCGAGGACATTCTGTCTCTTTGGTCGTCATACACCCAGCGCAGAGGAATGAGTCGCGCCTTCTGTCCTCGTGCGACCGAACTACACTGGAATATCCGGGACCCTCAGTCGATGGGACGAGAAACTCCATTCATCCTGTCCAATGTCCTTGTACGTCTTACGGTCAGCGACCATGTCCCTGCACATCTGCGCTCCGCGTTCGTCGCGACACTTCCAGCTCTGGCGATACCTACACTTAAGAGACTCTCGATCAAGAATAACAACCGCGACGAAGCAATTCAACTGGACCCAGCTGTATCGTCCTTGGTCCGCTCATGCCCGGCCCTTGAAAGGGTTTCTCTGCATCATGCTTCGGGAGCATGCATGCATGCACTCTCCGAGCTGACTGCTCTGCGCTCAGTAGAGGTTTCGACCTTGATGAACATTTCATGCAGGGCTGATGGAGGCCCCTACTTCCCTGCACTCATAGACTTCTCTGGCATGGCGAACCTTCGCGACGTTCTACCGCTTATAGGGATGCTCAAACATGCTCAGAGCCTTCAAAAACTGAACATTTTCTATCTTATGTTATCGGAGGGGCACCCTGAGCGATACTTCTCACTGCTCGTTGCTGCGGTCGTACGTGGTTGTGGTGCCAAACAGCTGTCTAACCTGTCTTTGGGGGACTATACTCCTCAAGACAACCTATACAGCCTCGCTCTCAACCATATACGTCCTCTTCTGGTCTTCAGTCGTCTAGAGACGCTGTTCTTGACTTGGCCTGGATATGCGGATTTCAGCGATTACCAGATGCATACTATCGCCAAGGCCCTGCCCTTGCTCAAGTCCTTAAGAATGATACCCCGCGTAGGGATGACCCCGAACGACCAATCGACCGCCGAGTCTTTGACCCCTCCCGCTATTCGCATCACCCCAGAATCCTTGCTATCCCTTGCCTCCCATTGTCCACGGCTAGAGCACCTCGCCATGCCGCTGAATGCATCGCCGCTTCTCACTTCCCTCGAAGCTCACCCTGGTAGGGGCATCGTGCAAGGACGTCTGCGCAACTTGTCTCTAGTGGGACCCGATGGCGATGCACTGTCGCAACCACCGACTATGGTCTCCCTCGCCCTGTTCCTGTCCGACGTCTTCCCAAACTTGCGATTGATACAAGCGCAGAACGCACCTTCTTCTTTCGCGTCAAGTATTTCGGGGATGTTACATGTGATGGCACTTGTGCGCGATAGGGAGAGGAGAGGACAACTGCATGTTATGCACTTTATATGAGGGGTAAATGTCGTTATATATTCCTCGTACAACGAGCGATGTAGTATGCTACTCGACTCGTATCATGGCTATTCCAACCCGGTCATCGAGATCGAATCGCGCAAAGTTCAACTTCAACATGATCCAGCGAGCGCACATGACCGCATGACTGTCCAAGCAGGAGATCCGATTTTGGGTCGAGGGTTGACGTTGGGTGATCGCTCGAACGCTTCTTAGACTGTGACCACCATGGCCTCGTCCAGCGACAGTGACCAGCCTGCGGGCATCCCCATGTCCTCTTCCAACATCACCGCGCCCACTCCCCAGAACACGCCCCTCAACCACGCCCCGATCACCAGTGGGCTCTCCCGCCCCACCGTCGCCGCGATCAGCGAGGACGCCGAGGGCGAGGAGGCCGAGGCGGGGCTGTCGGGGAGCGCGGTCGCGGGCGCGCTGCAGTCGATGGTGACGAGCCGCCTCGGCTCGCTCGTGGGCGCGAGCAGCGGCTACGTCGAGAGCCTGCCGGACGATGTCAAGCGCAGCGTCGAGGCGCTGAAGGGCATTCAGACCGAGCAGGACGCGCTGCTCAACAAGTTCAAGTGGGAGGCGCTCGAGCTCGAGCGGAAGGTGAGCGCTGTCGCGTCCCATCGCGATCGAGATGCTGATGAAGATGGCCGATCGTGTAGTACAACGCGCTTCAGCAGCCTCTGTACGACCGCAGAAAGGCCATTATTACCGGTGCGGCCGCGCCGAAGGAGGATGAGGTGAAGAAGGGCGCGGAGCTCTTCAAGGAGGAGGATGAGGACTACAAGGAGTCCGTCGTCGAGGGCGAAGCGGGTATGTTGGCCATCGCGGCGAGCCGACGCGTGTCTGACGTCGTCACAGGACCCTCTGCGATCCCCTCGTTCTGGCTCAATGCCCTCCGCACACATCCGGGCCTCATGGAGCTCATTACTGAGCGCGATGAGGAGGCGCTTAAGTGGCTAACGGATATCCGCGTGGCCAACTTGCCGTTAAAAGATACTGACGAAGGTGCGGGAATGCGCTTGTGTCAGCGGCGCCGGCACTTACTCACTAACCTTTCCAGAACTCAAGAAATTGGTGTCAATACCCGAGGAGTCTGCCTCGAGTCCGGGGTATAGCCTATTGTTCTACTTCAACGCCGCAGAGAACCCGTACTTCTCAAATGACGTGCTGGTGAAGACCTACTTCTACCAGCCGACTGTCGATGATCTGGGCGACTGGAGTAAGTTTTCCGCCAAATCAGCACCATGAGCGTCGCGCTGAAGATATATCAGTCTACGACAAGGCGATCGGGACGAAGATCGACTGGAAGGAGGAAGACATGGATCTTACCAGGGAGTGGGAGGTCAAGAGGCAAAGGAATAAGAGTGAGCTCTGATGCACGAATGTTCAAGTGACAAGGCGCTTAATGAGCTGGCAGGCACCAATCGTACACGTCTCGTGCGCAAGGCGAAGCCCACACAGTCATTCTTCAACTTCTTCGACCCGCCTCTCCCGCCCAACTCTGACCAGGCTCAGGTGAGTGGTCGTTTACCCAGTGCCGAGTTCCATATGCTGATTTGGATATAAGACCGAAGAAGAGGCTGAGGCGATGGAGGAGATTGACGAGCGATTGGAGATTGACTACCAGATTGGCGAGGACATCAAAGAGAAGGTCAGTTCACCTATAGTTCTGTATCGGGGTTCACGCGCTGACGGAAACCAAGGTTGTCCCGCGAGCCATTGACTACTTCACTGGCAAGGCCCTTGCCTTTGACGACTACTCTGAGTCCGAAGACGAGGATGACTACGAGACGGAGGGGTCGGACGAGACTGACGATGACGATGATGACGACCTCCCATCAAGGCGACGTCCGGCCAAGAAGGGTGGCAAGGGTGCTGGCAGCAACGTCAACCCCGAGGAGTGCAAGCAGCAGTAAAGGAGCTCTCGGTCATCCATTTCAATAAACATCACTCGCATGAATTGCATGGAATGCTGGGTCGTTGGGTAGGTCGCTGTATAAGCTAATGTACCAATTTGTCTCTTTGTTATCTTGTCTCCTCGTGTGGGCTGCTCGAGATCATTCTGCCTGACGCTGTCTTTCTGCTGCTGTAACGGAAACTTTGCGCTTCGTCGGTACCCCGAATCGGATCCTTGATCCCTCGTGTAGACCCTTAGGCACTGTACTTCACTCAAATATGACTCTGGTTCGTCTGAACAATGCACCATCGCCGCCTTCGCGTTGTGGGTCCACGGCAGAATATTTCCTATTCTGGCGCCGGTGCATGGCCCGCTTCGCGGCTTCTCCACCCTGCCGAAGCGCAGTAGGCGCTACTGCGCAAATTAATCGTGCACTTTCCACTCTCGTCCACAATAGCCAGCTCACTAGACTTGCTCTCTGTGGCTTGTACGACCTTCGATGATCTCGAGGGGAGGCTCGATGAATCCTCGGGACTCGGCCGGCGAGGCGTCGCCGATCCGGTCGCTACGGGTGATATGAATACTGACATGCGGTGTGTTTCGACGGCTTGTTCCCTCCCCCTGCCCTTTTATATCTTAGCTGCTTGGCCAGCTCGTCTCCTGCGACCGGTCGAGACCCGAAAGCTTTCTGTTGCTCTTTCACCTCTTGACTTTGTCTTCCTTCACCTTTTCCAACTCTTGATCCGTCCACGAACGTCCCCGTCACTCCTTCAGCGTCCCATTCCCCGTACACCTCTCGATTAATCGCGCGCGTACACACACCCAACATGTCGGACTACAAGAGCGGAATGGCCGCAGCGCTTGAGAAGAGCGAGGCGCGCTCGCGGCGGGCGAAGAAGATCGTGCGTTGTGCTCGTATGCATGCGGTTGTGCTGGGCTAACGGGCTGTGCTGCCAGGTCATCGGCAGTGTCGTCGCCCTCGTCGTGATCATCGCACTGGCCGTCGGTCTTGGTGTCGGTCTCTCGCGCAACAACAAGTCCTCTTCCTCTGGCAGCAAGGGCGGAGCGACCAACCCCGAGTCGTCAGACTCGGTCGGCAGCGACCCGTCCAACTTCGTCAAGGACGACCGCTTGCACCAGTCCTTCTACGGCATTGCTTACACGCCGGAGGGCTCGATCATGCCGAACTGTGGCGCTACGCTTGGTGAGCGCGACGTGTCAGACAGGCTACTTGCAGGCTAATGTGGCGCGCAGAGAATGTCATCAAGGATATCCAGGTGGGCAGAGAAAGCCGTCGTTTTGAGATTCCCGATTGACACGTTGCGCAGCTTATGTCGCAGCTAACGAAGCGTGTGCGCTTGTATGGCGCGGACTGCAACCAGTCGGCGCTTGTGGTACGTCCTCGAGACCGAGTTCCTTGCAGCCTGATCTAAGCATTGAATTGCTTCTCACAGCTGGAGGCCATCCAGCAGACCAAGGTCGAGTAAGTGCTTCTGTGCCCGCTGAAACCTCAATGAGTTGACTCGTGGCCTGCAGTATGCAAGTGTACCTCGCCAACTACGACGTTCCTGGCGACTCGGACGCGTATACGCGCCAGCGTGATACCCTCAAGGAGGCGATCCAGACCTACGGCACGGACCATATTGCGGGCATCACCGTGGGCAACGAGTACATCCTCAAGTAAGCGCGCGTCCTGCTCGTAGGAGGGACTACAAGCTGATGAGTGGTGCAGCTACCTCAACGACAATGGCGGCACGGACCCCAATGACTCTGTCGGCAACGCGGGCGCCAAGCTTCTCATCGCCGACATCGATGACACCAAGCAGATGCTGAGCGACCTTGGCGTCGACCTCCCGGTTGGCAACTCTGATGCGGGCAGCTACTTCAACGACCAGGTCCTTGAGAGCGTTGACTACGGCGTGCGTATTCCTATTGGTGACGCTTAGTGGGCATCGAGCTCATTTTTTCCAGATGTCGAACGTTCACGCTTGGTTCGCGAACACCACGGCGGATGACGCAGCATCATGGGTGTTCTCGTTCTTCGAGGAAACCAACGTCGAGCCCGCGTCGCAGCTGAGCAACAAGCCGCAGATGTACATTGCGGAGACTGGCTGGCCGACGGTGAGGAATTTGGCACGGTTATACTATGGACACAGATTGAATATACCCACAGAAATCGTCTGACGAGGGCAATGCCAACAACGGTGCTAGCGATGCATCCGTGGCCAACCTTCAGGTGGGCCTAGAAGTAATGAGCCTTTCGACATTCTCTCTGACCTAGCTTCCAGATCTTCCTTGACGACTTTGTCTGCCAAGCGAACGCCAACAACACTGGCTACTTCTTTTTCGAGGTCAGTGTAGAGTCTTACTGAACACTTAATGGTACACACATTGCTGACGGAGCATATCAGTTCTTCGATGAGGAGTGGAAGGATGAGATGTACGGCGGCGTTGAGGGCTGGTGGGGTCTCTTCACGAAGGAGTACGTTGCTTCAGTCCTGCACGATGCACACGATGCTAAAGCTTTCTAGCCGCCAACTCAAGGACCTGACGATCCCCGACTGCGCGGCGCCCTAAGCGTGCCAACCTGCTCGTTATATATTGGTCTGCCGCTCCGTTCGTCCCCCCTCCCCCACTTTCCCTGCCTGCCCCATCCCACCCCGCTTTATGTGACAGTCATCGCACCGCTATTCCACCGCTAAGCAGACTTTCCGTACTTGCACACGATTAATTTTTCGTCCTGTCTATACGGCCTATCCGCATGCTATCCTCCCGCCCACCTTAATGACTACGTACGCGCGGTTGCTGGTGACGTGTGTGGTTGCTTTCTGCTCCTGCAGCTGCATGACTGTACTTGCTGCTGCACTCGCTCGCCTGCTGGCCACCGCGTTTACGTGCTCGCCCGCTACTATACGCGCTCGATCACTTGCTATTCCAACGGACATGCTTCGAGAGTTACAGGTTCCTACTCTCAGCTATCAGACTCGCTTTGTACACGGACTTTCGGGCATTGTATGGGTACCACGGTATACATCGAATGGGAACCATTGAATGGACTTGGCCTGATGCTAGGGATGTACATCGGCCGTAATTTATACGAAAACAGCGAATTTTCTTCTGGTTTACCTGCGTCGAGGGCTTCGAAGTTGCACATCTTCAAGCCAGATTACTTTCACACTCGAGCTTACGCATGTCAAAGTCGTTCCATCCTCCTGCAGTAGTAGTAAATAGGTACAACACAAGAAACATGGGTTGAAACCATCACAACATTATCCTGAACCGTACTCTACTTATCCCCCCCTAAAACATATTCGCCAACTTGCTCGCCGCCTCCTTTGCGTCTAGCCGCGGGCGCCCAGGGTTCACGCGCACCGATGCAGATGCGAAGGCGGGCTTGAACTGGCCTAGGGGGTCCAACCCGTTCTGCAGGGAGGCGGGGTGCTGCCCGGAGCTGGAAGGGACGGTGCTGCCGCCGCCAAGAGGGGCCCCGAGGAGTGGGTCGGAGGCGCCATTGGTGGTGGTTGGCGCGCCGAGGGGACCTAGGGGACCGGGTACGGCGCTCGGGTGCTGCACGATGGCGGATGCAGAGAGCGGCGGGCCGGAGGCAAGCGGCGAGGGCGAGGGCTTGACGAACATGGACTTCGTGCCATCGAAACGGCCGCCAAGTGGGGGACCATCCTGCTGAGGGCGCGGGCTCACAGCAGGGGTGAGCGATGACGGGGAGGAGGGCCCGGCGCCGGGCGACTGGGGTGGTTGCGAGCTGGAGCCAGCGCGCGTCGGCGTTGGAGTCGACAGCAACGGATCAGCGCGCGCGGCAGGACCCGACGGTGATGGCGAGGGCGGCGCCTCGTTCGAGTATATACCCGTCGTCGAAGCTGAAGACGAGGGCGGTTCCGGATACGATGGACGAACCGGAGATGGCTGCGCGGAGATTGAAGCTGCACGGCTGGGACCTATGGACGCGCTTTGCGGAGGGGTCTGTATCTGAGGAGGCATGCGCGACGATGTCGCAGGCGCTGACGGAGGGGGTACTGGTGGCTTTGAGAAGTCCTCCAAGGGGGGTATAATGGTGGGGCGCGGGACACCATTTGTCGTGGGAGGCGCGGGCTTGTCTGCGTTGTTGACGTCCGTACGCAGGGCTTCCAGCTCTCGGAGGAGCTGACGTTCATACATGATGGAGGATCGAGCATGCTCGATGAGCGCGGTCATGATGTCGTCGTTCGCGTAGCGGTTATGGGTTTCCAGGGCGCGATGCAAGTTTTGCGAGATGCCTTCCGCTCGCCGGGCAAGTACTTGCTCGTACTTATTTGCCTGAAGCATTCGTCAGTACACTGCTGCAATGACAACATGCGCAAGACGTACCTCCTCCATGTCTTCGAGCGCGTCGTCGACCTTGTCTGGCCGGATATTCGAGCTCGCCTTTAAGCGCTCAATCTGCCTGCGCTTCGAGATAGTCGTCTTCACTGCGGCCTGATATTCCTCCAACACTCCAGTGCGCATCTGGAGCGTCTCCTTGGCCGACCGCGCGTTCATGCCTTGGTAGCCAAGGGAGTCGCCGATTACAACGCACTCGCTTATAGCTTGCGCCTGATCGAGGTCAGCAACGCTGTGCCATGTCCGACCAATCTTGCGGAAGGCATTGGCAAGGGGAGGGTGGGCTTCAGTGATCGCGACGTTGATGAGTTTGTTGCCCATTTCCGAGTGAGCTCCTGCGAGGGCTGCGCAACTGTGAGCGGCTGCAGGTATTCTTAGGCATTTGACACTCACTTTTACGCGCCAATGCAAGTTTGTCGACTGCGCGTGCCGTCTCGAAGAACTGCCCCTCCAGCTTGGTGAGCTCGAACCGGGCGCGTTGCAACTCCTCGTCCTCATCAGGCACGCCGCGTCGGATGAGGCTGAAGCCGGAGGAGGTCTTCCGGCGTGGTCGAGGGGTGGGCTGGTAGCCGAAGTCACTCTCAATGAACGACCTGAGATCCTCATCTGCAAGCAGGATCGGGTCCTCGCAGATCCTCGTCATCCACCGCTGCAGCATGATTCGCACGAGCCTGTCATCCTCCTCATCCGTCGGCGCCGATGTCTGCGCAAGAGGGAGGGCAGGGACGATTGTTTGCGGGTTGCTGTGTACGATGCTCTCGTAGAACTGTTGGAACTCGAGGTAGGAGCGCGACACATTGCGGTACGTGGTGCCGGTGAAGTTGGAGAGGTTCGTCTGCGCGTCGAACTTGATGAGGATGTCGCGCCGGTTGCGGTCGAGTCCGGTGATGCGCACGCGCAAGTAGGGGTCCCCGCGCTCGAAGCGCGTCCCATCCGAGGCCGTCGTCTCGCGCGGGGAGATCAGTCCCGCCTCGGGCTGGCCGTAGATTTGCGGCTGCTTCCCGAACGGGCCATTCGCCGGGCCCTTCTCGGGCGTCGGGGGCTTGGGAGACGAGCCGCGGCCTAGGTGGGGGATGGCTGCAGACTGTCAGCGGGGCAGCCGACGCGGACACGGCCGAGGACTGACGTGAGTTGGGGAGGTGGGGCGTCGTCGGCCACGGCGGCGGCTCCTCGTTGCTGCCGCCGAACGCGGCTGCGGACGAGCTGAGAGGGTCAAACATGGTGAGAGGAACGGCGACGACGGTGCTCGTCCGGCGTTTCTTGAGCTTGCCAATGGCGCCCGGAGGAGTACAAGGTCAAGATGTTACCTCCGTATGCGCCGTTACATAACACCTCGGCCGTCAGCAAGCCACGCGGCGTGGACCCACAGTTCAAGTCGAAGTCCCGATATGTTTTACAGAAAAGAAGCTACAGATGAGACCAGCTCGTTGAGGCTAGTGGGTATGCAATATAGGTACAGATGAAGCAGGTCTGAAGTATACAACTGAGGGATGCACAGTCCAAGAAATATGCAGTCGTTCATGTTCGTTAGCGACGCTCCTCCGATGGTGCGTCCCATCCTCCCTGATAAGATGACCAGCCTGACCCCGAGGGATACATACCAGCCGTATTGGAGCTCAAATCCTCGCTCTCGGCAGCCCACCCGCCGCCCCAATTCGATCTCGGCTGCTCAGTCGGCGGCAGGCTCTTCATTGCGGGACTCGCCAGTGGAGACACCTGCGCCGACGGATGCTCCGTCTGCGCGTAGGGCGAGTGCATGGGATGCGCATAGGGAGAGTGCTGGGCATGCATGTATGGGGAGTGCTGCGGCTGGGTCCAGGATTGCTGTGGTTGGGACAGAAGGGAAGGCTGAGAATGGGTATACGGCGACTGCGTGTACTGCTGGTAGTATTGCTGCTGATCCCAGGTCGTATTCTGCGCCCATGTCGTTTGCTGAGGTGGCCACACGCCAGGGTTGTAGCCTGCTTGCGCAGGCTCACGCGAAGCATGAGCAGTCCATCCTGTCTCCGCCCATCCCGTGCTCTGGTAAGTTGGGTATTCGATAGGCTGTTGCTGATGCTGTCCATAAGCTGGCTCGTTCGGCGCCGGCAGCATGACCGGCGGAGGCTCAGGCGAGTCTTGCGTCGTCCAATCCATCGTCTCCGGATACTGTAACGTCTCCCCCTCGTACTCTGATGGCCACTTCTCTTGCGCTTTGGGGGCG
Organism: Schizophyllum commune H4-8; assembly: GCF_000143185.2. Lineage (NCBI taxonomy): Eukaryota > Fungi > Basidiomycota > Agaricomycetes > Agaricales > Schizophyllaceae > Schizophyllum > Schizophyllum commune. The sequence goes on from NW_026089542.1 coordinate 2,195,302, forward strand.
TCGATAGCCGCAACCACGCCCTGCCGTCCTTCCGCCCTCGTCCATGAAATGCCGCCCGTGTCTTCAGGCTGTTGGTGGTGGTATGGCTGGGCGATTATCAGCTGAGGTCGTGGGCGACAGAGAAGAAGTGGTCTTGCCTGCCAGTCGCTGCAATCGTAGCCCATGCCTTCGGTCGTTAGTGGCGCCCAGTTCTGCTGTGGATTTTGCTGTGCAGATGCGTCGCGAGCGGCTGGTTGGTTCTCGACTTGAGCCGTTGGCTGGATCTGCTGGTGGTGCTGATACCCCTCAGCGTAGCTAGCTGGGATGGGGGCATGCACAGCTGCAAAATGGGGCGAAGAATGACCTGAGCTTACGCCCGAGGCAAAAGAGTACTCGTGCTGATGCACCGGAGGCGTCTGGTGAATAGGCGGCGCCCTCTGCACTGGCAGTGATATCGTCTCTCTCCTGCCGTGTGTCGGTCGCGCACCAATGCCGCCCAGGCTCCCACCCGAGGCAGCGAAGGGGAACAACGGCCCCGTACCGTCCCACCCGACACCAGGCTGCCCAACTTTCCCCACTCCGAAAGGAATCGATATGGGCGCGCTGCCGGGGGGCGCTGCGCGTACGACGTTCTGCGGTGTTGTGCTCCCGCTGCTGCTACCTCCGTCCCCATCGGACTCCTCTTCCTCCTCACGGCGAGCGATGAAGTCTGGGACGCGCGTCGAAGTAGACGAAGATGAAGACGACGACGATGATGAGCCCTTCTCCACTGGCGGCGCTGACGATGCGCGTTTGAACATCTCCGTGAGCGGGACGGTGCTGAAAGGATTGCGCTCGGACTCTTGCACGGCTGCAGTTTGCATGACGGGCGACGCATATGAAGTGGCAGGTGACGTCAGGGGCGATAGAACTGTCGTCGCAGGCGACATGGTCGGTGTGCGAGGCGCCGTTGTCGGGAAGGGTATGGGGTGCAAGGGCACTGAGGAGGCATATGGATCATTAGACGAGTCTCGAGGTGCTTTCTTGGGACTCGACGCGCTGCGGGGGTCGTGGAAGAAGCGGATGTTCAGTGGACCCTGTGTGGGCGCCTGCAGGGGCTGTGTGGATGCGGTAGACGCTGCTGCCTCGCTTAGCACTGGCGAGCTGAAGGAAGACTCGGGGGTCGACGGTGGTCCGTCCCATTGCGCCTGCTCCTGCTGCTCAGAGCTAGACGCGACAGTGGCGAAAAGACCTCCAGACACGCTCGCCTCGCGACCCTTGCCCTTGTCCTGCCTCTTGCGAGGCGGGGAGACGCCCGCATTGCGCCCACGCAATGGGTCGTGCTCGTCGGATGTGGAGAGCTGGGCGACCTTCGCGGAGCGTTTGCGAGGACTTTCTGGAGGTTGAGGAACGGGGCGAGAGACGCCGCTCAGATCAACACTCCTCCCACGCCCTCGACGCGAAGGGGTCGACCTTGAACGCGTAGACGTCGCCAGTGACCTCGAGCGCACTCGGCCAGACGCCGCATCAGATGGTGGCGGAGGGACAAGGTACTGTCGCGTCGTGGGTACTGGAAAAGTTTGACGAGCATCCTGTTGATTCAAGGAAGGAGATGTCGATGGTAAAGCTGAAGGCTGCTCCTCGGAAGGAATATTGCCAGTAGGAGCATCGAGCAATATTTGGGGCCCTGGGAATTCGTACACGTTTGCCGAGGATGAGGCGTTCTGGCTCTCTTCTTGTGCGGCGCTTTCCTCTGTGCGACTTCGCGAAGCTGCTGCGGTGTCCTTGCTGCTGCCTTCGCCTCTGTCATGATTCCCGCCGCCCCCGTCTTTGATCCTGCCCTTGCGCGGTCGCGGGCCCGAGGGTTGCCCAAGGCCGGCCGCGATTTGCTGTGGCTTGAAGCGCCAATCTGGGTAGCGCCGACGGTGCTCCTCTTGTGCGAGGGCTGCCCTGACTTCCCATTCTTTGCGCTCGTGCGCTGGCAGAGCGCGCCAGGCTTGCCCTGCGGAAGTATCAAGAAATGTGGCACAAAACTTTAGAGTAGCGAACGCACCAACAAGCTTGCCAAGACGATCCTTCTTTCCTCCACTGCCTGCTTCAAGTTGGTGTGTACGCACGAAAGAGGCGCGAAACAAGATGAACGCGTTCGGCGCTCTGGGGATGTAGTCCGGGTCTTGAGCGCGTCGTCTGTTCGTTCGACCACCGCCAATAAACGCGTCGTTGGGATAGAGCGAGACGAGCTCTCCGCCTGAAGGGGGACCCGAAGAAGCAGTTGTGAAGGAAGGGAAAGCAGTGGGGAACGGTGCCGTCTGCTGAAGACCGCCTTCGTACGGAGTCATGTCTGTGTTGAATGTAAAAGTCATGGATGGAGGCGGGTCAACTAGAGGTGGGGGGCCATCGTCTACTTCATCGGGCGCGTCTTCTCCGTCGTCTTCTTGGTGCGACACCTGCGCACTGAACAGAGGACGGGTCGCGTCTTGCGATTCGCCGGGACTTCGTGCAGTAGTCTCCTTGGACATGATCGCGAAAGCAAGAGTGCAGGCTACGTCGGGGGCGGTGTCCCCCGTGTTCAGCGCACTGTTCCCTCGTGGAAGAGGGCAAGACGTACAAAGAACAGCGAGGGAGCGGCGGTAATAGTGAGGCGGGCGGGGCTAAAAGCAACATTCCCACAAGCTGGCGAATACTCTCCGGCTTCGTCATCCTCTCACACGACGAGCATCGATCCGGGCGCTTCGTATATGATCCAGCACGCCGCCTGGATGCGCAGGGTGGACGGAATCAGTGTGGGATCAAATGAAAGGGCCCGGAGACTTGCCGTTTATCGTGATCCCTTTCTGCCCGCCTTTGGCAAGCACGCGCCTGGCTATCGGATCTGAGTCCGATATGGACCAGCAGGCACGAGGGGGACAACACGTTGCACGACGGCAGGAGACAAGAGCCGTTGCTCCCATAATCACAAATATGGCGCAGTCGGGGAACGTGCTGTCACCTCCGCATGTGATCGTGACATGACGCGCGACGCGGCTTGCTCCCGACCACCATGCAGGAGTACGAGGACCCCAAGCTGCGCAACCACGTCCGCTCGCTGCTCCTCGACTACTGCCTGCAGCATCTAGCGACGGACTACATCGAGTACACTGAGAGCCTCTTCGATCAGGTATTCAATTCGCATTACGAGGACTTCACGTCGCCAATCAGGTTCTAGCTGATCTCTGGCTTCCTCACTCAAATTCCTGAACACGACACGAGCTCGTTACGTCTCCCTGTCGACGTCGACCCTCTCGAGAAATTTCTGGCCAAGCATGCCATCGAGTCCCTGTCCTTCGATGAGAAGCTTCAGATCGACCAGCATATCGTGGAATACATCAAGAAGTATACAAAGGTCCTACCTCGCAACAGAGCTGAGCAAGCCGCCTACGACGATCAACGTAGTCAATGAAACTTCTCTTCCTGGTACAACGCTGAGTTCCATGCAGACGAGTGCCTCTCGCCACCGTATCGGCCCCCGACGCCTGCCATGTCGCGGAAGGCCCGTTCAGAGACCCCTCATTTAGGCAAACTTGGCAAAGGACCCGCGTCCACATACGATGCAGTACAATCCGCGCATTCGCTGCAGCCGGTGGACGTTCAACCTATCCCCGAGCCTGACCTTGACCTGTCGGCATGTCTGTGAGTCCGTGTTGGATAGAAATGACTTTGTGGGTGCTGATGCATATGCAGGGACGTCAAATTCCAGCTCCCCGCCCATGAATTAGCCCCCGTTCGCAACTTGATCAAGTCTAGCCAGTTCAACTCCGCGGAACACTGTAATTCATGGCTGGACCCACGACGACCACCGTCCCCGCCTGCTGTGCGTTCGCGCTCGCCTTCTCCGTTTATGCCATTGTTTGCGCGTCTACAACGACCCGGAAATGGTCAACCGCCGCCGCCTGCGCCGAAGGCACCTCAAACGACTGCAGACTTGGCGCAAGCATCTTTGCCTACGCTACCCGCTGGGGAGGACCAGCAGTCCCACATTACCAACATGGTCGTCGTCGACGGCTGGTGTAAGTGATTATCCCATCGAGCAGGAGGCACATTCATGGATTTCTATCATAGCGGCGTTACAATCATCTCCCTCGCCGCTTACGACGCCATCGGCATCCCAGGAGGATGACCATCTGGATGAGCTGTTTCAGACTAGCACACCACCTACAGAACCTCTGTCGCTCTTCGAAACCATGGGTACGCTCGCTCAGTCCCTGTCTACTCGACCTCGCTCATTTCCCCAAGACACGGTTATATTCCCTCGCAAGGAAAGGTTGGACGGTCGTGCTACTTCGCAGAAGCCCCTCGGCTCCGACAAAGCGTGCGTACCATTCATACTCATGTTCTCGATCCGATCCTGACCCTGCATCCCAAGTCTAAGCGCATTCCTCATGCCCTTAATCTCCGCCCAACACGACGGCAGCACCAAAGCAGATGAACGCCCACAAACACCTGACTCTGCGCCCGCTTCATCCCCGCCATCGCTCTCGCTTGTGGGCGCGCCGCCGTCGCCGGTGGGCCGGGAAGACCGGTTGCGCAGGCTGCTCGGGGACGAGGAGCTGAGTTTGGACGTGGGGCAGATATACCGAGAAGTGAAGGAGCATCCAGCGGATCTGATCATGAAGGACCGACCGGACGATAAGGCGGATTTGCTCATGGAGGGTAGGTGATTGCTGTGCGTGTATGAGGTGGGGTGGTGACGATAGATTTAGTCCCGGAACTATCGCCGCCAAACGAGCACGCGCCTGGAGGGCTAATCATTCCAGAGAAATTCGCGCAGTTGCTCCCGCCCCCAAAGTCGGACAGCAAGGCGAAGGAGGTCCACCAATTTTTGCGCCGCGCGAAGGGCCTGCCCTCGCTGAATACTAGTTTGTCCTGGATGTGCGTATGCCTTCGGCATGTTTCTTAAGTCTTGTTCATGTTTGGATAGGCTCTTCAAGAGCGACGCTATGCTCCCGACACGAGACGAAGCTTGCGGCGCGGCGACTCTTTTCGACCATCAGGACTTCGACGGCACGTCGCTCGAGACTATGAACGAGCAAGTTCAGACCCTATTCGCGAAGGCGTGCATCATCAACGAGGATGAGAAAGCCAAGGATCAGTGGGACGACAAGAATTGTCGGTTTGCGATTCAGGACTCGATCGAGGAGGACCTATGGCGTGGAGACCTTCTTTTGACGAGAGAAGAGCGCTGGCGACGCTCGGGGTATGTGCCGCCCGTAGACGACACGGTCAGGGAAACTCTACTCGAGGGCGCAGCAGAGCAAGAGCCGGAACGAATTGCAAAACGAGCGCGCACCGATGCGCCCACATACACTGCTCAGGCGCCCACTGACACGGTGACAACCATCATAGACGACTCCGGGATCGTGCTTCTCGACGACCTACCGGCTTCCAAGGCTGTCGAACGCCCACGAGATGACGCTGCTCTACAGAACTCTATCACTGCTCAGCCTGCTCATGCCGACATTCCGTTTGCTGATTATATGCGCTCTAATCATGCTCTGCTCGCCCCTGTTACATCTGCTTTTGAGGCCCGTGCGCCTACACTGTCGCCATCTGCTTCGACCTATGCGAACGAACACCCCTACGACCACGAGCCCATCTTCGACCAGCCTTTCAATGGTCAGCAACTTCCCTACGGTGAACCCGAATACGACCAACAAGTGCCCTACGAGTACTGCGACGACAATAAGGAGAACATTCCGCAACTCGCGCAAGACGCCTACACCGAGATCTCCTCTTTGGACTACGCTGACTATGACATGCCTGCCGCTCGCTCCCCCAGCTTTTTTTCTTCCGCAATTGACGACGGCAACGCCGATATGGACGATCTGTCGATGCTATCTTCGAATGCTCTACAGCTGACATTCGAGCCGCCGCAAGCATACCCATCGCGTACGCAGAGTGAGGTCGAGGTCGAGTCGCAACTGTCCTTAATCACGCCGGAGCCAGACTATGTCGGTGGATCGCAGTTCATCCCGCTTTCCTTCGACTCCTTGCAGCCAGCCACCTCTCGCCGATCGCAATCTCGCGTACGCGACGATCCTTCGAGCTTCGGCGATACCACAACTGCGAGGGAGGACATCTTCGATAGTTCCTCAAAGCCCTCTGCGCGATTCACCCGCGCGACTCTTCATGCTGACAACTTCGATATTGCTGCCGCTGCTGACCTCGCTAACCACTCGCTCGGAATATTCGACTTCGCTCTCTTACGCGCGAAGAAGGTCACTGCGCCTGCACCCCCGCCGCCTCCCATTATCTCGCGACCCGCGACGCCAGAAGAACCGCGCAAACCGCCCGAAACCATCTACGACGCGAATACTCTACGATTGCCCTCGACTTGGACGATCCCAGGGACCGTGCACCGCTACCTCGCTTCGATCGACTGTGTTCAAAAGCAGGCTCTCATGCGCGGCCTGCGCTCCGAGGAGTGCGCAGTTGACGTCGTCGAGCGCGACAGCCTGGGAGGCGTGGACTTCATCATCGACGCGCATACAGGCGTCATGCTCGTATCTCTCCTGTCCCTCCCTGGCGACTGTGCAGACGCCGTCGCGCGCATCGCGACGCAGACCTGGAACTTCGATCGTCTGCTCGTCGTTCTTGAAGCATACCCCTCGACGTATGCGAAGAAGATCGAGAGGCGTAGCGCGGCGCCGTTCGCGTATACGCCGCCGGTTCTGAAGGCGCTGCAGAAGCTGCGGCGCGATCTGAATATCGAGCAGGCGTGTGGGACGAGTCGGGAGGCGACAGAGCTGAAGATCGCGTTCGCGGACACTGTGTCGGAGGCGGCGTTGTTTGTGCGCATGTTTGGGAATGAGGCGGAGGAGATGGACACAACGGATGGGGCACTGTGGGGAGGGAGGGAGTGGTTGGACGATGAGCCTTACGAGGTACGCCCACGATTTGTCTGCGTTGAGGGCCGTGACTAAGTGAAGGTCGCAGGGAGAGATGGATTTTGCCGCTGTAAAGGGGATGAACGTCTTTGCCGCCATTATCATGCTCTGCCAGGAGGACCTTACCATGCAGGACGTCCTGAATATGTCCCCGAAGCAGCGCCTCGTTTTCTTCGGACCCTTCATTGGCGTCGACCGGGTGGTACGTCCCTTTCTATCACGTAACCCAACCTCCCCTGCGAAGCTGAGCTAACCCGCGAATACAGGAATCCTTCAACTCTGTTCTATCCAACCGCCGGCAGCAGGGAGAAGCGATGTCCCTGGTCGATGCTTCGTCCGAACTGCTCGCACCAGGAAATTAGCGGTGCCTTCTAGTGTTTTTTACGCCTTCGACGGCTTCGCTGTGTCGTCTACTGCACATTTGTGCCTTCACCTGCTTCATCAAGTCTTTATCTGCTCCATCGCTGCTTCTCGTTTATTCAGTTGCAATGTCACGTCGAGGGACAAATCGGTAGAGGAATATTCTGCGAGGAACACGAACGACCGCCCTCGCCCTCTCCGATGTCCCGGAGGGAAGCCGCATAGGCGCTCGCCTGTGGTTTTCTTGTCCTTCTCGGACGGTCCTTGACACAGCGGGAGGTACTTGACACCACCGACGGCACTTGACTTCACGGAAGGTGATATAGCGGCGTTAGTCGACGCTCGGACCGTACCTGCAGCGTCGGCGTCTTTGCTCGTGGACAGACAGACTCCGACACTGACAGAGGCGCTGAATGTGGCGTTTTTGCGTTTGCTTGTATTGGCGCATGGGGGCGTCATGGGCTGGATGATACGCCGACGATCCAAGGACGATGATCTGGAGGGGGTGGCAGGAGCGCAGTCAAGTGTTCCTGAATCGAATCCGTCACAGGGCTGGAAGGCGTCCTTTTTCGAGCGGTCGTCAAAGCGTTGGCGCTGATGCATGTGCTGGATGGGCGATACGCAGGCTCGTTGCTTGACTTGGCGCGCTGGGGCTACTCAGGGTTTGGTGGAAGACTGCTCCTTGCTATCATTATGGTGCTCCGGGCGCCTTGGTCGCTATCTTCAGACACTCTTCAGCATGATCCAGTACGTATTCGAGTCGGTTTCTGGGTGTTGTATGCGGCTGATAGAACTTCATAGAAGAGAAGATATCGGCGTTGCATTGAGATTAGGCTTCTGCGTAACGACAGCCGTGAAGAAGGACATCTGTCCCTGGTCGAGGACTCGAGGGCTTGAGATATTATTGCTACCGACTTCGTTCGTCTTGATAACGAGTGCTTCTGCGACGTTTCGGCTCCTACCCCACGACTCTTACCCTCAACATCATCGATGGAGAGGTAGGCATGCTCGCCATCTCCACGATTGCTGCCGACATACACAGACGAGCTGGTTTGGATGTTCAACTTCATGTGGGCGCATATGGGTGTATCTTCGGGTGATGCCGAGATCGACGTTCAGATACGCTGTCCGGGAACGTCCCGGTGATCATCATGCGGGGGCAAACTGAAACTCTGTTTCCTGGTTCCACAAATTCGAACGCTCAAGCACTGGCGAAGGCGGCTGTAAGGCCTCAGGATCCTCGATGGTTGCACAGACGCGGGCTTCTCGGGATGGTTGGACCCCAAGAAATCGCTGCTGCTTGTTTTTTCGTCGGATACTTCCCCAGTATTTTTCCCGTGCTCTCGCGGACTGTCTGTCAACTGGGAGCCGACTTATTCTGAAGGAAGCGCTGCGTACCGCTCCGCTCGTTGACAAGCCGTCGTACAAGACCGCAAAGACGCGCCCAGATTTTAGCGAATGCTTGACAGGGCGAACCGGAATGGGAACCACGGCATTACTGTTGCTTGCCAGCGCTCTTTGCGAAGGCTGCTGGGCCTGGCTCAACCTTTTCCTGCAGTCGTCATCTTCTTGACCCGAATCTGCGAGCCGGGCTTTGTCCCTGTTTCTCTGTCAACACCGATACATATAGCTGGCCCGCCTGCTCCTTTCCCTCACCGTTTCCTTCGCTCGCCCAGATCCCGATGACGCCGTCCTCCATCGAGACCCGCCTCAGTTTCTTCTCCGCGTCCATGATCTCGTTAAGAAAACGACGGTCCCCGTTCTCCCTCGCCTTGCTCAGCCCCAGAGCGTCGCTTGTCTCCTTCGGTGCGGATCCCCGACACATCGCGTACGCGACGCGTCGAGCTGACCGCGTTTCGCAGCGCGAAAGTCCATATTAGCCGTCCTCAACGACGCGATCACCGACGGCGTCCTCACCGTCACCGACAGCGAAGGAACGCGTAGCTACGGACGCTACGAGCCCGGATGCAACAATGTCACCCTCATCGTCACGAACGATAACTTTTGGTTACGAATGCTGCTGTGCGTGCTTCGGAACCTGTGTTGTGTCCATTGCTCATCATCTATACAGCGCTTCGGACCTTGGTTGTAAGCCTGCCGTTCTTGCATGATGGGTACAGTACGCTGATCGCGACATCAGTCAGTGAAGCATACATGATCGGCGACGTCCAGGTCGACAACCTGCGGGATGTGATGAAGGTGCGTGTACGCGATCTCCCACCCAATTTCATGTTCTCATCGTCCGTCAGCTATGGATAGACAACGAGGCGGGAATGGAAAGCTCATTATCGTCGACATTCTCCCGTCTCTCGGCGGCAACATCAGCGCTATACAACGGGTTGCTCGGCCAGACCCGAGCAAACTCCAGACTCAACGTGATCGCCAGCTATGATCAGTCCAACGAACTGTTCAAGGTAAGCGGTGAGCTTATCGACGTTGACGTCGCTGAACATGGCTTCCAGGCTTTCCTCAGCAAGGAGATGATGTACTCTTGCGCGCTGTGGGACGAGGAGGAGGGAGGCGTCCGCGGCGATGTGATCTCCGGGACCACACCTGGCGACCTCGAGGCCGCCCAACAGCGGAAGATACACTTCGTGCTGCAAAAGGCTCGCGTTGGACCAGGCCACCGAATTCTCGAATTTGGCTCTGGCTGGGGCGCGCTGGCCATCACCGCAGCCGTCGATTATGGGTGCGAGGTTGACACGCTTACACTCTCCATCGAGCAGAAGCGGCTCGCCGAGGAGCGTATACGAGAGGCTGGCGTTGAGGACAAGGTCCGCGTACACCTGCTCGACTACCGAGAGATACCACTCGAGTTTGAGAAGGCCTTCGATGCATTTATCAGCATCGAGATGGTTGAGGTGCGTTCTCCGACGTTTCCCTGTCGTGTATGCTCCAGCTAACCTCTCACGCAGCATGTCGGTGCCAAATACTACAACATGTACTTCAAGCTCATTGACTTCGCCTTGAAATCACGCAATGCCACCGCCGTCATCAGCTCATCGACTTTCCCCGAGTGCCGATTCACCACATACCAGTGAGTATCTCGCATTTCGGTCCGTCGATGAAACAAAACTGATGGGGTGTAGAGCGGAGGACTTCATGCGTCGCTATATGTGGCCAAATTCGTGTCTGCCTAGCGCTACCGCCATTATCACCGCTGCGCATAGTGCTTGCCATGGACGCTTAGCCCTGGAGTCCGTCGTCAACCACTCAGCTCGTAAGTCGCGCATATAATGACCTTTTATCATTGCTGACGCTTCACAGACTACCCCCGGACGTTGAGAGAATGGGACCGGCGGTTGGATACCAATCTTACGCAAGACCTTGTCGCCAAGGATTTCCCCAGTCTGGCGAATAATCCAGGAGACTTTGACGCGTTCAAGAGGAAGTGGAGATACCTTTTTGCGTATGCTGGAGCCGGGTTTGCGAGGGGATATATAACCTGCCATATGTGGACGTTTGTGCGCGGGGTACGTTGACTTCTACCACGCCGTTATCTTAGCTGGTCTGACCGCTGCTCACAGAACGACGCTCCCGAGCCATGCGATTAGATTTGCACCAAAAATACCCATAGGACGACATTCTCTGTGCCCGTAGCATCCCACCTGCTCTTTGCCATCTTTATACCCTTCTCGGACATTTCGTTGTTTTCTTTTACCTCTCATTATCGACAGCTTATAGGGTCGTTCGTTCCATTTATTCCCAACCGGACAATTTTTCAGCAGCTCATACAGCTACTAGCATTTCCCATCTTCCAATCGTCTTCCACTGATCAGACTTCCGTTGTTATACTGGAGCATTTGATTCGCGCCTTCGTTTGGCTTTTATACTGTGTTGTTCTTCTTCGTTACACTTTCTCTCCTCTCCCTCACTCTCGAATCCCATTTTTTCACTCTCCACTCCCATCCTCGTCTTGTTGCTGATCTGTATACTCGTCTCCTCACTGTTGTACACTTGCAAGGAAATACCATCTCGGCTTGCCATTGTTTTCCGGATTTGGAAGGACAAAGGCGTGGAAATCACATGGCAAGGACCGGCTCGTTCGGGGCGCATATCCGCACTTGACGCGAACGCTGGCAGGCGCGCGACTCAAGGCTTGCTCGCATCGTCTCCCGCTTGGACTGGAATCTCCTTGATCTCTGGTTATGTCTGACGGAAAGGACTATACGGGTCCTGCTGCCTTAGAGAGTTCGGGATCCACTTCTCAAGGCGAACCTTCGGTCATCCCAACCGCGCCTGATGTTCCCCCGCAAGAGCCATCTGTCGCCGACAGTGCTCCTCAGCCCCCCTCTGATCCTCTAGCGAACTCGAATACGAATTCCCCTTCAATACCTGAAGTCGCTGCGACGACGCCAGGACCTGCTACGACGACGACACCCGAAGCTGCGACCATAGCACCTGAGAACAGAACCACCCTCCTCGAACGCGCTCGCCACTTCCTTGCTTCCCCGCAGATCCAGCAACAAGATGACGCAGGGAAGCGAAGGTTTCTATCTGAGAAGGGATTGAAGGCGGAAGAGGTGGATGCGGTTCTGCGGGAAGCGGTAAGTGGTGCTGGTCATGCGTATGGACGACATGCTAATCGTTCATGGCATCCCTCAGCTTCAGTCTCAGTCCCAGCCTGCTCAGCCGCAACCTCAAATGTCTCAGCTCCAGCCACAGCCTGCTCAATCTCAGCCTCAGGCTATTCAATCACAACGCCTGCTCCCTCCTCCCCCAACATATCCCCAGCCTCCCCCTTCCAACTTGCCAGGCCTTCTGCTTGCCGCTGCGCGTGCGCTCTCATGGCTTGCTGGTGGATCTGCCGTCCTGATCTTCATCTACTATGTACGTATACCTGTACTCCTACTCACCATCCCTGACCGACTTGCCAGCGCTTCCTCCTCCCCCGCATACTTCGCACGGCCACCGCTCGCAGAGGCCTCCTCACCCACCAGCGGTCTCTCATGAAAAGATTCAACACCTCCCTCAAGTCTACTAAAGTCTCCCTTACGGAAGATTTCAAAGACCTCCCGCGCCCTGACCCTAACACTGAACCTGTCAAGTGGAGGGACTGCCACACCGTGAAAGCCGCCCTGCAGCAGGCGGAGGCAGAGAAGGTGGAAGTGGGGGATATCCCCACGGTTACACTGCTGCGGTGCGCGTTGGAGGAGTTGAAAGGGAGGGAGAAGAAAGAGGGTGCGGAAAGGAAGAAGGAGGGTGCGCTGCCGACGACGGAGGATGTGTTCAGGGTGTTGGAGGGGAGGATACCGTGGTTGTTGAGTGAAGAGGGGTCGGTGCGGGAGGTGGGTCCTTTGCCTTGTTTTCTCTTCCTTGCGTTCTGAATTAGGCGCAGGGCCAGCTATGGGACACGCTCAGCACATCGCCTCTGTTTGCCTCGGAGGTCGACAGCGTGCAAGGCCTGCAGCGGTGGCGATATGTGGCTCCAGCCGTTCCACCCACACCCCCTCTGCTGTCCACTCTTAGTTCCCTCTCTGAGAGCATGGCGAAGCTCCCCTCAGAGACGGAGAACCGTCCCTTCCAGCGCACGCTGCAGACGCTCGGAGACTTCACCGGCTACCTTAGCTCGCAAGTGTACGCGCCCTTCCGCCCGAGCGGGCCGCAATATGGTTTGGGCTCGTCAGGGCTTGGGCCAGTGGAGGAGGACATGCGGAAGGAGATTAGGGCGCTGAAGGGCTTGGTGCTGAATCGGTAAGCGGTGGTGTGGATGCGGCTCGATGTTCTTGCTGATAGCATGCCCAGGCGATCTTTCCTTCCATCAATACCTCGATAGTTTACTCGAGCGAGCCGTTGTTCGATCCTTGCGGAATATGCATGAAGGATTGGCACCTGCTACTACCATCATAGCTTTATATATGCACAGGTCTATGTGCGAATCAAAGGCAAGTAGGCCATGGAGTCGCCAAAGTCGCTCTGTAAGCCAAGTGTGAGAACTTGAGTGCAGAGGCAAGAGCCTGAGGCGCGCCTGGCCGACGGATCCCCATGCGGGGTTGATTGCGGGGCATGTGACACGTGCGTGGGCATCATCGACGTCACGGTCAGGTCCTGGACGCGTCGATAATGGGGACCAGGACGGCCGACTGCTCTCTCTCGCTCCAACGTTCATCACATCGAGCCCCGCATCGATAGCAGAATGCCCACCGCGCCCCTCGACCCCAAGGCTGTTCTCGAGGTCGACGGCTACCTCGAGCCCAACGTACCCGCGATCGTGCACAGGCACGACCTGTACCGGCAGTGGAAGGACAGGATCGACGAGCACGAAGGCGGCTACGAGGGCTTCTCGAAGGGCTTCAACAAGTTCGGGCTCAATGTGAGGGAGAATGGGGACGTGGTGTACCGCGAGTGGGCGCCCAACGCGACGGAGGCGTACCTCATCGGGGAGTTCAGTGAGTGCCCGTGCGTACCCGCGTTCGCGCGAGCTCACCTTCGTGCAGACGACTGGAACCGCATCAGTCACCCCATGAAGAAGGACAACTATGGCGTCTGGGAGGTTACGGTCCCCGCGAAGGACGGTGTCTGCGCTATCCCGCACGACTCAAAGCTCAAGGTGCGCGGCGCGTCCCGAAGACCTTTGCCCACATACTGATGTCATGCGAAGATCTCGCTGATTCTGCCCCATGGGGAGCGCATTGAGCGTATCCCAGCCTGGATCAAGCGCGTCACGCAGGACCTCAATGTCTCCCCCGTCTACGAGGCGCGCTTCTGGAACCCGCCCGAGTCGCAGAAGTACAAGTTCAAGAACTCGCGACCTCCCAAGGCAGACAATGTGCGCGTATACGAGGCGCATGTTGGCATCTCCACTCCCGATGGACGAGTGGGGACGTACAAGGAGTTCACACAGAACATCCTTCCCCGCATCGCCGATCTGGGCTATAATGTCATCCAGCTGATGGCCGTCATGGAGCACGCGTACTATGCCTGTATGTATGCGCCCTTTCGGAGCATATATGCGCACTGACAATGCTATAGCGTTCGGATACCAGGTCACCAACTTCTTTGCTGCTAGTTCCCGGTATGGCACGCCCGAGGAGCTCAAGGAACTCGTCGATACCGCTCATGGCATGGGCCTGACCGTCCTCCTTGACGTGGTCCACTCCCACGCATGCAAGAACGTCCTGGACGGTCTCAACGAGCTCGACGGCACCGATCACCTCTATTTCCACGGTGGTCCGAAGGGCAAGCACGAGCTTTGGGACAGCCGTCTGTTCAACTATGGCTCTTACGAAGTCCTGCGCTTCCTTCTCAGCAACCTGCGGTTCTGGCTGGAGGAATACCAGTTCGACGGCTTCCGCTTTGATGGTGTGACGAGCATGATGTACAAGCATCATGGTATTGGCACTGGTTTCTCTGGCGGGTACCACGAGTACTTTGGTGATTCTCAGGACGTCGAGGCCGTTGTTTACCTCATGCTGGTGAGAGCTTCAAGACGAACGTCCGCAATACCTTCTGAGACCCTCTGCGCAGGCTAACGACGCAGTCCACTCCATGTTCCCGACTGCACTCACCATCGCCGAGGATGTCTCTGGCATGCCCTTGCTCTGCATCCCCGTCGACAAGGGCGGCGTCGGCTTCGACTACCGTCTCTCCATGGCCGTCCCGGGACATGTGGATCAAGCTGCTCAAGCACAAGGCGGACGACGAATGGGACATTGGCAACATCGTGCACACCTTGACGAACCGCCGCCATGGGGAGAAGAGCATCGCATATGCGGAGAGCCACGACCAGGCGCTGGTCGGCGATAAGACGTTGGCGTTTTGGTTGATGGACAAAGAGATGTGTAAGTTTTAGAATTCTAGGGATCGAGAAGAAGACTGACGGGAAGGCAGACACGCATATGTCGGACTTGACGCCTATGACGCCGGTCATTGCTCGTGGGCTTGCGTTGCACAAGATGATCAGGTGAGGCTTTCTGTCCTTTTCGGTAATTGGTCTACTGACGATCTACAGGCTCATCACCCACTCACTGGGTGGAGAAGGCTACCTGAACTTCGAGGGGAACGAGTTCGGACATCCCGAGGTAACAATTATATTGATGCTTCACTTCGTGAGAGCTAATGCTCTCCATAGTGGCTCGACTTCCCTCGCGAAGGCAATGGCAACTCCTTCCACTATGCTCGCCGGCAGTGGAACGTTGTTGACGACCCGCTCTTGCGCTACCGGTACCTCAACAACTTCGACCGTGCCATGAACCGCGCCGCCGGAAAGTACCGCTGGCTCGAGGCGCCACAGGCCTACGTTTCCCTCAAGCACGAGGGCGACAAGGTCATCGTTTATGAGCGCGCCGGCCTTGTCTTCATCTTCAACTTCCACCCCACCCAGAGCTTCTCTGACTACCGCATCGGCGTCGAGGACGCGGGCGAGTACCACGCCGTGCTAAGCAGCGACGAGAAGGACTTTGGCGGGTTTGAGAACATCTCGATGGGCACGACGTACCACACCACGCCGATCGAGTGGAATGGAAGGAAGAACTGGATGCATGTGAGAGTGATGGGGTGAGGGGAGTGTCCTCATATAATTGAACACAGTTACAGGTCTATATTCCGTCGAGGACGTGCTTGGTGTTGGCGAAGTGAAGAATCCGAAGCCGCAAGATTCCGAGAAGTGCAAGACACAGTAGACGAACACAGGGCGAACAGTGGTAGTATAAAGTGGAATGTACAAGTACATGTCGTGTTGATATGCATATGGCCTCTCGAAGGCTTGCACGTTGCATCCTGCAGGCCTGCGCGCTGCAACAGTGTTCTTCGCTGAGGTCTGGGCTCGCTCAGGACGTCCCGACGGCACAGGTTGCGTGCGATGAGCTGCGCCTGTGGCGGTTTCGCGTGACGTAGATAAATATCCGAGAAGTCGCCATCTCGACATTACTTACTCGCCACTTGTCCTTCCCCACCACCACTAGCAAACTCATCTGCATTGTCTATAGGTCCCAAGCGGGACATTCAACTCTGATGGGCCGCATAGAGCCCCCGATGATGCCTATCTACCGCAACCGCAAGGCAAGGACCGAGGCCGCCGGGCAGGAGACTCAGGCGGCGATCAGCACGCCGCGCAACCGCCACCGTCTTGTCTATCGCCTGCTGCTGGCCTTTGCACTCCTTAGCTTCTGCTTCGTGTACTTTGATGAGCTCGGCGCGTCTCTAGTTGCGCTATCTCTTCCTGAGCGCTTTGAGGAGCACGGACATGACCACGGACATCACGGCCATGATCATGAGAAGAAGCGCAAGCCTCTGACCGCTAAGAAGGCAGAGAAAGTCTTTCTGTGCGTTATCCCTCTCCTCCCGGTCATCTCAGACGTTGACGAGTACTCTACAGCTCTGTCCCTGACGAAGAGAGCGCTCTCAACGCCTCACGCCGCTACGCTACCAAGCCTCATCTCGCCGGCTCACTTCAAGACCTAGCCCTCGCCAAGGAGTTCCTCTCCCTCGTCCAGACCGAGTTCAACATCGAGCCGCCCTCCACGATTCCTATCTTCCCTGCTGGCTCCCCCGCCTCGCAGGGCGCCACGCGCGGTATTCCCTTCCTCGAGAAACCGCAAGCGTGGATAGACGAGTACTATCCCGTGATGAACACCCCGCTGGAGCGGAGGCTGCAGGTGGTCGGGGACGATGGGGAGGTGCTGGCGGAACTGGATGTGGAGGAAGAAGCGGATGAGACAGACCCGGAAGCGGGGCGGTATAGGACGGCAGTACCGGTGTTCCACGGGCTGAGCAAGGAGGGTGATGTGACGGGCAAGTTGACATATGCAAATTATGGGACGAACGATGTGAGTAATTGCGAGCCATTCGTGGTATGGCGTGGGTCTGACTAGACTAGGACTTCGACGAACTGGTTGAGAAGGGTGTTGACTTGACCGGCAGCGTCGTCATCGCTCGCTATGGCGGCCTCTTTCGAGGGTTGAAGGTGAGCTATGACCATAGCTCAGCGAAGATGCCGTAACTCATGTAACGTTCAGGTCAAGGGTGCCCAAGAGCACGGCGCTGCAGGCATCCTGATCTTCTCCGACCCCAAGGACGATGGCGCCGTGACCATCGAGAACGGATATGAGCCGTATGCCGCATCCCCCCATTGCGATCGAGTATGCTCACCAATTATCCAGGTATCCTGGTGGCCCCGCCCGCAATCCCTCGTCCGTCCAGCGCGGCTCCGTCCAGTTTCTCAGCATATACCCTGGCGACCCGACTACGCCCGGTTACCCTGCTTACGAAAACGCTACGCGCACGGAGGGAACGAACATTCCGTCTATCCCTAGTTTGCCGATTTCTTGGGCGAACGCCGAGAAGCTACTCTCTAAGTTCGACAAGGGTGGCGAGTGGGAAGGCAAGAGCATCCGGTTGGTCAACAAGGGTAAGTGCGGTTGTGCGATGGTGAAATCGAGAGGCTAATTGGGAATGTAGTGGACACGAAGGTGACGCCGATCTGGAACAATGTTGCCGTCATTCCTGGCCATATCAAGGACGAGCTGGTAGTCATCGGAAATCATCGCGATGCGTGGGTTATGGTACGTCGAGATTCCTTTGCTTGTGTAATCGTCTTTTGACTCTAGATTACAGGGCGGTACGGACGCCACCAGCGGAACCGTGTCCATGCACGAAGTCGTCAAAGGTTTCGGAGCTTTGCTTAAGCAGGGTTGGAAGCCCCTTCGCACTATCGTCATCGCCCTTTGGGACGCTGAAGAGTACGGCCTCATCGGCTCGACGGAATACGTTGAAGACTTTGAGAAATTCTTCGATGCGACGGTCGTCGCGTATCTGAACTTGGGTACGTGACCAATTTCAGTATCCTGATCATGAGTCTTAACTTACATACTCCCTCAGACTCCTCCGTGTCCGGACCGCAGCTCAACATGCTCGCTTCTCCTTTGCTCGCACACTTCCTGCGTCAGGCAGCCCTCGATCTCCCTCACCCTACGGACGAAGGCCGTACGTTATGGGATGCGCACTTCGACAAGGGTGACTATGAGGGAGAGGTCGATGCAGGCGTTGAAGCCATGTTCGATGCCAATGCGGCTGGCGTCGACGGTGTCCACACGACCCGCGCGGACGACACCGGCGTCGGCTTCCTGGGCTCTGGCAGCGACTTCACGGCGTTCGTGCAGCGCATCGGCGTAACGAGCGGCCATATGGGAATGGGCGCGACGTCGAGGAGTCCAGCGTGAGTTAAATCCGTATCGAAGAAGTGCGAATCAGCAAGCTGATCAACGATTTGCTAGGTATCACTATCACTCGATTTACGACTCGCAGTGCTGGCAAGAGCTATATGCGGATCCGGGCTTCCACCGTCATGTCGCGGTGGCGAAGTTGTTGGGATTGCAGACGCTCCGACTGGCCAACGATGTGATTCTGCCGTTCAACACGACGCATTACTCGCTCCTCATCGAGCGTTTTGTGGACGAGTGAGTCGCTTAGTCTCTTTGCATTTGCTACTTTCTGATCTTCGAGCAGAGTTGAAGACATCGTCAAGGCCACATCTTCGTCTCTCGATGTCGCTGAACTCCGATCCTCTGCACGCGCTCTTCAAGCCGCCAGTCTCAGCCTCGACTTCGCCAAGTTCAAGGCAGAGCAAGACTTGAAGCACCTGGTGAAGAGGTGGAAGAAGCAGCGTTCGGCCTTGCGCAAGCTTAGACGCAAGGCGTGGAAGAAGTACTGCAAGATCGCGAAGAAGTTCGACAAGCGATGCGAGCACAAGAAGCCGCCGCACCATGAGGAGCTCGAGAACTCCGACGACTTGCCGCCTCTTCCTCCCTCGCCTATGCTGCATATTGGAGGCAAGACGATCAAGCCGAGGATTGGGCGCGCACCTGCAGCGATCCGGGAGAAGAAGCAGAAGGAGGTCAAGGTCTTGGCCCACGTTGCGGAGCAGGCGTATGGCGTCCAGCTCGACGTTCGCACGGAGGGTTTCCCACTGGAAGACTTCCTCAAGGTCCTTAAGGAGATCAGGGCGGTGAACTCGAAGCTCTTGGCGTTCGAGCGCGGGTTCATCTCGCCAGACGGGCTGAAGGATCGCGAGTGGTATCAGCACTTGCTGGTGGCGCCGGGGAAGTGGACAGGTGAAGTCTTTTCGAGCGCGGGGTGTATATGAAACTGACTTGCATCTCAGGATATGGCGCGACGACGCTTCCTGGGCTGAAGGAGGCCTTGACTATCGACAAGGACGCTTCCCTGGCGGAGTACGAGCTCGCAAGGCTGAAGCAGGCTGTTGACGCTGTCGCGGATAAGATCAGGGTCTCGGAGTAGTGTGTATCTAGTTTTTTCGACTTTCTTTTTACTCACTGTAGGATCATTGGACGGAGGGCTGTATGTACGCTATATGTACGCTATGTGAACTTTGACTATGAAATGACTGTATTCTATTGGGTAGAACTTCGAAGGTCAATGCGGCGGTAAATGCCGAGACCCCTCGCCTTGTCGGACCGTTCCCCCAACGTCCTCAAGGCCTCCCCTCATCCCCCTTCTCCTCTTCCCCTCCCGGTGCGCCCACTATGGGCGTCAGTCCTTTCAAGCTGATCCTAGCCGCGAGCGGAATCGTCACGTTGTCGCTCGTTGTCTTCCTCTATGAGCGCGCCCTCACCCCGATCTTCGCATATGGTCCAACAACGGCGGCGCTTAACCAGGCCGTCATTGGCGGCCTCTTGGCTGCAAGCTTGCAGCCATGGAAAATGACAAGTCGTGCATGGCTGAACTACATTGTGTTTGTGTACGGGATTGCACCGAAGGCGACGTACTACGTGCCGGTCTGGCTCGCGCGGTGGAAGAAGGACCCCGTGGCTGCACCTCACATGTCGCATATGGCGGTCCTCAATCCTTTGATACTGGTACTTGCCTCCGCGATCATGCAAGCAGTGGTGCGTTGCAGTACCTTTCTCCTTAGCAAAACACTGACGTGTCCCTAGTCCTCCGACAAGGCGCCGCAATATTCATTGAACAATCTTGTCCGGCGTATCGTGGTGTCTGCGGTATCATATGCGGCTGTCGTTGGCCTTCACGACTTCTGGGAACAATGGGGATATCTTCGTCACACGTCCGAGAGCAAAATCGTACATATTCCAGTTCCCCGTGTCGTCTATCGGTGGTTGATACAGGCTTTGCCAGTTCATCTCCATTGCCGTCGCTGCAGCGGCCATCCGCAACATCACCTCCACGTTTGACTACGAGGCCATTCAGAGGGCTGCGGAAGGTCAGGTAAAGGCGAAGGGGAGCAAGAAGAAACAGGCGCCACCGCCTCCGTTCTTCCTCAAGCTTGTCTCCCTGGTCGTGCTCTTTGCTGGGGCTCGCGTGCTGTTCCCCATCTTGCGGTCTCCTGTCCTTCCACATCCTCTTGAGAAGCCGTACACCCACCCTGAGTATCCCCTCCGCATTCATTCGTCGGTGCAGTCAGACACGGGGCTGATTGTCGTTGGTGAAGCCCTTGCGCTGCCAGAGGATCAAGCCTCAGCCGGCGCCATCCAGGATGTGAGATACCTACGCGCATCGCATTCCCTCCTCGGTGGTGTATATGTTGGATCCCACGTATACACTCTTAACGGCACAGCACCACTGAGGGACTCCTTCGGCGCCCCCCTCGGCGATTCAATCTACGCCACCTTCAATGTACAAGAGGCCGTCCGGTTGCTCGACCTGGGGACGGATACGCCCAGCGCGCTCGTCATGTAGGTAGCCCACCCCAGCTTACGGACATCTTTCGTTGACGTCCGTCATAGTGGCCTCGGTATCGGCATGTCTACGACTGCTTTCATGCGTCATGGAGTCTCAACAACCATAATCGAGATTGACCCTGAAGTATACCGCGCTGCGCGCACCTACTTCGGTCTCCCCGATCCCGGCAAGGACCATGTCTTCCTCGAAGATGCGCGCGCCTGGGTTGAGCGACGGGCGGCGCAGCAAAAGCCCAAGGACGCATTTGGCGACAACACCTCAACCGAGCTCTTCGATTTCGTTGTACATGACTGCTTCAGCGGAGGCGGTGTGCCACAGCATCTGTACACCGTAGAATTCCTGCAGCAGGCTAAGCGTATCATGACACCGGAGGGCAAATTGGTGCTGGTGAGGTTTCCTTTTGGCGTACGTGTTATTTGGCTGATTGCCGATATCGGAACCGTAGAACTTCGTAGGCATTGTGGACTCGGAAGCGACGAGGTTAGTGTACTTCACCTTGCTGTCGCAATTCAAGCAGTGCCGTGCTTTTCACGACATGGACCGCCCAATGACCGAGGAGAAGTATAAGACCGAGTTCCTCAACATGGTAGACATTCCTTCACCTGCGCTTGTTTTATCTTGGTTGACGAGTTCCGTTAGGTGTTCTTTTGCACCTCTGCCGATGAGCCCCTCGCGTTCCGCAACGCGACAAGCCAGGACTTCCTCGGCTCATACATGCGGCACAAAATCCTTACCACAATAGAGCAGAGGGAAGTCAACCTTGGATATCTCAAGGCCGACGCGGAGGAGCAACAAAAGTACATCCTAACGGACGCCCACAACCCACTGGGAAAGCTGCAGGAAGAACAGGGAGGGCATCATTGGGAGGGTGAGTGGTTCATATATCGAGGACTTCGACAATGAATTCTGACTTGACGTGCTAGTTATGCGTATGGTGTTGCCGGACGTCTTTTGGGAAACGTACTAGATGTTGTACTGGTTGGGCGTGATGCTCTGGTGATTTACATGGATAAGAAACAGCGTATATTTGAAATCTGTGCTTCGGGATTGTGACTGCTGAGTCTGAATCCTGACGCGGACGGTTCGCTGGTGAGTGTACGAACAAAGTTCAATAACTTAGTTGAGGATCTTGCCCCAGTGATGTTTCGGGTGGCTTGACAAGCGCTCTCGCTGTTGCGTGGGCCATAACCGGGACCTTATCTATGGAGGGGAGGGGAGCTTCCGACTGAAGGCCACTCATGATTCCCCCCTTCGCATTCATTCAAATTCATCCCACAGCAAGGTCCAGATTCCAGATGCATGCAATTCCCAGTAGCAAAATACAGCAAAAACACGAGCAAGTTTTCCCTTTTCAACGCCCACTCCCGACCAGCGAGGGCAGGCTACACGCCCACCCTCTCCATTTACGCGCTGAAGTCGAGCGTCTGGCCCGCGGAGGACTGCACGGACGAGGCGACCTCGGCCGTATCGAGCAGCGTGTACTCGTAGTCGACGGACGTGAGCGTGCCCTCGGGCGCGGTGTTCTCCGAGTCGCCAAAGTCGTTGCCCTTGGCGACGGCGAAGCCCTCGTCGGTCGAGTAGAGCGCCTTCTTGGAAGAGACGAAGACGTTGTTTTCGACGAGGAGCTGGGCGCCGTCGCGGGTGTTGATGCCGTCGCTGACGCCGGAGTAGTAGTTGTTGAAGATGTGGCCGGTGCCGAAGCGGAAGGACGGGCCGCGGGAGTTGAGGTTCTCGAAGAAGTTGTTGGCGTATGTGACCTGGAGGGCTGGAGGAAAGTGGTCAGTCTCGAAGTTTGCCTAGACCGGAGGAAGTTCGCTTACCCTTGTCCTCATCACCGTTGTTGTCAGAGTGGCCAACAAGCGACGCCTTCCAGTGGTCGTGGAGGTAGTTGTTCGACAGCGTCACGCCCGTCGAGCCGTGCGTCACATCCAACAACCCATCGTAGAAGTCCTTGTCGTGGTCCCGGTCCGAGCTCAGGTCGCAATGGTCGACCCACACCTTGCTCGCCTCCTGCACGCCGATCGCGTCGCCCGCCTCCGCGAGCACCTTCTGGATCTTGATGTTCCGGAAGATGACGTTGTCGACCTTGTACGCGCGCAGGCCGACGCCGTCGAGGAGGGAGCCCGCCTTGCCGAGCACGGAGGTGTTCGAGCCGACCTTGACGACCTCGGAGCCGGTGATGGTGCCGTCGATGATGACGACCTTGGGGTCGTCGCCCTGAACAGCGGCGGTGAGCTCCTCGAGTGAGGTGACGGTGGTGGTGGTTCCACCAGAGCCGCCGGTCGTGCTATAGCTGATGAGCGACGGACTTGACATGAGTTAAATGTCGACTTACCCCGCCTGAGCAGCGAAGCCGACGTCGGGGACGTCGCCAACGTCCGCGCGCCTCATGATGACATTACGGCGAGCGGGGGTCTGGACGGGAAGCGCCTGATGATAATGTCAGCATATGCTAACCCGTTACACAATGCGGATACTCACCGAGACAATGGGGGATGCGATGAGCGCCGCAAGTGTGAAGACGGCAGAGAACTTCATCTTGTTGCGAGTGCAAGGGAGATGCAAAGGTTTCAAAAGTCGCTAGGACGGTAAAGAAAGGCAGGTAAGAACGAAAGTGCGACCTCAGACGCGAGTGTGAAGGGACTATAAAGTCAAGAGTCGGACGTGTTCAGTGAAGAGACGCCGATGAGATGAAGAGACGCGGTCGGGTAAGGAGACGCGGCTGGTAAGAAGGAGGGAGGAAAGGGATCTGGTGATGAAGTCGGTGAGTCTCCCCGAGCCCAGCTTTATACCTCGCTCGACAGGAGCCGTCGATGCCGTTCATGATCCCAATGCCCGTTCGCATCGCGACGGGCTTGGGCCGAGGCCGCCGATCTCCCTTGGACAGCGGTGGTGAAGATGCAGCTGATCCTGGGATGGCGCGGTCATGGGAAAAGTCCGGCGCGGCGGGGTGGTTGGGCATGTGCAGACGAGGTCGAATTTTCCGAGGGGGAGGGGAGCGCGCATGGTAGAAGTGGTTCTCATAGTAGCTGGCTCATACTGCGTATCTGGTGGACTCGTTGACGAGGCAGAGCGGTCTCTCCGAAAAAGAATAGGCAAAGAATGAGCAGCAAAACGCGGTCATTGAGCTCGGAAGGGCGCGTCCATTATGGTTGCCAGGGGGGAGACGCGGTTCCGTTGGGCGTTTGCCGACGACGACGACGGAAAAATGAAGGTGCCTGGCGGCTCTGGACCTCCTCCGTCAGCGATGCCAAGCCTTTTCCGCGGTCACGGACTGGGAAGTTCAACTTCGGCTTGACTTCGACCGCACGGGTCAGCATGCTGATGCTCACGTTGGTGGGAGTCGGTGCGGGTGTCGAGCAGATGACGCAGCCGGCGTGCTGAAGATGAACATCCGAGTCAGACTGTGGGTTGAGAAAAAAGATACAGTATATCGCACCTCCAGCCTTCCGTGAGTGACTGACAAGCCATCTATCTCATTTTAGCCTCGCATTGCTGGTAGGCGATAGTGCCTCGGATGAAGAGATGAAGTTCCGAAAGTTCGAAAGCGGCTGTAAGAGCTCGGGCGTCCATGCCTCCGTACGCGCTTAGTTGTAAGCAATACGATCGCTGGAAAAGTCGCATGGAACGAGAGGCGCACAGAGGCAAGAGCTACAAGTTGGCGGTGTGTGAGCGCATTGATACTGGAAATGTGTAGATGGCATATTCTTCGAGGCTTTACAGCAGCGTTGCAAGAAATCTCTTGTGGATAAAATAGCGTACTTTGAGGAAATGGGCTTCTCGTGGAGAGATGAGGCCAAGAACACTGCTGCTTCGAGGAAATAGCTGCTCAAGCATTCAAGTTTAAGAACAGAAGACTGCAGGGGCGATAAGGCAGTCGGATCCTACGCAGATGGCGTGTGGCACATAGAGAGGAGCCCCAGGGTGCTCCACGGGGAACGGGGAATGAAGGAGATCGACGCGAATGTCGACCGGTCCGGAGAGAACTGGGCTGAATGGGGCCACGATCCATTGTAATTCCAGATGCTCGTCGCCTGTTTCGGGTAGCTATTATTCGCAGTCACTCGACATCTTGAAATGCAGCCCAGAGATGCCTCGAAGAACGATGTTGGTCTCGAGCAGATCGAGGTCGGGTTCAAGGCGCTGGGCGCCAAATTTTAAGAACAATGGGACCTTCCGCATTCGTCTTTACCTCCGGCCGCCATCTTCCCCGCTCGCTCAGTCGATCATTATACGGGATACCTGATCTTCCCAAACCCTCGGCACTTCTACAACTCCTTCCAGCACACAATGGCCGCACCAGAGCGCCCATCGCCCGCTGAGCTGAAGAGTCTTGAGGAGACGCTCCTCAATACCTCTGGCGAGGTGCTCCTTCACAATCGGTTCCGTGCCCTCTTCACTCTGAAGGCGCTCAAGAGCCAGAAGGCAATTGACATAATTTCGAAGGGTACGCAGCGCATTCTCACTGCGCCTCACTCTACTGACAACTTCTTCTCTTCCCCTCGATCACGTTCACCCCGATCACTGCACACTAGGCTTCGCGGACGACTCTGCCCTCCTCAAGCATGAGCTCGCATATTGCCTCGGGCAGATCAAGAGTCCCAAAGCACTCCCCGTTCTCGAAGCCGTTCTCCGGGACAAGAATCAGGATCCAATGGTCCGCCATGAAGTGCGTGTGCCACCCTGCGCTGAAGAGCATCGAATACTGATCATGTTCACCCCTTCACTTTAGGCCGCAGAGGCGATGGGCGCGATCTCTGCTTCCGCAAGTCTTCCCGTATTGAGGGAGTTCCTCAAGGACGAGAACCGAGCAGTACGCGAGACATGCGAGATCGCGATCGCTCGCATAGAGTGGGACGCGTCTGAGGAGGGTCGCAAGGCCCAGCAGGCGCAGAAGGACCCGGAGGAAATTCCGTGCGTGACAAAACCCCCATACCTCTGTCCTTCATGTGCTCACACCAGCCCTTTCTGCACTGTACAGAATGTACATGTCCATCGACCCCGCGCCACCCACGTCCGGCTTACTGCGCGGCCCGCCAAAACCAGAGGACGTATCCGAGTCTAATATCGCCAAACTCCGCGCCCAGCTACTCGACAAGAACCTCTCCCTTTTCGAGCGCTACCGCGCCATGTTTGCGCTACGAAATATCGGCACGGCGCCTGCTGTCGACGCGCTCGCCGATGGGTTGAACGATGATAGTGCGCTGTTCAAGTGCGTTTGCTTCTCCCTCTCCTTTCCCCCATGTCATACCTCATTCCCCTCTCCATCAGCCATCTGCCCCCCCCCTCACCCTCCCTGACTTCCCACTAACCCACCCCTCAGACACGAAATCGCCTTCGTCTTCGGCCAACTCCTCTCCCCCCACTCCGTCCCCGCGCTCCTCAAAGTCCTCACCGACCCCTCCGAGTCCGAGATGGTCCGGCACGAGGCCGCGGAGGCACTCGGCGGGATCGCGACACCGGAGGTGCTCCCGCATCTCAAGGAGTGGATGAAGCGGGAGGACTGTCCGCGGGTGGTGCGCGAGAGCTGCCAGGTGGCGATCGATATGTGGGAGGTGAGTACAAGGTTGATTGTTTCTGGTGGCGATTGTTACGGTGGTGATTGTCTTGGTGTTAAAGGGGACGCTAATCACTTGCACAGTACGAGAACTCGAACGAGTTCCAGTACGCAGATGGCCTTGGTGGGGGCTCTGTCGAGTCCTTCGGGACTGTTGGCGCATGACGGGAATATGTGGGTGGCACACACCGCGCCGTTCCAAATAAAATGTACACCATCATTGCGTGCACTGCAGCTCTCTGCAATGGCATGCCCTATTGTATAACTATTCTGTAGACTATCTACTCCGCTCTGTACTATCAGGCATTGAGGACCAGTCTCATGTCCAGTGTACACCATTACGCCAAAATTGGTATTTTATGGTCATCACAACAAAAGCCATCATTTCCGTCTTGCCTTTGACAGACGTTCGGGGTCACAACAATGCGTGCAGCACGTAAACATGCTTTTCTGGCTGTATCGATTGAAATGCAAAAAAAATCTACCTACTGTTGTTGTGTGTCGCGTAACATGCTTTGTGATGATGGTACGTACTGCTACGCGCCATAAGATAGAGTATCATGACAGGAGTCCATGACAGAGAATAACAGTCCGTGAACAGACATGAAAGCACGTAAGTGAATTTGTGGATGGTAAGGCGTATGAAGTTGTCGACGGCAGGCGTATGAATTGGTAAAATGTATGAGGTTGTCGAGGACACAGCGCATGGCAAATGTGGAGGACAAGGCGTATGGAAGATCGTCAGTGGTGCAGGGAATACAGAATATGCTCTATAAGCAGAGGTTCTTGGACGATATCGCGGGTAGATCCGGGGGATGAGAGGCAAGTGAAGGGGCAGGAATGCGACGAAGCAGGTGAAGCATGGCAAACTCGGCTAGATGCCTTCGCTCGCCTACTTCTGCTTCTTCCTAAACAGCCCGATGGTATGCTGCCCGCCGCACGCAACGGTGACCGCCGCCCACGACCCGCCCTCACGCCGCACGATCTGCCGCGGCGTGCGCACCTCCACATCCGGCACGCCCAGCTCGCCCTGCGTGCCCTGCCCCCACGAGTAGAGCGCGCCGTCGCGCGTGACCGCCATGTTGCTGTGCGGCCCGCACGAGATGTCGACCACCGGGTCGTCGTCGTGCTCGTCGGGCATCGGCACCTGCACGGGCACGTCCACGAAGTCGCTGTCCTCCCGGTCCTGGAACGCCTCGTGGTCGTCGGGGAGCCCGAGCTGGCCGACGTTGGACCGCCCGCAGGCGAAGACGCGCCCATCGGAGATGAGGAAGAGCGTGTGGTGCTCGCCGCCGACGATCTTGATGACGCGCGCGCCGTCGAGGTCGTCGGGGTGCAGCCCAATGACGGGCTTGGGGAGGACGACCTCGCTGTCGGAGGGGCGGTAGTAGCCGGTGCCGGTTTGACCCATGGTGTTCAGGCCCCAGCCGTAGACGTCGCCCTTCTCGGTGACAGCGAAGGAATGGTACATGCCCGCGCCGATCAGGACCGGTGCGTTATTGCGCTTGCCGACCTTGATTTTCCGTGGCGTAGTACCGTCAATCTTCCGCCCCTCGAGGACTTTGCGGCCAAGCTGACATTGCTCGCCGGCGCCCCAGGTGAAGATGTTGCCGTAGGTGGTGAGAGCGAGGATGTGGTTGCCGCCACAGGCGACAGACGCTATCTTTTCGTAGTCGCCAGGCTTGTTGATGAGGTCCATCGTGACGGGAACGGGGTTGAACTGATG
Organism: Schizophyllum commune H4-8; assembly: GCF_000143185.2. Taxonomy (NCBI): domain Eukaryota; kingdom Fungi; phylum Basidiomycota; class Agaricomycetes; order Agaricales; family Schizophyllaceae; genus Schizophyllum; species Schizophyllum commune. The sequence continues at coordinate 2,223,482 of NW_026089542.1, forward strand.
CTTGAGGGCTTTCGAGAAACCCAGGGAGCCTTCATTGGCCTAAGTTGCGTCAGTATCGTAAATAACGTCAGACACATCTTTACATACCCGGAAGGAACCCCAGAGGCGAAGTTCACCAGCGTCACTGAGAGCGGCATTGATACTATCGCCGGCGACAACCTTGACTGCGCGGAAGCCCTCGTCAACGAGGCTTTGGATAGGGTGGGGGTAGGACGTGAGTTCGTCGACATCGAGGAATTCGTTGGGTTTCTCCGGGTTAGGGACGTTCTGCGTGACACGGCCTAGGGCAGCATCATCGTTTACACCACACGTCCACACCTAGCCGATGAGGTCAGCACCCAGCGCATGACTAATGCGAAGAACACTCACCGTGCCACGTTCATCTACGAACACGCTGTGGAGGCCACCAGATGCGACGCTCTCGATGCCAGCGCCTTCCTCGCCGAACTTGCCGTCCTCGATCCCCTCCTCCACCCAAGCATTTTTCTTCGGCTTGTCAAACTCGCCGAGATAATCGGGGCCCATGCCGAACTGTCCGAAGTTGCCTGCGCCCCATGCGAAGGCGACGAGCCCGGGGCGCTGCTTGGGTGGGGGAGTCGGGAGGGGATTGAGGTAGGGCTTGACCTGGGGTCGCTTCTCGGCGGCCTTGACGGGTGTTTTTGCGCGTGGCTTGGGCTGGGCCTTGGGTGCCTCAGTAGCAGCCGCCTTCGTGGGGCCGGGGGTGCGCTGGCGGCCGCGTCTGGCGGGCGGCGCGGGCTCGTCCTCTGCTTTCGCCTTCTGGCCGGCTCGGGGGCGCGCGGGCGCCTTCTTCGCCTCCTCCTGCGGGACGTTGTCGGCCGGCTGGAGGGTCTTGCGCTGGCGCTTCGCGGGGGGTGATACGGAGCGCGCTTTCGATGGTGTCCGCTTGCGAGTGGTGGCGGCGGCGGCTGTGGACTTTGGTTTTGCCCGACCGTTCACTGCGGGGGCTTCCTGGTCGTCGGCTGGCTTTGCGGACGCTGCACGGGCGCGACGGGGAGGCATCGTTGGCGATGCTTAGTCACGGAATGAGGCAGGCAGCAAGACGGGAGATGGCGGACACCAACTACCAGCCCATTTTTATGCCTCCGATGGCCCATCAGACGCCGACACGTGACGTCAACGCCACAACCGCGGTGTCGTGACCAGGACGCGTCGCATATCCGATCAACAGCGATCCGGGCAGCAGCAGCCCCTGTGCAAGGTTCCTATGCCCATAATCCAAGTATACATCGCGTAGTCCTAACTACCCTGATCCCTCAAACATAGGTATCCGCCAGGCGCCCGACAATGTACTTTTCGGTGTTGACCGGCGGGTACTTCGGCTGTTCATTGCGTGTCAGCCAACGTACTATACCTGTACAGTCGCAACTCACCGTCGTCCCACAATTCGGCAGGCACTCAATCTCTGCGTCAAAGTTCGGATTGCTGAAGAACGCAATCGACTGCCTGGCCGGCGTCATCGCCTCCGTCTCACTGATCGCCTGCGCAGGCGGCGCAACGACGCGATGGAGGGTCGACCGCAGGACGTCGTTGCTCCATCGCGAGAGCAGGTCGCCGACGTTGATGACGATCGTGCCCGGAATGGGCGTCGCCGGAAGGTATTCACCCGTGTGCGGGTTCTGGACCTGCAGGCCGCCTACTTGATCCTGGGGAAGGTTTGAGCTTCATCGACAGAGAAGGGTCTTCGCTATCACCTGGAAGAGGAGTGTCAAGGTGCCGTAATCTGGGCGAATGTCATGAGTAGCTGCTTTGCGAAACGGTCAAAACCTTGTGCGCACCGCTGTGCGCGCCAGCGCGGGCCTGGTCGGTGTCCTTATCCAAAATTGCCCGCTTGATAGGCGGGTAAGACAGCAGGCGAAGGTTGTGGCACTGCTTGTCAATCTTGTCGTCGAAGAAGTCCTCCTGCAGATCCAAGCCGAGAGCAATCGAGCGCATAACAACCATGTGCAACTCGTGGCACGTCTGTAAACGGTGTCAGCATGACTTGCCAGCCAAAACAACGTTTGAACCCGCCTGGAAGAATTGCAGCATGAACGGCTTGAAGGTGGGAAGCTCCTCATCGGTTGGCCATTGGTTCGGCCATACGGAGTCCCAGTCGCGGCCGATCTCCATACTCTCTGCAAATCCATCAGCATGAGGCTATCCCGTCTTTCGAGGTGAGGCTGGAGGAGAAGGATGGCGGTGACAGGGGGCAGAGAGGATAAAGAGGGCTGAAGTCTTCGGCTTGAAAGCGCGGGCCGTTGAGGGGCCGCCAATTGACTCTCAAAGCAATGGGATGACTGGGATACTCACCCTTGTAGTCCGGCGCCTTCTCACGCATCGCCGCGATGGCTGCCGCGTCCTGGCTCTGCGTCACGCGCTCCCGACCTACAGCAACATAGCCACGGTTCGACCGCGGGTCTGCCCAAGCGAGCCGGTCCTAAGAGGCGGAAATGTATCAGCACGAGACTAGAAAGACTATAGGGGAGATAGAAGAGATGGCGCGCAAGGATCGAGTTCGGAGGAGAAGTCTATGATTCATAGGGAGGTCAATGGTTCATAAGAAGGTCAATGGTTCATAAGAAGGTCAATGGTTCATAGAATGTCGGATACGCGCCCATCCAGCTCAGAGCAACCCTCACCTTCCTCTCCCTCGGCATCCCAAAGAACCCCCTGCTCTCCGCAAACGCCCGCTCCACCGTCGCTTCGGGTATCCCGTGCTTCGCGAGGTACATGAACCCCGCGCCCTTCAGCGCGCCGACGATCTCGCCCGCGGTCGCCTTCTTCTCCGCGGGCGTCGCCGCGGCGCGGAACTTGCTGAAGTCGATCACGGGGATGTGGAAGGAGGGAGAGGTGGGAGAGGATGGGGTGGAGGAGATGGTCGCGAGGGTGCGGGCGAGGGTGAGGGGGGTGGTGAAGGAAGTAGAGGTGAATGAGCTGGAGGTAGATGCACGCGCAAAGTGCGCCAGACGCGCCGTGAGGAGGGGCATCGTCGCGGTCGTGCTCGGGTGAAATCGAGGGCAAAAGGTTAGGGAAGGGAATGCAGGGGTAGGAGGCAAGGAACGATTCACGCGAGGAACGTAGCGCTATCAGGCTTTATATGCCCCGCGCGGATCGCGAGGGCGAGCGGCGCGTTGTCCAGAATCCGATCGACCTTGCCCCGCGAGATAAGGTCACGTGTGCTGCCGGCGGGGCGTCCACAATGGCCGGCGTGGGGTCCATAAGTGGCCGCGAGGGGTTCCGGCAAGGGCTCTATCGAGGTTTCAGACGGCGACCGGGTGGTATAGAGCTGCGTGCGGCATCTCACTTTCCTATGGACAGGCTCAAGTCTAATCCTTCCCTATTTCTGACGGCTTGTAGCAAGAAGTTTTGAGGGCCTCGAGATCATTATCAGAGAATTCACTAACGAGAAGGTCAGTGAAAAGTCAAGTAAATTCGTTGATCAAATGAAGAGGCAGAACGATGAAATGCAGGAAGGACTCAGAGTCTGCACTGGACGGCAAGCCGACTCGGATGACCCTCGCGTAGCGTTAGTCTGCGCCAACGGACGCGCAAGGACCTCGCCCGCACTCCCCAACAATGTGTGCTCCAACATACCTCAAAGCTCCTCCCTGCGCTGCCTGCCATTCGCCGAACCCCCCGCCAAGGCTGCACCCTTGTCGGTACTCTACGCACTTGTATCGCAAGGAAATTCATCAGTCATCGTAAGTTCTGAATTTGCTGCTTCATCAAGTGGAGCTCCATTTCTTAAGTGCAGAACTTGATAATTCTCTCTACTAATACGTCCTAATTATCGAAACTAATACGTCCTATCGACACACACTGAAGATGTTGGGTATCCATGCAGCCAAGTTCTATTCTATGCACCGAGTCGTCTATGTAGTGTACAATGAGTATATGTGTGAGATGCTTCCAAAGTTCCGTTGGTATTCCGAATAAATGATTAGGTAGAAGTCAGTAAAGTACCAGTGTAAGTATGCCACAGCGCCCGTCAGCTCAGACAACGACTCGCTGGTTTCACAGCAATGACATCCCAGCGACAAGTCACTAAGGGTGGGTGAACCGGAAGCTCGCGAAGGTGTCACGGGGAGCCTCCTCGAGGCTGTCATATGCGAAATCGATTGGCAGCTGCGGCAGGGTGGGAAGGTAGGGCGGCTGGTCATTCCACGAGTTCTGACCGTTAAAGGGGGTCCGACCGCTGAAGGGGATCTGACCCTCAAAGGAGCGCGGAGCGGGAGCATCGAGCGCGAAGAGAGGATCATACAGCGGCGGAAGAGGAGCACCCATGGGGAACCCGGCGAAGTCGAAACCAAAGGAGTTCGCAGGAATGTTGGACGCGTCGAAGGGTAAGGTGGCATCGACGGGGAAAGCGGAGTCCACCGAGAAAGCAGAGGTGTCGAAGGGCGCGTTTGAGAAGTCTTGAGGAATAGTAGGGTCGTCCAAAGGAAGGCTGACGCTGCTTCGAGGGGGAGTAAATAAGAGCCCATCATCCGGCTGCTGAGCCGGAACGTTGGTAAAATCGTTAAAATTCTGGCCATAGACGGGGTACGATACCTCGGCAGGCAGGAACGCGTCGAAAGTATACGATGCCTCAGCAGGAGAAGGCGCGTAGCAGTGGGACGGCCCGGCGACGGGGACGCAAGCAGGGATGTTGTCGCTAGTCCAAGAGAAGAAGACAGCATCCGCAGGCGAGGGCTGCGACGACGGCTCAGCGAAGCCCGACGAAGATGAGGCATCAGGCGAGAGCTCGGGCACATATGCTGTGGCAGAGCCAGAGGCCAGGGTAGGGGCATCGACAGGCAGTGGCGAGTCTGTGGATCCGTGCACATCCTCGAACGGACTTGACACTGTGGGTGATGTAGTGCGTGCAGCCTTCTTTGCCTTGGGCTTCTTCGTGTATGGGCCTGTGCGAGGCGACTCGCGCGAGCCCCGAGCCTTTTTTGACTTGTACTGGTGATCCCGTTCGCGATGATGATGAAGACCACCGGCGTTTCTGAAGCCCTTGCGGCATTCAGGGCACCTGTGGGGCCGTGCACCGGTGCTACAGCGTCTGATTAGCATCGCTGTGGCAGATTCACCGTGACAAGGACTCACTGCACGTTCAGATGATCCCTCAGAGGGGTTTTCTGCGAAAACCGCTTGGTGCATCCTGGCCAGCGGCAAGGATATGGGCTGAGGAAATTGCGGTCAACCCTAAGCACATAAATGAACTGCGTAAAGAGACGCACTTCTTGATTTCCTCGTATTCGGGCGTGTCGGGGAGATGTAAGTTCGCATGGCGCTGCTGGTCGCGCCGGTTGACGACGCGCTTGCCACAGTCATCACAGCGTAGCCTCGTGAACCCAGGGAGGGTCTCCGGGGTGTAGTCCTTCTTGGACTGGAAGAATCCGAAGATACCGTCGTCAGTGGCGTGCCACCCGAAAACAAAAACTGCACACCCACCTGAGTACGCGAGGGGCCGGGCCTCTTCGCCATGGAGGAACTTCGTTGGCGTATTGGGAAGCGGGAGGGTGTCTGGTAAGCCTGTAGGGGCTGGGCGAGTGAGGAGAGCGCTCCCAACGGGGCCGTTTATATAACTTCAGGCGGGCAACATCCTTGATTGCTCTCGACACAATCCTTTCATAGATGGAGATATATCCGTTTGGTCATGTTCGCGTGTGGCTCAGTGACGTGGCCAAAGAACGGGAGCCGGACTCGGTTGCGCGCACGTGAAGTCATACACAAACAAAGGTTTGCCGAACGTGAAGCATGCATGTCATGGCTGGCTCTAGTCAGGTCCCGATATGACATATGCACTTTCGATACAACGACATAATACAATGCAAGGATTCGAAGGAGTCGACCTAAAGCTTGGCAGGGGCCACATGTTGAGCGTCGTTGGCCACGAAAGACAATTCACCTACCACGCACAACGCCCTATAGCTGTCCACGCTAGAATGGACCAGCCTCTTACCGGTACCCACGGACAGATCGAACGTTGGGCGTGGCACCGCCTCGTAATTCGCAGCGCGCCTTCCAAGTCTTCATGGAGATACGATGTTGATACACATTCAGGTGAGTGCAGACAAAAACCTCCAGGGTCCAATCCATATGCAAGTTCCAAGAAACAACGACGTCCAGTAGATGTTATGGCGATTCCTTTCATCAGTGTGTCGGCGCGCGCAGCCTCCGGAACAGCGCCATCATCGTCTTGCCACCATCGTCGCCCCACCTAATAAAGTAATCAGCACTCGCCCAATTCAATGTAGTCGATCCGAGCACTCACTCTCCCGCCGCCACCTCCCGACAGCACTCCTCAAACTCCTCACTCGCGCTCACCTCGTCCCACTTCTCCACCACATAATCCTGCACCAGCGCATGCAGCTCCTCCCACACCGCCGTAGCCAGCAACAGCGCGAAGCTCCCCCGCGGCGTCAGCGTGTTCATCATGTGCTCCTGCGCCAGCGCGGCGAGCGCGGGCATCGCGTAGCGGTGCGCGACCTGGTACATCGAGAGCGCGCTCGCGGGCTGCGGCGCGGGCGTCGGGTGTGGGTGCGGGTCGGGGGAGGCGACGAGGGCGGCGCGGGTGTTGTGGGGGGAGACGGGGTAGTGGGCGCCGGCGGGGTAGTTGGAGGAGGGCATGGTGAGGGGCATGGGGGGTACGGTCTTGCCGCGGTCGATGGGGATGGGGGAGGTGCCCTGTGAGGCGGCGCGGCGGGCAGTGGTCGGCTGTGAGGGACGACCTGGTGTCGTTGGCGGCTTGGCCGCAGATGAAGGAGGTGGTCGCGCAGTCGACGTTGTGCGCATGGTTGAAACAGAAGGCGGGATAGTCGTCGCCATCCTTGCCTTCGTTGGTCCGCTGTCTTCCGTGGGATGCGTCTCCGCACTAGCCACGCTTCCCTCGGCGACACTCTCGTCCGTACCGCTGCTGTAGGTCTTCCAGTCCCACTCCCCGCCCCGCGTTGTCAGCCATCGCGCGCTCCAGCCAGTGCCGATGTTGTTGACCGCCGCGCGCGGGTCATCCTGCTCCTTGAGCATCAGCCAGTTCGCGTAGCAGTACTTGAGGAGCCAGTAGATCGTCTCGAAGTCCGCTTCTTCGACCACGATGGTGTATGTCTTGCGTTCTCCCGGTGCCAAAGTAGGGTTCTCGGCGAAGGAAGAGTTTAGCATGGTGGCGAAGTACTCAGAGCGGCGCGTCAGGATGTCGGAGTGCGCGTAGATGACACGCTTGCGCGCTGTCAAAGGGAGGCTGGAGTGCGACGAAGAGCCAGCGGATTCGCGTCTATCGCCCTCATTGGGATTTGGCGAATGTTGAGCTTCGTTGTATCGCTCCAGACAGACGAAGCGAACGTCTCCAGTGTCTGCGGAAGTTGGTCAGCCGACGCGCCTGGCCACAATGGGAATACGCACTTGGGTTATCCAAAGATGCCTCGATGCCTTCAAGCAGGTCTCGAGGAACATAGTAGCCAGAGGGATGTTGCGGGAATACGCTGACAGGGCAGTGGATCTCAAGGCCTTGTTCGCAGGTCAGACGCAATCAAAACAGTGGAGCAGGTCAACTTACTGATCACTAAAGCATCCTTCTCCTTCACAGCAGGATTCTGCAGCAGAGCTGACAATGGTGGCAGAGGGCATTCTGCGAAAATCAGCATCATTCGCGTCCTGATGATGAGGAATTCACTCACCCCACACTTCACTTTCACGTCGGAAGACCCAGTCGGGATGCCAATGCTCCCAGACCCAGTTTGGACGAGGGCCACCGACGCGGTCGTCTAGGCTCTTGATAGCAGTCATCATCGTGGCGCACATCTCGTACTCAGGGTGCGCGAAGTCAAACGTGAGGAGGGTGATGTAGAGGGAAAGGGAAGGCTTCTGATTCTCGTCGCCTTCAGCTATGGGTGTGCGTGCTTTGTGCAGCATGTCAGCGTTAAATGATATCGTAAGGAGCGACATATCCCATACCAATTTCGAGCTTAAAGCGATTGTCGAGGACGGGCGATTGCTTCAGGACGTCGAAGTCCTCGTGTTCTTCGCTGCTCTCGCCCTCCCCGACACCCTCAATTGCATCGCGCAGCTTCTGCACATCCTTGACCATCCACTCAAATCCCTTCATGCTGGTCAGATCTAAGGGTATGTCCGTTGCATGGACAAACGCACCATGAACGTCCATTGCCGCGTGTTCTCTTCCATCGAAGACATGCCCGTTCTCGAAGACCTCCCAAAAGTTCCCGGATGCCACACAGTAGCCGGAAGCGTGCCAGACGACCCGGGTATCACAGATGGCCTGTTGTCCCAGCCCGGTGGCGCAGGTGCAGAGACCGGTGTCGACGCCGTTGAGTGCACCGACGACAGCGAGCCGCGGTGAGAGATTATGTTGGACGACCAGGGCCACCCAGGGCGAGCGAGAGGTACGGGACGACCAGGCGAGGAGGACAAAGGCGTTGAGGTGCGGGCAAGGTCAGACATCGGCTGTCCGTCCAAAGGTCAGGGCAGAGCGCGTGGGCGCTTATTTCGACACACTCGCTGTCCGGCCCGGTTCCGCCCCGCGCGATACTTCCGTCGGCAATTCCCGATGTCAAGTTCATTTACGGCTTGCTTCCAACCGCCATGTCGTTCACGATGAGATACATCGACGCGGGTCCACTCAACGCCTTCATTCTTGATCCATAAGCCTAGTGCACTTTACCCACCTGGGCCACGGCTGAGGCGCATGGAATGACCGCTTTCCTCCTGACAGTTGAGCGCTATAAGAGCACGCTATGAGCTAACATACGCCGCTGTATGTAAGTCTCGGGGTAGCAATAGAACAGTGACGTTGTTATTCAGTTCCTCTCCTTATAAGGCGGCCCTGCCTCTTCCGCAGCCTCTCCATCCCCACACAATGACTGACCTCTGGACATTTTCGACGTACGGGGCTGCTCTCATCGCCCTCTATCTCATCGGCTTGGGAGTGTACAGGTGAGTACATCCTCTGCCGCTACGCAAAGTACTGCGCTCAGTAAAACCTCAGACTACTCTTTCACCCACTCGCCGGTATCCCAGGTCCTCTTCTAGGCGCCCTCACGGACTACTACGTCACGTACTTTGAGGTTCTGAGGAACGGAGACTTGGTTTACCAGCTGCAGAAGCTGCACGCTATCTATGGTCAGCTTCTCGGCTCTATGTCCTTCCCGAGGGTACTCAGACGAACTTCTTCCAGGCCCTGTCGTGCGAATGGGCCCCAACTCTGTAAGCGACCTTACGATCCAATGCACATGACGCTTACTCTTCGCAGCTTCACTCCAGTAATCCCGACGTGTACAGCAAGGTTTACACGAGAGGGACGTCCTTCGTGAAGGACCACGCTCTGTACCGCGGGTTCTCGCAGCCCATGTCGTCCTTTGGAAGCGTGGACCCCGCCTTTGCGAAAGCCCGTCGGGACGTGATCAGCCCCCTCTTCTCCCGTCGCGCTATCCTCAAGCTGGAGCCTTTCATTCGCGAGAAGGTGAGCCCGCGAACTGCAATACACACGTGTGTACATGGACCTGCTGACTTGCGCGTCGTATGAAGGTCGATAAATTCACAGGAAAGCTTCTCGAGTACAAGGACACCTCCAAGCCTGTCGACGTCTTCCGCGCCATTCGTTCTATGACCTTCGACATCATCTACTCTTACTGCTTCGGCGAGTGCTATGACGCCCTTGACGCGCCTAACTTCAGCCACCCCATCATCATCGATGCCGAGCTATCCTCGAGCTACAACCTAGTCTTTAAAGCTATCCCTGGACTTCTGCCGCTCCAAGCCCTCGTCGTCAAGCTCCTGAAGCCCTTCGGTCGCAGCGTACCCGGGCGCGCGCAAATGCGGACGAAGCTCCTTGCGCAGATTGACAGGCTGCTGCGAGACCCGAGTGCGCTCGAAGACGCGCCGCACGAGACAGTCTATCACTACTTACTCAGGCCGCATCCGGAGAAGGGCTTCCCTGATATCCCGCCTCGAAGCTCGCTGCTCGACGAGGCTATGAACTTGCAGCTCGCGGGAAGCCACACTACGGCGAATGCGAGCATCGTTGGGTGTTACCATATCCTGAATAATCCGAAGGTTCATAGCAGGCTCGTCGCTGAGCTGAAGGAGGCGATCCCGGACCCTCAAGCTATCTCATTCGAGGTTGTGGAGAAGCTGCCGTACTTGGTAAGCCCGACGTAGGTAATGAAGATCTGTTTCTTACAGTATTTGCTCCTTCAGACTGCGGTGATCAAGGAATCCCTACGCCTGTCGCACGGCGTAGTCTCACCTATGCTCCGCGTAGTCAACGCCGACGACACAGAGCTTGACGGCATAGCTGTACCTCGAGGCGCACGTCGTCCACAAGTACCCTCTTCCCGCTCTAGCTGACTCTTCTGACAGACTTCCGTTGCCATCGGCAACTCCTTCGTTCATCTCAACCCCGACATATTCCCCGACCCTTACACCTTCATCCCGGAGAGATGGCTGGGAGAGGACGCAAGCACACAAGAAAATTACTTGGTACCCTTCTCGCGGGGTCAACGCAATTGTCTGGGCATGAAGTACGTTCTGTGACGTTGATTGAATATTGACGCCCGGCGCTTACAACCCTTCCAGCCTCGCGTGGTGCGAGCTCTACCTCATCTTCTCCAGCATGTACCGCCGCGTGGATCTTGAGTTGAGTAACAGCAGGTACGTCTCGCCAGCAGTGCCAGTTGTGAATGTGCTCACGCGCGGACTGTTAGCCCCGACGACATGATATTCAGAGCGCACTTCATCCCTGTCTTCCCGCCGCGTCCAGTGCGGGCGATTGTGAAAGGAGTAGCGGCATAAAAGATGCGCCTTATGGCTCGAAAAGCGGAGCAACTGCTCCTAGGCAGCATGCTGTTCCACTGTCCAACTATATCATACACGAAAAATAGCACGAACCGGTATGCCAGTCCCTGAACAACGTAAAGATCTGACTATTCCTAAGACGTAACTGCCGCTCGTGGTATGATCTAGGACGGTAAGTGCAACCATTCGGATTCGAGGTTTTGCACACGGCCACGCCGTATTAGGGAGTGGTGAGCACCTTACTGACGTCGCTTCCTCTGAGATGCCGTGACAGGCGACGTAGAGCCATCCTGGCTGTTGAACGCCTTCCTGCGTCTTTAAGCGCGCCGTGCTAGTCGGTATGGACTCATCAATAAAAATGCTGCCCGTCGCAGCTGTAAACCGGCATTAGCATTCCTGCCTTTTGCCCCTCCGCCCTCGTCCACTGCTCGTTCTCTCTGCACTGTTTACTCGATGAGTTTCTGCGCATCCGCAAGTTACGTTTCTATCGCCGCGCTTGTATACTCCGTAACCGTTTGCGTACACCGGTATGTCTTGCGATGACAACCTCGCGAGGATGCCTTCTGACGCTTGCCCAGGCTCCACTTCCACCCACTAGCGCGCGTGCCAGGACCTCTCCTCGGGGCGCTGACGGATTACTACGTTACCTACTACGATATCGTCAAGGACGGCGCTACTGTTGATCAGCTGCAGAAATTGCACGCTATCTACGGTGTGTAAGATGTTGATTCTCCCTCATCTCCTGACTGAACCCGCGGCTAGGTCCTGTCGTGCGGATCGGACCCAACGCGGTAAGCAGGACCTTCGAGGCTATAATCCATGATGCTGACCCCAAGTGCACAAATTAGCTGCACTTCAGCAACCCCGACGTCTACCACCAAATATACACCCGAGGGACTTCATTCCTCAAGGACCCTGCCCTTTACCGTGCTTTCCCGGATAAGTCGAGCTTCGGCAGCATAGATCCAGTGCAAGCGAAGGCTCGTCGAGACGCCATCAGCCCTCTCTTCTCCCGCCGCGCGATCGCGAAGCTGGAGCCTTTCATACAGGAGAAGGTAGGCCTCTCGACTAGGCTTGCGAGCTTACTGATCCTCACCTCGTCCTCAGATCGACAAGCTCACCAACAGGCTGCTCAACTACCATGACGTCTCGAAGCCCGTCGATCTGCTGCAAGCGCTGAGGGCCGCAACTCTAGATATCATATACTCCTACTGCTTCGGCGAAGACTGCTATGCTCTGGACGCACCCGACTTCAAGCACCCCATCCTCATGGGCGCGGACTCTGTCAACCGCGCGACCCTGATCTTCAAAGCCTTTCCCGCATTGATCTATGTCCACAGATTCCTCATCTGGCTCCTTCAGCTTCTAGGTTGTCCTGCCTTTGGACCTGGCCTACTCGTCAACAAGATCTCTACGCAGCTGGATGGACTGCTCGCCGACTCTAAGGCGTTGGCAGATGCGCCGCATGAAACGATCTTTCATCACATACTGCCGGGAGCGAGCGCGAACAAGAAATCGACGGCATTTGCGACGCGTAGAAGCCTCTTAGATGAAGCCTTGAGTCTGCAGATTGCAGGGAGCCATACTGTGGCGGCAGCCTGCTATGTGGGGTGCTTCCACGTCTTGAACAACAGAAGCGTCCACCAACGCCTTACCGTCGACCTGAAGGACGCAATTCCCGACGTTACGGACGCCGTCCGGTTAGAGATGGTCGAGAAGCTGCCATATCTGGTGAGTGGTCGACGGCTTGCAATTTCTGGTGCTCGCTGAGATACAGCTAGACGGCCGTGATTAAGGAGGCTTTGCGTCTCTCGCACGGTATCGTATCGCCCATGCTACGGACGGTCAACTCGGACGGTGTCGTTCTGGATGGAATAGCTGTGCCTCGAGGGGTGCGTTGCCCCGTCAGCTCGTCGCCCTCTACCTGACCTGCTCGCAGACTACCGTGGCCGTTGGGAACACCTTCGTTCATCTCAACCCGGAGATCTTCCCTAACCCCCACACCTTCGATCCCGAGCGGTGGTTAAAAGAGGATGCGGCTGCACTAGAACACTACCTTGTCGCCTTCTCAAAAGGACAGCGCAGCTGCACCGGTATCAAGTACGTCTTCTCCGAGTGCGCCACTTGAAAGGTGCTGAACCGACTCGCAGTCTTGCATGGTGCGAGTTGTACTTGATCCTCGCCACCCTCTTTCGACGGCTCGACCTTGAGCTCGTCAATAGCAGGTGCGCCCTGGAAGGATCAGTATGTGCGTTGGTTGATCAAACTCCTGCAGTCCTGCAAGCATGGAATACTCAGCGCATCTCGTTGCCGTATTTCATGGGGAACCGATTCAGGCGGTAGTGAGGCCAATGTCTTCGTGATGATGAGGGATACACGTCTGACTGTGGAAGAGCAAGATAGTTCTTCATATTCCCTTGATGATGCCTAATGGAAATTATATGTTACAACGTCATGACCTATTTCAATGTTGGTAGCCTGATGATAGCCGCAGTGAACGCCCTATGTTGCCTTGACTGCTTCTGCATGCTGAGGAGTCTGAAGATGCCATGAGTTACAATCTTAAGCGTGCACGCAATGACGAACCTCGGGTGCCTCAACCGGTGCCTCATCTATGAAGTCGGGAGCTTTGTTGAGGTCGGCCAGATACGATGTTTCCTCTTCATCGGGGCCCTCCAACGCCAGAGCGTCAAGTTCTGCGAATGAAGAGTCAGCACAATGCCGCACGCACACGTACAGCCTACGCGCCTGCTTCTAGATCTGCCTCGTCCAGTTCATCCGGGACGGCATATGACCTGCCCAGTGACTCCTGTATCTCGTTCGCCTGCTCAATGAGATCTTCCATCTCGAATTGCACGTTCTGTACGTGGCGCGATTAGCTTTTGCAGTGGAGCTCTCCTAGGCACATATTCATTCAACGCACCTCGATCTTGTCAATGTCGATCTTCCCGTACTGCTTGCGCATCTCCTTGTTCGCCATCTTCATCGCGTCGACCGTGGCCATCGTGTTTCGCAGGTTCTCCGTCGTGAGCGCGGCGGACTCCATGTTGAACGTCTGTTGCGTGAGCTGCTCCAGCTGCGACTCGTACATGCGCTTCTGCTTAAGCGTCCGGAGCGCGCGCTGCTGGATGGCGTTCTGGCAGCGATGTCAGTCAGCAATGGCGCCGCAGCGTTCGAAGCACACGCACCTTCCCCGGCCCATTCCTCAGCTTCGACATCTGCTCCTTGTACCGCGCGAGCTCGCCGTCGAGCTTGCGGATCTTGACCTCAATGGAGGATACCCGCGCGTCTGTCTGCCTGTTGGTTATGGATGTGCTAATCGCAGGCTTGGGAAGGGCGGACCGATGCTATAGCATCCTGCAGCGACGGCTTAGGTTTCCTGCTTGAGGAGGAGCCGAAGATGCGATTCATGGTGGGAGTGGAAGACGAAGGTGGGTGCCGGTCAGGTCAGGCGGAATCAACTCAGTGCTGCGCGGCAGCGTCACTGCTGGTGTGATTGATGTGTGATGTGTGAATGAACTTCCTTTTCGGAACACAATGGACCTTCGGGTTCCTCAACATGCATACTTGCCGCGGTATAGCATTTTACTCCTATTTGTACATATTTCCAAAGAGAAAGCTTGAAAAGGGTCTGACGCTCAACCGTAACGCTTCCCCTCTGACGTTTCCGCAAACCAGTCGTCTACTTCCCGAGTCTCCTCCGCCGACGCGATGTTGACGATAGTTGACTTGCTTTGCGTGTCTAGGGATGTGTCGGTAAGAGAAAACAGGAAGTTTCCGACATCTACTCACAGGCTGCAAAGGCTTCTAGGCCGTTCTCCCTTCCTATCCCGCTCTCCTTCATGCCACCCCACGGAGAGCTTGGGTCGTTTCGGTGATGCGTGTTCACCCAGGCTAGCAAAACGATGTGAAAATAAGGGACGGTTGGAGCAATACTGCCACGTACTGAGCCCTGCCTCCATCTCGGCGGAGACACGATGCGCTCTGGAGAGATCCTGCGTCCAAATGCCTGCGCCCAGTCCATATTTGCAGTTATTCGCCAGCCGCACGCCCTCGTCTTCCGTCTACCATCGAGTGAGCCTCGTCACCTCATAACTAGTAATCGTGTCCTCCTGACGTACCTGGAAGTTCTTCACGACAACAACTGGCCCAAAGACCTCTTCCTGCCACAACTCGTCCTCAACACCCACATCCGCGACGACCGTCGGTGGGAAGAACGCGCCCTTCGAAAAGTCATAGCCATCCAGTTCCGACTTCCCTTCCAAGCGCTTCCCGCCTGCTAACACAGCACCCTTGCTCCTCGACATCATTGCCTCAATCTTCTCGAGCTGGCGCATTGAGATGACGGTGCCCATTGTGGATTTGGGGTTTAATGCTGCGTGGAACAGGCTGGTGAATAAGAAAGACAGCAGACGAACGGGGGCACTCACGATCGCCCATCCTCGCCCGTATGCCCTCGACTTTCTCCAGAAATTTGGCCATGAACGTCAGGTAAATACCATCTTGTACGATGAGTCGCGTCCCAGAGACGCAAGTTTGTCCGGATGCGACGAAGCATGCGAAGGCCGCGCCATTCACGGCGGAGTCGAGGTCGGCGTCGTTGAAAACGACTATGGGAGCCTGGCGAATGTAAGTCCAATGCGCGGATAAGTGGCAGGAAAAGTGGGATGCGCACCTTGCCACCAAGCTCAGCCGTATAGCTCGCCAGATTTGCGCCGACAATGCTGCCGATAGCTCTTCCTGTCGCTGTACCGGCCTGAGAACCCGTCAGTCGACACACAAGATGCCACATCTCAGTTCTCACCGTAATGTCGACTTTCCTAATTAACGGATGGCTAACAAGAGTTTTCCCAGTCGTTGGTCCGAAGCCCGGGAGAACGCTGAGCACGCCAGGGGGCACTGGAAGGAGTTAGCCTGATCCGTCTCCATTATCACCATACATCCTGCGACACCGTACCTCCTGCTGACTCTGCCATCTTCGCAAATTCAAGGACGCTGATGGGTGCCAGCTATTTAGTCGTGTGAGGACCCAAGGTACAGCGGTAATATGCAAGCTGACGCGACATGCCTCGGAGGGTTTGACGATGACACAGTTCCCTGCCGCGAGAGCTGGCGCAATCTTCTTGACAGCAATAAGGAGTGGGTGGTTGAATGGCTGAAGGTATGGTTAATGATCTGCGATCAAGGGCGGAGGGTCAGGGCAAGGCGTACAGTAATTTGGGCGACTACCCCGAGAGGGACGCGCTGGACGTAATTGATTAGCTTGCCCTGGGTAGGCGCGACATAGGCGTGATTCGTTCGCAGTAAAGCAGCATAGTAATCTCTGTGTGAAGCTCAATGGGATTGTTATACGCCAGTTGATGCGACACGCACAGCCAGTCCGGCAAACGACCCAGCTGCGCCTTCATCTCGCGCAATGCACGGCCTGTTTGACGCGTCTCTATCTCCGCGATCTCTTGTATCCTCGACTCGAGAATGCGGGCTAGCTTCGACAGGACCTTCGACCGCGTAACAGCAGGCATCTTCGACCAGACACCAGTCTCGTGGGCGATCTGTGCGTGCTTGATGGTCTCATTCACATCCTCGGTGGATGCAGCGGCGACTCTGGACAGTTGGATAATGAGCCCCCCTGCATTTACAATTACAAGACGTAGTGTACACGCACTTGCATAGCTCAACGCCATTTGCTGGATTGATCACAGGAAACCTGTATGCTTCCCGTGAGCGCTAGTCGGCCCCCTTCATAGTTCAAGACGCACGTTTCCCTGGTCGTGGACGCCGCATCCAGTTCCTGCACAATATGTGCCGCATAGGGACCATACAACTTCTGATGCATCTGCCGGCTGAGCTGGGCGCGCTGAACTCAATGACGCGCTCGAAGCCGTGGGAGAGACAAGGCGTACAGAGCGAGGGAGAGCCCGTCCTATCCTGAGGGTCGAGCGTGCGATCATGAGGGGCACAGAGGCAGCTTCAGAGATAACACAAGATTCACGGAGGTCGCCGTCGCCGTTGGCGGCAAGTGCGATAGCGCCGCGGAGCACGATCGCGGGGGCGCGTCGTCGAGCCGGGCCGGACTCCGATTGTGCGTGTGTGTTGGCCACGTGCAGATGAAGTTGAACTTACGTTGGCGCTCTTTTTCGACCTTGAAGAGATGCACTATGGTCATGCAGTGCAGGTCTAGTACCTTATTACTGTGATTAGACTGGAGCTTCCAATATGCTTTCTTCTTCGTTTGTCGGTACTAAGTACAGTAAGTGTTACTACCAGTAGTAACTATCAGTCCTTCATTTGATCTGTAGCTTCAACTTCATCTCGAATCGCGTGGGTCGTAAGTATTTCAGTACTAGAGTTCGTAGTTCCAGTGCGCACAGCGCAAAGTCAGAGCAGGAAAGAGAAGAATCCGCAATGGCAAACGCTCGCGCACGAAATCAAGGTGGCGGTGGTATGCCCTTCATTGGGACATGCGCATACGTAGCCTGCGGTCGCGAGATAGAAGGCATCGGCCGCTGCTGCGCCATTTGTGGAGAGGCAGACGTTGCGGACCCAGGAACCGGGAAAGGCGGTACAGAGAGATTACTCGCCTGTGGGCGCTCCGTGGCTGGCTGGTGAAAGTACCCAGTCGGATACGTGCCCCATCCGCTCGTCACTGTCGGCTCACCGAGCTCGACGACATTTGCGGTGGGGGACGGCGTGGCGACGTTGGCATAATACGGTGCAGGGACCGCCTCTGGCTGAGGTGATGTCCTGAGACCGGGAGGTGGCGCCCACGCTTGCGACATCTCCCGAGGGTGATCTGTCGAAGGGTCGGAGGGACTGGAGAAAGCAGCGGAGTAGCGATTATTGAAGACTGTGTACCGTGACGCGTCAGGAGGGCCACCATACCACGAGAGTGGGCCCTGCGCGGGGGTAGATTGACCGGGCTGCCGAAGGCGTGCGGGTACGTAGTCGACCGTGATGCGCTCAGGCGCAATCCAAGGAAGGCTATTCAGCTCTTTGAAGAAGGTACGAATACGCGCTGCTAGTCCCCCGCGAGGTGGCACTGCTGGACTGTCGGAGAGAGGTTTCTCGACCTGCTGCATCGGATACGGATACACGGAGATCGGAGGTGCCTCCTGCCGTACCTCGTGGTGCACTGCAGTAGTGCCATCCCAGGTCTCGTGCGGGGGAGACTGGTGCGTGTCCGATCCAGGTCCGGCGTAGGGCGTGGCAAGCTCGGGAGGGACAGGTGGCGGGACGGATGCGTGCGGAATGGGAGGGTCGTACACGAATTGAGCCCCTTCGTAGTTCGGCGAATACTCCCAGCGCTCAATAGCCGGACTCTGCATGGAGCGCATACTAGGCTGGGCAGGGCTTTGTGCGGGGTAGTGATCATTGGGTGGGTGGGGTACATGGGGCGTCGATGGCATTTGATGCCAGTCTGCTTGTGGTTGGTGGTGTGACGGGTGCTGGTCCCACCTTGGCCAAAGCGATTGACGGAGGGAGCCTGCCATATTCCGAACGAAGCCACCGACGAACCTCCTCTTCCTACTCTTTTCGCTCGGCGAGTCGTCCCCCTGCCCTCCTGCCTCCGATGCCGGGCCTAGGTAGCCTATCGTGGGATCGAAGTCATTATGGCCTTCCTCAATCTGCTGTAGGTTCTCTGCAGGAGATGGTAGCGTCGTCTCCGAGTTCACGGGTGATGTTACTTGTCGCCTCGAATATCGATACCAAGCTGGTCGCTGTTCCCGTGGAGGTTCTCGTGTCTGGGACATGTAGTGGTATTGTACAGTCGTCCAGGTCGTCAAGAACGTTTAACGTGGGTTTCGCCGCCGCCGTACGGCTGGGCAGAAGTGGTTAAGAGCAAGCAGCGCAGCGCCGCTGACGTTCGGTCAACACGCGCGCGGTCAGTCGGCCCGTGCCACCGACTCGCCACAAATTAGTCATCGAGCTCGTGGTTTTCAACTTGGTTGTGACCGTCATGTCGTTGAAGCCCGCAGTGAGTAAAGCCTGTCATAATGCGCTCCTTTAGAAAATGAACTTATCCTCTGACTAGCCGAAGCTTCCCCCAGGCGCGAACCGCATCCTCTTCGTCAAGAATTTGAACTACCAAATTACTGGAGAGGACCTGTACGACCTCTTTGGCCGTTATGGCCGTATTCGTCAAATACGGATAGGCAATGAACAGAAGACGAAAGGAACGGCATTTGTCGTCTTTGAGGATGTCATGGATGTAAGTCTCACCAGGTCATGATTTTTACGAAGGCTCACGATTATGAAAGGCGAAGAACGCGCTGGACCACTTGAATGGTTTCCACTTGCAGGAGCGCTACATCGTCGTGCTATATCACATGCCGGAAAAGCAGAACGCTGCGCAGGCCAAGTTAGAGCTGCAGCAAAGAGAAGAGGAGCTAGAGAAGTTGAAGCAGAAGCATAACATCCCTGACGAGTGAACTCGCACGCTATGTTTCCTTCCTTCTTCACCGGCGCGAGGGGGATTTTCCGGTATGCTCAACATGCGGGCACGCACGCAAGTACGCTCGGGACCGCGCTTGCGCTCATATACATGTATTATAGGCAACCGCAACAGATCGACGAGCGCGATGTTCTCGATGATTCGCCTACCATAGTTTCTCGCTACGCGGGCAGCTCCGAATACGATGACCTTCACTGCTTGCTCCTCGCTCAGGCCGTTCCTTCAATGCAGTGAGTCAGTGCTCAACGCTTATTATGGCATGCGAGGACGTTCGTGGCTACACGGTAAGGTACATCTATGTGTTTGACAGATACAGGAGAACCAGTCTTGCCGTCGTACTTGGCATGCTGATCCAGTACGAGGTCGTCATTGACCATCATCGCGCATGTCTACGCCCCGGCGCGGCATTGTGCATTGGGACAATCCGGTCTACCACACCTGTGCGCTTTCGTAATGGCTGCGCGGGCGACATGGTGAGCCCAAGGTTTCCCCGCTCCGTTCGGGATTGTGCTACTCACGAATCCAGTCGGCCCCCGTTACTGCCTGGTTGCACATCTGACGGCAGTGGTGCGCGTCCGTGCGATGGTATGCGGATACCCTGCAGTTGGGTTTCCCGCAGTCGACCTGTCTGGTTGTTAGTGGCGAGCTGCCCCGTCGTTTTTCGGTCCTACCCTCTCCTGAAGGAAGCTGATCAGGGCGAATGCGGCGCCGCGAAGGTACGGGACTTACCAGAGGCGGCCGGATCACGTTGCCGCATCTAAGAGTCTATCAGCGCTGGCGTAGAAGCCCCGTCGCTGCCCGTACCTGTACCGCCACTCAACTCTGCCAAAGAAGCTGCCTAAGCACGCGTCGAGAAGCAAATGGGTCGGTGAGTACTCACTTGCGCCAGAAGCACATCCTTGTATCGATGAATAATGAATTGTAGAGCTTGTAAGTGTGGCGCCGGAGGGAGGAAAGCACGATGGGGTCTACAACGTCAGTCATTGCCCTCTCTTATAGTCGTCGACTGGCATATCGGGCGCCTACCTGCCGTATAGGTGATACAGAGACGCCGCCGCCGCCGCTCCACCTATGCGCTGCGCCCTACACTCAAACTCGCCTATCTCGAAGCTTCGCAATTCCGCGTATTCATCTCCCTGCACAACGGATGCGTTTCTGTCAGCAGCAAGGAACGCCGGCCTTGACAGCGCAGCCTCGTACGTGACCTGGGCTCGTAGGCATCTGCAGGTGTGTGCTACTTTTCGGGCAACTCCAGGCCTGCGCTCTGGCGAGCTATTCCGCAACGGTCTAGATGGTATAACGTCCTTACGGGGTGGTCATACAAGAATGCGATGTAGTTCACCGCGGAGGGGCGATGCGCCGTCCACCATATGGATCAGATCGGCGATGTATGACCCGTTTTCTATGAGTTCCTGAAGTTCTTGCCGCGTCCTTGTTGAACTTACCATACGATAGACTACGACCCACATCCCGGTTATGGTCTCCCTCGCTTTAGCCTATTTTGGTGCGCGCCGAAATTACAGTGTCTCTTTGCGGCGTCCAAAATTGCCCTTCGTTGCCACAATTTACCAGAAAATTATTCAGGGCACGAGACGGCTTACTACCACTCCCCTACGCCGAGTGAACGATCGGTAATCGACCTGGAATATCTAGACCGCAAGCGGCGGTCGCATAGCGCAGTCCAGTCTTACGCATCTTATCACCACCGAATTCGGATTGTCTCCCGCTTGGCCGCGCCATTACAGGGCACCTCCACCGTCTCAATGCAGCCCATCTTCACTCCATCAATACAAGGCTTCCCTCGCATTCCCATCGACAAGGTAGCTCTCCCATGGTCGCCGGCAGAGGAGCCCAGCTAGCTATACAGGGTATCGAGTTTCGAGGGAGGACCGGGAGGTATAGTCGCGCTCATCGTTCTCATGATATCCGCTGCAAAGTCCAGGCCGCCCGCGGGCAAAGGCCAGGATTACACCACCCTCCTGACAGACTTGCCGTTGTATGGCTCTGATGGGAATACCGCAGTCCCTACCTGTCTTTCGTAGGCATCTTGCTACCAGGGAGGCTCCGGGCTCGCCGGTTATGAATCTCTTCTGAAGTCGCTTTCCATGCGCCAGCGAAGTGTTGACGAAGCGGAAAAACCAGAGAGGCTCTGTAAGCTTGTGAGGAATTGTTCTCTCCCCTGATTTGCCGCAGCGGAGGGTCATTTTCAATGACTACGGTACCGACAGCGATGGACCTCGCAAGGTAAAGTCAAGGTGACGCGACCTTCCTCTCTTGTGCTAGCATGGCCGAGGTGAAGTTAAGCCGCGCAGCCGCTCGCTGATGCTCCCAAGGAGACGGCATTCCCAACAAATGCCTATGAACAAGGCTAAGGAGCCGGCGGTCAATACACTTCTGCCCCGACAATCGATGACACGGCGGTCAACAAACCAGCGAATCGGCAGTCAACAAGCCATCGAACCGGCGGCCAATATGCGTTTACCCTCTGATAGATGCAGCGCTAGGATTGACGTTTGTCCCGCATCGGGACGCTAGCAGTTAGCGCGAGCGCAAGCGCGGCGGCGAAGTTCAACATGAAAGGCCGGCGAATGCCGGTATACCCATGGGTTTGTTTCCTTCATCAATCTCTCGAATTCCCTACAACGAATCCGAACTCCGTGAAGCATAGCACTTAATGTGTACAAGATCTATCGGGGAGCATCAGACATGCCGCCAATGAAAAGCAGGGATACCGTGATCACAAGGCGAAGGCGCTGGGAATAAATCCAGGGTTCTCAGCTGGCATAGATGATTGTACTTTACCTATCGTGAGCGCGGGCGCCAGAATGCACTTCCCACTCACGCCATATACAGGAAAACACGTTTTCTTGCAGAATAAGAGCGCAACAGTATAAGATACAGAGAACAATCATGAACACACGAATACATCAGTCCGGTCGATCCATTGCTATAGTCATCGTCGTCCCACCCTTAGATGAGCTCAGCGGCATTCACGGGCATTTCGTCCTGTAAGCAGGTCGTGAGTGAGGGCTAATCACTAACAACGCGGATACTCACAATCTGGGTGCTATAGAACTGTTCGATATCACGGAGGATGCGAACATCGTCAACAGTGACGAACTGAAAGTGGCGGTCAGATTGGTACTCGAGGGTCAGTGTAAGTCCAGAAAGATCAACTCACGTTGATAGCAACACCTTTCCGTCCGAAGCGGCCAGAGCGACCAATACGGTGGATGTAATTTTCACGGTTTCTGTAAGCATATATAATCAGTGGCGCCCAGGAGAGGTTAGAACAAGGACTTACGCAGGAAGGTCGTAGTTGATCACCAACGACACTTGCTGCACGTCAATGCCGCGGGCCCAGACGTCCGTTGTTATCAAGACGCGACTAGTAGAGATGCCATGAGCAGATGTGAAGTATAGCGGACGGCGGAACTCACGAAGTGCCCGCGCGGAACTCGGCCATGATAGCATCGCGTTCCTTCTGCACCATCTCTCCGTGCATCGAGGAGACAGTGAAGTTGGACTGCCTCATCTTCTCCGTTAGCCAGTCAACCTGTGGACGCTATTTAGTCACGTCCATGGTCTCCGGCAAGCTACGCACCTTTCGCCTGGTGTTGCAGAAGATGACGGCTTGCGTGATGGTAAGGGTGTCGTACAAGTCGCAGAGTGTGTCGAACTTCCAGTCCTCCTTCTCCACGGCGACGAAGAACTGCTTGATGCCTTCCAGCGTCAACTCGTCACGCTTGACGAGGATGCGTATGGGATCGGTCATGAACTTCTGCGTCATCTCGAGCACGTCGTAAGGCAGAGTGGCGCTAAGAAGGACAACCTGGGTGGCGGGAGGAAGATAGCGGTACACATCGTAAATCTGGTCCTTGAAGCCCTTGTTCAGCAGCTCATCCGCCTCATCCAGAACCAGCATCTTGATGTTCCGTGTGCGGAGACTTCTCCTGCGAATCATGTCGAAGACGCGCCCCGGCGTGCCGGATACGACGTGCTGGCCGTACTCGAGCTTGCGGATGTCCTCGCCCACGGAAGTACCGCCAATGCACGCGTGACACTGCACGTTCATGTAGTCACCGAGCGCGAGGACGACGGATTGGATCTGCGTCGCGAGTTCGCGAGTGGGGGAAAGCACGAGCGCCTGCGTCTCGCGCACGGTGACGTCGATAGATTGCAAGATGGAAATCGAGAAGGTCGCGGTTTTACCGGTACCAGACTGGGCTTGGGCAATGACATCGCGGCCCTGGGTGATGGGGAGAATGGCGCGCTGCTGGATGGCGGAAGGCTTTTCGAAGTCTGAGCGAGGGGAATGAGTTTCTGGGCTCGGAGGAGGGTATATGCCACGTACTGTACGCGTAAATTCCGCGCAGGAGGTCCTCCTTCAGGTTGAGATCGTCGAATGTGGAGACGACATTGACCGCCTCTGATGACTCGAAGACGAGTTTCTATGCAAGGGAGGTCAGTATATATGCTTGAGTAACTGGAGAGGTCGCGCACGTCGTCGTTTGCGTTGATGCCTGCCATTTCGTCGAGTAAGAGGGAAAGGCGCTGACGAAGTTTGAACACTTCCTTTCTCGGCACCCCGTCCGGCGCCGCTTAGACCAGCGCCGTTCCTTGTTCTTCGCGTTCAACAGGTCCCCCCCACAATGGACTCAATATTCGAGGTGCAGCGCCAGACGCACGAGGAGGTCGAGAGATACGAGCGCGCTCTTTATACGCTGCTCTCCAGGAACCAGCCGACGCACGAGGGGAAGCTGCAGACCGAGCACAAGGCTTCGCAAATATTGGACCGCATATCATCCAAGGCGACGACGTTGAACACATTATATCAGGACAAGGACACGATCAAGGCAGAGGCTGACCGCATCTCTGCTGCGTCAAGACCGGACGACCTCACCGAATTCTATTCGCGGTTGGTCAAGATCCAGGAGTACCACGCCAAGTACCCTGATTCTGCTCCAGGTGGTCTTGACCTGGAAATCGCGGCATTCCTCGACGAGCCGGGTCAAGAAGACGAGGAATACGAGGAGGAAGATCGTGCGTCTTCTGCACTTCTGCAAGTGCATGTCCTGATGTTATACAGCCATCTCATTGCTCTTCTCTGGCGAGGAATCCTATGGCAAATACGTCGATCTGTACGCGCACCATGTCGCCTACACCAACCTCAAAAACATAGGGAAGCGTCCCGGCTACCTCCAGTACCTCGACATACTTCTTGCGGCACCGAACGGTCTCATACATCAGAACATACCGAAGGAGACGCGTCTATCAAAGGATTACGAAACGTGAGCTTTTGTGCATGCTCCCCTCTCTCTTTCTAACACTTCACAGTTACATCAAAGACCTCTACTCCTACTTGGTATCATTTGTGCAGCGAACACAACCTCTACGCGACCTCGACACCCAATTGCGCACTGCGCAAGAGGAGTTCGACAAGCAATGGGAAGAGGGCGGTTTCGCTGAGTGGAGGGAAGAGCCTAAGAACGTTGCCAATGGGGATGGTATTTGGTGTGCAGCATGTAAGTACGTTCTTTATCTATCTGCAATATGTACTCATTATCTCCTCAGGCCAGAAGATGTACTCCAAGCAAACCGTCTACGACGCGCACCTCACCTCTAAGAAGCACATCAAAGCCGCTGCAAAGCTTGCCTCCGGCGACGCCCCCTCCTCCGAACCCAACAGCAAGCCCAACGGCGACGCCGCCAAGTCGCATCACTCCTCCGGCGCCACCCAGCGCCAGCGGTCCTGCGCGCAGCACACCTACCTCACGACGGACCTTCTCAAGACCCTCCTCCCCGTACTTGAGGACACGAAGTCGAACGTGGAGCGCCGGTTCTCGCTTACGGCGAACGAGCGCGAGCAGGAATTGCTGGAGCAGCAGCAGCGGAAGCGCGCGCCGCCGCCGCCTGTGGCGAATGCGGGGAAGAAGGGCGAGGACGATGAGGAGGGCGGGGAGGAAGAGGAGGAGGAGAGGATATATAACCCGTTGAAGCTGCCGCTCGGGTGGGATGGGAAGCCGATTCCGTATTGGTTATACAAGTTGCATGGGTTGGGGGTGGAATATCGGTGCGAGATTTGCTCGGACCAGGTGTACTATGGGAGGTGAGCTTCATGACCTCGACAAATCATAGGATTGTAGCTGACAATCTATTAGGAAAAACTTCGACCGTCACTTCCAAGAGTCGCGGCACGCCTTCGGTATGCGCGCTTTGGGCTTGCCCAATACGAAGCACTTCCATGAGATCACTCGCATCGAGGATGCGCTCTCGCGTGAGTCTTTCCTCCGCCTGCTCTCCATCCCTGATATAACAATTGTCCTGCAGTCGCCGAAAAGCTCAAGGCCGAGGGGCGGCATGAGATCTTCGAGCAGGAGACCATGGAGGAGCTCGAGGACGACGAAGGTAACGTCTACAACCGCAAGACGTACGAGGACTTGAAGAAGCAGGGTCTCATCTGAGGACGTGTTGTTGTACTTACGCCAAGCATTGGCTCGGTTCCGATGTTCGTATATACTTCTTGCTGGTCGTCTACTGTATGCTGTGGACGACCTAATACATCTCTGACCACCGAGTCCCTGTCTTTCGTGCGGGAGATCGTCTATGACCGCAGTCGTCGCAGACTCGACACGTAGGTCTATGCTGCTGCTGCATTCCTCACCGGCGGCGGTGGTGCTGGCCTCCGTGCAGGCGCAGGTGACGGCGCCATCGGCGTTGGCAGCGACATCGCGTTCGTGTACAACTCCTCATCCGACGTCGAGGGCGACTCGGACAGCGAAGAGTTCTCGGACTCGAAGGGGTTGGCTCGCGATTGGGCGTTGTCGGTATCGATGGGTGGCGGGAAGTCGGAGAGGGGGATGATGCCGTGGGGGCAGTCTAGGAAGGGGGTCATTGGGTCAGCAAGTCATTCGATGGTAGGCAGGGCGAGCTTACCTGGCGTATTCCACCATGCCGAATCGTCAGTGCTTGGTGGTGGTACTGAGGCAGCGTTGTCAGTGATTGATGCTGCCAGGGGAAAGGGTGGCCACTCACGATCGTGTGCAATGTCCGACGGCAACACGAGCTTCGCCAGCTTCTCATCGAGCTTCTCCCCAGGAGCCGTGCTGGTGACGCTTTGCAGCAAGAGCTGCGAGAGCGCCGCTCGCTTCACTGGGTCGATGATGCGCACGTCTGCGCCGAAGACGGCGTATACTGCGAACGCATTCATCAGTCGATCCAGACATAGACTCCAGGCCACGATCAGTCACTCACCAGGCTTGTGATCCGACCCCCTCAGTTCGGCACGCGAGTAGGCCTGGAGGTTTAGCGCGTCACCCCTGTACAAGATACGATCCGTCCACGCAGGGATGCGCATCTTCTCGCTTGTGTCGTAGGTGTCGGTGCCGAGGTCGTAACGATATGTAGGGCGGAAGAGGAGAGGGCCTTCTTGGTAGCCGGCGAAGACTTGGTTCTCGTCCATCATTTGCTTGAGCTTGAAGGGTAGGAAGGTGGGTGAGTGAAGCATCATAGGAGCGGATGTACGATACGAACCTGATCTCCTGCAAGCAGTGCGTCGTAGTCGTCATGCTCTGCAAACGAGCGCACGGTCTCGTTGTCCAGATCGATGCGATAGTTGGTGTCCGCGAGCCAGACGATGTTCCTATGTTCTTGTCAGCATGCTTCAGATATCACCCCATAGTGTAAACTCGTACTGATGGCTTCCAATATTTTTGCCCTTCTGGAAGTGCAAACCGCTGGTAATAGTGTGGTAGTCCGCATTCCGCTCCTCGACATTCGAATGCCCAGCTGCTAGATGTGCAGTCACGAAGCAGAAGTCGGTGTCGTGGTATGCAAGGCGTATGGCTACGGCGCCCTTATTGCCTGACATCCCACGAAGACCGGTCTGAGAGGTGGCAAAATGACAAGTCACGGCCTACACGTGAAAGGATATAACGCACTTTGCGGGTCGCTGCCTCCACGCCACGTATTATCGCAGTGAGCTCTGCCTTGACGAGGACTAGGAGCGCAGTGCCAACAAGCTGACGGAAGTTTGTGTGAAGTTCAAGGCGCCGTGACAAATACGCACCTGTTCTGACCTCAAAAGGACGTAGTTGCTCTTCTTATTGGGTCTGCGATCGAGCGCCTCAAGCAAACTTGCTTCCCAGACGCGCCTAAGAGAGGATGAGGATGGGTGACATGTTACCTCCAAAGAGTAGCACACACGAACCTCTTATCAGGATCTGTCTGCAGAATCTGTTGCGCGGTGAGGGGAACAATCTCTTGGAACCCGATTGCAAAGATATCCGGCTCCTCAAAGTCTATAGGTATTGGTTGGTGTCATAGAGCCAGGTAAACTGAAGGGCACGCACTTGGTCTTGGGAACAGCCACGGTAGCAACGACTCCGAAGGAGGCTGGGGTGGAAATTATTCACCGCGCGCGTAAGACCTGAGCAATGCCACTCACACGTCCATTGACGTTCCATGTACCAGCGAAGATGGTGCAATGTCTTGTGGAAGAATACTCAGGCAGCCTGCAATCGTTAGCCATAGATCATTCTGTGGGCACATCCTTCCCTCACCTTGCCTCCAAAGCGGCGCGCACGGAGTCGTGGATGGGATCGAATATGACAACCTGCTTCTGGTGGCTCATGTTGCCCTAGATAAACGTTAGCGCCTTGTTGCAAAAAATTCAATGAAAGCAGGTAGCCGCACCAGGAACATGTCTATAGCGACCTGCTTCGCCTTGTCCTGGAAGTTGTTAATGTACGCGCGCGACACGCTCTTCGTCGCATCCGATAGCACGCCTAAAAGCCGACTCAGTCCTGGCACACCATACACACTGCACCCCTTTCAGCCTTACCAGCCAGTGTCCGCTTCCCACTTCGCGTGAAGCTCGTATTTAGCGCACCCGTGCCAGCATATATCTTCGACAGCGCATCTCCATTCTCCGCCCACAGCTCGCGATGGTAGGACCATAGCGAGTTGGCGTAGCACCACTCGCGACGTACGAGCTTCAGGTATTGCTCTAAAGTTGTCCGCGACATGATGTCCTGAACAAAGTTCGTGCGGTCGAGGCTGATGGTGCGTTAGTCAATGGGGTGTTGAGAGGGATGAGTGCACGGGCGATAACGTACCAATCGAGGCAGTTGGTGCGGAAGATGCCCTTCTGCTCGGTGACGATTTCGTCCAGGCTCGCGTCGCACATCGTGAAGCCGAAGCCATCGACATCGTCCGTGATGCTTTCTAGTCGACTAGATTCCGTGTAAGACACGCCATCCCGCTCTGAGGTACAAACGCTCACCGTAGATCACGAACAACACTGTCGTGTCCGCCTATCCTTACCGCATTGTGGAAGTCGTAGTTGGTGATACGAAGAACATCGCCCAGGCCATTACGCGCAGCTTGGACGTGTCGAACATACGCCGCCGTCAAAATCGCCTCATTCTCCTTCGTTCCCAGCAAATTAATCGCATGCACCGTCCCGTTATACTCCTCAACCAGCTGCTGAATATGCCGATCGAACGCCGGCTGGCTCGCATTCGGGCGCGTGATCTGGATGCGCTGGCCGAACGTCTGGAGCCCTTGCTGTTCCCAGAAGACTGTGGGTTCACACATCGGTTGAGGACGGCATGCATTATATTTAAAGGTGAAAGGTACATACGCGGTACGCTGCCGCGGACTTGTACGTAGCTAACACAGTGCTGATCCGTAGAGAAGATGACTTCCGTCTGCGAGGGGCCTCAGCGATCGGGTATGGTGCGGCAGGAGAGGAGCCGCACCTCGACGAAGTTCGCGCAGTTGCCGTCGTCGTCGACGCCGCGCGTGTTGAAACGGGTGCCGGCACGTTTCCAGCTCAGCCGCGAGATCAAGGACAAGGTAGCTATAGTAGGGGCGCCATTCGTAGGGGGAGCAGGCAACGCCATCGTAAAGGCGCCTACATAGCCTTGGATGGCGAGGATCTGACGGCACGGATGAAAAGATGAACGTCCCAGTCATGGATGGCGACGCACTATGAATTGACACTGATCAAACTCATCTCGCTCCTGAGCATCCAGCCGGTCTCTAAAGTCAAGCAGGCTGCGTATGATATACTCGTTCCAGACAAAGCGCTCGTCGAAGTTGGACATGTCGTTTAGAGATGGATCACGACCGCGAGCTAGTCGTTTGTACAAGCGCGAAGAGAGGTCCCAGTGGGTATCATGAGCGTAGTAGAACGAGCCAGACGACAGGATCTTGGTCAGTGGAAGACATGGGTGCTGAAAGACCGCCGCATTCTGCTGCGAGTATCGCTCGATGTCAGGGTCGGGTAGTTGATCGGAGTTGAGAGGCTGGTCGTCCCATGCGGAGGAAATGAGGCTATAAAAGCGGACTTCGTGTATACGCGCGACTGATTCAGGCGAGGAGGCAGATGGGCGCGTGTTACCGATCTCGGTCGCGCTCGTCACAACAGAGAGGAAGAGATCTGGGCTCAGTGAGCGCAAGGATCTCGTGTATGCGGTGGATGCGCACCGTTCTCGATGGATATGAGCCCGAGGCAGCCCTTGACGCCGCGCGTCGTGAGCCGTACAGCATTGCTAAGGTCGACTTGATCCTTGGGTAAGAATTCGACGATAGCCTGTGTTGGATCGTCTGGCTTCGCGCGGAATACGAGAGCGCGTCGAGGCCTTCCTATGATTTCCTCTTGCGATGCGGTGACGAGCAGGAGCGTCCGTGGATTGTTCGTGAGGTAAAGGTGCATAATGGGCTTGCAGCACCGCGCCTGCAAAAGGTAAAACGAGAGGGAAGAAGATGTCTAGTCCCGGTGTGTTCTGTTGAGATGCTGAGTGTTTCTGAAGAATGGGCAGTGATGGAGTCCAGAAGTAAGTTCGCGTCCAACTCTGCATCCGGCGTAAGGAATGGCGTGGGAACATTCGCCACAAAAGCGCAGAAGATGATGAGTCACGCGTCGCGTCGGCATTTGGACCCACAGATCTGTAACACCTTCACGACCACTGCTTTTGGGATCGCATCGAACAGACGCGCTTGTCGGCCGGCAAACTGCAAAAACAAACGGGACCCCCGAAAATCCCTCTGACAGCACAGTTATGGAGCGATATCACCATCACTAGCTCGGTGGCACAGTCTCCTGAAACGCCTCAAAAGGGCGTCCCAGGTCCGTCCCTCGCTGCTTGTCCTGCTATCGCCCCTAAGCTGTTGGCTTTGTCTATAGGCTTTTGTTCTTCGTAGAGCTTGCTATAGATGTGCTTACCAGGCCCCATCGACCAGGCTAAATAATGGGCAGTTCACGTTACTTCATACCGCTCTCAACGCGGCCATTAATCGACGGGCGGGAGACGAAGGCCCCCCGACCCTGCACTCCGTGATACTGGTGACGTTACAAAGGTGATTTAGTCCACGGCCGCCCCACTCAGATCACTGTCTGGGCGCTCGCGCCTCGAGCCCCCCATCTCCCCGCGTGCGCACATCGTGTTTTCTACCTCCACGGCCTCCGCCCGCCGCTGCGCGCCGCCACCACCACCATGTCCGCCCCCCAGACGACGCACACGCTCAGCATCGTCGACCAGTCCCCCGTCTTCCAGTTCTCCCCGTACATGAGCAACAGCACGGACGATGGGTGGAAGGTGTTTTATCAGGACACACCCGACTCGTCCTACGACCTCACGCACACTTTAAACAATCTGGGTCGCGGACAGAGCCACCACGCGAGCACCTCATCGGGCGCGAGTGCGACCATCGAGTTCTACGGGTCTGCGTGCACGCTGTACGGGACGGCGGATGCGGGAACGTACAAGACGAAGTTGGACGACGGGGACGAGCAGGATGGGTCCCCCAGTGGCTCCAACACGCTTGTCGCATACGAAGGCCTTGACTACGGCAAGCATACCTTGGTGCGTCTGCGTCCGATAAGAACGGAGGGCTAAGCTGACTGCGATCACAAAGACCCTCACCGTGTCAGGAGGCAAGCCTGTAGAAATTCAGCACGCGGACGTCGTGCTGGGCCTTGGAGAGAACAAGTGCGTCCGAAGGAGCCCTTCGATGCTTCTCCTCTCTTAATTTGCCCCATAGCGCCTCCCTCAATAAAACCAACATCGACACCGTCGAGGTCTCGCAAGGCGGCTACCACACTGAGAAAAATCCGTTCTTTTCGACATCGGGCGCGACGTTCAACACCGATCACGATGCGGCGGGTTACCCACGACTCGACACCAGCGGACTGGGCACGATTTCCTTCACGTTCACGAGCGCGTGAGTAGCCTGCGTCAGAGATCGCTGCGAAACACTCACATGTTACACCCGAAAGAACCATCATTCAGTTGTTGGGGACGATGAACTATGACCACGGCCAATACAGTGTGTCGATCAGCCCTTCGGTGGGCGCATCAGATGAGACGCGCACCTTCAATGCGTCTTCACTATGGTTTGCCTATGATAGGTGCGTGATGCGTAGGAGAGCGATCCTGGAAGTTGCTGACTCACGCTATCAGCATCCTGTTCTTCGAGTCAGGTTTGGACAGAGACGAGACATACCAAATCACCATGAAAAACCTGGATCAGGACTTGTATATGGACCTTCATCAGGTAAGCTACCCTTGACGGACGCCTGGACGGAGCTCATTGGTTGTAGATCATCCTCATAGATGCTATCCCGAAGGAGTACGTACAGTCGATGTCAACACGGTCATACGCTCATCAATCGCAGCTCTCCATCAATATCGACAGGCGCTATCGCTGGCATAGCAGTGAGTCTGTCCGTGGGTGTTGAAGTCGCCATTCTGATGAAGAGCAGGTGGGCGCAGTAATTGCTGTGCTCCTCGCGATACTCACGGTGCTCTTATGGCGGAGGCGAAGGTATGTATACTACCCATTCCGAATTATCATCTTCGTAGCACTTGGACCTGCCGGCATAGCGTTCCCGTGCCCTCCTTGCCATTCGAGCGATGTGCTAACGATAACAATCACCAGGAGTAAACGTATGAGCGGCAGCTTTGACATGGATGCGCCAGGCTACGGCATGCACCAGAACGGTTTCTGTGAGTCAACAGCCTCTGATTCGTTCAATGCTCACGCTGCTTGGCAAGCGACTCACATGCCCATCCACGCAGTCACCATCTCCCCCTACGAAGCCATCCCGACGCCTGCATCGTCAGAGTTCAATCCCGCCTCCTTGTACATGGCCAGCTCTGCGAGCGCTGCGGCTGGCGGCAACTCGTCTACGCACAACGGCAACATACCACCCTCCAAGTTGTCGTCCTTCCGCGGCAGTGAAGTCAATACAGAGGCGTCGCGCTCAAGATCAAACTCGGGCGACCTGCTGAGCGCGCCCACTGCCTCCAGCTCGTCCGGGTCTGACGCCACCATGGTGAAAGGCCGACGCACGCCAGAGTCGCGCGTATCTCCGGCCCCGCGGCAGGAGGTAGACGCGGGTCCGCTCGCGCTGCAACCCGCGGAAGAGCCGGAGGTGCTGCCTCCAGGCTATAACCCCGCCTGGGCAGGCGAACCACGTCCGATTCCGAATACACGGTAGAGGCCGGATGGAAGGCTCATAACTCTCCGACGACCTCCGTATGTATAGGCATATTCCTCACGGTATCGATGGACATGGCATTCGCGCGGCGACGCGTTTTCTGGACAGACTACGACCTCATCTTCGCGTATTTATGGCGGACCACTCAGTTGCGATGTATCTAATATACCTGCTTCCTAATCCACGGATGGTATTGTACCAAAAGCGGCGCGTCGAGTGCGGGCTGGGAGAGATCAGGTACGCCGCAAAGGCAAGAACTCGCGCACGAACTATTTGGTTCCCGAATTCGGAAATGCTGGAGGTAAATGCACGTGACCGCGCCTGGCAGACGCCATCGTCATGGCGCTCAAAGCACGCAATTTCGGCTCATTGGTGCGACTCAGGCGTCTTATAAACACAAAATGGCGACAGCAGCCGGCACTTTGCCCTCCTCGTCGCCGTCCACATCATGCAGGCTATCAAGCGCATCCCCAGAGCAGCGGCGTCGCGCGCACCGAGGCGCGCGCCCGCCCCGCGCCCCCTTCACACCTCGACCTCTGTCGCCGCCCCACCAAAATCCCCCAACAAGCCGTTTTTCCCCTGCGTCGAGGCGCACAAAACTCGCTCAGATCGGCTCATGGCGACGTCGGTAGCGCTCCCCTCATCCCACAGCCAGCCGCGCGAGGCTCCCGGCACTGAATCCGGTCCTGAGCCAGCGTACTCTCGCCCCAGCCCCACGTCCTATCACACCTACCACCACAAGTCGCCGATGAAGCTCACTTACGGCGAGGAGCTTCCTCAGTTCGACATCGCATACGAGACGTGGGGGACGCTCTCCCCGAACAAGGACAACGTCATCCTTCTACACACCGGCCTCTCTGCCTCCTCGCACGCCGCATCAACGCCCATGAACCCCACACCAGGCTGGTGGGAAAAGTTCATCGGGCCACGGAAGGCGCTCGATACGAACCAGTACTTCATCATTTGCACGAATGTGCTTGGTGGGTGCTATGGATCGACGGGCCCCTCATCGATCGAGCCGTCCACCGGCCAGCACTACGGCACACGATTCCCCGTGATCACCATCTTCGACATGCTTCGCGCGCAGTACCACCTCCTGGACCACCTTGGCATCGACAAGCTCTACGCTAGCGTGGGCTGCTCGATGGGTGGCATGCAGTCATTGGCAGCTGCCTGGCTTCACCCCGAGCGCGTGGGCAAGGTCATCAGCATTAGCGGTACTGCCAGGAGCAGTCCATCAGCTATCGCGATGCGCTTTGCGCAGCGAAGTGGTGAGTAGCGTTTTCTCGCGACGACGTAGTAGCCCCTGACACATGCCCAGTTCTCATGGCCGATCCCAATTGGAACAACGGCTTCTACTACGACCGTCTTCCCCCACACGCTGGCATGAAGCTCGCACGCCGTGAGTACTTTGCTTGAGGCTTCGCGAAGGCGGACGCTGACCCTTCTTCCAGAAATTGCCACAATTACGTACCGCTCAGGCCCTGAGTGGGACCTCCGCTTCGGACGCAAAGTGCGCCCGACGCCCCCCAACCAGCCCTTCGCCAGCCCTCCCGAGCCAGGCCAGCCGCGCAAGCCTGCGCTCTGCCCCGACTTCCTCATCGAAACCTACCTCGACCACCAGGGCGAGCAGTTCTGCCTCAAGTACGACGCGAACTCGCTCATCTACGTTTCGAAGGCGATGGATCTGTTCGACCTCACCCAGTCCACGCTGGAGGAGCTCAACATGGTACCTCCGCCGCCGGCCACGTCGCCCGAGCATGTCAACCCGGACATTGCCGCGCAGGACGTGCCGCATAAGACCTCGCACTCGAAGTCGCACCCACCACCGCCCAATCCGCCGCAGCA
This sequence comes from Schizophyllum commune H4-8, assembly GCF_000143185.2. Lineage (NCBI taxonomy): Eukaryota > Fungi > Basidiomycota > Agaricomycetes > Agaricales > Schizophyllaceae > Schizophyllum > Schizophyllum commune. The sequence continues at coordinate 2,258,083 of NW_026089542.1, forward strand.
CCTCGAGGATCTCGCAGCGGGCATGGCGCCGCTCGCCAACACGCCGACGCTCATCCTCGGCGTGCAGAGCGACATCCTCTTCACCGTCGAGCAGCAGCGCGAGATGGCTGATGCGCTCCGGATGGCGGGCAACGAGTGGGTGAGCTACTACGAGCTTGGCGGCGTCTGGGGTCACGACACGTTCCTCCTGGACGTGCAGAACGTCGGGGGCGCGATCAAGGGCTTCTTGTCATCATAGTGCAAGGGCTTCTTGGGATTCCTGTCGTCATAATGACCTTCATGTTATTTAACTTCGCACATCATGGTCTTTCATTTATTCTTCATGGCATACTGTACGGCACTTTCGGCATCCAACATGTACATTACGAGCAGTTGTAGCACACCTTACGAACGGAATAATAGAGGCAAAAAATGGAATACTCTCTTAGCGCGAAGTTAGAAGAGTGCACGAATCCGAATGACTTTGCTGCTTAGTTTCCTGCGTAAAGCAGTTACTTGCGGGTCGACTTCTCCTTGGATCGAACCAAAAGTACGCAGGAAGACGCCTCCACAGAAGCACGACATGTATTCAGAACCCGGACGCCTATGAGGAATGCTATCATCCACAAACATAAATGGCCGGTATCGAAAAAGGACATTACGCAACAAGCCCCCAGAAGCTACAGGTACGCTAAGGGTAAACACGTAGGGAGCCGTGAATCGAAAGCAGGGAGCAAAAGCAAGCGGGGGGAAGATATGCAAGCAGGGGCGCTGTAGATGCTAATCGCCGTAGACAACACTAGGCGCTGTAGACGGTGTACTAGGCAACTAAGCGCAATAGATAGACGGGCGCAGGGGACGACTCAGGACTAGATGAGGGGATATATGCTATGGTGACAGATGGGATGGGGGCAGAGGCAGTGGTCAGTGGTCAGTAAAGAGTGGGCATGGGGTAGCGGACGGTTAGAGTGTAGACTGTAGGACGTAGACTGAAGTGATGCATAAAGTGAACACGGTGACGATGGACATGAAGGAGGAAGGGGAAACGCAATTACGGGGAATATTCCATTGACACTTGACAGGGGAATCCAGATAAGTAGAAAGTGGAAGATGCGAAGAGTCCGCTCAGGCGTTGCGTAGGATGATCTTGACGAGGGTGTTGAGCATCTGCTTGCGACTCTCGTCTGTGAGATGGGGCTGGCGGTTCAGAAGGCGTTCGACGCGGGAGACGATCCCGGTAGGGCCGTCGAAGGGGATGTCCTTCGCGTCGAAGCGGTGTACGTCTGCGGTGCGATGTCAAGCAACTGCTTAGCTCGTTGTTCTGTACGACTTACACTTCTTGAACAGCGCGTAGCTGTCGTCATCCAACGCCTGACGGTAGAGATCCGACAAATCCTTCCCAACCTCCGCTAAGTCTGTATCGCGCCGTCGAGGACCAGTGCCATTGGAACGACCCTGGCTCAACGAACGGGAAAGACCTGGTAGCACCGCATCCGCCCGCATCTTCGTCGGAGCCCAGGCCAGTCCAAGGTTCAAATCCAACGACCGCCCCTTCGTACCCGACCGGTACCCGATAGACTTGGTAGAGGGCGCAGACACGGACACCGCGCTGGACAGCGGAGATGGACCACCCATCCCATGCCTCGCTTGGCGTATCTGCTCCCTCTCGAAGTCGTACGCCTCGAACTCGTCGTCTTCCTCATCGTCCTCGTCCCGCATGCGCCTTCGCCTACTCCGCGTGGGCTCTACGGATGACTGGCTGGTGGGGCTGGTTGGGCTGGCGGGTACGGCTGGCTCGAAGCGGAAGGGGCCATGACCTGCGCGGAAACGAACGTGCGTGCCACCGCGACGACCTAAGCTGCCACCGGGCTCGTATGAGCTATTCGAGCCGCCCGTCAGGTTGGGTCGTAGTTCGCGCAGGGCACCCCTCGTAGACGTCGGAGTCATATCGCTGTCTCGACTCCGACCCGAGCGCCCGCTCCCGCTGCGGTCCATGGCAAGGGCAGGGGCGACGCCGCGCGTATTGATGCGCCCCCACCCTGGCCGCTCGAAGTCAAAGCTGCCGTGCTTCACCTCGCGCGTCAATATGGGCTGCCCGGGGGTCTTCTTTGCATACCGGCCCCCGGAGCGGTTATCGAGGCTCGCGCGCTCCTTGCCCTTCTGCGGACGGACAACCTCCGAGTCGCTGAAGCACGAGTCCATCGATTCCTTCTGCCGTGAGTGCCGTGAGGGTGACGCAGGGGTGTGGGATATTCGAGGCGTGTTAGACGCGTGTGCGGCGCGAGGCGGCTGAGGGGGCGATATCGATGTCGGTGATCCCGGCTGGTCGAAAGATCCGGTGGTGGACGAGGAGGGACCTTGCTCGCTCGAGCCTAGGAAGGGACCCAGACGCGTTGGGCGGAAGCGCCGTTGGACTGACGATGTGCTCGAGTTGTGGACAGAAGAGTCGGACTGCGGCATGAGGGGAGAGGTTGGACGCTGGACTGATAACAAGCCCCTCCCGCGAGAAGACCCGTCTTTCCTGGACCGTGACGAGCCGGGCGTCGGCTGCTGTTGCTGCTGCGGGGGATGTTCGGGTATTGAGTGGGCAGTGACGGGTGTACTGGGCCTTGAGCGGCTGGTGTCCCCCCGAGAGCTGTTGCTGCCGCCACTCGACTTGCGCGACGCGCCGAGAGTCAGGCCAAAGAGATTGTGCAGGCGCCTACGCGTGCCACTGGACGTGTGACTGGGAGATGGGGGACGCGACGTCGGAGGGGAGTTCATGGCCGATGCCACTGCCGCTGCTTGCTGCCTGCGCTTTTCGGCGCGCGGGGTAAGCGAAAACGCCTGGGGGGTGATCGTGGTGTTTGTGGCGGTCGTGGTAGTTGAGAGGGGTCGTGAGGATGCTCGTGACGGCGCCTTCGACTGCGGGGAGTTGAGGTCAATTGAGTGATAAGAGCGAGGGGGATCCGGGGCGTGGTCAAGGGTCGATTTCGTCGAGAGCTCGCGCGGTGTGGACCGGGAACGCGAGCGCGTAAGAAACGTGTATAGCTGTTGGCGGGCGTCAGTGGCCTGCTTATCTCGCGATGGGACACGTGCGGCGTACTCGGCTGGCTGGCTTGGGCTTCCGACTCTGTCGTGCTTCAAGAACATGATTCTCGTCGCTGCTGGTGGCGGTCGTGCTAGATGCGGATGCTTGTCGTAGCGGATGCTTCATCGCTCCGTCATATTCTGCCACGATCTTCTCGCCGAAGACCTGTGTCGTCTGGAGCGCGGTGAGCGCGACGCTCTTCATGGAGAAGGCGCAGGCACCTCAAAGAGCGAGCGACGGTGACGGACTTGGGGAAGAGCAGGGCGAACGGCGAATTTCGAGGCGAACTTGATGGGGAGACAATCATCAGCTGGCTTTCACACGCTACTTTGAACGGTCCCAAAGCTACGCGCCCTGCACGCTGCCCGCGACGATGGCCGCGGGCCAGCATCAGGCCAGGCCTCCCAAAGACTCACATCGCTGATGCTCTTCCCGCGTATCGTTCTGAACCATTCATCGTGCTCATCGTTCGCAGTCGCTGGTGTTGGCTCGCGCCGGGGAAGCGTCAACAACACCATGGCGGCAGTGGGGGGAGATAGTAGCACGCAGATCGTCTAGCAAATCTTGTAGTTATAGCCCCTTCCCCTCCGTCGTCGATCCACGCAGAATGTATGAATGAACCGTCCCGTCATCGTCTGACCGGCGCTGTTGTACACTGACTGATATAGTATAGATATGGAGGCGGAAATGCGAACGAGAATGAAACGGCGCGCGTATGATCTCATGTGGCTGGTCTCAGGGCGCGCAGACGCTCGACCAGGTTGGCGTCCTCCTCTCCAACTTTCTCCTTCGCACTAAGTGCTGGTGCAGCGTCTGGAGCCCGCTCGAGATCCTGCTGTAGCTCGATGTTGGCCTCCTCAGCTGCCTGTCGCATGAGCTGGTCGACCTGGTCCTGCGGCGTCGATACGGCTGTTGTAGACGACATCGCGTCCTCCATGTAGGAGGTCTGGACGTCCATATCCGCAAACTGCGTCTCAAACTTATCCATTACGAGCGATATCTGGCGGAGGATGAGAAGCGGCTGGTTTGGGAAGCTGATCACGCACCCGCTCAAGGTTCATACTCTCCATCGCCTTGTCCATTCCCCGCACAACGGACGTCATGTTGCCGGTCACTTGGCGCATAGTCACCGCCGTCTCGACGCGGCTTGCCACAGCATCTATCCTGCTGGACAGTCGGAGGAGGTTGAGGGCTTCGCTTTTCTTGCGGATAGCATTGGAAGCGTAGATCCTGGCACCCTCGTTGTTCCCTTGTTGAAGCGCCTAGGCATGTCAGCGAGAGTTTAATGCGAAATTGAGTTGCGCACCTTCTTCAAGCGAGCCTTCTCGGTATTCTCATCTTTCTGCGCCTTCTTCGCCTGCCGATTGAGGCTCTTCGCCGTGAACTGCGCACGCGTTACTCAGGGTGTCGTTGTATTTCGAGAAAAGTGCACACCTTAAGCTGGAACAGAGTCTCTGGGACCCATCAGTCTATGTCTGGATGCGCCCATCGCACACTTACTCTCTAGGTTGCTCATTGTGGTTGGTACTCGGTGATGATGGTCGCGGAGGACAGGATAGTAGCGCAGCACGTGACGTCATGATGTCGACGCGTGCGCTCGCGTGTCTGCATCGCGTCTTCTTCCCAACCACCTCCCACCCTGCCTCACCATGGGCCTGCTGTATTATATCAGGCAAGCTCGCCAACCTGCTACACGGCGAAATCTCTGAACTCTGTTGCAGTTACATCGCTGTTCTCGCAGCGTTTGGCTTCGTGACCCTTTCGCTGGGTACGTGTTCGGTGCTTGTAGCTTGCCGCGCCAATCACTCATACATTTCTAGCGAGCGGGCTACTATATGTCTCAGGTGAGCTTCGTGCACTCTAACCTTCTAAGCGAATGCTCACATACCCTCAGAGTTGATCGAGGAGCACTCGAGGACAGCCAAGACCATAGGGCAACGAGGAATCTATGTACGTCCTGCTTTCCCCGCCTGAGCCTACCGCCTAACGACTCTGTCACAGGCGATAATTCTCCTCCACATCCTCCTCTACTTGACCGACTCCCTCCCCTTCTGGCGCACGATATTCTCCATCGTCTGCCACATCGTCTACCTCCAAAACTTCTCCGCCGACTGGCCCCTCATCTCCCTCGCCTCCCCCTCCTTCGTGCTCTCATGCATCCTCGTCATCGCCGACCACTTCATCTGGTTCTTCTACTTTGCGCAGATGTCCGCTGCGGCGCGCCATTCGCGCTACCGCAAGGACCCTCGTGCGCCTGAGTTCACGGAGGTCGCGACGTTCTTTGGGCTCTGCGTATGGCTGGCACCGCTATTCCTGTTCCTCAGCCTGAGCGCGAACGATAACGCGCTACCTACGCGGTCTGCCGGTTCGTGTGACATCCTTTGAATGCCGTTCTGGAACTTACCATCCCTTCAGTTCAACCTGATGCGCCGCCGCCAGCCGTATCCCGCACGTCGCTCTTCAGGTCTATGTTCGGTTTCGTCCGAGGCCGCGGGTCCCGCCGCGACGCTACCGGCATCATCGCCCCGCCCACCCCACGCACGCCTACGTCGCCATTCACCGGTTACGGCTCGCCCAATCTATCCGGCCGGCGCTCGCCCAACCCTGACGTACTGCTATCCCCGACAGTTGGCTACGGCTCACCGCAGCCCGACTCGTTCAAGCTCAGCACCCCGCCGCGCCGCTCATTACAAAACATGCGCGCGAACACGATAGACGAGGGCTCGCCCGTCCTGCGGAGCGGGGCGAAGAGCAGGCCGTCTGTGCGGCGGATGGCGAGCGCGATGAATATGAATGGGGAGGACTCGTAGATTTGTGTGCCTTGGTTGGACGCTGGGGATTGCAGCGCTTGTGGCGACTCTGGGTAGTCTCGTCATTTATACCTCTGTAGCATGGGTGCGATATAGTACATAGTAATACATCATGTAGAAATTCCATAGCTTTGCACTCTTCAGAGATCCGCACTCGTTTCGCAGGCTCCTTGAATGGAGTAGCGGGGCGCAAGGTGAGGGTTCAGGCTGTCATCGGCTTGGTGAATGCTCGGACGGGATTGCCTCGAAAGGTGCCGACGAAGTGCGCCTTGAACTTCATGTCCTCTGGGCTAAGAGCAACGATGTGAATTTCTAGTGTCATTGGCGAGGTTGCAGACACACCTGCTATCGTGAAGCTCGAGATCTACCCTGCGAAATACGCTGGCGAAGATGAGATATAACTCGCACCAGGCCAGGCTGCAAAATGCAATGATCAGGACCTATTGTGAGGTCGATGAGTGGGGAGGCGCACTTCATCCCCACGCAATTTCGCTGGCCTTTCGAAAAGGGGACCAGGTAGTTTTCCAGAATGGCCGAGTCGCCCTGAAGCCAGCGCTCGGGATCAAAGGTGTGAGGGTTGGGAAATATGTCTGGATTGAGGTGCACGAAGGTGTTCCCGATGGCGACTGTGGTCTGCAAGGGCAAGATGTCAACAGAGAGTACTAGTACTACTGGGTTTCACAGTCGACTTACGCCCGGAGGAACGGCAATACCATCCAGCACCATCCCATCCGTGTTGACTTTGCGAAGCATGGGTGATACGACACCATGGGAGAGGCGCAGGGACTCCTTGATAACCGCGGTCTATTATGCTGTGGTTAGTGGTCTTCTTTTAATGGCTACTACAGGGCACGAAACACACCAAGTAGGGCAACTTCTCCACCACGTCGAACTCAATCAAGCTCGAAGGCTGCGGGATCGCATTCTTGAGCTCAACAACGAGTTTGTGAAGAATGTCTTTGTTGCTGAGAATGTGGTAGCACCCCACGGCGCACGCGGCTGCGACAGTATGATTTCCCGCGAGCAGCAGGTTGATGGCTTCGCCGAGGAGTGACTGACGCGACGGCGTCTCCACAGAAGCCTCGCCGGAGTCCGTTGATATAAGGTGGTGATAAACCGTTTCGTGAGGCGCATCCTCGAGCAAGGCAGGGCTTTCCAGGAGTAGATCGATCTGCGCTAATAGTTTGTCCGTAAGCAAGGAGCGCCCGGCTACGCGTCGACCGAAGGGTTTGAGAATTTTAGTGAGGATGGCCTGAACTAGCGGAACAAGCGCAGGAAAGGCCTTGAACACCATGTTCATGCGAGCGAAGGAAGCGAGATCGGCAAGAAGGGGGTCATCGAAATTAGACGCGTCGAGTGCATTGCAGGGTTCTCCGAAGCAGTAGGAAAATATGACTTCGAGGCTGACCGCCCTGAATGCTCTGAACAAATCGACTGGCCGGCGCTCGTCATGCTGAACAAGTTTCTCCGTCATTTTGTCAACCTGAGGTGATTGCTTAGCAATATTTCTGGCGGAGGGATTTGGATGCGACGTGGCTACCCACCTTCTCGCGTACGAAGGGCTCCAGCTTAGAAACAGCACGACGAGAAAATAGAGGGCTGATTGCATCTCTGCGAGCTTTCGCGAAGACGGGGTCCGCGCTTCCGAAGGTGGTTTCCTCGGGAAAGCCACGGTACAGAGCGATATCTTTCACGAAGGCCGTGCCTCGGGTGTAGATCTTGTCGTAGACGTCCGGATTGCTGAAGTGCACCTTGTGAGGGGGTACACATGATATCACATGGGCGTGCAGAGAAAGGGAGCACTAACTGAATTGGGGCCAATCCTTACGGCAGGGCCTACAAAAGCCTTGCGTCAGCGCAACGTTGCACGATAAAGGCTGCGCTGGAGCACACCGTATATTGCGTGCAACTTCTCGAGTTGGTCGACTAATGAGCCGTCTTTGACGACTTCATAGTACATAACATAGTAATCCGTCAAAGCAGCCATGAGGGGACCTGGGACGCGGGATAGAGGATGGAAGTATCGCCTGTACAGTCCGCAGTCAGTTGAGGCGTTTCTTGGGTGAGAGATCGAGACACTCACCGGTGTATACCGACTGCGAAAGCATATAGGCATGCAAGCCCTACAACGTAGCTTATGCAGTCTGATAGGTCCAACATGACGAGAGGTGTCGGGAAGCAGGTGTACTGCCGCTAGGCATGGTTGACGGCAGTGCATCTGATACCATGGAGCATGCCGGTCGAAGAGGGGACAAAGCGCTCAAAGTAGGGTGTTACCTGAACCTTAGTGGTCATCGGGGGGAAATCCTTCTCATAAGTACTTACAATATGATGATGATAGTTCGTCACAGCGCGCCACCGTGTGAGCGGAGTAGAGGTCAGCTAGCCCATGGACATGACGGCCATAAACAAGGAGGCTGATGGTGGCAACATTGGGCATTGAAGAAGCCGTGTTGGCGTCACCATGAATGAGTTAGGTTTGCTCAGAAGCACCTTCAGAGCAAGGCGAGAAGACTAAGGATCAGTCAGTAGTAACTGGCATATCTGGGGGGGGGATTCGAACCCATCATCTCATCTGGTCTTTCGGGGCGTGGGTTCGAATCCCACTCTCGTCACATCTTTTTCATGTCGTTGGATTCGTAAAAGCGGGGATGAAACAGATCCGGAGAGAGCACGAAGTTTCGCGGAAGAAGGGGGAGGAGGAGAAGGTTGCAAGACCTGCCTAATTGGGATGAGACCCGACAAGTTCCCACGAATTTCTGGTCCAAGCGGCGTCAGCTGCAGTTGCAGTGTCACGACCTTCACGACCTCATTCGAACGCTAAGTCGAGGTTGTACAGAGAGGTGGGTTCTACTGCCAGCTCATTAACAAAGTGATTGTAATGCTCTGACAGCATGACTGTGCTCAATAGTAATGGAGCGTACTGTAGAAGGTGCGAGGCCAACAAAACGCATGTCATCTCACTCGCGCGGTTGTGAGCGGTATAAGTGCAGCTGCAGGGCGTACGATTATTGGATAGAGCAGGAGAAAGCGAAAGGAGCCATTGTCAGTACCTTCTCGTATACGAGCCCTTGATAGCTCTTCACCCACCTATACTGCTTCGAGAGGATGCATCTGGCTTCATCAGTATACAGACAATCGTTTGGATGTATGATGTAGCCCCAACGACGTACATTGAGGATTCCGTGTCATGCAGCTCGTAAGTTTGCTTTCACTCTCGTCATTGTATCACTGTTGACGCCGATATTCTGTAGGTAGCCTTCGATCCCTCCATGCTGCTCCTGCAGCCATGCAGCCACACCGCCGACGAATCCTGGCGGACATCCGAGGAATTCGTCCGGCAGAGCGAGCGCGTGAAGCTCGTTCAACCTCTTATCCATGGCCGGCTCTAACTCGCGTTCCGTGGCCATGTAGTCCGCCCTGATGATATTGAGATCAACCTCGCAAAGCAGCAGCAGAAGAATGATGGTGATTCCAGTACGGTCCTTGCCATGGGTGCAATGAACAAGGATCGGATAGGTCGCTGGGTCAGCAAGCAGGGTGAACATGCTCCTGACCTCGGCGGAAGAGGACGTGAGGGTGTCGGTAGCCAGACCGAGAAGACCGCGGGGCGCCATGGCCTCAGAGCCAATGATGGCCATGCCCGCGAGGCGATTGCCAGTCGACATGTTGTAGATTAGGCGACTATGGATGGGTGAGATCAGAAGGCAAGCAATATCGCGAGGCACGCGCACCCCATGCTCCGCCAGCTGAGCCGCCAGAGTAGCATTAGCTGGAAGGCGCGTCCCGTGAGACTGGCGTAGTAGGTGCTGGTGTTGGGTACATTGATTGACCCGGTCGGAGATGGGGAAGACGTGGTGGAGTTCAGAGAGCTGAAGTCGGCCGTGATGTGCGCGTTTTGTCGTGCGCGGGCAGCAACATCCAGCTCGGACTGCGTGCGTAAATCGAGTACGCTCTTGAGCTTGTACTTGTTCGTCAGAACGGCAAGCTCTTCGTCTGATGCGGTGGAGGGTTGCGCGCTCCGAAAGAGTACACCCGGTCGGAGGATTCTGCGACGGATGAGTATCAGACACGTCCATGGCAAAGAAGTCAAAGACGTACGGCGAACCATGCAAGATGTTGACCGTCTCCCCCACATCCCGAAAGTTGAGTAGCGTCTCGAACGGACTGCGAGGGACAGCGTTTATGAGGGCAGAGTCCGCCATGGAGGTGGGGAGCAGCAGGTGAGAGTGATGGGCATCATGAGAGTCATGATAGCAACGCGGCGCGGAGGCAGCACGGCCTCGGCGTGGAACGTCGCCCGTAGTTCCCGAGTGTCAGATGGAAGCGTCCTGGTCGAGCAGGACGCGAATAGACCCCCTAGGAAGGCTCGAAGGGTATGTAACCGGCGCCGATCAGACATCCCAGTTGCCGACGACAGCCACCATGATCGACATCGAGCAAGGCGTTCAGGTAGCGGTCTTCAGGTCATCTTCCTGCAGCCACGACGTTCCCCAGTCATGCGCGCGATGAGGAAGTACGGAAGACGCGCACGAGGAGGACAAAGACAAGGAGTAATCGGGAAGCGCCCAGTCGCATTCCCCCAATTTGGCATCCCTCCTTGTCTTAGACTCCCTCGTCGTCGCCGTCGCTGTACACCCGGAAGAGCATACTCCTGTCGAATTTTAGGGACGAGCTCTACCCTGCGCTCGACATGAGCGCATTTGCATCAACAAGCGCCGCACCGTGCGTAATCACAACTCTGTGTACTTCCCAAATACGCTGACATACCTCTGCTTGTGATCTACCAGTCCCCCTCCACCCCGCAGCTCGAACAACGAGAATGACGACTCTGTATTGAAGAACAAGATCATGAACGCGTTCAACGGGGTTGTTAGCACCCTCGAGGAGAGACGCCCAGCGACCGATCGCGACTTGCAAGCGCAGGTCGCCGAATACAAGAAGGAGAACGTGAAATTGTTCTCGGACAATCGACAGCTTCACGGCGCCCTCAATGAGGAATGTCGGAAGTCGGAATCCTTGGCAGCACGTCTCAATCAGGTCACTGTAGACAATGAGGGGCTGGCGAGGGAGAACAGCGCGCTTCGCCAGACACTTGAGGAGCGTGACCGCCAAATTGCCCAGCTTCAGCAACTAGCAAACCCGACGGCCCATAAGCAACTAGCTTCTGAGCATGCACGGGTGACGGAGGAGCTGCGACGATACCAGGCCGTGACGGCCGAGATGTACCAGAAGCTGCAGCAGTACGAGTTGACCCGTGTGCCACAGGGTGGCCCACAACGCTCGTCCGCCCATGTTGTCGCCCAAACTCAAGTGCCACCCCAACCTCAACACCCATCTTCCCATCCAGCCGCGAATATATCTCAACGTACGTTCTACTTGCTCGCCATCCTACTGCATACTCACGATCTTGTATAGAGGGACAGCCTATGCCTGTGAGTGACTCACGCGCGCCTCGTCACACGGCGCCTAACGTCTATTTTCACAAGATGCAGCAATCTTCCTCCGCTCCTTTGCCACAGCACATTCCCCCGCATCTCACTTACGAGCATCTTCTGGCACGGCAACAACATGAGCAAGAACAACAGGCGCAGCGAATCCAGCAGCGTAGTATGCAACAGCAGCAGCAGCAGCAGCAGCAGCAGAGGGAGATCCAGCAGCAACAACTACGGCAAGCACTACGCGAGCAGAACGCGCGACAGTCGATGCAGCAGCATTCCCCGCCTCACCCAGGTCAGGCCGGGCCATCGTCTTCTGGTCAGCAACAAATTCGATCGCGTCCGGGGAGTCAACATGGGCCTCCGCCTGTCGCTGTACAATTGACGCCTGGTCCTGCTACCATGCGAAACTCTATGGACGGTGGCAGGGGCTATATGGTCATGCCAGAGCGTCAACAGCTCATGATCAATACGGCGCTAGGGTCTCCGTCGATGCCCACGCCACCCCTTTCCGCCCCGCCTCTATCCAACACCGTCCGGCACGCGATGGGGATGCCAACCCCTCCGCTCTCGGACGCTGACCGCAGGACACTGTCCATCGCGCAGATGAATATGCCAGGGCCGTCGCGGCACCAGCCCGCATCCGCTGGTCCCGCACCCATGGCGCCGTCACAGATACAGCTCATGTCCGGCATGCGCGAACCTCAACGTCGAGCATCGCAGCCTATGCCTGGCGCGCAGGGACCCCCTCAGCCAGCTCCCGTTCCTCGACCTATGCCGACGGCCCAACGAGCTGGACCCAACCCGCAGTTTAGGCCCTTCATGCCGCCGCAGGCGCCTCAGACCATGGGTCCTCCGCCTCCGCAACCCATCCTGCACTCCACCATGCCCGAAGGCTTCAGGCCGCCGCGCCCGCACGAGACGTACGAGATGACGCATCGAGCCGCGCTTGGGCTGAGTGCGCCGCCCGACGGTCCCCCACCACCGGCTCGCTCACGACAGGGCTCGACTTCGAGTAATGCCAGCCTACCTCCTCCTCCTCCTTCTCAGTCAGTCAGACCAGGTCACGCCCGTAGCTCGAGCGGCACTAGCATCCCCTCTTCCCGTCGCCAAAGCAGCTATGACATGGCTTCTCCAGAGGTGCTGGGACCCAGCGTGTCCAGCCTCAAGCGACCGAATGAGATGGCAGCGATGCGCGACCCGGCGAAGCGGCAGCGGACGATGTCTGGGCAGCAGGCGCCTCCTCAGAGCGTGCAGGCGCCCTCCCAGAGTGTGCAGGCACCTTCTCAAGGAATGCAAGCGCCTCCTCAAGGCGTACCAGCGCGACCTACGCCGCAGCGCACGCCGTCTGGCCCGATGCAGAGGGGTCAACCACAGGCAGAGCAGCAACGAATCAACACATCCCAGTCAGCGTTCCAGCCGTCGCCGAGCGCCCCTGCAACGCTGCACGCGAGCGCGGGCCCGAGCCGAGCACCACCGCGGAGGAGAGACGAGCCGAGGGTGTTGGTGAAGGAGGAGGTCGAGGATACTCCCCTCATGTCGTCGGATCCGCCTTTGCCACCGCCGAGCAGTCCTGTGACGCCCGCCTTGGGCGCGCTCGCGCTTGCACCTGAGCAGCAGCGAGACCAGCCACCTGCTGGAGAGTCACAATCTTCGGTCCCACCGGAACCTCAGTCTTCGTCTCGATCTTCGATGCAACCTCCTGGAGAGACACCCGCTCCGGTCGCCTTGAAGAACGTGCGCCCCGCGCCAGAGGACGTGCAGACCGCAACAGAGGTCCCGATGGACGAAGAAGCAGAGGTCCCTATGGACGACGGAACAGAGGTGCCCATGGACGATGGCTCAGAAGACGACGGGATTAGGCGAGACGCCGACGGCCTGCAACTCGAGCCCGACTGCGTCAGCCAGATCATTGGCGTCGAGGAGGATTGGGGGCTGGTGACGGAGTGCGAGCAGTGCAAGTGCGTTCATCCTGTCTTTTTCTTACTTTCATCTGTCCAACATCCATTTTCTCGTCCTCCTCTTCCTGTCTCGTGTAATCATTCTTTTGCGGATCCCGTGCTAACCCTTTTCGCAGCCTATTGTTCGCAGAAGGCCAGATCGACGCGCCATCGCGCTTCCAGAATCCGACCTACGAGGAGCTGTTGGAGCACTGCAAAACACAACATAATTTCGTCTGGGACGATGTTCGTGCGGGGAAATTCTGAGTGGCTTCTTGAATCCTTCATTATATCTGCCGCGCATAGACGGTCTTTCGTTTGCCGCTACCTCCCTCGTTTACTTGGTCCTACATACGTACGCGTAAGATCCTACATACATATGCTTAAGGTCCCACATGCATACGCGTGGACTCCCTGCTCTGCTTTTTTTTGTATCCCTCGAGTTCGATCCTTGTTATCGTTGTTATTATGCTCTCGATCCCCCTTTCTGTCGGGTGTGCTTGTACTTACGACGCTACTTACGACCTTCTTGGCAACGCCCTACCCCAATCTCATTATTCGAGCGCGTCGTATAAGGACGTGCAGCTACAGTGTTTGGGTGCATGTATATTATACCCAGCGTGACCCTTATGCCAATCGAGGCTTCCTACCACAAAGCAGTTCGAGATGAAGGCCCTAGTCCGCGAAAGCTGAGATATCCGCCTCCGCGGCTGGTCTGCGCGTCAACTGGCCCAAGATCGCCATCGACTGGACGAAGAAGGGCCTGATCTCGTTGATCTCCATGGAGCACATGTTCTCGACCTGTGAGGGAGGTCAGACTAATCAAACCCACGCACGGACGGCGCTGAGAGACGAAAGAGATGGAGGGATGGAAAACGGCAGACTCACGTGAAGCTCGTTCGGATTGAGGTTCTGTAGACCGTCTCGTGTTTTTGCTTGTCGTGCTTCGCGGAGGTTCTTCAAGAGGAGGCGAAGTTGGTCAGCGTCTTCGAGGTCGTCTGGTGCGCTAGCAAGTAACATGAGCAAGGATCCACGATACACTAGAGAGGCTTACTACTCACACGTCTAACAAGACCTTTGCTACTTCAGCGAAACGGAAGGGAAGCTTGCTGAACTTCGGGTTATTTGTTTCCTCTTCGCAGCAGTCTCTCAGATGGTCTAAGCGGTTGTTAAGAGGTCGTTCCAAGATGAGAAAAGTTGCAAACGTGCCTACCGTCAGCCAGTCAGGAGGTATAATGCGGCACTTCTTCTTTAGCTTGAGATTTGTGGCAAGCCAAATTGGGACCTTCGCTCTGCGAGGTGGTTGTAGTGGGCCATATGTGCCCTATCAAGCTAAAGTTGTAATTTCAAGATGGGTCATGGGCGAGTGTACTTACGCTGATGAACACGGTTCGTTCCATGGCGATGAGGGGGATGATTTCAAGGAGTTGTTGAGAGGCGATAAATTCCAGTTCAGCAGGTGAGGCTGATTCTCTGAGTGACTGAGGTAGAGACATGTTAGCAGATCCAACGCAGAGCAGAGATTGTAGGAGTATCCGGTGCCAGAGCGAGGCGCAGGAGTTGGTGGCGGGTGGCAAGTCGCGTCGCGTCGCGTCGCGTCCGTGGGCGTGGGAACTTGCTGTCGCGACGTGCCCACGTGATTTGACGCGTCTGGTTGCATGGCCTCGTGTTGCGCCTGCTGATGCTCCCGACCGCGACTCTGCAGCAAATCGCCTTCCCTCCTATCCCCACTTTCCTCTCCATCTCCCCCTCTACTCTCCCCACTCCCTCGCTCATATACGTGGGAGCCGCCACCCTCTGTGTTATAGCCACCATCATCATGTTCGGCGCGCGGACGAAGCAGGTCAAGACATACGGCAAGCGCAGCCAGCGCATCGTCCCGGCCTCGGGATCGAGTGACCTGCGGGCGGCGTATAGGGCGCCGAGCATCTTTGACGACCTCCCCCCTCCGCAGTATGCGCCCGTAGCATGTCGGATGAAGAAGAGGGAGAACACGACGACGACAAAGCCCGGCTCCCCCAAGGTCGTGCATGTCAAGCGAAGCAAGCCTGCAGCGGTGCCTGCGCGAAGGTCGGACGCTGCGGTGAAGGCGGCTGACAAGATGCGCCCCGCTGCGAAGACGACTATCAACAAGCTCAGGGAGGCTGCCAGTGCGGAGGATGCCCCGCGATCACCTCTGCAAGCAGTCCCCCTCAACTCTCCCGCCGTCAAGGCGAAGCGTCCCCGCGTCACACTGGGGAAAGGCAGGCCCACTGGCTTGATGAACCGCTCGTCTACCACCAATGTAGATATCATCACCCTCGACCATGACGGCACGCCTCTCAAGCAGGAGCGGCGCGTATCTCATCCGCGCGCGGACGTGAACCCCCCTCAGGCGAAGAAGCCATTGCAATCACTCGCAGCCCGTCTGAGCAACGCGCCTGTCGAGGCGAGCGACGACGAAGACGAATACGTGCCCCCACCCCGTGTTCAGCGACGGAAGCGGCTCGTCTCAGACGTGCCGAAGCCAGCACCCAGGGTCATCGAGATACAGTCGGACTCCGAACAAGAACCAGAGCCTGACTACGAGGAAGAAGTACAGCCCGTGACACCTGCCCCCGCCAAACCAACCACCTCCTTCAAGCTACCTACCCCGCCCATCGTACTGCTTCCTACCCCGCGATACACCAATGTGAAAGTTATACCAGCGCCACCGTCGACGAGTAGCCTATCGCCAATGTCTTCGCTCTCACCCTCCCCCGATTCCTCCCCTGCCCCTGCCGCCGCCCCTCAGAGGAGCTTCGTCATGCAGCCTTCGTCCAGGCCGCGCCAGCTTACGCCCATTCGCGGCGCGCGGCGCAAGGGCCTCTTCGTCCCGCCCTCGCCACCCTCTCCCCTTACCTCCTCCGACCTCGAGGACATTTCCTTCGCCTCTTCCGCCGACGACCTCGACCTCGACTCCTCCCTCTCATCGCTCGACGAGCCGCCCACGTTCCCCGAGTACGTCCGCCCGCTCCTCGCCGAGTGCAACCAGCTGGACAGCGGCCCGTACGAGTTCTCCGCCTTCCTGAACACCTTCCCCTTCGACCCGGTCGTAGGCGGGACGCGTGGGCATGCGTCTTTCCGCAAGATCGGCGAGGCGAGCTACTCGGAGGTCTTTGGGATTGGGGACGTGGTGTTGAAGATCATTCCGCTCAAGGACGAGGAGGGGCGCGCGGCGACGGGGGCGGGGAAGCTCAAGGCGCGAAGGGATAGCACGTCGGATGACGAGGACGACGAGGGCCCGCCGCCGAGTGATCTGAAGGATGTGGTGAAGGAGATTATCGTGACGCGCGCGATGGGGCAGGTGTGCGATCGGTTTGTGCGACTGTTGAAGGCGTATGTGGTGCGCGGGCGGTACCCGGAGCATTTGTTGTCGTTGTGGGACGAGTATAACGAGGTGAAGGGGTCGGAGAGTGTACGGCCAGGTAGGTTTCTCATGTTTCGTTGTGTGTTCAGCAGATACTAAAGCATCGCGTAGACACGTTCAGCGTGTCCCAGCTGTACGCAATCATCATTCTGCCCAATGGTGGACCGGACCTGGAAGCGTATCAGTTTGCGACGCCATCAAGGACTGGGTGGAGGCAAGCGTGCAGTATCTTCTGGCAGGTGGCGAAAGCCCTTGGGCATGCGGAGCAGCTTGTCTCGTTCGAGGTACAATTTCCTTTGAGTTTGCATCACAAGCATGTACTCAATTCCGCTCTCAGCACCGCGACCTACACTGGGGTCAAGTCCTCGTCCAGAATAAGACAACAGCGCACAAGACGCCCCTCGCCCCCAGGTCACAGAACGTGCGACCTTCGTCCAGCACGCACAAGGCCATGATGGATGATCCCATACATGGCATCGAGGCCACCCTGATCGACCTCGGCTTATCGCGCATGGACGCTGGCGATGGAAAGGGCGGCGAGCGGGTGCATTGGACACCGTTCGATAGTGAGGTGTTCGATGGGGAAGGTATGTGTCATATTTTGAGGTTTGGTTGTCTGGGAAGGGTCCAAGGGAGAGTGCTGATGGGTGCCCAGGCGAATACCAGTACGAGATCTACCGCATGATGCGATTGGTGCACACCGGTCGCTCCTGGAGCGATTTCAAGCCGTTGACGAACGTGATGGTAAGCTCAGCCTTTCTGGTCGCGGACTCACGTTTTACTTACTAGCCCCCCTCCCACCTCAGTGGCTGCACTACCTCGTCCTGCAACTGCTCACGAAGAAGGGCCTGAAGGAGCCCTCGCGAAGGACGCCCTCGCCCGCAGCACAGCCGGGCGTCTTCAGCGAGATGGAGTGCTATAAGGCGCTGGTGGATATCGAGGAGTGGTTGGGGAGGTGTGTCGCGGAGGTGGTGGCGAGTGCGAAGAAACAGGGTGCGCCGACGAGGACGAGGAAGTCGATGGCGGTGAAGAGCCAGCACACGGCCGGGAAGAAGAGTGCGGCAGTTGTTCCTGCGAGTATCTCGCCTGCCTGTGCTGGAGAAGTCGTCGCGTACGGTGTGAAGAAAGGGTGGATTAGGCCTGTGGGCCAGTGAGTGCCTTGAGCTTGAGTAGGCAGTGGGGCTGGTGCTCGAGCAGGCAAAGTTGGTGTGATGGCCTTTCAACGACCTTTCCTTTGCGTTCCTTCTCGTTTTGTAAGAACCCCGATTTGTATGTATCTATCTCGGTGTGCTGTATACCAGATGATGTGAACCTTGGAGCTTGAATGAGTTGGAGACCGATGTCGAGTCTTAACCAAGCAGCTGCCGAATGCAAGCCAGCCAGCTCTTGGCTGCTGTTGGACGCCAACCAGGCATCTGCGTCCCTTGTGATTGACTTGAACCTTCGCAAGTTCGACTTCGTTGACGGTGCCTTGGGCTCGCGCATCGATGACGTCGATCAATTGAGTCCCGCGCACACCGCGTCCCGATCGAGCTGCACGTCGCTCACGACGCGTCTTGTCCGCAACGCCCATCATGTCCATGTCCGCGCAGATGGTCATTGACGCGGAGGAGCAGCTCTCCCTGCTCTCGGTGAAGTCGGTGCAGCCGTCGCCGGATACCTTGACCAGTGAGTAGCAGTTCCATCCATCGGTGCATACAGCTTGCTGAACGTATGACAGAGCTGGTGAAGCGTCTGCGGACCCTCACGCTGACCCTACTCCCTGTTGAGGTGGATCCTGCGAGCATTATTGAGCCTACGAGCCGGACGATAACGCCAGCGGTCATTGGGGCGTACCGCGCCGCGGCGGGGGACTTTGTCGAAGCTGTGCGTTGCCTTGGGATGTTCAGTAGAGACATCAGGCTGACAGCAGATTGACAGCTTCCCTATTGCCTCCTTCGCTGCAGGTCGCAGTTCATCCGGGATGCGAACAGCAATCCTGCCGACTATGACGAGAACTATGCACGCGGTAGGTCTCCCATCGCTGCTCGCGATTCCCCTTCCTTTTAGCTGACCAGCCACCACAGCAATCGCTTGCGAGGTTCTGGCTCGTCGTATAGTGCACCTCTCGCCGCCGGATAGGATCCGGGTGGTCATGTCGACGCGCTTCAGGCACCTTGAGTCCGACGGTGACGAGAGCGACATGTCCAGTGCTCTGGAGCTGGCGATTGACACGAACTGGTACGCTGATTTCTTTCTTATGACCACTCGTGCCTATGCTAATGACAATGTGCTATAGCACGATTTTCCTGTCTTCGTCGGAGGCGCAAGATGGTAAGCTTCTGCCAGCATTTTGTAATTGTCACTAACACATGCAGTCATCATGGCGCTCTGGCGCGGCGAGCTTGTGCAGCAAAACAACGAGCAGCATGATATCGACTGTAAGGCTTCTTTGGACATCCGTATATCAGAGCCTTAATATGACCTCTAGACGTGCCATATAGTGAGACTCGCGAAGCCACCTTCTGGGGTCACTTCCATGCATCGAGGCTCTCTGTTCCTCGGTGAGTAAAATCAATCCCATCGTCTTAACCCTCTCACTGAATGGCTTGCCAACGCAAACAGATTCCAGAATATGTTCCGCATATTCATATGGCTTTTCTTCCTGCTAGCGTACTCACAAGCAGGTTCGTATTTGCGCCAAACATGACCTTCAAATACTCACCTTCTTCAGTGCGTGAGCCGCTCGAGAAGCTACATTCCGAAAGCATGCCTTTGGATGAATGGGAGGTCGTCCTCTATGTGTTTGCCGTCTCGTTCTGTTTGGAAGGTACATCAAATCTCTACTCATCTCTTCTACAAGTCACTGATATCGAAGTTCGCCAGACTTGCAAAGGGTGTGCCTCCTTCGAACGCAGCCTGAAAATTGGTTCCTCATCTTTCGTGTAGTTCTTCAAGCTCCTCCGCTTCGCCACCTGGCGCGCCTTCACCTTCTGGAATGTGGTCGCTATCATCACGGATGCCCTGCTTGTCACTGCTCTGGCCTTGCGTATAATGAGCTTGACGCTGGAAGGCGACAAGATGGTTGCAATACGCGTGCGGACGTTCCAAGTGCTCAGTTATGCTGCACCTTTATTATGGTGCGTTTTACTTTTTTGAGGCGTCGGAGAGATGGGCTAATTTTGCGACCAGGATGAGTACGTGCAGCCTTTGCTGCGCTTTGTGTGCCGGTGCTAACATTCTGCAGAGCTCATCACTGTATTTGATGGCTACAAGTGCGTTGAGACATGGGAGCATGGCCTCGATTTCTGACAACCTGCAGGTATATCGGAACAATGCAGATCTGTGTTGCTCGCATGCTGCAGGAGTCTGGGATCTTCTTTGCGGTTAGTTGGTCTGGATCACGTAGAGGACATTAGTGCTCAGCTCCCATAGCTTCTCTCGGTGCTCGCCCTCGGCTTCGCACAGGGTCTGTACGCAGTCGATGCAGCGGATGGTCAAGTCGAGGATCCGTCAACGGTACGCCGCTTACGTCTTGTCCACAAAGCGGTCGCCTGATACATAGCAAAGGTCGTCAATGTCCTGGTTCAAGCATTACTCCAGTAAGCCTTACATCCCAGGATGGGTTTCCACCATGCTGAACATCCTCAGATCGCCGAATTACGAGATCTTTGAGCATAGCCCAGCGAGTCTTTGGCTTTACTACCTGTACGTGTGTTCGGGCACTGTAAAAGGACATTGCTGATGACCCATTAGTTGGAACGTTGTCACTGCCGTTGTGCTCCTCAACGTGCTCATTTCCCTTTTTTCTTCGGCCTACGAGGACGTACGTACATTCATTACACAACAATGGACCGCCTCTGATGTTTGGCCCAGGTGATCGACAACGCGGAGGCACAATACTTGGCGTTCTTCTCTGCTAAGACGGTGGGCATGATCCGTGCGCCCGACCACTACGTGTACCCGCCACCGACGAATCTGTGCGTACTTGATGTCATAGCATACCAACCAAGTGATATTCACGGTCAACAGGATCGAGATTTTCTTCATCGCGCCCTTTGAGCTGCTCGGCCTCAGCAAGGAGAAATATGCGAAGGTGCGCGTTGCTTGCTCTGCCCTATCCTCCACGCCACTAACGGAGTCCTCAGCTCAACCGCATCGTCATGTCTGCCCTGTTCTGCCTCCCTCTCGCGCTCATCGCATTGTACGAGTCGGGCTCAATCGTCCAGAAAAACCAGTGGATGAAGGACTGGCTGGCGGGCCCCGATGCGATTGATGATGAGTCCCCGGAGGTACGTTGGGCAATGGAGCATCGATCGATGTAGGGTTCTGACGAACGCCTGAACTTTGCAGGCTCGCGATCCCCAGGTCGACGACGAAGAGGGCATCATCAGCAAGGTGCCGTTTGAGGAGCTGATCAAGGTGTTCCCGAATACGCGGCAGGTATGTTATTGGAAATGACTCGAAGGTCAGGATTATGTGTTGATGATCTTCCAAAGTCGAGCGAGGCGACCATCTTAAAGGAAGTCGACGAGCTTAGGAAGAAGCTGGACCTCATTTTGCAACGTCTGGACCCGGCGTCGTCGGGGTCGACACTGAGGACGCAGGCGCAGTGAAATGTGAGATAGTGATTCGAATGACTGAAAGGATAGGTTGACGAACAGCTTATGGACATTTCTATGTGCGTACTCTCTCAAGGGCTGCAATATTCACTTCGTGCTGACACCTCCCCACAGACGAACATTGTATTGATGAGCATCGATCTATGGACTATGTTTGCTGCTCCTATCATGAATGGCATGTTCAATATCCGCGGTCCCCGAATCACGACCTTCTCATGGAATCAGAATACTGCTTGGTAAGTCCTACGATGTGCTATTGATCCCTCATTTCCGTTTCGTCGTGGCACAACTGCCTATTATCTTCCTCCCAATACTTCACGTCTTTCTTCCTAACCAGGCCGATCAAGTCGAAGGGATCCAAGATCGACTGTATCCACCCTCGCTTGTCCGTATCTCCTGGACCTTCGATCTCCGTCTGTCCGTCTCTTGCAAGGAAGACCTTGTAGTCTCTAGGCAAGAAGCGCGCTGGATGGAACACATTCAGCCATGTGCTGTTCAAAAACATCAACGTCGCCTCGAACACCCAAAAGAACCACTCGTTGCAGACGATGGGGCTCCTATGCCCTTCCCCACTCTCCGCCGCCGCCGCAGGAATCGCCCCCTCAAGATACTCCACCGTCCGATACACGGTGCGTATCGTGATAATCGTGCAGCTTCCATACACCACCGAGATCACAATCCGCAAATTGCGCTTCAGCACGCCCGCCCGCCGGCAGAGGATATGAAAGCGGATGGTGATGCCGACGAACAGGGCCATGGTGGCGAGCTGGAGGAGCATGGCCGCGCGGAGGAGGTCGCGGCCGAGATTCTGTTTGGCTGTGGGGAGGGAGGGGTCGGCGATGTAGGAGCCGGAGACGCCGGTGAGGACGCCGATGAGGACGTCGATGCCGAAGAAGGTGGTGACGACGCGGCCGGGGTGGAGGGGGGCGTAGTAGGGGACGTAGTAGAGGACGCGGCCGAGGACGAAGTAGTTGGCGCCTTCGTAGACGGCGCTGGGGTGGGTGAGTGCGTGAGTGTGTTTGACTTTGGTTGGACTGGGATTTGGTTGGGCTGGGAGGAGACAGTTGCTTACGGCGCGATGAGCAGAAGCCTGGTCGAGGAGATGTATAGGCCTTCGCTATCATAGTTGTATGCACCGACTTCGCGGGTGATGAAGCCAGCTACGAAGAGTGCGGCTGCCCATGGTAGGAGGCCAGTCACTTTCCAAGAGTGATAATGCCTTGTTCCTCGCTGATCAGTGCCAGGTGCAGGCAAGACTGTGTAGCTGCTCACAGTGACTGGTATACATGAACGAGGCCCGATAGAAGAAACAGAACGGCGAAAGCAATGGGTGCGCCTTTATCGGGCGCGTAACACCAGAGGCTACCCGGTGCTAATAATCGAGACATCTTGTCAAGGAATACCAAGAACTGATGAATTATTAGAAAACTCACCAGAGCCTGCAGACATGGGCGGCATGACATTCGTTCGCGAGGACCGCAAGCGTCGCCGTCATATACCCCTCGATGCCGCCTTCGCCGTGAATGCGATACACCTCCGCACAGCCTCTTGGAATCTTCATACACCGCACTCGGATCCCATGCGCGCGCTCTTCCCTTCCCTTATTCACTGAGACTCACGAAGCGTTTCACTATCGAGGGAGCTTTGCTTGGCACATTAGACGGGCGCTGCCTGGACGCAAGAGGGATCGAAGGATGCTAGAATACATTTCATTTGTTTTCGCAGGTCGGAGAATTTGCTTCAGCTCGGTGGCTTACAGAAGCGCCTATGAAGACCCCTTCACCGTCTACAAAAATCCCTTCAACGCTGCCACGACCGCGTCGCCAAACTCGCTCGTCTTTGTCGAGCCCTTGAGGTCCGCGGTGCGGAGCCCGTTGTCGAGCACCTTGCGCACCGCGCTCTCGACTGCTTGCGCGGCGGTGTTGAGGCCGAGGGAGTATCTAGGAGAGGGTCAGTATACAAGTCAGGCGAGGGTGGTGTAGGCCACGATTCAGCCTGGGCAGGACGAAGACTAACCTCAAGAGCATAGCTGCACTCAGGATGGTGCCAACGGGGTTGGCGATGCCCTGGCCAGCGATGTCGGGGGCGGAGCCGTGGATGGGCTCGTAGAGGCCGGAGGTCGGCTTGAAGTCGTCTGGTAATCCTCCGTTAGAGCTAGCAAGAGGTGGTAAGAGGTATTAAAAGCATTACCCCCTGTTGGCAGCGTTGGTGGACCTGCCAAAGAAGCGGATGGCAAGAGCCCGAGGGATCCAGGAATAACACTGGATTCGTCGGACAAACTGCAATAGGTAGTCAGATCTGTTTACTGATACTGTAGGGTGATTACAAGACTTACATGTCACCAAACAGATTCTCCGTGAGCACAACACCGTTCAGCTTCCGCGGGTTGCCCACAATCAACATCGCTGCCGAGTCCACCAGATGATGGTCCAGCTCCAACTGCGGGAACTCCGCCTTGATCGTCTCAGTGACGACCTTGCGCCACAGCCGGCTGCTCGCGAGCACATTCGCCTTGTCGATGCTGTGGATCGCCAGCGGCGGGTTCGCTGTAAGCGCGATCTTCGCCGCCACGCGCGTGATGCGCTGCACCTCCGCTACACTATAAGGAGTGGTGTCCCATGCGACATCGGGCTCGGGCTCGACACCCTGCTCCTTGCGCTTGCCGAAGTACGCGCCGCCGATGAGCTCGCGGACGACGATGAGGTCGACGCCCTGGACGACCTCGGGGCGCAGGGGGGAGTGGGCGAGGAGGGCGTCGGAGGCGAAGTTGGCGGGGCGGATGTTGGCGTAGAGGCCGAGCTCCTTGCGGAGCTTGAGTAGGCCGGGTTCAGGGCGCACTTTGGCGTCGACGCCCCATTTGGGGCCACCGATGGAGCCTTGGGTAGAAGATTAGGAGATGAGATTGGAAGGGGGAGGGATACATACCCATCAGGATAGCATCGGCGGACTGGCAAGCCTCGAGCGTCTTCGCGGGGAGGGGATCGCCCTCAGCGTCGATTGCACATCCTCCGAAGAGGTGCGTCTCGAGCATCAAGTCAAAGCTGGAGGATGCATTGGCAACAGCCTGGAGGACCTTGACGGCCTGCTCCGTGACTTCGGGGCCTGTACGCGAGATGATGTACGATCAGTAGACTGCGACGCGACGCGCCTTTGGCTACTCACCGATACCGTCACCCGGGAGCACGACAATGCGGAATCTGCGACAAAGCATATGTGAGCCATATCCCTACACTCTCTGGCATCTCCTGCTCACTGCTTGGGGGCCATTGTGGGAGGAAGGAAGGCGTGAGTCGACGTCGAAGTCGGCCGCGACCTCGACATAGGCGCCGTCGGATCTTCAGGCAGCGATCCTTCCGTCTCGGCCGATGCCGCGGAACGGCGGCCCGCACCGCGATAAGATAACTCTCGATCATCTCGATAACCACGTGCGCGAGACCATTAGCACCTGCATCTGATCCCTCTCCGTACTTTTTTCTTCATCGTCGATATCCCCTCTAGCTGCACCCACCCTCGCGCCATCTGCCAAGTATGGCAGCTCCGATAACTGAACCGCGCTGCAAGCACCTTGTTCTGGATGCAGGACCCTTGCTGTCCCTCTCCCCCATCCGTGGGCTGGCCGAGACGTACTACACGGTTCCCCAGGTCCTTGACGAGTTGAAGGATTCGAGGGCGAGGCAGCACTTCGAACAACTGGGACTTAGTTCAGGCGTCAACGTTGCTGTGCGCTCACCCGACGCTGCGAGCCTTGCTGAAGGTGTGTTCCCCTCGATCACATCAAGTTCTGCAGCTCATCTAGCTTTAGTGATCAAGTGGGCAAAGAAGACGGGAGACTACTCTGTTCTCTCTCAAGCTGATCTGTGCGTAATTGCGCTCACCTACGCACTGCAACAAGAAGAGAAGAAGAAGGCTGAAGCTAAGGTGCGTCTGGGCATACCTCGACAGTCAGTCTCTGACCTTCTCAAGCAGGCAAAGGAGGAAGCCGCAACAGAAGAGACGACGACAACCGAAGCCACAGCTAGCACAGATCCCGCTGCCGAGCAGGCTGCGGCCCCCTCCTCTTCGTCGCCCACTTCATCCCTCCCCTCCGACGATGAGCGCGATGAGAGCGATCCGAGGGAGCCTACAAACCCAGACGACACGATCAAAGAGACCCTCGAAGACACCGAGCCTCTGGATGTCACTCTTGAGCGCGTCGCCGATGACCTCGCTTCCCTCACCACAACCGACGCCCCTGCCTCCGACGCTGCCCCTGCTGCCAACGATACTCCTGCGGCTAACGCACCCGCAACTGACAACGCCCCCATCTCACCATCTCAACCCATCACCACTCCTTCCCCTCCCCAATCGTCCTCCCCCATCTACGAAAACCCCTCCGACGACGACGACGGCGAGGGCGAGTGGATCACTCCCTCCAACGTCGGCCTCCACAAGTCACGGGCGCTCGACCTCCTCCCAAGTGGCGAGCAAGAGCCCCAGACGGACGAAAAGGTCCTCGCGGGTTGCATGACCGCCGACTTCGCCATGCAGAACGTCATCCTGCAAATGGGGTTGAGCTTGGTGGGCGTCGAGGGTAAGCGCATCGCGCGCGTGAAGAGCTGGGTCCTGCGTTGTCATGCGTGCTTCAAGTGCGTGTCTGTCCTTCCCCTCCTCCCTTACCCTGCTCCGTATCCCAAAATCTACTCATCCCCATCTCTTCAGAATCTGCAAAGACCAATCCAAAAAGTTCTGCCCCTCCTGCGGGAACCCCACCCTCCTCCGCGCCTCCGTGACCGTCAGCGCACCCGATACCCCTACATCCACCCCCGCCATGGAAATCCACCTCAAGCCCAACTTCCAATACCGCCTCCGCGGCACCAAATACTCCATCCCCGCCCCCAAACCCGGGTCCGCGAAAACGGGCGCGGGCGAGGGTCTGATTTTGCGCGAGGACCAAGCGGAGTACATGCGCGCGAAGAAGCGCGCGGATACGAAGCGTGAGCGGGAGGAGGCGCGGATGCTGAAGGGGATACTGAACCGGGGAGCGGAGGGGCGGGGGGCCACAGCCGTCGGCAGCTGGATGGACCCGGATTGGGTGCCGGAGATGATTGCGGTGGGGGCGGGAGGGAAGGGGAGGACGTCGCGGAAGGATGGGGATATGCCCTCCATTGGGTATGGGAGGAAAAACCCGAACGAGCGGAGACGGAGTAAGAAGTGAGGGTAGGGGACGTACCCTGATGATCTGGGTGGTGCATTTCGCGTATGCGTCGCTTTTGTATAGATGTCATGGGTGTTGCGATATTGCTGAAGCATGGAAGCGTTGGTTGGGATTAGCACGACCATCGAGGGATCAAACGCGTGTAGATCCAATATCCACGGATTCTATTGTACATTCCTATGCTGCGCGCACGCTCACAGCGCACGGTGCATGAAGCGGCGCTTCTGGAAGCTCATCCACCACTTGGACGGCTTCCCCGTCCCATCCGCGTACAGCCGCTCGATCAACCGCAGCGCCAGCTCCTGGCGCACCTGCGTCAAGTACTGGCGGAGGAATTCTGCGAAGGGTTTCGTTAGCACACTGTCCCCTTCCCTATACCCCACCCTCTTCCACCCTCTCCACCTCTCCGCCTCTCCACCCTCCCCACCACATCCAGCAACGCAAACACGCACCCGCATCCGACCTCCCCGCCGGGGGCGCATAGTGCGCATTCAGCGGGAACCCCGCATCCCCCGGGATCGCAAACTGGTCGACCGCGAGCGTGTTGAGCAGCTTCTGCGCCTCGATCTGGGTGGGCACCGTGCGCGCCGCGCCGAGCTTCGCGAGGCAGTCGGAGACGAAGAGGATGAGCACGATGAGCTCGCGGTCCGCGGGGCCCTTGATCTCGAAGTTGCGGAAGAGGGAGTTGGCGCGGAAGAGGTCGAGCGTCTCGTCGATGATGTCCGCGGCTTCGGGGTCGGCTGGCGTGGTGTGGGTAGCGTAGGGCATGATGGTGTAGGATGCAAGGGAGGAGATGAGGAAGGGTAAGGTGAGTGAAAGGCCGAGCAACAGAGTCGGTGAACGCACCTATGGGAGCAGGGCCGCGGATTCTGGTCTTGATGGGGAGGCAGGCCATGTTCCCGACCTGGCGCACGTCGGGGACTTCATTGAACGAGGAGTGGTACGCCTATGATGGATCAGATATCAACGCGTCTTCCCGTCTGGTAGGTCTTACGGGCATGGCTGTCGTAAGGTGTGGTGGAAGTAGAGATGAGGACCGTCGTGGAGGTGGAAGGCAAGATATGGGTGACGCGACGCGGATTGATCATGATGCGCGCCTCCTGCCTACTACCATTCAGCAACAAAAACTGCACTCTTCGGCGGGGAGTCGAACCCCGCTCTCCCGCGAATAAGCTATGTGCGTTGCTTTGGAAATGACAGGCGGGTGTACTATCCGATATACTACCGAAGAAAGGTAGAAGAATGTCATTGTTCTCATCTGACTATATGCTTGCCCTATATATGCTGTAGTTTCTACTCCGAACAATTCTATCCTTCAACGTGTACATTCACAATATGTCTCGCATGCACATCTGGCGCGTAGCTCACGCACGGTGCAGTTTGTTGAGGCCGAGGAAGGAATAGTAGGCAATCGCCCCAGCCCCCGCATATATGCAAACACGTCCCCAGAAGGGACTCGCCGTCAAGAACGGATACGGGACTGCGAGTCCAGGTCAGTATACCTATAGTGTACACGATAGCAGGCAGGTATACTCACAGACGCCATCCGTATACTTCGCGCAATGCTCGGCCCAGGACCCGTAGCCAACAGTGCTGAGCACGACTGCTAGAGGGGCGCCGTAGCGAACGGCGCCTGCGGAGTACTTGCGCTCGAAGACCAGGAAGTCGAGGAGCAGCGTGACTGCTGGGACGGCGTGGAGAGCCAGGTCCATGTTGAGGGGAATGCGCATCAGCGCGAGCATCTCCGATGATGAGGACGGCGTCGCTTCGCCTGGGTCCTCAGCAAGGAGGAGGAAGGGTGCGACGGAGAGCAAGGTCCAATATATGGAGGACACAACGATGGAAACCTACGAAGCCGATGAGTGGTTGCGAGACTACTAGGAGAAGACACGAACAGGAAGGGAGACCATCATGACTGCTCGCTTGATGGTGCGTATACCTGAGCGAGAGAGCCATGTCATGAGCTCCTTATGTACGAAGGTAGCTAATAGAGTACGAACCTGAAGCACCAGGGAACAGATCCACTAGCAGACTCAAGACCATCGTCAGGAAAGCTGCTGCGAGCCTGGGAGAGCAGATTAAAACGCCCATATCCTACCAAGGAGACCAATGCACTCACCCTTGTATCGTCAAAAACCTCAGATGACCCCCATACTGGGTGGATATAAACTTGTCGATGGGCAGCCCACGCAGGCTGTTATAGCCCCATGCCATGATCGCCGCGCTGGGCGCGTGCAAGAGGGCAGCAAGGATGTTCACCATTGCGAGTCGTTCAATCGTACGCGGATATGGAATTCAGGTGTTCAGTCGCAGCGTGTGGGCGTAAAGACGTGCAAGATGGTCGTTCTGTTCAAGGAGGGATTACATGCTCTCGCCACAGGCTCGATCGTCCCCGGTGGTCGGCGTAGCTGACACCCGCGGCGTCGCGTCACTGGCCAGGTCAATGTTCTGATCTCTCTTCATGACATCACAACAAGTCGGAATGCTTCTGGTCAGTCATGGCCATAAAATGGATGGTAGGCGTTTAACCTCTCCTGACCATTGGGCTATGTAGTAGGCTTCGGGCTCACAACATGCAAGATAGGATGAAACCAAGTTACATTCACACCATACATTGCAATTCAGAAAACCAAAAAGTCAATGAACACTTCCTTGTCCTTGCTCTTTACACCGCAATATCATCCGCAAGCTCAAGCAGCTTTTGTGTTAAGCGCGCCGCCTCATACGCGGCCCGTTCCTCATCCTCTTCGAAGGTGATCGCCTCAGTGAGCGCGGGGAAGGTAGTCGCGCCGTACCCTGTAGCGACCGTGTCAGTAAAACCATTTTTTCGCAAATCGGGTCGCTGGAAAGAAATCGGGACTCACCTAACCACTTGCCCGGCGCCACGCCAAGATGGCGGTACCACTCGCGCTCGGGGATCCCCTCCTCGGAGATAAATCCACGCTCGAACGAGCGCACCTTGTGGTTCGCAGCCTGCACGCGCCTGGCCGCCTTGAGGAACTCGCGCAGAGGGAAGTGCGGGAGCTTGGGGTGGTGCTGGTCATCATGGTGATGATGCTCGCGATGGTGGTCGTGCTCGTGGTGGGGGTGGTTCTCGAGCTTGTCGACCTGCTCGCTCTTGTACTCTGGGTGAACCTGCTCGAGCTGCTCGCCTCGCTCCTCCACCCTCTCCAACTGCCGATAAACCCACGCCACCCAATCCCGCTCCGCCTCCACATCCGGCGGCGGCACCCCAAACACGCTCTTCACCCACATCGCCGCCTTCCCAAGGAAGCTGTTCCGCTTCTTCGCGCACTTCGACGTGGGAGGGAACGGCGGGAGCTTCTTCAGCGCATCCAAGAATGCCTTCTCCGCCTCATACTTATCCTTGTCGAGGGCGGCGCTAGCTTCCTGGAGCTTGGCGATGGCGGCGCCAAGCTCGGCGAACTCCTTGAGGTCGGCGGAAACCTGGGAGGTGGGGAGGAGGGCACGGACGCTGAAAGGTGCTTTAACATGGAGTGAGGCAAAAGAGCGAGAGATTCACGTACCTCTCAAGGTAGTCATCAAGCTGGTACGCGTACTGCGTAACGTTGAGGGGCAGCGCAATGCTATCCACGATGCGCAGAGTAAGCAGTCCAAGGTGCTTCGCTACAGCGACGTGGCGGTGGAAGCCCGGGTCGGCATAGAGCTCCTGCCAGCGCTGGGAGTCGTAAATGCTGAGAGGTAATCGTCAGACATCGCAGAAATTCCGCTCAACGAGAAAGAGCATACGAATGATAGTGATACGGTGCATCCGTGCCATCCGCATTCCCGAAGCCCTGATCAGTGGCCGCAATCTGCAACATGTCAGACCGAGTCCAAATGCTGAAAAAGGACTGCACTCACCCCAAGCCTCTGCAAGAAAACAGTGTAGTCACTGCCGCTACCGAGGGGGCCGATCTCCGTCTTCGACGCCTTGAGCTTGTTCTCCTTGGTTGCCGCGATGAACTCGGGGGCGAGGAGCTCCTCAGGACCACCATAGGGACCAACGGCCTTGCGGGCGTCCCAGAGGCTAGAGCCTTCATAAGGTTGTTAACGACCATACTTACGGAGGCAAGGCTGAAGGATGCACACCATTATACTCTACATCTTTCGCCGTCTTCGTGATAAGATGCGCCAGCGACGGTGACCCACTCGCCCGCCATTTCGAGCCAGCGACCGATACGTCGACGTTGATGTAGGCAACGGCGTACTTGGCGAGCCAGTCCGCAAAGTCCTCGCCGTACTCGGTCGAGCCGATGAGGCCGTACTGCAGTCTACATAAGCACAGTTACCAGAGTCAAACCTAAGATACGCTTACCTCCTCTGCATCCCAGCTCGCAAAGAGCAGCGTGCGCAGGGGCCGCCAGCCCTGGCGGTAGAGCTCGCCGAAGCCCTTGATCACCTCGTGCAGAGAGACAGTGCCGCTGGTGGGGTCGGCGGCGCCCATGACCCAAGCTGGACAACTCCGTTATCCCTGCAACGTATCGATGTACGAACGACAGGCTCACCATCCCGATGGCACCCAATGATGACCACCTCGTCACGCGAGTGACCAGGGATAGCAGCCATGGTGTTCCAGATGGGCGTGACCTTGGTGTCGACTGGAGGACATGGGTCAGTGAACTGATGTTTGCCTATTGCACGAAAGCTTTGCTCACCATGGTTGACCAACTTGATCTTCTTCTCGCTGGCCTTTCCAGAGAGGGACTTCACGCCATCCTCCTCGGCGTAGATCTCACCGATCTCCTCAATGAGCTTCTTCGCGTTGTTATACGAGATCGGTAGGGAGGGGATCTACGAAGTCGTTAGCGACATGCAGAAATGAGGATGACGGTCACTCACCTTCGGAATGTTCTCCCCCTCCGTACGCTCGGCATCCTCGTACGCAGGATATCCAGGCGTCGTCGGGTCACCTGGATAGGCCGAAAGGTATTGAACGCTGCCGCGCTGCACCGAAGAGGGGTTGCGCGCAGGGCCGGCCGGATAGACCTCGTAGCCGTTCTCGGCCGTCACGTAGCCTGTTTGAGGTCAGCAATGTTCACCGAGGCGAAAGGTGAGAATTCCGTAGTGAAACTGAGCGAGCCTTGGCCAAGAAAGTGAGGCCTCCGAGGTGAGAAGGAGGAATGGGGAGAACAGAAAAAGGGAAAAGTGAAGTATGCTGACCATCGTCGCGCGGGTCGTCATAGATGAGGACAGCTGCTGCGCCGAGCTCCTGGGCACCCTTGATCTTGAGACCGCGGAAGATGCCCCCGTAGCGGGTCAGGACGATCTTGCCGGTGAAGTCGACGCCTTTCTTGACGAGGGCTTTGTAGTCCTGGATGGAACATCAGTGCGCAGCGCTGTGTCTCAGCAGATGAGCACCTACTTCCTGCCTGCCATACTCAGCAAAGATAACCTGGCCAGTCGCCTCGCCGTCCTTGCTCAGCCCGTGCCAAGTAGGAACTGCATCCCTATACTTAGCCGCCTCCGGGTCTAGCGGATCCCCATCCTCCACCAAATCCGCCGCCCACTCCACTTCACCGTCGTCACCCAGGATCTCCAGACTGCGGTCCAGCGGCGTGTTCATCACGGGGTAGTACACATCGATCCACGCCGTCGGGTGGCGCGGGCCCAGCTTCGAGGTGAGTAGGCGCGTCGACAGCTGCGAGGCGCGCGTGCCCGCGGGGAAGATGGGCTCGTCGTGGGGCGCGTGGATGCCGAACTCGGTCTGGAAGAGCTCGAGGATGACCTTCGCGTCCTCGAAGTCCTCGGGGGCGCCGGCGAGATGGGGGTGCGTCGCGTAGGCGCGCGAGGCCTCGAGGGCGCTCTCGTTGTTGGGTACGGAGCTATGGGGCGAGTCAATAGGACGATCGCATGCAGGTAGGTAGGACGCACAGGAAGATCTGCTCGCGCTCCTCCAGAGTCAGCCGCGGACGGACCCTCTTTGCATCAAACGGCTTGTGCGGAGGCCTCTTCGTCGCCGTGTAGATAAGTAAGCACGTAAGCACGACCGTGAACAGCTTGAGGTGCATCAAGACACGCTTGGAGCGCCTCTGCTGCCGCTGGACGGCGACATTGTGCTGGGGAAGGCCGTCCTCCCCCTTCTCGAGCAGCCGCTTCTCGGCCGCTGCTGGCAATATCATGGCGCTCGCTAAAGATGCAGGAGCGACACGGAGAGGATGCAAGCCAGAGTCAAGGAGCAATCTAGGGGCAGTCTCGCGCCGGATTGCGCATTATCGGCATCATGCCGCGGCGCGCGTATTGCACACCCGGACCGCTTGCCGGTGCGATAAGATAATGCATTGTGGCGCGCAAACGAACAGTCAGATGCCCAAGTACGCAGTCCATCTATTGCCCCAAAATATATAGAAATCATCGCCCCAGCACTCCTTCTACTGCGCTATACACTGCTCAGCGTGGAAGACTTCCTTACCGGCACGCCGAGGCCCTTCTCTGAATGCCTGCCCACGTCAGAGCCGCAGCTACTGCATCGGGACAGCGATGCATTCCGAAGCAGTGACGCGTCTCGTTGCAGTAGCGATGTATGGCTGCGCATCCGAGCATCGCCAGCTCCCGTGTTTGCTATGGCGGTAGCGAAGTGCACAGCCGGGCTCCTGGCGACGATGGTCGGACTGCTGGCTGCAGAGGACTTCTCGAGGTCGGCCCAGCCACCGGCAGGCGACGAGATCGAGCGCTTGCAGCTCGTGTCGGCTGGCGTACTATGGACGAGCTGCGCACAGTGCAGCGTCAGTGAGCGAATAATCAGTGCAAACAAATTACCCACCGTAGCATTCGGGCTCACGAAGGACGGCTGTCGTTCGATGGGGGGCATGATGGACGCGCTCGCCCAATCCCAATTACCCAAGGAAACCCGTCCAAGGTCCTGACTCTTCATCCGTGCCCGGAGCTTGTCTCGCGCGTTTAGGGTCCGTAAGAGACCTATGGCGTACAGCTTTCCGCAGATCAGAGCGAACAGCAGGACAGGCAAGTTACGCGGATTCTAGGGCAGCCCAAGCGTCAGTCTGACATGCGCGGGAGAGGGAACGGATGACTAACCGGCTGGTTGTAAAGCACGACCGCGATGAACATGCACCCTGCAGGAAGAATGGCCGCTTCCCAGGTGACGGCGATAACATCCTTCACGACTGAATCGGAGCCCTTATTTCCAGCTCTGGATGTGTACAGTCGGTGCGTGACTGTGAAGTTGTTAGGTAAAAGTCCTTGAAAGGGTGGTACTCAACTCACTAGTGAAGGCAGCAGCGCTGTCGAGGACTAGGGAAAAGGCAAAGGGTCAGGTCTTGTATGACCACGATTACGGCGAGCGCACCCAAGCTGCCCAGTGTCCATGTCGCGAAGGATACCTTGCTCTATAGGGTGGTCAACGTCGGGGTCCTCTACGCCTGACAGTAGATTGCGT
This sequence comes from Schizophyllum commune H4-8, assembly GCF_000143185.2. NCBI lineage: Eukaryota > Fungi > Basidiomycota > Agaricomycetes > Agaricales > Schizophyllaceae > Schizophyllum > Schizophyllum commune. The sequence continues at coordinate 2,291,899 of NW_026089542.1, forward strand.
ACAATTTCGGACAGGGCCATCGCAGCGGAGTCCTGCAATATACACTGTGTGAGATCGATGATGATTCCCGAGTGCGGCAGCCCTCACACTTGTCGCGCTATACCGCAACTGCATGCTGATAACCTATGTAAGTGGGGAGTTGGTCAGTTTTTACCCTCACCCATGAATCAGCTACGCACCAGCCCAATCCATGCGATCGCCGCCAGCGCATGTATAGTAGCAAGAGGGTACAACACCCAAGGGTTCCTTTGTGTCAATTTCCAGCATCGTCTGATGTAGAAGCCCTGGCAGATCGAGCAGATGACGCCGTTCAGGGTAAAGTCGAGCCAGGTCAAGCCGCTGGTGCCCTGTGCGGTGAAGACGTGAGCAAGACGGGAAGAGTGGTGGACTGGGAGAGGGAAATGTGGCGCTCACCCATGTCGGATGCGCGTCGATGAGGATGTACCACGCCTTGTAGTATTGAAGGATGGTCTGTCCACTTTGCGTACGCGATGAATAATCAGTTCATCCTCCGCAACCAAAAAAACCCCACTCACACCGAAAACGCGACCACGATCCCCACGAGTGCGCGCTTCTTCCACGAGTCCCGCCCATAGTCGCTCCCATACTTGAGCGCCTGCGAGACGACGAAGCCGAAGAGGAAGGAGTGGATGAGCGCGTCGACGAGGGTCGTGCCCTGTGTAACCTTTGACATGGAGCTTCAGTGGGGTGGGGCAGGAGAGCGAGTCTGATGATAGGAAAGCGAGTCTGGTGATAGGAAAGCGAGTGTGAGGGTAGAAGAGAGCGTGTGGGTAGATAGCGAGTGTGGCGAAAGAAGGGCGCTCTTGCAAAGGGGATTGTGGCCCTAGGAAGGCGATGTGCACCGCAGCGACTCGCTGTCGAGGGCGAGGCGCGCGATGGCGGAATGGAAGCCCTGGCCGCCAATACTTCCCCATGTCCATTAGGCTTCCTCGATCCTGCCCATTGTCGTCTATAATCGTCCTCGTTGTCGTCTATTGTCGTCGCCCTGATCCGCGTTAGCGTGCTTCGGAGCGGCGCCTCCTGTCTGCTCATGAGAACCGCCGACAAGGACTTCCAATTTAGGAAGGCCTTGTCGTTACTACTTGCTACAGTCCACGGATCGCCGTCGGATCTGCCTCCTTGCACCGGCCTCCTTCCTTGCCTCCCACACTTGCGTTCCATGCATCGCCCGCGCCATCATGCACTTTGAAAATTCGCTCGATTGTTCCATTCGACAGAACTGCTTGATTTCTCCATTCGATTCGGACTCCATCAATATACATTCCACACTTCCGTCAGATACTATAGACATTAACAATACAACACGGCGAGAGCCCGATACACGCACGCATCCGCCGCAAATGCACCCCATTACCACCCCCCCCCTCCCTCACTCCCCAATACCAAGCACTAGTCACATCGCTCCTCAGATCCCCCGCATTCGCCTGTTCTTCTTCCCGTAGGTCGTTATTCCACCGGGCTTGCTGGTGAGCCGGCTGCTAAACGGATTGTTGAGGAAGGCCGCGGTGCTGTTTTTCTTCGCCGGCTTCTCGTCCGGCGCGGTGTCCGTCGACTTCCTCTTCTTCGAGGCCGAGGTTGATGAGGCGTAGAAGGAAGACGTAGGAATAGGCGACACCGTCGCGCCCGACCCTGCCTTGGCAGCAGGCGTCGCTGGCGTAGATGCGGGCTTGCCAGCGTCCTCATCGTCGTCGGAGCCGTAGCCAGCCAGCGCGTCACCGAGCGCCGAGGGCTTCTCCTTCGCCTCCTTCTTCACGTCGACCTTCTCGGTCGACTCCTCCACCTTCAAGCGCTTCGCGGGAGAGGGCGCCTCGCGCTTGAGATGCGGCGGCAGCTCAGGGCCAATGAAGGGCTGCTCCACCTGCTCGCCGAGGTCATCCTCCTGCGCCTCCGCGCTCGGCTCCTCCCGCTCCTTCCGCTTCATCCCAGAGGAGAGCGTCGTGCGCGCAGGCGACGGCGCGCCTGTCGAGTGTATCGCCGCATCCAGGTTCTGGCCCTTGTCTTGGATGTACATGAGCATGTACGCGGTCTTCAACATGGGGTACGGCTTCGAGCACGGCGTCACCGACTCGTCGTTCATCTCGTACCACCGCCCCTGCTTGCTCTTCACGAACGAGAAGTAGTGCCCCGAGTTGGGTCCGGAGCCGGAGTGGCAGATGACGCCGTAGAGGGAGTAGCGTGGGCCGAAGGAGCCCTCGCTCATGTAGGGCTTGAGCGTGATGTGCTCGTCGTAGTGAAGGAGGTTGGTGAGCTTGCTGCCGAAGGGCGAGAAGCGTTTCAGGTGGATGGTGAGTACTAGGGGTGCTTTGTTTATCGTGAAGCGCTTCTCAGCGTTCACGTACTTCTTGCAGCTAGAGTACTGGTCAGCCTGAGCACTAACCATCGGACGAATTACACGTACTGGTCGCACTTGTACTTGTCCGATCCCTTTAAGTAGTCCGGAGCAACGAAACTTTTCAATGCGTCTTTGAGAGAACTCGTTCTATGGATATCAAGGCTGAGGTCGAGGATGCTGTCGTACGTGTCGCTGTTGTGCCCGCAGCCCTTGCAGTGCACTCGCGAACGTAGCTGACCACCAAAGAGCTGGTGCACCCACGAAGTCTCCGCCAGCTTGGGATCAACCTTCCTGTGGGACGATGAGCATTGCATACCTCATACAAAGCAGAATAAGACGCACTGAGGTTGACCCGCCAAGCACGATCGCTGCAGGCCCTCTATCGCGTGCCGCAGAAATTCGTGACTGTCTTCTTGTCTACCGTATCTTAGAGACTTGGCAAAGGCTGCGACGGCGTGAGACGCGATGACACGACGAGCGCGACAGATTCGTACCTTTCAGGTTGCGCGTTATCCCGTCAGGGTTGAAAGCCGACTTATTGCTCGACTGTGATCGCATTGCGGTATACTTCATGCAGCAGGTCATGCAGAATCCGGACGACTTGCCTGCGTGGCAATGAGTGGCGACTCGAAGAAAGCAAAGGAAAGCACTCACAGGTATCCTTGGAGTGCGCCGACAGTAGACGGAGAAGGGGAGGGGTGTGGAAGAGGCATTGCAGTGCGCTGTTCATGAAGCAGGTGTTGCCGGTGTTGAAGAGACCAGCGCCGACGCCATTAACATTGTCCGGCCAGGAGATGTCGATGGGCTCGACGTGGAGGCTCTGCGCCACTCGTGATGACGCAAGCTTCGCTTTGCGTGATAGCTTGGGGGAGGGCGGCGCAGACTCAGGCGCCTAATGAAGCAGATTAGATCGCGCAGTCAATGCCACGATGATTAGCAGGGAACGCACCTTCTCTGGGGAAGCGTCTGGCTTGTCCGAGGGCGGGGTATCGTTGATACACTCATACTTGTCGCTGGGGACGGCTACGGCGCCCGTAGAGGACCCTTGAACAAACTCAATTGGAGGGGGGAGATGCTGCTTGAACGCGTCTATGTCCTTGAGGGGACGGAAGCTGGACGAGTCCTCGGCGCTAGACTGGCCGTTGAGCTGGTGGGGCAGCGACGGAGCAACTGCGAGCATTCTGCGCGCAGTATGTGCAGGCGCGTTCGGGAGGAGTATGCGGGAGAGGCGGGCGAGGAGCAGGATGGTGGGCAGACGGTCAACAAAGGTGGGGGAGAAAGACTGGACGCGCTCAATCAATCGGCAATTTTGCACGTGCCGCAAATGGTCCCCTTACGTAAAGATGATGTGCGCGCCACTAACGAGAATAAGGCGCCCCGTTTTACCATTGTTCTCCTCCTTCCTTATTGTTCTCGACTTCACGCGGATTCGAAGACTGGCCAGGTCACTTTATTGAACACAATCGCGAAGAGATACAGAAGACGGGACAATGGCAACATGTGCCAACAATGCTATGCTACAGTAGTCCGGGTGGTATCGAAACACAGGCGCTGGGCCTCAATGTAGGTCGTTACAGATTAAAACAGGTGGTAGGGGGGATTATACGAGACTGTAGGTCGTCAACGAAAGGTCCATGAAAGATAGTAGGTGTCGTGGAAAGACGTGAAGAGTAGTGTGTGGCTCATGCGGTGGGGGTCAACTGGAGGTCCCAGTCGGCGACGGGCGAGCTGTACCCATACCCGTCGTACCCGTCATAACCGTCGCTGACCAGCAGATCGGCGGTGTTGTCCTCGCGCTTGATGGTGGTGAAATCGACGAAGGGCTCGCTCGCGTCGAGAGGGGCTGGCGGGGAGAAGAAGTCGGGCGACTCCTGGCGAAGCTTGATGTTGGCGAACGGCCCCGGAGACTGATCCGACAAGGACGGGTCGGACGAGCTCTCGCGGGAAGAGGCCGGGGACGACGATGATGAAGACGACGCGTACTGGTCCCACGAGCCCGCGGGTGACATCTCGTAGCCGTAAGGCTGCTGAGGCGGCAGGTAGGGCGCGTCGTAGTAGTAGCCGTAGTCGTAGGGCGGGATGGGCTGATACGGCTCGACGTAGGCGACGTAAGGGTCAGGTTGCCCGTAGTAGCCACAATCATCTGAAGCGGAGGTGAGACAAGAGTGCGCATAGCGTGGTATAGACCCGACTCACAGCCCGCCGGCGCACAAGGGACAGCCACGACTTCATCCTCCTCCTCCTCGTGGGCGGACGAAGTAGAAGGCATAGGGACGCGATTGTGCAGCATGTACGCCTCCTCCATGGTTCGGAGCGGAGGCGCCATCGAGTCAATGTCGAACCTCTCCTCCGCGTCGAGAATATGGTGATCCTTCTTGAAATGGTCCACGAACGCTGCACGGCGCTTGAGCTGTTTCGTACAACCCGAGATGCAGCAGGTGTAGGAGCCCGGTTGCAGGTGCCTCTCCCGCATGTGGCGCGAGCGGGATGACGGGTCACCAAACCTATGGTCGCAGATCCTGCAGGCATGAGGCTGCGCTCCCGTGCTGAAAACGAGCTGGTTAATGAGAGGTAGGGTGTGGAACGGACCACAACGTACTGGGTGTTCATGTGGTTGTTGTAAGCGCCCTCGTGCGCAAACTTCATGGCGCAGCCGGGCCAGTCGCAAGACCACTTCCTGGGGAAGATGTGAGTTTCAAATGGAAGGGTCAATGGTGTGTGTCGCGCACTTGATACCGCCGTGGACATGACGCATATGCCTGTCCCGATCTGCCTTTCTCATGAAAGCGCTCCGGCAATCCGGACGTGGGCAGGAGTAGGCCTTCGACTTCTGAGAGGGCATTAGTGCGAAGCTCATAACGAGGGACAAGGACGCACGAGCGAGCGGTTGCGTGTACGAGTAGCACGAATGTGAGTGTTGATGCGAGCAGCAGTCGTGGTTCGAGCAGCAGTCATGGTTCGTCGATTAGGATAGCGGGCGTGAAAGCGTGAGCGTGAGACGGGCAGTCGTGCAACGTTGACCAGCAACGTCGGATTCGAGGCGGGGACTGAGAAGCAGGGGAAATGAAAGGAAGGAACGATGGCTTGTCGAGCCGTCACACGTCCTTATAAGCGCTCGGCCTACAAAGAAACAGGTGGCTTATTGTCATCAATGAAGCAGGTAGGGTTTTCATTCGCCGCTCCGGCTTCCCGGGAAAGGCATAAAGGGAGCTTCACGCACAAGGGTACATTACGCCCGTCCGGACAAAGAACAAAAGAACTGATATCGAGAGCGGCGTTGAATGTTTTGGTTGCCAGAAAAGGAAATAACTTGCCTTGTTCAATTCCATGTGACATCCGAGTCTTTCACCCAGGCCTCCGGTGGCTGATCCGGTTCCTTTTCTTCTATCGGCGAAGCCGGCGGGATGCACTTTGTCTCGACTGCTTTCGGCTAGAAGCAGTGATGGGGACTTACGCGGTGCTGAATGCCGAACGTGGACGGAAGGCAGTACGCAATGGCGACAGCTGATTGCCATTGTCCCATCGATAATTGTCTCTTGGAAGGAAACAAGGCAAGCGAGATTCACACTGCGAAAGAGGAATCAGTGCCCCAGCCCGGCACCATCAATCTTCTTCGTAATTCTTTCGTCCATCCACGGTGCTACGGCGAGGAGATCTTCCCATGTGAAAGAACTGTATTGCTGCCGCCCAGGCGCGCCGACGATATCCAGGTCTTCTAGGTCGCCGTCGTCGACCTCAAATTGTGGGCACTTCAGTTGAGCAAGGATCCTGGACGATAAGCGCTCGTCGTCGAAAATATTGCCACAAAACAGAAGTACGAACATCAGCGGCCCCACCCAGAGCAAACCATCCTCTTCTACGCCACCTGTGGACTGCCATCTTCTGTCCTGTCCACTAGGAGTGAAGAAGGGGTAGTTCGAGAAATTGGTAGTAGGCAATGGATGTGTCATTATGGCGAAATCGGACGGTACGCCTGAATTGGCACAATAAGCACTGCTCTTTCTGGCCACATACACGGACGTACCCCACATCCTTCTTTGCAACGCATGCGCCGTGAACCCGGGGTCGTCGTCGGACATCAGGGTGCTATATTGAGACGAGACAGAATTTCTCTTCATGCTCGGCAATAATAGTGGTTCACTCGAGTCAATTCCGGGAGGATGTAGGAGATCATGAGCGTTGACGTTTACGGTCAGCCCGCTTCGTGGTTTATTGAGGCAACCTAGGACGATGATTCGTACGTCCGCGAGCTCAACAAGAACCTAAGCAGGGGTAAGCAGAAAATACGGGGTCCGAAGAAGGCACGCCTACCCGTACTCGCGTCGCAAGATGCATCAAATTTGATTGAAGCCTGAAAATGTTGAGCGGTTAGACAAGCCAATATGGAAGCGTCTCACTTCATTTCATCGAACGACATGCGAGGGTTAAATGCCCTCGAGGCATGTTCTAACAAGTTCGCTGAACCATTCCTATTCAGTGTTATGAATCTAGGACAACGCATGAGAGGTATGAAGCAGCGTTCATTACTTATGATACGTACTTCGTCCAGTTCTCGTCGACGGTACACGAAGACGTTGAGCGGTGGTAGACTCGGAATAGCATCCTGAAGTTGACCACATTGAGTCGTACTTTCCAACCATGAACATGGTAGGCGTACTTCATGAAAGCATGCCTCCACGACGTCTCCTTCTTCCACTTCGTCCAGCTTGGCAGAAATCGTCGTCGAAAACACTCTTCCCAGTCCTCCGCGCTAAGCTTGGGCAGGTTCGCCTCGAAGAGCAGGAACGAGGGCGACGCAAGGCTGAGGATCTCAATCCAGTTCTGCCGAGGTACGAATTGTCGCACAGAAAGATTCCTCAGGTCATCTTCGTATCCCGAGGAACGCAAAGCACGTAAGATGGGTCGCCGCCAGGGGTTAAGTTGGCGATCGGACGCTATGGATAGGCATCTCGAGGAGAGTTGAGACATGACGACGAGGGAGGGGAGGTCGAGTTCGCCCATGATGTCGGCTATGAGTTCGACGGGGAGGGCCTCCATGGTAGATGCAGGCAGAAATGATGAGTACAGTGTGAGAGCGCGCTGACAGTGCGAGGCGACGCGGACAAGTCAAGATCGCGGCGATGATGCACACTTTCTCACGCCACATGCTACCCAGAACAGAACAACGTCCAGGAGACGTTGCTGGCGCACAAGGCGAGCCTCCCAATCCAGTTGACCCCGATATCAGCCGATCCTCATAAAGCGCCATGGATGACTACCAAGATTAGATATCCCACTGTCTACCACATTACAGCTTCGCCTTGACCTGTTGAGGATCTTCCTCACCCTCCCACCAAACCACCGTGACCGTGATATCGTCGCGATACCTACGCGAATGCGGAGCAGGAATGCTCAGAATATGCCTCAACTTGTCCTCGTCCGCGCCGCCGAAAGCGTTGCGAATCAGGTGAGTGCTGACATTGTCGTCGGTGAACGCCCAGGTGCCCTCCGACGTGCGACGAGTTTTGACCTTGCCTTCGACCGTGGGGCTCGAGATTGTCGTCGGGATGCGCTGCTCGAGGTCGGCTTTTGGAATTGCGCCCTTGAGGCCGGCGAAGTGGCCAGCTACGAGGCTGACGACTTCTTCTGAGCTGATCATTGGGTTCAGACGGGAACAGGTAGAAGGATGTGCAGGATATCCTACCTCAGCTGATCCCAAAGACCGTCAGTAGCCATCACGATGAACTTCATCTCCTTCCCGGTTTGCGGGTCCGCAGGTAGCGCAAGCTTGCGATGGGTAATGGCAGGTCGGGCAATCACGTACGGCGGGGTCTCGAGGAGGTTCATCATGTGAGGCCGAGTGCCGACGGGGGCGATGGTGTCGGAGAGGCTGGCGAGAGTCAGTCATGAGGGAAACAGGGATCAAAGTGCGACGCGTACATATGCTGCACTTGTCTAGGCCACTTGTACTTCGCGTCGCCAAATGCTCGAGAGGGCTCCAAGCCACCGAATATACGACCGTTTCGGACGAGGTTATCAGCCTCTTCCGCAGGGTGTTCTGACTTGATTCTGAGGACCATCCTTCGTATTAGAGTTGGGTTTGCGATATGACGGGGGGAACTGACCTTGCGACCTCATCAGGATTCCTCCCAGTCTGGTCCTGTGTCAAGACGTCGACACCCCAAGAGTCCGCCTTCTTAACGCCAGCGACAGCACGGCTGTCACCAACGCAGGCAACGTACAAATCCCTCTTATCCGTATCAAGTAACGTCAAGAGAGCGCAGCTGCCTAGATGAAGTGTAAATATATTGTGTACGTAGTACATGGACTTCCACTGTACCCGACACGGCTGTCTTCAGCGCCAGCAGGGCTACCTGGTCTTCACGAAGGTCAGGAATCAGGTCCTTGTCGCGAGAGGAGGAATCCATGGCAGAAGCGAGGTATTGGACGGGCATCTTCAGGATCTCATCGTCGAGCCGAGTAAACGCGTTCTGAATGGCCTTTGAGATGCTCAAGGGGTCGGTTTCGAGTTTTGGCTTTGACCAGATCAGCGATGCGACACGCTTCCCCAGGCCTGCTGATTCCTCGGGCTGTGTCAGGGACGCCAGCTCGCGCGCGACGGTGGGTATGAGGACGTGCGAGAGGAGCTTCGAGGTGTTGCTGCCGCCATGGCCGTCCATGACAGCGTAGAAGACGTAGTCGCCAAGCTCGCCAGCGCTCTTCTGCACGATCTGCGCCGCATTCGCGTCCTCGATGGGATCATTGCTCGGGAGGAAAGAGGTGGTTGACTTCCAGACTACACCCGGACGGTGCCAAGTCTTTGAGGTCTCGTGCTCGTGCAGCCGCGCATTGATCTGCGCCATAGATTGGAGGGGGAGGACCATCTTCTGGCGCTCGGGTTTCCCGTCGGCGCCAGTGACTCTCACCACGATCTCGAATGTGTCGTTCCGGCCGTAGTGCTTGTACGCATAGTACGACGGCACGCCAACCGCAGCCGCTGCCAAGGCCGGCTTCCAGGCGCGCGAGAGCATAAGCGGGGGACTGCATAGGGCACACTCAGCACTTGTCCAGCGTACGATGCCTGCCACGCACCGGAGGTCGCGAAGTCACCTGGCGATAACGGGACAAGGAGCGGTTCTGTGCAGCGACGCAGAGGTGTGCTGGAGTGTCTTGCGCGTCGTCCTGGTGAGCATTCAGAGATACGGAGATAGAAACCGACACTCACATATTCAGGTGCTCGTCCCCGTCTGTCAGCTGGTCGTCCAATGTCCAAATCGCCCGGCAAGAGCGGCGGACGCGTACCGGCGGAGAGCCACGTGCTCCAACCGAGAAGTATGGTACGCGGCCCGTGATTGGTCCGCGGGTTTGTTGATGTCAGCCACGTGGCTCCGTTCCGTTGATGAGTCGAAGTCTCGGAGCCTACAACTGCTTTCACCCATCTCCCGTCATCTACTGTTAGCCCGCGCCACACTCCGTGTTCGCCTCGCCCCCTCAGCCAGTGCTGTATATATTACCGCGATCCCCCTTGACCCCTCTTGCTCTCTCCCCATCGCGACACCCCGCAAAGCCCCAACTTGCCACAGGAGCAGCATCGCTTTCATGAGCCCAACCCTTCAGCGGACTAGGACCATGAGCTCCCTCTTTGAGGAAGACACCCCTTCTGACGTGCGCGCCTCGTCGTCTGCTCTAGCCGTGAGTAATCAGCCAGCATTATCCAGCGTTCGCCAAAATTGACAGACAATCCAGGGCCCATCATCATTACAGCGGACACACAGCAATTTCTTCCTACAAATATCCGCCGCGCTACCCAACACCCTACCTACTCCCTCACGCGCAGGACAGCTTGCCGTCGGCGAGCTCAGGCAACTCGGCGTCAAAGTGCGCGATTTCGCCTTTGCCACCGGTATCCCACCAATCGTCCCAAACGATCCGCGTCTACCGGCGAGCCACCCAGTACTCCGCAAGCAGTTTCAGCCAGACCCGGAAAAGCTGAAGCGCTCATGTGCAGAGGCGAAGAACGAGCCTAGCAGCAAGCCCCAGTCGAAGAGATCTCGTCTCCAAAGGGAGGACACGGAGCCGGCTATCGATGAAATCTCATCGCAGTCGCAAGGTAATTTTCAGCGCGAGGTGACTCCGCCGCAAACCTATGGTGCTTTTGGTGGCTCGACCTTACCTGCACGAGCGCCTTCAAGGTCTCCGTCGCCATGGGTGCCTACCCCCAGAGCATCTCCTTCGCCGCCACCGACTTCACGTTCTGGCAATCACCCAACAGACGCGCAAAGCGCATCTCTGGCGGCAATATCTCAGCCTATGGATTCGCAAGCCTTGAGCGAGCAATCCCAAATGTACTTCGAGTTTGCAGGCGTGCCACCGTTTGCCGACGACGCCTGCCCGTCTACACGTTCATCTCCGGGCGCTGCGAACGGAAGCAATAACTTCGCGGAGCCGAGCAGACAACGTGATGACTCAGACTTTGTGGCCGGTTCGAACATGGACGATGACTCGATGGACGTGGACGTGGTTCCCAGCGACACCGCCCCGCCTGAAATGAGCTCGTCTTACCCCCCTCCTACTGCCGCCCCTCTCGGGCCCGCTACGCGGCGCTCGCGCCCAGCGAAGCAGCTGTCCCCTAGACGCTACAATCTCCGCCGCCGCCCCATATCCTCGTCTCCCCCGCTAAAGGCGAGGAAAGGGACGCAGGCGCGTACGGCATCGCCTGGCTCTAGTCCGCTACGTGTCGTACGCGACGCTCGGAATGGGGGCCAGCGCGGGGTGCGCAGGCAGGACGGCTGAAGCGCTCCAGTCGACGCGCCACCCCAGAACGTCAGCGGGTGTGCGGGTCTGGGTATCGCCCAGCGAGGACGTCGAAGTGAAGCGGGCATTGACGGCGCGTAACCGTCAGTGGATGAAGGTGCTCCCAACAGGTAGAAGCAGCAGTGATTGCACGGACACGTAAAGTCGTATTTATTGGATGTACACGGTATGTATCCTTCCTATCGCGCGTTGTTGTATGGCTATCCGGTGCTTCCCCGTGTTGTATGTTGTCATCCGCCGTCAGCCTAGGCGGTCTGTAGTACATGCTATTTTCGTTCTGCTCCCTGCAATGTACACGCTAAATCCAGTTATAATGGGATATGAACAAGTGAGTTGGATGATTGTGATGATGCAATGCAACAGCGACTGAACAAGATGAGAAGATCTTGGGGTACACACCAATAAATGTAATATGGTGCATGGGAAGGGTCGAGGGGTTCAGTTTCCTTTTCCTTCGATAGTGAAGTAGGACTACCCGATGTACGGGGACGTGAAGAACCGACGATCACTGAACAGTGTCATCCGCCGTCGGCCAGTTGGGGACCTACGTACGTGCAAGGCTGAAGTAGGATGATCTGTATAGCTCTGTCAAGCTAATCATCAGAAGGCATTCATCTCGAAGGGCTTACGGTAGTCCGCTCCGGATTCTATACGGGCATTCTTCGTCTCCGCTTCCCTCGCGTTAGCACTTATCTCGACTAGGGTAGTGCTTGTCTGAGAGCCAGTTTCGAGAGCCTGAAGTCCCAGACTGAAGTCGGACGCGATACTCTCGCGAAGGAAGTTCAACCAATTGATTACCAAACGGGGTCATGCGAAAGCTGCCCAGCCGGCAATCAGCGCGGCCTCGCCACCATCGCCCGGCGTGGGTCCCGCGACGCGCCATGCCATCCGCTGACCACTGCGCCAGGCCATCCATTGTGCGCCAGAAGCACACCATCCCCACGCTGCTCCCATGACCCCCCTCGAACATGCGCACGCTTGCAGAGATGGTGAGCCCGTTCACGCATAGTGCAACGGCAGGACGTACGCTGAGCCACCGGGATCGGCTCTGCACACCAACCGAGTCACGTTTGGAAAGCCAAAGGCCAGGAACGTTGAGCGGGATCCCGATGCTCACGAATGCGCTACGGCCTACGGGGACCCGGTCCGATTTCCAATTGGCTAAATGCAGAAGGGGCCTGGCTCAAGGATCTCTCGCCCTTGCCTTCTCCCTCCATCCCAGCTCCAGCCTACAAGGCTCCGAGGCTCTGCGCTACTCTTGAAGCACCAGGGAGAGATCCCCCCGTTCATCTCTTCTTCCGTGCACGCGCAATGTCTGAGTCACAGTTCACCGTCTCGCTCCTCCCCATCGCTCTCTCCCTCGTCCGCATACCCCGCTCGCGTCTCCCCCAGCTCTCGCACCCGGTCCTACGCCAGATCCTCCACCCTAACCCCACATTCCTCAACATCACATGCAATGAGATCGAGCTCTCCCTCTTCGCGGAGGGGAACATGCTCAAGGACTTCGAGCCGCTTGCGCGCCACGACCGCCAGCGGCGCCAACGCTCGGGCTCAGGCTCTGGATCGAGTCGCAAGCGCGCTCTCCAGCCACAGGACCTTGTGGAAATATCCATCGACCGATGGAACGTCCTGCAGATCGACTCGCACAGTGACCAGCTGGGTGAGTTCCGTCCGCTGTACCCCCCTGAATGATCGACGCTCATGCAAAACTTGTCAGACAACTCCGGTGCGCGCGTCAATGAGCTCTCTGCCCCCATTGCTGCGGCGGGCATCTCCATCCTATACCAGTCGTCGTACATGAGCGACTTCATCATCGTGAGTCGCATACCGCTGCGGTCCCCGCATTTCGTCTGACTGTGCGCTAGGTGAAAGAGTCACGACTGGCAGAGGTCATGAACCTCTTCAGTGTCGCTGGCTTTGATCTCTACTCTACCTGCCCGCCCGAGTCACCTATGCTATCCCCCATCACATCACCCTCTCTGGACGACACCCACGCCGCCGACAAGCATAGTACCGGTGCCGTCCTTACACGCACGAGAAGTAACGTCGACGGTGCCTCTACCGCGCCATCACGATCGTCCAGCATGGACAACGACCACGAAAGTTCTCGCAAATCACACTCACCTGTCAACGGCGACGTGAAGGTGCTCGGAGAAGATCTCACCTGCATCGGCCTTGTCGACTCCGAGGTCGAGAGCTGGGCCCTCAAAATCATCAAACTGGTTGCGTTCCCGGATCTCATCCAGTTGCCCTCCCAAGATGCCGCTGCGACACCCCACCCGCAGGACCGTCCGCTCACACCGTCGACGCCGCTATTCGAGGATGCAGAGCCATTCTTCTCTAGCAGCCACAGCGCTCCATCCGATGATTCAAGCTCTTCGTCAGACGAAGATGGGTACTTCTCCCACTCACCAGGGGGCGAGCACTCGTCATCCTCCTCCTCCGCCACATCAGCCTCCGCGTCACGGTCTTCCACGGATTTGACTTCCACGCGGGAGCCCTCTCACTTGACCCCGGCGTCAAAACATGTGGTGTCTTCCCTCACGCCCTTAACGAGCCTCAACGCCGATACCCCTCGGGCGACGCCGTTCCCATCCTCTTCCAAGCGCTCAACCGTATCATTCTTCTCGTTCACGCGCTCACCGGAAGGATCATCCCTCACCGCCGGGAGCGACCTCCTCGCCGCCCTCTTCCCACCCGCAGAGCGGCACATGGTGCTCTGCGGCGGCGAACTCGACGCGGCCGACGCGCGCGCAGCGGGCCAGCCCGTCCTCGACGATGACGCAGACGACAGCGCCTGCCTAAAATGCCTCCAGATCGATCTCCGTCGATTCGGCCTAGGTTAGTGATTCCGATTCCCTCGATTCGGTATGATGGCTTCTTGGCTGCCGCCACCATCGCTTCTGCGCGGCAGTCTCCCTGCTTTCTCCTCGCACCTGCTCTTCGGGGATCGATGCTGACCGGGGAATGCAGACAAACACGGCATCATCAATCGCTACTCGCGCATCCTGGAGGAGCACGGCATCAATCATATGTATTCGTCGACCAGCCACACGGCTAACCTTCTGGTGAGTCGGGACGGATCTTGCGTTGCGGGGTCCTGTGTCTGACGCCCGTCGCAGGTTAGCAAACGACACGCGAACCGGGCGGCGGCGGTTTTGCGCGGGTGCTAAGACAGGTGGTGGCGCCTCCACCTATTGGATCTTTTGTTCTACGTTCGCATCGCCGTACGCCACAGCACCCATACGAGGTGCTCTTCAAAAAAAAACCCATACCACGCACTATGCTTGATCTCCTCACGCACCACGCTTGATTTCCTCAGATTCCGATCCTTGCAATACCTGATCAAGTCGTGGTTTTGCATCGAGCCACACCCTCGTCACCACCAATTGCACCTTCGTTCCAGCCTCTGCGCAGCTTCATTGCTAAATTATGTTGTGAGCTGCGGACACGCATCCATTGTACATACGGTGCACTACCCTCTGTTGTTGTAACGCCAGATACTCTCGAGGATTTATGTTGTATTTGTAACCTTCTTATACACCCCGTCTCCGCATCCCTGTAGGCTGCCCCTTCGCCTTTCGGTAGAGCGTGATTTTGCAGGAATATCATTCCCAATTTTTCACGCTGCGATTGGCCTGCAAACTCGAAAGGTCTATTCCACCTCAGCTCTTTCATGTCGTGACCTTCAACCTCAGACCCGTTCTCGCAGCAGAAAATAATGACCAAGGATTGATTATGTCGCGGAGCACCATATCTACATACGCTCCGTGGAGCCTCGTAGCGTATCGGTGAGTAGGCTGAAGCTGTAAGGTAATGAGTGTGGTAGGCTATAGTACATATGGCAAAGCGATCCGAAATCGTGTGAGGTGGAGGGGGAGAGAACTTGTGGGCAGAAAGAGATAGTGTACAAAGCAATGCGACGTGAGCGAGAGATGCAGGGACGCAGGTGTGAGATATGCAGAATCCATGCCTGACGTCGAGCCATGAGATCGAGAGCGCATGCACAGGTATGAATGAGCGACGAGCAGTGGGATGTGTGTGGGTGTGGCGTTATGGGACGTGGGAGAAGGGCGTGGCGTAAAGGGGGGAGGTGGGTGCAGTAGGGGGTAGATCTAGCTCTGTCCCCTGTTGCGCTCGAGCGACTTGCACCACTCCTCTATGGAGGGTAGCTCGTCGTCATCCTCGTCGACGCTGAATATGTTACATGCCGGGCGCACATCGGGCTCGGGCTCTGGGGTCATGGGTGGCGTGCTCTCGTCGCAGCTCGATTCGTCCGTCGTCGGGGACGAGGCGTACTGGGCGCAGTCGTCATCTTCGATCGGCCAGTAGCCCGCCTCCTCCGGAGTCGGCTCGGCGACAGCTTCGGCCACAGGCGCATTGCAGCAACACTCGGCCGCAAGCTGGGCGCAGCCCTGGCACTGGGCGCATTGGAGCTGATACTGCCATTGCGCCTCCATCTGCGCCTGCAGCCACTCCGGGCCCCACCAGACCTGCATGTTGTGGTAGTAGACCATGAGGAATCGCCCGTCCTGAGGGAACGTAGGCAGGTTCATCGCGGCCACCCACGGGTCGTCGTTCGGCTCCGGCGTGATGATGATGTGTGGCACCGTCAACGGGTGGTCAGACTCCAGGATGAGGGTGCCCGGCGGATGTTGGGATGCGTCAAGGAGGGGCTAAGATGAGTGATTAGCGCCTTCATAGAGCGATAGAGGTAAATGAAGACCCACCAGAGCCTGATCCGACCATACGAAGGGCGGCTCAAGGTGGCTAAACACATCAGGAGATTCATATCGGCCGTAGAGAAGGCCGGCAAGCTGGCTAGCAGCGCGCGCCACCAGCTGGAAGTTGCGTCGCTGCAGCGCGGCAACGACTGAGCAGAAGATCAATCGCTCGACGGACGTCTTCTGAGTCTGTAATGAAGATTAAGAAGTTGACTTGAGTATTATGTAGGAAGATGCGTACCCAGATAGCGAATGCGGCGTGACTGAACACGCGAGCGGGACCAGGCTCCTCGTGAGCTGCTGGCTCGTCCCCCTCGTGCCGGATATCAGTGTCGGTGTTTAGGGGACAGGTATCGTGTAAGGGTCGAGGTGGGACGCCAAGATGACCGAGGTCTTGTGGGGGAACGCTGTTATACGACGGTATGACATGCTGTTCCCAGCTTTGCGGCGTGGGGCAGATAGCGATGTGTGGCGTCTTCCAAGGCGTGGTGGAATCGAGGACGAGCTGGTGACTCTCTATGTAGGGTCTCAGCGCATCCTATATTTGTGGTCAGCCCGCCGCATAGTCGCAATAGGGTACGCCACGCACATCGTCCGCCTGCCTGTCGAAAGGAGGCTCGCTGACATATGACTCCGCCGAGGACTCCGACGACGAGGGGGAGGAGAGGTCTGGGTATACTGAGGCGGTATAGGAAGCGGGGAAGATCGGGGTCGGCAGTCTCTTGCCGCCGACAAGTTCGGGCGAGGCACTTTCGTCCTCGTTGGGCTCGCACTCGTTGAGCGCGGTGAGTTGGTATTCAGGACCGCTGACGTCCTGAGGCGTAAAGCGGGTGGCGCAGGGGAAGTAGGCAGTCGCAGGCGGCGCTTCTAGCATCGCATTCACTGCTGAGTCGACCTGGCAACGTCCCCGGCGTCAGCAATGCTCCCTAGCTCGCCACTAAATCACCTACGCCATCGTCGGCAAGCTTAGAGTAGTGCTGGGCGTCGACCTCGTCGACTGGGTGATGGCAGTCTTCAAGAAGAGTAATCGATTGAAGGGCGCGCACTGTGACCCGCGGGCACGTGTTGGTGACAAGCGCGCAATCGCGCTCCGTGATGTCATCAGCATGCCCGCGGCGCGCGCCTTCAGGGCCGCAAACGCCTGGCGAGCGAGCTCGACGAGCAGGCGCCAGGGAGGCCATGGAGTTGAGAACGCGAAGCATATCGCGATGAAAGCTCTGTATAGGTTCCGTTATAGGGTAGAATGCAGAGAAAGGGGGAGAAGGTCTAGGCCGGGAAGAGCGAGCGACTGTAGTATGCGTAGAGGTTTCGAGAATGCAACGGGCCAGCCTATTGCAGGGTATGAGGCACCAGACGGTTTGTGGCGGGCGGGCTCTAGTAGAGGCAGTACAGAAAGAGAGGCGGGCGCAGGAAGGTATGCGTGGGTAGGTCACACTGGTTATATAGTACCCGGGTCGCCAGAAAATCTTTGTTTCCGACGGTCTGCCCGAGACATCCTTTATGTTCAAGCGCGCCTTTGTACCCGCTAGCCGCCGACCACGAGGCACGCTCTTCAACTATGCAGGCTGTCCGACCGTACGGCCTCGCTCCATCCGTGCCGACAACAAAGGACACCAAATGGCGATACATTCATCACCGCCACGAAGACGACGGTCCGAGGTACAACAATAAGGCCAACTACCCACTCTTCATGGTCTCGGCGCCGCTCAGGTGAGCGTACGCGTAGTCTGCGCCCGACATCTGTGGGCATAAACTCAGCTACTCGCGAATCCTTTACGGCTGCCACACACCACGCACCTTCTGCACAAGGTCCACCAAGAAACTCGGCAGCAGCTGCGAGAACGGGATGAACTTGACATAGAACGGCAGCAAAATCTCCTGCGAGTTCTGGTCGTCGATGGCTTGGACGATGCGCTTGACCACCGCGACGGGCTCGATGGAGGGTGCGAAGAAGGAGAAGAGCGGGTAGGTGGGCAGGCGGACGTCGCGGAACATCTTCGTCCAGACGTGGCCGGGGCAGACGACGGTGGTGCGGATGGCGGGGCAGTTGTACCTGAAGTTCAAGGGGTCAGCTGGGGGGAGGTAGGCAAAGAGGGATGAGGTTACCTCTTGTCAAGCTCGTAACGCAGCGACTTGTTGAGAGACAGCACCGCCGCCTTGGAGGCGTTGTAGTCGGCTACAAACACAAAATTTGGCATTCAGAAGTACGCTGTGGCAGAGAAGTGCATACCCATTTGAGCGGTGCCAACGAAGCCCAGCGCAGACGACATGGTAATCTGCACACAAATTGGTCATTTTGCCAAAGCGAAAGGATGGAAAGCACTTGCAATATGGCCGGCCTTCTGTTCAATCATCCCCGGAAGGAAAGCCTTCAGAGTCCAGAAGTGGGACAAGGTGTTGACGGCGAATGTCCTGCGTTGGGTAAGCGACGGAATCGACGAGACGAAGCATCGCCATACGAACCTCTCGATCTCGGCGGGCGACAAATCAAGAATAAGCTTCGTCTGCACGATACCTGCGTTATTAACGATGATCGTAGGTTGGCCGATCTGTAGGACTCAGTCAATGATCCAGTTACAGAAACTTGACGCGTCCTCGCTGACCTCTTCGATGACCGTCTTGGCAACGGCCTCTACTTCCTCCCATTTGGACACGTCGCACTTGTAGTATGCGATGTTATCTATACTGTGTGAACGGACTGCTCACTCAGATAGCGAGGGCAACCCTTACAATGGTCACTCTGTATAGGCGCGATGTCTAGGACAACTACTGCGACGTTGCGTACTGCCAGCGTGTTCGCCAGGAGTTCGCCGATGCCAGAAGCGCCTACCAGGTGTCATCAATCGGCCATAAAATGTTACGAAACCGGCGCGAACCTCCGGTGATGAGCACGACCTGCTCGCTCCAGTCCAGAGGAGGCGGAGCAAACAGGAAGCTGCCTTGGTTGCGGTGTAGCGTAGACCACCATTTGACGAACCCTATATATGTGAGTATGGCCCGCGTTGCAAGTTTGAATCGTCAACATACAGCCAAAGCACACGAGGAGGAACCAATACGTCGAGTAGCGGATGAGAGGATCATCGAGGGGAACTCCCTGGAAGAAGAAGAAAACAGGGACAAGGAACAGGAAGAAGGGACCTAAAGGTCATTCAATCAATTGCAAGCTTCATAAATGTCCATGTACTCGCAACTTACCGAACGCAGTATGCGTGAGGACCTTGACAACCATGTCAATGTCAAGCTTGTCAAACACGAGGGACGGCTCTGCCGCGCGGCTGCTGGACGCCATTGTGAAGGAAGAACGGACGCGAGGAGGCGAAAAGAACGAAGGAAAGAATTAGGGAACCTGCCAGAGGTCGTAGAGTCGGTCAGTTGCACCTCGAGGTCAAGAGGTGGGATCAGGCTGATCGGATCGCCGGTGGAAGTCGGCACGGAGGAACTTCACACGCTACGGCTTGTTCTCACTCTTATGGCAGTCCCTTTGTTTTCAAGAGCGCGAGGAGACTGATGCTGGATATTGTCCTCTATCATGGACAGAATAAGCGCTGCTATGAAGATGTCCTCCTCGACGAACTGGTAGAAATGACGAAGACTTCCCGAAGGGCATTTGGCGCGGCTCGAAGCGTGTTTGCCATGGACTGCCACTCTCGCTGTCAGGATATACTTCAGAAGCCCTGCAAAATAGCCGCGGCATGTCATTGACGCAAAGAAGTATTTTTGATGTACCTTGTTTGGTCACTGGATTCCTTCGTCGCTGGGCCCGACGCCTGTCCTTGTCTCTCACCGTCACCTCAAGCGCGCCTCAGCCTCATTCAAGCACCTAAAATGGGAAGTACAGTCGACGACAGCAACATCTCTGACCCGGCGACACGTCTCGACGCGTCGGAGGTGCGTCTGCGCCGATTTTTCATTGCAGAAAGGCCACTTACGCGCTTGTACAGGTGAACGGCCATGATGATCGTCACGTTGACGCAAAGGTGAGCCCAGATATGTAGAATGGCAATACATAGTTCTGACAAACCTAGCTCTCAATCCCGGTCCTCGGCAAGGTCGATAGCTTCACCCAGGTAAGTGCCTTGAGGCACGATCTTCGTGATTTCTGAGCATTGCTAGGTCGCGTTGGCGGGCATCCCGGAGTCCGTCTCCGCCGACAGAGTCGCAAGCCCTACCCCACCGGATACCTCTTCTACTGACGAAATGGACGCCCAAGGCGGTGCCGATGCCCCGCTCGCTCTTGCATGTGAGGATCCGGACCCTGCCGGGGCTAGTAGCGACCACACGGTACGCATATATGCAGTTCTGGCGGGCATGCAATTGACTGGATCATCTCAGACAGGCGATTCTGCGCCATTCCCTGCAGGCGAGACCGTGGGGTCGTCGGCGGACCCAATCGTCGAACAACGCTCGCCGTTACCGATTATCACAACATTCGGTGTAGCGACGAATGTTCGCGTCCCGCTACGATGCTTCTGCGTTCACTCACGGACGCCCATAGATCGCGTTCGAATACCCGGAGATCGCTAAAGACGTCCTCGCGCTTACCATTGGTAGCGATGCTGAAGCCCTTTTGGGGCACAAAATCAAGCCCAGGTTTTCGGCTGACCGTCAAGCATCACCCGAAGCCCAACCTACAGCAGAAGTGGTACAGACTGTGCAGCCTACTTCTTCGCAACCTCAACCGCTCTCGAGCGCCACAACTCAGCATGATGCGTCCAAAGCTTCTCGTACGTCTCGCGCCAATCCTCAACAAGACGGACCGTCCGCTGTGTCCTCGTTACCCTCGCCTAGGCTCTTCGCACTGCAGGATCACGGTCCGTCGTCTCCACATCAACACGGTGCTGCAGCCCAGCACCAGATCCCGCAGGCGCAAGGCATCGACTCCGACTGGCGGTCGCGTACTCGACATCAGCATCAAACCATGTCACAGCGTCGTCGTGCTCCGCCTGCCTCGCAAAATGCTCAGAACACTAGCCGCAACCATAGTCAACCACGTCAGAACACATATTTCGCGTCATCCTCGTCTCCAGGTTCGACTGTCGGCGTTGGTGCCTCTCATCCTGGTGCTTCTCTGCCGCCATCGCCCTGCATACCTTCGTCTGATTCCGAGGTCTGGCGCGCGATGCTCGACGAGTGCAGAGCTCGCAACGCCGCCGGCATAGCCGATGAAGTCGATAGCACACTACCTCCATCGTCAGGGCCCCCAAAAGTGGAACCCATGCAGCGGCGACGCCCCTCTGTGCCATTGCCTCAGCCGAGCTCGCCAGGCGACGAAGCCTCGAAGTGGAATGTCTACACCGACTACCGCCTCCCGCAGTCTAGCGCCGGGTCATCTCCTACCAACTGCACCCCACCACCTGTCCAGTCGCCCGCCGACGTCTGGTCTCCGCTCCAAGCCAACACTCGCCGCACTCCTCCGCGCGAGCAGAGAGTGATCGACAGTCCGCAATACTACCCCAGCGACGTCGACGACATCCGTCTCGCGTACGATGTTAATCCTGAATACCAGTATGCGCCGTCTGAGAACGCTTTCTACGACAATCAGGCATACGTCCACCAGTTGCAGCCTGCTCAGACGCCCCAATATCATCGGCAGGTTTCGCATCAGCATCAACAGTACGCGTATGCCCCGCGTGGCGGACCTGCTCGTCTCAGTGAAGAACTCCTCGAGTCTGTGTCTTCCATGCGCGTCCGCACTCCATCTCAAAAGGATGTTGCTGCTCTTGCTTACGCCCACGCTGCGAAAGTGCTCCGCGCGCAAGGGCTCTACTCCACTGCTTCCCCCGATGGCTCTCATCCCTCTGCTCCGCGCACTGCGCCGCCTCAGCAGGCATTTCAGGCTCATCCCGGCGGACCAGGCAACATGCACAGCACTGCCAACTATCGCCCGCTACCGCGTCAGCCTCAGCCAAGCGTGAGCGACCAGTACTACTCGCAGCGGCCCATCGATCTCGCCAATGGACCGCCTATCGACCTCACCCACGGTCCACCTTTCAGCTCGAATGTTAGTCTCGGCGATGCGTACGGTGGTCCTCCGCATCCTCCTCTGCCCGACCGCCGCAGTGCAGACCTCCATCACAGAGGACCGCAGCAGATAACGCAGGAGGAGGTGAAGGCAATCCTAACGAGGCGTCTGATGGAGGTCGCGGAGGACGGTGGCTACGTGCAGTATGCTGGAGCGCCTCAGCAAGGTTATCGATCCGACGACCATGGTAGCATACAACAGAGATGGTGATGTTCTCTTCTCGTTCGGGTCTTCCGTGAATAGCCCCCCTTTGCTGTTTGCACCGATGCTGACGGAAGGCGCAGGTCAAGCTCAGCGTTCCTTGCGAGAGTGCGCGCAGACGTATCTGCATTAACATGATAGTAAGCGTTCCCACTGCGGGAGATCGCCAATAAATAGATCACAACGAGTGTATGTACGATAGCCATGGTCCAATTTCCCTTGAGTTCCAGTTTTTAGTTGAAACCAGCGCCTTGCCTGATAGCATCGAGCAAGATATCCTCGTAGTCACCGCCAGCTTCCCAGATCGCGAAGCCGCGGAGACCCTTGGTTTGAATGAACTCGCCCTTGGCCTGGAAGGTCTCCTCCGAGTCGTAGCTGATCAAGACCTCCGTGGTAGTGTTGTAGACGTAAGCTGCGGAAATGGTCAGACGCTGGATGCATGGCGCGCGGGTCAAGTGCGCTTACCAGTCTTGCTGCAGTCGTCGAAGAGGTAAGGAACGTCATCCTCAGGCTGGCCATCACAGCCAAGGTAGCCCTGGTCGACGAGGCCCCAGAAGTTGATAACGCCACCCTGGTTGGTCTTGTTGCCGCAAGTGTCGACGCCCGGTTCGTCGTCCCACGAGTCGCCCTTGGGGAAGCCGGTAGCGTTGAAGGGCGGGTAGAGCGCGAGTTCGGTGCCGTTGAACGCAGAGGTCTTGTTCACGGCGAAGGAGTGGCCGTAGGCGGGGACGCCGAGGACGATCTTGTCGAGGGGCATGCCGGCGTCGTTCCAGGCGGTAACCGCGGAGACGGCGGAGCCCTGCTGGTTCTCGGGTGCGGCGCAAGAGTCGTTCAGCGGGGCGTTGGGGCCGACAGACGCACTCCAGGTCCCCCAGAGGTCGTAGCTAAGAATCTAAAGTTAGTTGACCGGTCTTGTATAGCAGTGAACTACACGAACTTCATGATGGCAATGTAGTCAAAGACCTCAGCGAAAGCGGTCACATTCGTCGAGGGTGAGCCCGTCTCGTCCATGAAAGGGTTGACGGCCGTGGCCGCGGAGAGCTGAAGGGTGGCACCAAACTCATCTGCCTTGAGCTCCTGCAGGAACGCGAGGAAGTTCGCGGTGTCGTTCGCGCTGATGACATTGCAGCCCAGGCCCTGGTTGTTGGGGTACTCCCAGTCGAAGTCAATGGCCGGAAGCTCGTACTGCTTGGCGAACTGGGGGAGGGGTTTCAGAACTCCGTGAAGATAGAATGGACGGAAGGATTCTCGGCCACGCACATCGACGACCGTCTTCACGTATGCTGTCCGGTTCTCCGGGGTGGCAACTGCGGAGGAGAAGAAGCGCGAGCCTGCCCAGCCGCCGATGCTGACCGCGGGGGTGACGTTCTGTATGGAATGAGTATGGAGTGGGCAGTGCAGATAGGTACGCGACGTACGTTTTGCTTCGCCCGGGCGACGAACTCGGGCAGGAGGGTCGCGTTTGAGTTGCCCAGGTCGAGGGAGCCGTCGGGCGCGGTCTCGGCGAACGAGTACGTGAGCTTGGTGTACTTGTCCCAAGACACGTCGTCCAGCGTGAAGGCCGGGGTGGTGTTGGTGTGCCAGCCGGCGAACCTGAGGGGAGGGTTAAGCGCCCGTGCACCGTGTCCTATCGATGTACGCGCTCACCATGCTGTCGCGACCTTCGAGCTCC
Organism: Schizophyllum commune H4-8; assembly: GCF_000143185.2. Lineage (NCBI taxonomy): Eukaryota > Fungi > Basidiomycota > Agaricomycetes > Agaricales > Schizophyllaceae > Schizophyllum > Schizophyllum commune. The sequence continues at coordinate 2,315,664 of NW_026089542.1, forward strand.
CGGTGTCATTACCCTGGCCCTGCGCGAGGGCAAGGGACGCGGAAAGGAGGGTGGGGAGGACGAGGGAGCCTTTGGAGATCATGGGGGGCGGGAGGGGGAAGGGGGAAAGGATGCTGGCCGGCGCGACTTCGCGACAGGGCTTTTATAGGCATGGCGTCTCAGGCTCATCGAGCGCAAATAGGACGCGCCCGCTTCCGTGTGATGGTGATGGACAAGCTGTGTAACATGACGCGCCCCGAGCCGCCCACGCAACGGCGTTTTCCCGCTGATCTTCAGCCCGTGCTTGCGGAGTTGCGCGCCGATCCTGCAATCTTGCTGGCCTGGCCTATGCTCTGCAAACGATACCCTCGGTATCGCAAGCGCTCGCTACATAGCAGTCGATAACTTAGGTGCATGGGAAAGCCTATTCTAAGATGGGTACAATGCGGGAACAGCATGGGACTGGCAACTTCGATGCTAACTCAGTGTGAGAGTCCGGTCGGGGAAGGCGGACGAAACAATGGGCACGAGAGCCAAGAGATCTACATCGCGGGAGCACGGGAAGATCGCTGAATACCCCAGGTGTCGAAGTTACCCTTTGGAAACTCTCCGGTGCTTGTTAGCCCCAAAACGACCTGCAGAGGTATCTGCCTTCGGTCCGTGGGCGACAATCGTCCAACCGGATGAGCCCGACGATGTCAGTGGATAGTGGAGGCATACCCGGAAGCTGACAAGCGAGGAACCTTCATATTGTCAAGGCCGCCTTGCAAGCAGCAAGTCCTGGAGAGCGTTACGCGCTTGCGATGCAAGTTTCATCGCAGGGTCTTCAGGAACGTGACTGTATGATTGAATCTCGAGCACGGCGTCGTACTCTCGACGTCTTGTTGGATCGAACGGTTTTTGTAGGTCCGAGATGCTGGCAGCGACACCTGGTCCAACAACTCGCGTTACGCATGCAAGGAGATACCGTCTTGATGATGAGCACGATGAATGCCATGACGCGCTAGCAGTTAGCGGCCAGTGCATTGAGTCCATCTAAGTCCGGACGGAAGTGCACGGACGATTAGTGTGTCATGGTCATACTTAGGGAGAGCATCCGACAGAAGACTGCGAGGTCCACATTCAGTGGGTTGCATGCAAGATTCAGGTGTGACGCCCTGACGATACGAAGGGGGGACTCAAAGCGACGAGCTATTGATGCGATCATAAGCTACGGCTCTTCGAAGACAATGGTATATGCTTACCGCGAGATCTGAGAATATGGGTATCATTTGTTCAACCGGGGTGCGAGTTCGGAGGCGAACAGCGCTAACGCCGCTAGAGATTGAGAGGATAGACAAGAGGTCGATGCTGCTGATGAGGCGCGCAAGCCCACGCCTACCCGACCTGCCTCCATTCAAGATGGACCGCGGACGCATAGAATTCGTTTCGAGATCAAGCAAAGCAGACGAGAACGTAGTTCGACCGCCTGGTCCAAGTGTTGATTACGCGCGAGTGGCGTGGATATAATACAGTGCTTTACTGCTGTTGTGCTAGGAAGCCTTTTGCAGATTTCATGCGCGAACGGGACGAATGCCATAGTCGCGCTTGAAGCTATCGAAAGTCTGCTCTTTCGTCTTGTATTGCTCCGCAAGGGTCTTGATCGCTGACACGATCTGTTCAATAGGTCAGATGGGTGAGCGAGAACAGGAGACGAGAGCGCACGTTGTCGTGATTCAGCTTCAATGCAGGAACGACATCCTTCACTGTCCGTTCGACAAGGACGCCTCCGATCAAGCGAAAGCACTTGCGGTCAGGCTCTTCAGCCAGCGTGTCGGTGAGGCTGTTCAGCACGAGACTGCGACTGGTCAGTAATTCGGTGGATGAGGAGGGAGGACAAAACGCACGCATGCTCGTCTGCTTCTGTTTCCAGCTCGCCTATCTTTTGTGCGATAGACTGCAACTCATTTTGCATTCGAGTGTAGTTTTGCTGGATCTCTGGCTGGTTCGCTATGATCAGCTTACCAGGAGGGAAGCAGTTGGCGAGCCTTACCCTGATCACTCAAAGGTGGCACCTTCGACTTCGCCTTCGTGTCTTTCGTCGACGCCATCGATGCAGGAGGCAAGAATTACAATTGTTACTTTTCCTGCTAACTCCCGTTTTGGGGAGTTAACCCGGCGGTTAACCCCTCACCAAAACACGCCCGCTGATTGGCGGACCGGATCAGGCCGGCAAACTGTTCGCGCGTCAGCGGGCCCGACCGTGACCATACTCCTTCATCGCCGTCCACAACGACGAGCACCATGTCTCTCGCCCGCAGGACGGCTCTCGCGGGTGTTGCGTCTGCGTTCCGCGCGCAGGCGGCCCAGCGCTCGCCCGCTGCTTCCACTCTCGTTGCTCGTAGACTTCTGTCGACCTCGACGGCCTGCTCGCACTCGCACCACTCGCATTCTCACCAGGCCAAGCCTGCGACCCGCGGCTATGCGACCGCTGGCGCGAAGGATGTGGACCCGTACGCTGGTGGTCCGAGCGCGCTGAACAAGGCCGTGCATATGTTCTTCATCTCCGAGATTATGCGGGGTGCGTGAAGGAGTTCGTCCATACTCGAGCAAATGTTGACGAGAATGGTCGCTTTACAGGCATGTGGATTGTATTGGAGCAGTTCTTCCGCCCACCATACACCATCATGTATCCGTTCGAGAAGGGGCCTCTGTCCCCGCGCTTCCGCGGTGAGCACGCCCTGCGCAGATACCCAAGCGGCGAGGAGCGCTGCATTGGTAAGCATGTTCAATATTGCAATGGAACAGCGGACCTTAACGTGCCTCAGCTTGCAAGTTGTGCGAGGCCATCTGCCCTGCGCAGGCCATCACGATCGAGAGCGAGGCGCGCGCGGATGGGTCAAGGAAGACCACCAAATACGGTACGTGGCTACAGGGAGGTCATGGAATGCATACTTACTTCCCTTGCAGACATTGACATGATCAAGTGCATCTACTGTGGCTTCTGCCAGGAGGCTTGCCCCGTCGACGCCATTGTTGAGAGTACGTCCATTGTTCGGTCCTGCAAATCACCCTGCTTACAATTATAACACTTGACAGCTCAGAACCAAGAGTTTGCTACCGAAACTCGCGAGGAGTTGCTGTACAACAAGGAGAAGCTTCTTTCCAACGGCGACAGAATGGAAGCGGAGATCGCCGCCAACCTGCATTGTGCGTACACCGGCGTCCTTCTGCTCGCAACACTGTTTCTGACCTTCCCTCCCACAGCGGAGCATGTGTACCGATGAGGGTGTTGATAGATACGGCCTGCGATGCCCTGTCGTCGGTATATCTTCGTTCGTCTGGAATAAATGTCATACCATCATCATGGATGCTTGCGTCCTTCTGCCCTTCGCCCTCCCACCATGAGCCATGTCGAAGAAGTAGCGGGCTGGACGTCGCCGACGGCTTAACGAGTACACCAATCATGACAGACCCATGCTATCTACCAATTGTTCGACGGAAGGGGATAAGCCCTCGATGTGCTCGTGAGTTGGTTCGCCTTTGCCCACGAACCAGCGAGTGGTACCTTAATCTTCCGTCTTCTGTCCACGTCCGGCTCGCTCTCGTCTCACCAAACTCGTTGGGCCGTACTGAAGTGGCACGCGGCCTCTACAAGGAAGACTCGAGCATACCCAAATGGCACTACCAACGAACACCTACTATGTGAGAACTTCAGGCCGTATGGGGACGCGTCGCCGTCTCAGAACATTCGCCTCTGTTCTGCATCTCCCAGTACCTCACATCCTTCTTTCTGAAGAGACCAACAATGTCGAAGGGGTCGAAAAGGGTGAGTAAGAAGTGCCGCTTGTCCTCGTACCCGGGTCCTTCGATTTCCGTCTGACCGTCCTCCGACAGATATATTCTGTTATTCTTGGGCAGGTAGCGCGAGGGGTAGAAGATGTTCAAGAGGACGGTGTTCCCGAACATGAACGTCGCCTCGAACACCCAAAAATACCACTCGTGGCAAACGACGGGGCTGATGTTACCCGGGTCGTCCGTCGTAGTGCTGATCGACGCGACGGCGAAGTACTCGACGGTGCGGTAGATGGTGCGCGCGGTGATGAGCGTGCAGCTGCAGTACAGGACGACGAGGACCTTGCGTAGGTTGGCGCTGAGGACGCCAGTGCGGCGGCAGCGGTAGTGGTACCGGGCTGCTATACCCACGTACAGGGTCATGGAGGCGATCTGGAGCAGGAGCGCGGCCTTGAGGAGGTTTTGTCCTAGCTTCTGCTGGGACTCGGGCAGCGAGCTGTTGGCGACGTAGGACGCGCCAGTACCAGTGAGGGCACCGATGGCCGCATCGATGCCGAGGAAGGTCGAAACGACGCGGCCGGGATGAAGGGGAGCGTGATATGGAACGTAGTAGAGGATGCGTCCGAGCAGGAAGTAGTTTGCGCCTTCGTAGATCGGACTGTACGGCTGTGAGTTCCTGCTTCCGAAAGAATAATAGGCTGATACTCACGCTGCAATGAGCAACAGAACGCTCGACGCGATGTATATGCCTATACTATCGTAGTGGTATGCTCCGATCTCTCGCGTTATAAAACCCGCGGTGAAGAGTATAGCGGCCCATGGCAGCAAGCCGCTGACTTTCCAGGAATTATAGCGGCTGGGTGCGCGGTCAGAGAACGACATCGAACGCCTCGATAAACGACTGACAAGCATTGGTAGGCGTGCACAATACCTGACGCGAAGAAAATCACAGCGAAAGCTATTGGCGCGCCTTTGTTCGGTGCGTAACACCATAGACTGCCGGGTGCTGCAGGATTGTTGAGCATGGGGAAGTCGTGCATATGTGTCCTCCTCACCGTAATCTGCAGGTGGTCCAGACGACATCGTTGGTGCGTTGGTGGATGTGTGAACGACTGGAGCAGTCCTCGTAGTTTTAAAAGAGGGTATATATAGTAGGACATGAAACGCACATAAGAAGCAGGTGATCCATGTAATGTCGGTAGCTCTTATAACAGCATATTGTGGCTATACCCAGCGTGATTCACAAGCTGTATAGATTCCCAGCATCACATTTACTTACACATCGCTTCGAGCAGGTTGATCGTCGAGCAGCATGATGACTACTCCGTCAGATACATCCAATTGTTGGAATGACTGTGGGAGCGCAAAACACTACATATGGAGCGTTGTGGATCCTTACGGGTCCATGTATGGTGACCGTGGGAGCTTGAAGTTGAACTTGCACGGAGCCGAACTCTGCGCCTTGACATTCGCCCTCATGAATTTTGGCGCGTTTCGCGGTACAACTCGCTGGCTACCTACGACTACATCGTCTCCAAACTCTGAGGAGAACTTCACCAAGTATTATTAGACATTCCTACGGCCACGGCGTAGCAAGCAGTGAAACGGCACATGTAGTGAGGAAGGGGTCTCCATAAGTACCCCCCTATTCAGCGCTGGAAGGAAGGAAGTAAGGATGGAAGGATGGAAGGGAAGGTTCCCGAGGGGAACGGCCCTATTCGCCCTCGGGTAGACTACGCATATTACGCGGTGGGGCACCTCGGCTCCTATCGCTGCGGACTGCAAGTGCCCGAGGGTGCGAAGGTAACTGGTGAGGCAGCGAGGGTCAGTGTTGTTGCATTTGTTGTTAACACAAGGTGCGAGAAATCCTCACTAGAGAAGTGTCGGCTCCGCCTCTTGGCCACCCTGCTTGCCGAGAACACGGGGAGAGTAATAGTAGGCTGACTGTGTGTCTAAGTCTGCCAACTGCCGATAAGTACGCGAAGGTACAGGAAGCGACTCGCATAGAAATTGTCCAGGTGAGATAGTGACAGTATTTGGTGAGTACATGCCGGAACTGCACATTATGTGCCGGAGTGCAACATGGGAGCCGTCGGCCGCCTTGACGTCGCCGGACGCAGCGGCAGCGATGAGGCTTGAATCGGGGTCTACGCGTCGTAGTATTGATAGAAACTGTAGCGTCTCGAAACCCAGAGAACCATTGCTTCAGATGAAGTCGGAGGGAGCCTTTTGAGTGACCGCGGAGACCTTACAAGCAAGTTGTCTCTGGTATACCCAAATGGCGCTACCGACGAACCCTCTACACTACCTGAGTCTATAAGCCTCAGACCGTACTATGCGGACCCGCTACGGTCCCATAACGCTCTCCTCTGTTCTGCATTTCCCAGTACTTTACGTCCTTCTTCCTGAAGAGGCCAACGATGTCGAATGGGTCGAACAGGGTGAGCAGGAAGTGCCGCTTGTCCTCGTACCCGGGTCCCTCGATCTCCGTCTTGCCATCCTCCGACAGGTATATCTTGTTATTCTTGGGCAGGTAGCGCGACGGGTAGAACACATTCAGGAGAACGGTGTTACCGAACATGAACGTCGACTCGAACACCCAGAAGTACCACTCATGGCAGACGACGGGGCTGATGCTACCCGGATCGTCCGTCGTAGTGCTGATGGACGCGACGGCGAAGTACTCGACGGTGCGGTAGATGGTGCGCGCAGTGATGAGCGTGCAGCTGCAGTACAAGACGATGAGGACCTTGCGCAGGTTGGCGTTGAGGACGCCCGTGCGGCGGCAGCGATAGTGGTACCTGGCCGCGATGCCTACGTATAGGGTCATGGAGGCGATCTGCAGCAGGAGCGCGGCTTTCAGGAGGTTCTGCCCTAGCTTTTGCTGCGACTCGGGAAGCGAGCTATTGGCGACGTAGGAGGCGCCAGTTCCGGTGAGGGCACCGATGGCCGCATCGATGCCGAGGAAAGTCGAAACGACGCGTCCGGGGTGAAGGGGAGCGTGATATGGGACGTAGTAGAGGATGCGTCCGAGGAGAAAGTAATTTGCGCCCTCGTAGACTGGACTATAGAGTTGTGAGTCTTTGTCTTAAAAGAACAGGTTCAATCACTCACGGCGCAATGAGCAACAGGACGCTCGACGCGATATATATCCCTATGCTATCGTAGTGGTATGCTCCAATGTCACGCGTTATAAAACCTGCGGTGAAGAGAACAGCGGCCCAGGGTAGTAAGCCGCTGACTTTCCAGGATTTATAGCGACTATAGGGGTGCTCAGAGGACAAGACTGAATGCCTCGATGAACGACTCACAAGCACTGGTACGTATGCACAATTCCTGACGCGAAGAAAAGCACGGCGAACGCTATCGGCGCGCCTTTGTTCGGCGCGTAACACCATAGACTTCCAGGTGCTGTGAAATTATTTAGCGGGAGGAAGGTCGTTCATGCATGTCGCCTTTACCGTAATCTGCAGGTGGTCCGGACATCGTGATTCGTTCGCCTGGTGGGGAAGGTGTGTGATGTTGAAAAAGCTCCAGGTAGTGTTGAAAGAGCGTATATACAGGAGGACGTGAAACGCTAGGGAGGGCAAGTGATCAATTGAATGAGCCCTATAGCCCTTATAACGGCATTTAGTGGCAATACTCAGCGTGACTCACAAGCTGTATATATTCCCAGCACCATACCTCCAACGCATCGCTTCGCGGAAGTTAGTCGTCGGGCAGCATGCTAACCACCCCGAGATGCCAGATGAGATTGTTTTTGGGATGTTTTAGAAGCGGCGAGCACTGCATGTAGCGCGTTGTTGATCCTTGTCAACAAGTGACCACAAATGGTTGTGGGTCCATGGATGGTGACCGTGGGAGTTTGAAGTTGAACTTGCACGGAGCTCAGCGCCTTTTGCCTTCGACCCGGTTTCTTCGCTCGCAGTGCGGCAGAGCCGCATAAAGCACTCAGTGTCTCCCGATTCTATTTCGTCTTCATAACCTTGGGAATATCAATCCGAGTATTATTGGACATCCCTACGGCTACGGCGTCGCAAGCGGTGCAACGACACGTGCAGCGAGGCAGAGTCCCGACGAGCCCCCCTATTCGATGCTGTGTGGCTTTGCATGCTGGAGGTGAAAGAACTCCCCATGACGCCAGTGTCTTGGCTTGAACACGAAATAGGAGATTCTGAAATAGTCTCATCTGCGAGGTGGCTTATAAAGTTGACTGTCGTCCTAACTGCTTCGCATCTTCTTCTTTAACATGACCACTTCATCCCAGACCTATCCGATCTCTAGAAAGTCGCGCGTCGCGTCTAGTCCTCGTTCGCGGTACGTGTGCAAGAAATGCAATCGCTCCATGGGCTTCCAATGACGGTTCTACCCAGAAGACCTTCACATACCCCTGACAGAAGCAAGTCTACTGCGATGAATACAAGCGTAGGGAGTCCACTCCGCGTATCCACGACCGCATTTTCCACGCCGTCGTCAGCAGATGTCCAGCGCAAGCATCATGGGTACAGCCGAGACGCGTCTGTACCCACCAATTCTCGGAAACGACAGCACGCCGAAGGGCATGGACGCCCCGCGATGCGACCGCGATTATCCGACGCGGCGTTGGCCGCCACTTCCTACGATAGCCGAGCGATACAAACTCGTGCTGCACGCAAGTCGGACAGACAGACCACCTCGAAGAGTCGCGGACGCCGAGCGCTGATGGACTTTGTCCTCGACAGGAGGCAAGAAGCATTCGGACTGCAGGGGGAGGTGGCGCTGGACAATGTCGCGCTTGCGATGCTTCTCGCCCCCCGTTTACAGCAGGCCTCCTCTTCACCCTCTGGCTCGACGCCGCGTAGCCCGCTTTTTTGGTCCGGGTCATCCTCCGAGATAAGCGCTCCTGCCAGTAGCCTTACCTTCCCTGACAGCTTCGAACGACATCTCGTGAGAGAGCCGTAGGTCTGGCAGAGGTCACGACATGCTCGGGGCTAGTGCTCGCTAAGGCGAGGAAGAGAGCCTACTTCGAGGCGACGCATCGACAAGTTGCACGAGGGCCTGCCCACCGGCTAGTCATCTTCATCCCTAAAACCATACACAATAGCTACATACCCGCATCGTACATCGTAATGTGGTAGGACAGTCCGAATGCTGAATGTTAGCTGCCCCATGTCCGCGTCGGTCGGTTTTCGATGTCCGTGGATGTAGAGTGTAGAAAGGCATTTTTTTACCCGGATAGCACCAATCACGATAGCAAAGCAAGATGATACAAGGAATGGAGAGCGAAACATAGTGGCGTGCCAGAGCGAAGAGGTATACAACACATTACTCAGCTAAGGTCCTCTGTTGTCTTCGTCGTGGCGGTAATGGCGATGATGGTAGTGATGCGATGAGGGCGGAGGTCGGCTTTGATGGCTTTCGTGATAGTAAGCATAGTTTGAATCGTGAGGGGAATGTCCGGGATACGACGATCTCGGAGGAGGCGGTCTACGATCGTCGGCATCTGCCATTTCGACGTCTTCTCGCGGTCTTTTGCGAGGGGCAGTTTGTGACGGGGGCGGCGGCGGCGCTGGATGGACCGGCGGATACGATGGAGGGGGCCCCCGCGCTGGGCGAGAAGGATCCGGGTAGGGGTACGCGCTACGACTACTAGAAGCTGCGCGATCCCGCGAAGGATGCGCCCAGCGTTCGTCGTACTCTGCATCCTGTGCCACCGGGCGCAGTCTATAGGAGCCCTGCTCGGCCTCGCGCGGACGGGGATATGGCGCCACTCGGTGCGGACCATCCGAAGGTACTGAACCAGATCCCGATACCGGACCAGGGCTCGTAGCCGATGGTCCATAATCGGGCGCTGGCACGGGCGGGAAGTACGGGTCGTCTCGCCGCGAAGATGCGCGGTGATCGACATAGTCGCCATTCGCCGTCACCTGACGAGGACGCGTCCCAGGAGGCGGTGGCGGTCCATAGGAAGGCGACGCTTCGCTTTCGCGCACTCTCCGAGGCGGGTATTCTCCTCGGTCACGATCCCACTCGCCGTCCCACTCGCGATCACGTCGAGTATCATCCGCATATGAACCGGGCCCAGCTCGCGGACGATCGTGTAGCGTGTAGGGACTATGAGTGTCCACGGGTGACATGAGAACACGGGGACTGCGAGGACGATGGTTATTATGGGTATCATGGGGTATCGGGTGTTCATGCGGATCATAAGGATACATCCTGCGTCGGTCCAAATGAGGCGGACTTTGCATTGAAGGCCCCGGTATGGCATCCGTGTGATGAGACGGATGAGGCGGATACCCAGAGGAAACGTTGTGTGGCGGAGTCGGCGGGACCGGCCTACTTCGCGAGTGCGAACGTGTCCGCGACGGGTGCGCAGAAGGCACATGCCCATAGTGCGGGTCAGGTGGTGCGTGAGAATACGGTGCAGGATGGGAACTGCGCGGAGAGTATGTCATTGACGCGCTAGGGGCAACACGAGCCTGTCGCGCGTCGTATGTCGCTTCTGGTGGAGGTCCTGGCGGTCCTGGAGGGCCGCGGGGCATATGACGCGCGTCAGAGGGTGGAGGGGGTGGAGGTATGTGACCATAGCTGTCAGCTCGCGCTGAGTGACCGGCGGACATGCTGCGTGACGAGGACATCTCTGGCGGCGGAATTACAGGATCCTGCACCACCATTGGTCGTCCACCAGGGCCGGGAACAACTTTTGGAGGGCCTGGCGACCTTCTAGCCTCTGGGGGGATAGGTCGTAGTCGATATCCTTCGCCATTCGCCGCTTGCATCGTACGCGGCGACGGTGGTGGAAGCGGGGGAGGAGGGACAGGCGGCTCGTGGGATATGACCGGCGGTGGAGGTACAGGAAGGGGACGATCCCTCAGCTCAGGAGACGGCGGAATGGTCGTGAGGCGTTCGTACAAGACACTACTCTTAATGAGATGTTGATCGGATGTGAGGGACGCGACAGCACTCACGCTCGTTCCAGCTTCATTCGTTGGATATTCCGCTTCGCGTGCAGGACCTTGAGATACAGTCTATCATTTTCCTACGGTAGGTCAGACTATGTTCTCGACCAAGTACAATAGACGCACTGCTTCAATATCCTCAACCTTCCGCTTGAGATCCCTGCATTTCGAATCATAATCCGGCTCAGTCAACTGCGGTCCAGCTTGCAGGGTCTCTGCAGGTCGCTCGAGGGACTGGCCGTCAGGTGCTGGGCTTTCAGAGTCCCGAGGCGCCGGAGTCGACTGACGCGACATGGACGTCGGGGAACAAGCGCGCGGGATTGACCCTTTGGATTCGACAAAACGGGCTTGCGATTTTACGCTTTGACCCTTCATAAGGGGTAAACCCACCCCGCGTCGGTCGTTCGACTTCACACCGAAAGTGTACTTTCATTGTCCGGACATGGACGGAATTCCAGCCAAGTATCAGTAGCAAAGTACACTTTTGAGCTCGAGAATCCGCACACGTTCCTTGGTCCTGGGCCGCCAAACTCTTGCATGGACGTCCGGAACGCGCCGGCTCAAGTGCCGTAGCTCGCGTGGCTATTTTGAGGTCTCCCACGATCGCTTTCTTAGCCAGCACCCTCATCGAGTAGTTCCGACAGCACACATATAGTCGCCCTCTCTATCTCTCCGCCCGCGCGAACAGTATGCCCTCCATTTTCCGAGGAATGCTAAACGCTAAACGCATGTGCAGTGTCGCATAACTACCGACAGTGCGTAGACTTGCATCGCGTCTCGATGTGCGCGCGCGTCTGATGTCCATGCCAGGGATATGCCACCCCCCGGCGGGTTTGAGGCCGTCAAGTACAAGCGGAATCTGCCCAACCGAGGCCTCCCAGCATGGGCTGTGATGACGGGCATCTCCATCCTCTCGGCCTACGGCTGGTACCGAATTGTTCAGGGTAACTGGGAAATGAGGTGAGTAGCCAATCGTGACGAATGCGGCCAGTGCCGTCCGAGTGGGTCAGCTGGCTGTAGAACGTGTCTAATCCTAACGCACCCATCGTTGAACGTGGCGTGTTTGAGGATCCGGCCGTTCCTCGGGCGACTTATCGCTGGATAACATCACAACCTCGGTCCGCTTTGGAACGGGAAGCTCTGCGAACGGACTGCTGACGGTACCGACAGGGAAATCGTGCGAGAGAAGAGATGGGGACGGATTCACCTTGTCCCTCTGCTCATGGCGGAAGCTGACCGTGACGCGTACCGACTCCAACAAGCGGCTCTTGCACGCGAGAAGGAGGCGATGAAGGACGTGAAGGGATGGGAGGTGCGTATAAGAAGCTTTTCCGACCCCTAACACTACTGACTGGTGATTGCTTTCCGATCCGCCGCACTCGACTTGGCGCGCTTCTCATGTATCTGATCCCTCTGCTCTCCTGTTGTCCACCCTAAAAGGCGGGGAAGAGTGTCTACAACAACACCAAGTACCAGCCGAACGAGATTGTGATCACGTAGAGCAGTCTTGTAGAATATTACGTTGCTTCGGGACTCCTGCTTCGAGTGATGCAATGCAGACTCATGCTACGACTCCATTTCGGGGCTGGTGCACTGTTGAATCCGCGCGCGCTTGTCCGTGGTCGAAGCTTCGTCAAATCCGGTTCGACGAATGCGCAAGCGGCTGACGAGGCACTGCCGCCAAGGGACGGGCTTCCAACAATAGGTTCCGACGTGCCGCCGGCCGGGGGCAGATTTGCCACATGGGGGATGCGGGTTGGGAGTGACATGATTTTCCGAAGAAGTTTTCTGTATTTTGGTTGTCCTTGTCCCATTGGGACCGCTAGCCACGCATCACAGCAGAACGCTTAGCGCTCTTCCGTCTAGCGCCAAACCTTGCAGCCTGCCCGACCAGCCGGTGTCCGAGTCGATTGCCAGGCGATTTGGCGCGGATCAGCACTGCACAAAGACAGGAAGACAGCTGGTCTGGGAAACATATGCTCAGCGTGCGCAGAAGGACAGGGTATCACTCCAGTGCGTGTCTTCCATTCGGTGACTCTCTAATAAGCTATTGACCACCTGATCAGGCAAGATAGTCCACACGGCTCAGCTGCCCGGTGTCCGCGGTGCTGTGCCTTTGTCACCCCATTGTCACCGGTCACTGACTCGAAGTGAACTCGAGTCGGTCGCCCAAAGGGTATAGCCCTAAAGCCAGTTACAAAAATGGCATTCTTCCCCCCATTTAAGCCCCGGTGCCGGCTCAAGACGGCCCTCGCGCCTTGCTTCCGGTCCCCCATCATCTCCGCCTATAGATCGCTATATAACCCCCGCGGAAGCGCCGCGTCCCCTCCTGCCCGCCCTTTCCCTCCCTCCCCCATGCCGTCCGCGACATACCATCGCACTCACGCGTCCTCACCACCGCTCTCCCCCATGGCTTACATGCACGATCCCAACCAGCCTCCCGTTGGCTTTGGCGATGCTACCGATCAGATGATCTTTGACTTCGACGACGCGATGGCCAGCAACCAGGTCACCTTCCCCTGGGACCCGTCGACGGAGTTCGACTTCGAGCAGAAGCCTCCGCCCCAGCTGCAGCAGGGCTTTGACATGTATCCGCCGATGCATCAGCAGCACACATCGCCGATGTACGCGCAGGAGGAGACCAAGTTCTCGCTCTCGAGCTGGATCAACGACACCGATGTGCTCGGGCCATCGTCGCCAATACCCATCCCATCTTCCGTATCCAGCCTCTCTCCCTACTCCCCTTTCAACAACAGCCAGCCCCTACCTCAGGATGGCTTCTCTCCCACCGAGTTCGCCGCGATGCACCCCCTCCCCATGTCGCCATCCTCGTATGAAGATGCGGATCCGTATTCGCATCACCATCAGGCGCGGATGGACGGTGGTCATCACGTCGACTCGATCTCCCCAGGCGATACTACCTTTGCCGCTCCTGCTTGGGCCAACGATCTATGGCACCCGGGCACTCATGCTCCGTCTCCAGCTCCTAGCCGGACGCACGTCCGTCACACGTCGCTCATGGCATCCCAGCGACCGCGCTTGCACTCTCGTCACGATTCCTTATCGTCGCCGCATTCGTTCCAATCGTCCAGTGCCCCGTCCATGACTCAGCGCACCCCGAGCTCGAGTCGACCATACAGCCGGCGTTCTGAATCCGTCAGCCAAGACGATCCCGACGCCACGGTTCGGCGGCGCAAGCGTGCGGCACCGTCGGAGGGTTCTCAGGCTGAGTCAGGCGGTACGTTGCCCGTCGCCGTTACACTTCGATCGCTCATTGTTCTACACAGCCCCTACGAAGTCAGAGCTACGCCCTCCCAAGCTCGCTCCCTCGGCGTGGCAGCTGTACTTCACCGACTGGATTCAGAAGCAGCAAGCTTCCAGCACACGGAAGCTAAACGTGGCTCAAGCGGCGAAGGAGGCCGGGCAGGACTACGCTGCCCTTTCTGCGGCAGAGAAGGAGGTATTTGGTCGTTGCTTTGTGACGTCATTCTCTAAGCTGACTGTCGTGGTAGCCCTACAAGGCCAGGTCCGAAGCGTTGAAGGCGCAGCGCGAGAAGGAACTAGATTCGTATCTGCGGAAACTCACTCCTGAGGATATCAAGCGGGAGAACGCCTTCCGTACTGCTCAGCGCAAGGTATGTCCCTCGGTTCCCATGTCATCAAGCCCATGCTGACGATACTTCTTATCAGGCGGGGAAATCGAGGAAGGGGAACCTTCGGGACCCCAATGGTACGTCTAGATGTCTCCCATCTCGGAGCTATCGCTGACACGGGACCCATCAGCCCCGAAGAAGCCTCTGAGCGCGTATTTTATGTTCCTCAGTCATATCCGATCGAACCCCCACCTTGTCAAGGAGATCTTTGGCGATGAACAGGAGACCACTCGCCAGAGTTCGCTCGCCGCGCAATACTGGCGCGAGATGACAGACGAGGGTCGCCGGGTACGTCACGTTCGCTTTTCTGTCCACATGGGGTATGTTCTGATGGGTGTTCGCAGCCCTTCTTGGCTCAGGCGGAGAAGGACAAGTTGGAGTACGAGGCCGCGCGTCGTCTCTACGAGGAGGGGACCACGACCCCGGGTACGAACATCAACTTCAGCATCCTTCAGCAGAGCCCGACGTTTGGTGCGCTCCGCATCGAGTCGGAGAGTGAAAGCGAGGGCACTCGCTTTGACGGAAGCCGTCGCAAGCGCGACAACTGATCGATGGATAGTGGTATCTGCTTATTTGCCTTTCGCTATCCTTATGTCTTTCTCCTTCTTTGATGATGACCTTGTCTATCGTGTTCGTGTTCTCCCCGCTCAATCCTTGACGCCTTTACGACCTTACGACTTCCACTTCACTGTCTATTATTTACTTGAGCCTCAATATACCTACACCACGGACACTGTACGAGGGTATATACCTATGCACGCATCTCTCCCCCATCTGTATCATATCTCGATGGACGTGTCTGAATGAAGTTGATCTATTTATCATATTTGCACTGCGAAATACACGGATGCTGAACTGCAGAGGCTGTAGTAGCGCCTGACATGACTGCGCCACAGGAGTTAGCCAAGCGCTGGCGCCGGGCTGTGATACTTGTCAGGACGTATGAGCGACGCCAGGACATAGCGCTGACCGAATAATGAGCTCACCGATGTCGGGATACCTCGATGGGCGATATAACGATCCTGCAAGAGGGCTTATCGAGGACTGATTGAGGGACGAACATCGAGATCGCGCAGATCCATCTGCGGGTCTCCCATCCGCGCCGGCGGGTTGCGCGGCGCGGCGGCTGAGTCATTCAAGCGCGGAAGAGGGCATAGCTAACCGCAGATGGGATGCGCATTCAGTCAAGGTAGCTCGTTCCACCTCGCGGGAAGACACCGAGAGCTTGTGCGATTCACTGCGCACCTGCTACGCAACACAGCAACGGTGGGCCACAGACTCTAGTCAGCTAAAAAAGCTGACATACGACGTCAAAGTAAGCCTTTGCTGTTCAATGACCGGTAGCCGCAGACCGAGTGGCTGAATTGAGTTGTATTTCGGCTGGTCGGAGCTCGACTGGCCGTCCGAGAGCGCGTGAACACGTATAATTTGGGAGGAGCAGAGCGACACATGCTCTCGTGTTTGTGACTGCGGGCGCGTCGAGCTCTCGAAGCTGTAACGGCCAGGATCTGGGGCAAGCCGACCTGTTCGAAACCCTGGGAATTGTGGCACGGGGTGTGCGTCGAAGAACAGAAAGGAACAGCGGAAAGCCGCTCTCTTCGCATCATGCGGAGGCTGAGAAAGTCCGTCGGGGTTCAGCGCGCCGTGCACGAGTTCCAGCGGAATGTCAGTTCGCTGTGAGCCGCAGAAGGGAAGCGCAACAAGGTTTGGTTGCGAGCATCGTGTTTTCTGGTGATAGCTCGTGTTGATGCACGAGGCGTTGCCGTCCAACAGTCCCACATTTGGAAGGTCTTTTCGAGCGTGGTCACGTGAGGGCGTCTACAGAAAGCAGGGCGAGGTTTAGGCGGGCAGAATACCCATCGATTATGATGACGTTGTACAAGCGAGCATGAGTTGGATATAGACGAGGGATCTGCGGTGGCGGAAGGCCGGGGTACCTGCAGGTTCATGTGGCCGGATGGAGGGGCAAACGCAGGACCATCTTCTGATGCGGCGCGCCATCTTCGTCGAACTCTTCGCCCTATGGAATGCAAGAATTCTGTCAACGAACGCAGAGTCACTGGACACTGCGGGCGTTCCCGCACTCACGACAGGCTCGTATCCGAACCTGTGAACAAAGGGGTACGGGCGTCAGCGCATACTAGCCATCGATGAATGGATTGGTGCACTGACTTCGCATAAAATCCCTTGACGTATAATTGCGAATGACAGACGATCTCCGCCGTAGCTGCGTCTGGCTGTGCGGCAGCGACGTGACGGCGGACCCAGTCATGGAGCGCGTGAACGAGTGCGCGGCCGAAGCGGTACTGTCGATAGTCCTTGAGCACGGCGAGCCGGGTCAGTTTGTAATAGGTGGCCCCAGGCGGTCTGATGGCGCGGATCGTCCCGATGGGCTCTAGCGAAGGTGTCAGGCGAAGCAGGATATGGCCAGTGGCTGGGTCATCGTCGTGCCTTTGTTGACCGTGATAAGCAGGCGATAAAGGGAGATGAAGACAAATGACTCATTACTCGTCGAACTCTGTTGATATGGGGAACTGCTGCTCATCGAAGAAGACCCGTGTGCGGATTGAGAAGCACTGCGTCTTGGCCGTGCGCGACTCGGCGATGATTAGTTCGTGAGGGGGAGCTGGCTCAGACATGAGGATCAGGGAGGGGAGACAGATGCACGGATGTTTCTGCGATGCTTTCTATTGTTCTCTGACGGAGCTGTGAAAGAGATGCAAGTCAGTATGCGCTGTAATGACTCGTGCCAGATATTCCCGCGGATGTAACGGCCGAACAATGCTCACGTATAGTACCCTGGACAGCTGCTATCAGGCGCATCAGCTCGAGAACGGGTTCGAGCAAGGTTACCAGACGTACTTTATGCCCAATTTGCTTCCGCTAATGGTGGTCAGGGAACAATGGCCGGAATTTGACGTGCATGAGTGACCCCGCGCCGGACCGAGGACGCCGAGTGATGATCGGGTGCTACCCCGCACTAGATCCGGCGCTTCGTGCCCCGCATTCCTCTGCCCACCATGTCCGCCGCTCGATGCGCCACGAGGACCGCCCAGCTCACCTTCTCGCGCCTGCCTGGACGATGTAGCACGAGAGGCTATCATGCAGGTGTTCTCCCGTCACTTCTGACGCCGTCTTCGCCCGAATTCCAGGAGAAAAAGGTGCGTGCTAAGCCGTGGGCTTAGTTCGATGATCCTCCCAGCTCACAGCTGCATTGGCTGCCCCAGACAAATATGGATGCCCTCGTGAGGGAGTTGGAAGAGAAGCTTGCGGATGCAAGACAAGGTGGTGGTCCCAGAGCCGCGGAGCGGATGCGTTCGAAAGGCAAGAAGCTCCCGCGAGAACGGTACGTCTTCGTCACCTTCCTCGTCCGAAGAGCGCTAATCAGGTATCATTGTACGTGTTACGTTACACCCCCGTCGTCACACCCTAGACTGTCGCTCCTTCTTGACAAACACACGCCCTTCCTCGAGCTATCTGCTCTCGCCGCGCACGAAGTATACCCCGAGAGCATCCCAGGCGCAGGGATCATCACGGGTATCGGTCGTATCGCGGGAATGGAATGCGTGATTGTAGTCAACGACGCGACGGTCAAGGGTGGCTCGTACTATCCATTGACGGTGAGGATTCGCCTCATCATTTGACCGCTCACACCCCCATCCTTGAATGGGGCACTGAGCGGAAGGCCGAACTAGGTCAAGAAACACCTGCGCGCGCAAGAGATCGCGAAGGAACATGGCCTTCCGTGCGTCTACATCGGTAAGCGCGCACCTCATCGTGCCACTAGTCGCTGAGCTCGCATCGCAGTCGAGTCTGGAGGCGCCGCCCTGCCTCATCAGGCAGATGTCTTCCCTGACAAAGAGCATTTTGGTCGGATCTTTTACAACATGGCAAGTCGCGTCCTCTTTCACACCCTGCGGCGCTCTGAACGATGCGGCTCGTTTCACTAGGCGCAGATGTCTGCCCTCGGTATACCGCAGATTGCCGTCGTGCATGGCATTAGCGTAGCAGGAGGCGCCTACGTGCCCGCGATGGCCGACGAGAACATCATCGTGCGCGACCAGGGGCGCATCTTCCTAGCCGGGCCGCCGCTCGTGCGCGCCGCCACCGGAGAAGAGGTAGACGAGGAGCATTTGGGCGGTGGTATGATGCACTCCAGCGAGAGCGGCGTCACCGACCACCTCGCGCGCGACGATGAACACGCCATCTCGATAGCCAGGAGCATAGTAGGCGACCTGGGAGCAGCAGGAGGCGCACTGGTGCCTGTGAGTGCCGCTGGCCGATTCCAGCCGTCGCGCGAGACTGATCCCTTTCGGCAAGCCTGCGCGCACGCCGGAAGCCCCGCTCTATCCTGCAGAGGAGTTGCATGGTATTGTTGGCACAGATGTGCGGCAGGCGTTCGATATGCGGGACGTCATTGCGCGCATTGTGGATGGCAGTCGATTCAGGGAGTTCAAGAAGGAATACGGTCCGACGATCGTTACGGTATGCCTTGCTCTGCTTGCCTGCGCCGGAGTTGACCATTGCCTCGCTCGGTAGGGATTCGCGCACGTTCACGGCTATGAAGTTGGGATCGTCGCAAACAACGGCATCCTGT
This sequence comes from Schizophyllum commune H4-8, assembly GCF_000143185.2. Lineage (NCBI taxonomy): Eukaryota > Fungi > Basidiomycota > Agaricomycetes > Agaricales > Schizophyllaceae > Schizophyllum > Schizophyllum commune. The sequence continues at coordinate 2,334,608 of NW_026089542.1, forward strand.
TCTCGCCGTCAGCCCTGAAGGCGACCCATTTCATCCAGCTCTGCTCACAGCGGAAGATTCCGCTGCTATTTCTAGTCAACGTGACGGGTAATAACATGCTTTGGGAACGTACAGACTCGATTGCTGAACTCACCAGGGTACATGGTTGGCTCCAAGGCTGAGCGCGGAGGAATTGCGAAGGACGGTAAGGCGTGAGCCAGTATATCAAGAGAACTTCTTCTGATATCGTACTCCAGGCGCGAAGATGGTTCGCGCAGTGGCCTGCGCGGACGTGCCAAAGCTTACCGTCGTCGTGGGCGGTAGCTTTGGCGCGGGCAACTATGGTGCGTCTCCCTGGCCTACTTTACAAGTCTGGAACTGACAGCGGTGTAGGCATGGCTGGCCGAGCGGTGAGACCAAGTGCGACTACCAAGCATTCGTGTCGCTGATCTTTGCCGCAGTACTCGCCGCGCTTCCTCTGGATGTGGCCTGTAAGTAATATCGCATCCAACAGATGTGCTGAGAGCTCACCTTGGTGTTAGAACGCGAAGGTCAGCGTTATGGGGGCCGGACAGCTTTCGCAGGTCATGGCGCAGGTCTCGAAGTCAGTGCTTCCGTAAGCTATCAGACATGCTACCTTGTTGACCTACGGTCCCAGGGACCCGTCTCAACACGCGCAACTGAAGGCTCGCATTGAAGAGCAGTCGACGGCGCTGTACTCAAGCGCACGACTCTGGGACGACGGCATCATCCGCCCAACAGACACGAGGGATGTTGTTGGCCTGGCCTTGGCTCTTTCTGCTCGCAAGAAGGCAGCTCAGGGAGGAGGGAGCGCGTCGACGACGTGGGATGGGAGCGGGAGAGGATTTGGTGTTTTCAGGATGTGAGGAGGATGTTCATTGGAACGCCGAGAAGTAACGTTGGGACGATGAGAAACTGCGGGCAATCACTGTACAATAGTCAAGCACGGTTCTTGCTGCTTTCTGTGCGCTCGGTGTACCCTGAGTCGTGAACATTTGTGTGATGGGAGTGAAGCAGCAGTTCGGATATCGGCGCGAACTCCCGGACACGCGCGCCTATCACTGTTCTCTACTTCCGCGTTGTTATTCCCGTCCACCATGTCTCGGCGCCTCGAACGGCTCTCGGAGGCAACTCAGACGCGCCTGCGCTCCACACAAATCCTTACGTCCCTCCCTCAACTTGTCTCAGAACTTGTACAGAACTCTCTGGACGCGGGTGCTCGCCATGTCGATGTTGGCGTGAACTGCGAGGAGTACGGTTGCTGGGTGCGCGATGATGGGTGCGGGATGGGGAGGACGGATTTAGATGCGCTAGCGGCGGGTGGAGGAGGGGAGAGATATGGTGCGTGGCTGCGTGGCAGATCTGATGGATCTGAAGAGAATGCTGACAGCGAAGTGCAGTCTCGTCCAAGGTATATGCGCCCAACCAGGTCGGGGAGCAAGCTACCTTTGGCTTTCGGGGAGAGGGTATGTGCTTGACTGAAAATATGCTACTGGAGATGCTGACAGTCGTTATCCTCTCTAGCGCTCGCGTCGGCTGCCGACTTGTGCTGTCTTGAGATCGCGTCGCGGACAGCTCGCTCCCGAGAGTCGTGGTCCATAATCCTCAAGGTTCGCCTGTTCACCTCAACCTAGGACCTCACAACCGGCTTATGGACTTATGCTACAGGATAGGAAGACTCTGTACAATGGACCAGCCGTTCGATGGCGTCGCGAGACGCCTGGCACCGTTGTATGCGTACGGGACGCATTCTACAACGTAGGTCGCAGAATCAGCGTCATGAGCGAACTTTCGCTGATCTGATGCAGCTTCCTGTCCGAAGACGCTCGCACCCTTCACCCTCACGAACCCTCGAGCTCATACGTCAGGAACTCAGCGCATATGCGCTTGTCTTCCCCCACGTCACTTTCAGCCTAGAGAACACGAGCACTTCGCAGCAGAGCACTTCTTCATCCTCGAACATTCTCAGAATACCGGCTGTATGCGTACCTTCTCATGACTCTGGGCTTGTTTTGACCCTTGCTGCAGACAAACTCGATGTTGACGACCTTCAGACATATACATGGGCGTGCTCTGGTGCAGGTGCGCATATACTTACACATTGGTGCGCCTATTGTTAAACAGAGTTCTTAGCACGTCGATGAGATTAAGGCTGAACAAGGTGGCCTATCTATTGAGGGTTTCATCAGCCTCGAAGGGACAACCTCCAAGGTGAGATACCATCCTTCTGGCCGCGCCGCTTCGCATACTAGGCTGGCGATTCTGACTTCTGTCAGGCGCATCAATTCCTATGCATGTTCTCCCTTCTGCTATATCTGCAATATCTGACTCCTCGTAGACGTCAACCGCCATCCGCTTGCACCTAGCGACATGCATCGGTTGATTGACCAGCGGTTTGCTTCGAGCTCATTCGGCATGCACGCGCTTGATGAGGATGGGCAGAATGACCTGCCGTTAGCGAGTAAGGATCCCCTGCACTCGTTGTATACCACAAACTAACCGGCATCCTGAGCTGTACGACGTTCACCAAGGAAGAGTGAGAAGAGGCCCGTGTATGTGCTGAACATCACCGTCCCGCCGCATCAGATAGACAACTGTCTGGAACCTGCGAAGGCCGAGGTCAATTTCGAGGTAAACGATATCATCCCGGTGTTGGGGATACCTGGCTAAACTTTTGCAACAGGACAGGCGCAGCGTCATCGACCTACTCGACAGAGCGGTTTCCTCCTTTCTGTCTCGCAATGGATTCCGCGCTGCTACGCCATCACCGCGTAAACGAAGGAAGGTCGCTCCGGACGGGCCAGGCGTCGATGTTACACCTCCCCGGCGAGCTGCTAGCATGCCGAAGAGGGTGTCAGCGCCGGTTTACATTGATCGCGCGTCGTCATTCCCTATTGCCAGCGGCGCTCGCCTAGACAATGGGCGACCCTCGACTGCGACACGTCGAGAGGAACATGAGGAGATATGGACGGATGAGACGACTGGCGAAGTATACATCATCGACAAGCGGTCCGGGAACTCGTACCGTCTGAAAGACGAGCGGCAAAGAGACGCAGAGCCGGAAGAAGATCCAAACGGTATCACCCATCGAGGCGCGCGCCGAACGCTGAAGTTGGGACACCAGTCGAGTGCGACGCCAGCGGAAACTCCTTTGTGGATTCGGAAAGCACTCGAGGTCCGTACTCTGTATAATCGTGCGGCTAGCGTACCGAACCTACCTCCAGGCAAACGTATCATACGCACCGACTCAGAATCGAGTACGCGCCGTCGAGACGAGCTCGCTGACCCGATGTTGCCCCGACGGACAGCAGGAGCCGCAAAGGGCGCTCAGCTTCCAGCAGCGCCGTATGTTGCAGGAGCAGCAAGCGCGCGCGAGCCAGCCACAGGGGCGAACGGCGCAAGAAGAACGACGAGCATACCAGTTTAGCACCGACGACCTCCGCCGAGCGCGCGTCATTGCGCAGGTTGACTGCAAGTTTATTGCGTGCATGATGCAGCCGGCCGCAGCAAGCACGAAAGACGACAGCTCAGAAAAACAACGCGCCCGGTCGGGTCTCGTCCTCATCGACCAACACGCAGCGGACGAGCGGGTGCGCGTTGAACGGTACATGCGCGAGCTATGCACGGGCTTCACCGCTGCGCGCGCGGGACAGCAGGGCGTGCGATGTAGGGCGCTCGATCCGCCCAAGGCCATACTCCTCACGCGCAAGGAGCGCCAGCAGCTGTACGTTGAGGAGAATCGACGGGCGTTTGGATGGTGGGGATTTCGGTTTACGGATGAGGGGGAAGACGTGCATGGAGATGCGCTTGAAGGCGATATGGACGACGCGGGGAAGGGTGGCAGCGCGTATGCGCAGGTTGAGGTAGTTTTTGTGCCGGAGATGATTGCGGAGAAGGTGAGGTATCTTGACAATTTGTGGAACTCGGTGGCTGAAGTTATCGTAGCTTCTGCTCGAGAACGAGTTACGCGACTTGGTCAAGGGATACTTGGCTAAGCTTGCGGACGAAGGTGCTCCTCCGCGGACCTCCAACGTCGCGGCAGATGGTTCATCCGGATGGCTGAAGGCCCTACGGTGGTGCCCGAAGGAGCTTGTCGACATCCTCAACTCGAAAGCGTGTCGAGGTAAGTGGGCGCAAGGCGACGATGGGTGTACATGTACTTACCTTGTCTGTAGGAGCCATCATGTTCAACGATCCGCTATCCATGGCCCAATGCGAGAAGCTCATCAAGCAGTTGACCGAGACGGCGTTCCCATTCCAGTGCGCTCATGGGAGGTAAGCGTCACGTATTGGACAAGGGAGAGGGGAATCTGACGCGCAGCAGGCCCTCACTTGTACCGCTCATCGACCTGAATGACAAAGCTGAGCATCGAACGCGTTCTCGGCTGGATTGGAAGAGCCTGCAATAACCACGGGGTTCGCATCGTACGCCCAGAAGCTCAGGAACCGATGACCTCCATTGACTCAGGCGGCCAACGCCGGGATGCGCACAACCGCCCAACCTTTGTGAGCACAACTACGGAGTGGTCCAGTCAGCAATTACAGCGGACAGACAAGGATAGATGTTCAGCAGATTATGTGCGATTTATAAGTTATGCGGCGACAATTGTACAACAGTTACACTTCTTGGTTTGCTTGTCCGTTCACATTAGATCCCCTGCAAGCCCTTGCCCCTGTTGTCGATGGTGTTGCCACCGATCGCAGCATTCCGTCCGAGCTTGCTCCCCAATTCGCGGTCGAACTTGTCGCCGACGCGCGTTTGGCCGTCCTTCAAGATCTTCGCTACGACCTCGTCGTCTTTTGTCGTGCCGAAAACGGTGTCGAGCTGCTGCTTTGATGCGCGGCCGAGGATGCCCTGGTTGCCCTGGCCGGAGTGGAAGACGTCGAAGGCTGTGGGGGAAGCGTCAGTACAAAGGGCGCGCGACCGCGAGGGCAGATTACGCACAGTCAACGACCTCGACGAGCGGTATCGTCGTGTCACCGTCCTTCCACCGCTTGTACTGCGCCGATGGTCAGATCGCCGTCCATCGGGGGAGGGGACGCGCGATCGCTGCTCACCTCGTCCGCGTTGACGATGACGATGTACTCGTCCGTGGACTGCGTGTCCGGCTTGTACGCGACCTTCGTGACGTTCTTGGTCATGGTGGGTGTGGTGGAGGTGGTGGGTGTGAGCTGGTTTGTTCGTGTGCAGATGGGAATCAAGTGGGGAAGGATCTGGACGGCGGGAGGGCGGCCTATATACGCTGGCGAGCCCGGTGATGTCACCCCATTGGCTGCCTGACGTCACGCGCCGTGAGCATGCACACATGGCGCGCGGAACAGGCGCGGGATGGCGAGTCAGCGCGCGTCAGGCTCGCGTACTCTATCGATGGCTCGAGATGGCTCGCGAACGTGTGATATCCGCGCGTAATACTCCGGAGGGGCTGGGTGTTCTGGAGTACATGTCGAGTTCGATTTCAGTGTGTGAAGGTATAGTGATTGTTCTTGTGCTAATCAAGGTATATGTACATCGAGGAACCTAGAGTCCTATGCAGTAGATCATGGTATTGGTATCGCATACTTGCTACCTAGCCGTCTCAGCCCACTCCCGGCTTCCCATCTGCACCAACCGACTACAGGCCCGCGCAAACGCGAACAACTCCTCGTCTCCACTGAACATGGACGACGCACCGACGAGATCGGTCGATACGCCCTGTAGACTCCCATTAGCCCGGCAAGTTGACTCAACGGGGAGTTGCATTGCTTACCATCTCTTCCATGGTGCGCTGCAGCTGGTCCGACGCAGTTTGGCCCTCATCAGAGAAGACCTGGTAAATCGGCACCTCGGAGGTGACAAACAACTTCGTCTTGCTCTCGTAACATGCTAGGCGGTCGTCAGATGATGAACGGCAGCTGCAAGTAAACGAACCAACCGTCGATGAAGGTGATGAACCGCCGTGCCATATCCTTGCTCTCCAGACCCATCTTGGGCACATCCATGAGGAAGATAGTGTCGAAGGTCTCGGTGACCTGAGAAGGAGCGAGTTAGCACCACTTTCCGTGTAGGGGATATTGCGTGCAAGCCCGGAAGCACCCAGGCAGCACACCCACAGCCCAAGCGTAACACCCAACTCACCTTGATGTAGTCCGCTGCGCTCATCGGCTTGCCACAAAGGTCGTGAAAGCTGAACTTGGCCACCCGCTTCGTCGATTCGGGGACGATGATCTTGCGGCCCCAGGTCTCGAGTTCGCGGTTGAGTTCGATGGGGTCCTGAGAGGAAGATGAGTGTGAGCGGATATATGGAGGGAAGCGTGGTAGTAGGACGATAGGACGGAGTATTGAGACAACTCTGAGAGAATGACGCACAGCAGGGTCGTCAGTCAAAGACTCGAAGATCTTCTCGACTTCGCGCTTGTTCTCCTCAGTGAGGGGATCGAAGTAGACCTGGGAAAGGGCGCGAGGGATACGGCGGTAATCTGTCTCGATGTAAGATGGATGTATACGTTGCACCATGCAAGCCACATACCGGTACCCGAGTCGAGGTCCGTCACTTCAAAGTGTGACTTGAGGAGCTCGATGGCGGGGATGAAGCTCGAGCGCTGGATGCCGTTCTTGTAGAGGTCGTCTGGATGTCGGCTGGATTCATACGTCAATATTGAAAGGAGGCAAAGGGAGAGGACATTGTGTGCACTAACTTGGACGTCATGACGATCACGACACCGTGGTTGAGCAGCGTCTCGAGTAATCTTCTCAGAATCATTGCGTCCGCGATATCGGTGACCTGCGAGAGCTTAAACACAAATTCATCGGGGGGTCATTCAAGACGCACCTGGAACTCATCAAAACAAAGCACATAGGCCTGCTCCGCCAAGTCGCGCGCCACAGGCGCGATCGGATCGCCCCCATGCCTCCCCAGATGCTGCTTCGCCGCGTGTATCCTCTTGTGCACGTCAATCATAAATGCATGGAAGTGCACCCGGCGCTTGCGCGTGATCGAGGGCGGCAAAGTCGAGTAGAACAGGTCCATGAGCATCGTCTTCCCCGTGCCGACGTCGCCGAACAGATAGAGCCCCTTAGGCGCGTCAGCGGGCGGCGCGGCGGGTCCCGTGGGTGCAGGGGAGAAGAGACGGGTGAAGAAGCCGGTGGAGGAGTGAGGGGCGATGGGCGGGGGGTGGTAGTGGAGAAGCTGGTCGTGGAGGGACTGTAGCTTGAGGATGATCCGGCGCTGGTGGTTGTCGTGGCGGATCATGCCGGAATCGACGCGCTTGTCGTAGACGGCGATGGGTCGGAGATCTAGTGATTAGGGAGAGGGGAGGGGAAAGGAGGGAGAGTCAGAAGGAAGTCCCCCCTCCTCTTCGTGACACGCACGCACCGTCTGCAGCCGGAGTACCAAAGCTGTACTGACCCATGCTAGAGGGGCCAGACGAGGTTTGAGGCGTAGATACAGTAGAGCTGTACGCGCATTGCGGACGTGGCGGTATGACGAGTCGAGACGTTGAAGGTAGAGGGGAGCGCTGCTGATAGATGACTGCGCTCTTGAAGCGCCGCCGGGGGATAGCTAGTTCTGTGAGGTGCGCGCCGCGCAGAGCATTGACCCGCATTGTCGTCGGAATATATCCAAGCACGGGGTGGTATAGATGCAGTCAGTAGAAGCCAAGAGATCAGTGAAGGTGGTCGTTTCTGTCGAGGGTGAACCGGTGACAATGGACGGGGGCAACCCGGGTGATCGGAGCCGGATGCCGGTTATTGGCCGCGGACTTTGGCGGCTATTCCCGAGGTAGGCGCCCACTGCCAAATTCGATGAGGAAAACTTGACCGACGCACCCTGATGATACTTTGGAGGTCATGCTCAACTGATGGGAGAGGATATGGAGGTGCTGGATGACATTGGTTGCAATTTGTGGCCACACACGTCAGTCGCCCAAGGGAGCTCCGTTTGAGAGACTTCGGATGCATTAGAGGACCCAATGTGCAGCGGGCGACGCGCGCAACCTCTCCACCGCTCGTGAAGGTATACGTACGCCCTCGGGCTGAGTCGGACGAGTCTCCAGCGTCCGTCGACGACACACATTCAAAGTCGAACCTGAGGCCGGACCGAAGGCCTGGATTCCGACATCACGTGGCAAATATTGTACATTTTCCGCTCCCCGCGAACCTTGTCCACTCCGAATTCGAATCCATAACGAGTGCTGAGCGGCGTGCGGACAGGCGAACAGCCTGCCTTATCGACGCCGCACGGCCAGGTTCGCTCCTCCCACCTCTTCCGCTCCTTCCACATCCTCAGTAATCGCTTTCGCAAACAGGACGCATCGCAGCGCGCGCAGGGTCAGTGTCCATGGTCGAGCCTGTCGCGCTCGCCTTCAACTCCCTCAATGCGCGCCTCACACACGCCCTCCCCGGCATTGCTGCTGCCAAACTCGTCGCGCGCCCGCTGAGGCCGGCGCTCCCCGCCGATTTCTTCAATCCGCGGCCGCGCAGTGTGAAGGGCAAGGAGCGCGCCTTAGACCCGGGCCTCACGCTCAATGACTGGCCTGCATGGCAGTGCCAGGAGTGGTTGTGCTCGCCCCACGTGTGGTGCAACAGTGCGTGCGACAGTTGCGATGAGTAGCCCAGTACTGATGCATACTTCCCCCTCAGTCCACCACCGCGCCGAGCTCATGGAGGAGCTCCGCCCCACCCGCGGCCGCTCACGCAGGGTACCCCGCACTATCCCCTCCCCTCGGACGAACTCGGCTGGGCGTGTGTTCGTCGCCAGCCAGAAGCGGCACGTCTCACATAGCTCGGAGGCGCTTCAGGAGGAGGAGGGCCGCCCGCCAGATTACCACCCGCCCTACGAGACATCGACACATAGTCGAAGACGAGAGTCGTGGGCGTCCCATCTTTTTCCTGCTGCTGCCGCACCCGAGCGGAGACAAGAGCTGTCATCCGCCGTTCCGCAGGCGCTGCTACACACCTCCCACGAAGAGGCGCCTTCGTCTGCAGCGGAAGAGGAGCAATCGCCTTCATCAGTTGCTCCTGAATATGAACATTCGCACACACCCATAACCCTTGACAGTACGTATGTCACGCCACCAATCGCATGTGTGCTAACAACGCTGTAGCTCTCTTTCCCCCTTACGAACCCGAGCATCTTCGCCCCGTCAAACGGCCACGGCTAGATCCCAAGTCGTCGCCATCCCCTGTCATCGCCCTTCACCGGCTCAGGAACTTGATCAATGGTCCTACCGCCGACATCCTCGGCGAGGAAGTACAAACTCTGCTTACGTGCCTGCGCGATGGCAGTCATCTGGAACCACACGAAGTCTTAATGCTTTCTTCCAAGATGTTGCGCAAAACCCAGGCCTGGCACGACAGCAAGCAGGGCTGGAATCGGCAGCGTCAATTCGGCGAAGTCCTCGTCTCGATCCTGGAACCCCTTCGCGGGCGGTTTGCACCCTCGTCGATCTTCGATTATCAGCATCACTGCATGCTCAGCGAGGCCTTGTCATTGTGTGGGCGCTTAGCGGAGGCTGCAACCATTCTTCGGTCAATTGCCACGATGCACGGACACTCACGGCAGAATGCTCGAGTGCTTCAAGCTTACGAAAGCCTCGTCCTGGCTGCCAACCGGTACTACGACGCCGCTCGCGTCCTCGACTACGTGGTCCTTGAATGGAACCTGCTGGGTGCGCATGTGCTACGGCGGACGTTCGGGGGACATTCCAGCAAGGCGCTTCGGAATACGGTCTTCGGCATCCTTTACAAGGTGGAGAATCCGGCCCAGATCCTCGATAATCGGCCAGGATGGACCCAGGAGCAGCGCGCGCACGCCGCCGCGACACTACTGGAGGTCTGCCTTCGACACGAACTGCCACAGGACGCTTTGGACATCTTCGAGTACATGGAACGCGAGCACATCGACATTTCACTACATGCGCGGTCCCGACTCATCCGGTTGCTGGCTAGGGAAAGCATGGATGCGGCAGCGAACAGGGTCAACGATTCTACGCCGAACCTCGAACGCCGGTCGCGTGCCAAGGTCAACCTTTTCATCGCTAGCCACCGAGGGGATACCCTAGTCGCTGAAGGTTACTACCGTCGCCTCATTCGCGCACGCGCCGTTCAGCCATTCGACACTGCCATGTACATGCTCTCGTACGCCGTTCACGGAGCTGGCACGCAGACGGCCAGGCTCTTCTCTCAGCACTTCGCATGGGAAGGCAGGAGCTGGCGCCACCATCGTGTTCGCCCCAGCTATCTGCACTACTCCCTCGTCATCCAGGCCTACACACGCGCTGGTGACCGCGCTGCCGCCAAGCGTTGGGTTGAGATGATGCGCAACGATGGGTACATGCCCTCCGTCGATATCTATGCGATGGTGCTACAGATGCACGCGCGGCGTGGGGATCATAAGGCGCTGCAGCGCGTCATGCGGCAGATGGAGAGGTCTGACATCGTGCTGACCGCGGCGCCGTACACCTCCGTCATCAATCTCCTGGCCAAGCAACGTGACATCGACGGCGCGGAGCACATCTTCGACCGCGCGCTCCGACATGGCGTCAAGCCTGACCGCCGCATGCTGCGCGCGCTCATGGACACGTACGCCGAGGGCGGGAACTGGCAAGGCCTCGTCCGCGCCTTCGACTTCGCGTCCAAGAACCCCGAGCGGCAGCTCCGCCTCTCCATCGAGCTCTACAACCAGCTGTTCAAGGGCTACCTCCGCATGGGCGCGCCCTTCCGCCTCGTCTCGCGCCTCTTCCTGCGCCTGCGCGAGCTCGGTGTGCGCCCGAACCAGTACACGTACGCGCTGGTGATGCAATCGGCGGTCGACGCGGGGAAGATGCGCGTGGCGGACGAGCTGTACGTGGAGATGAAGCGCTTGGGGGAGACGGATCAGGATCTGCGGCCGAATGAGTATGTGGTGAGCATACTGCTCATCGGCTTCTTGCGCCGGCGGATGTATGCGCGGGCGATGCAGGTGTTGCGCGAGGCGAAGGAACAGCGGATCCCGTTGCGTCCGGCGGCGTATGTCGCGCTGGTGCGCATGCATGCATACAAGCGCACGCCTGGGGGCAGGACGCACGCTCTGGAGTTCGCGCATGATCTGGTTCGCTCGATCCTGGATTCGCCCAATCCCGCCATGCGACGCGCACTCGATGAGCGTCCGGTCAATGGCATGACCGTCGTCGAACGGCTCTACTTCCCGCTTCTGCGCGCCCTTGCCAAGCAGCGGCGGCCGGAGGCGGTCGAGGAGCTCGTCGAGGAAATTCAGGCGCGCGGCGTCAGGCCGTCCATTCCGACTCTCACTGTGCAGCTCGACGCCTATCGCCGGACCTACAGGCTGGACGACGCCACCGCTCTCTGGCAGCGTATCTTCAGGAAGGGCGTGAGGATCATGCGCCCAAGCGTGCTCTTTGCTGGAGAGGAGGGTGCCGATGCCAAGCGGGACACTCAGGTGCTCTGCCCTGCGCTTTCAATCTACGTCGACGCCCTTTCTGCCGCTGGACAACACGAAGCGATCCCGAGCGTGTGGCAGGCATGCGCGGATGCAGGTGTTGAGCTCGATGGGCATAACTGGAATCAGCTTGCCATTGCCCTGCTGCGTGCCGGTCAGGTTACGCGCGCGTTCGAGCTCGTGGAGAAGGTGCTCATCCCGATGGGCCAGCGCAGTGTGACATATCGTGCATCCCGCGACGCCGAGCCAGAGACCCCGCTAGCGGCTTCGACTGCTCCACCAATGGACCCGCCTCTGGATCGCGCGACGAGGCGTGCGTACATGCAGCGCAGGCTCAAGCGCCCTGCAAGGCGGTTGTTCCAGGATGTCCCCAGCGGCGCGCTCGCCAAGGACGCCGCGGGCGCGATGCATGTCTTGCAGCAGGTCGCGCCGGCCTTCAGCTCATACCGACCGCACCGTGCGCTCGTCCGCCTGCTAAAGCTCGCCTATCACCGTTTGCGCGCCCGTGCGCCCGCAGAGGTCATCGGCCCACGTCCCGCCCCCGAGCCCGAACGGCGCATCGCCTACGAGCGCTCGACATACATCCAGTCGGCTTTCCTGCCCCGTCTAGCCCCAGAGGAGCAGGTCATGGCCAAGGAGGAAGCGGAGGAGGTCAGGCGGCAGATCGAGTCGCGGTACCCGGGTGCGGTGGCGCTAGTGAAACAGGAGGAGGTTAATGAGAAGGCGAGGAGAAGAGTGGTGGGGCGGAAGGTGAAGGCGAAGAGGAGGTTACTGCAGAGGGAGATCCAGAGGATGAGGAAGATGAGAACGGCGGTGTAGTCGGATATGAGTATCTTGCATTTATTACCAAGCAAGGCATCGTGCATTTTATATGGTCAATCTTAGTGAACCCATTGCATGGGAAAGCGTCGTCAATGCTCCTGCGACTACATTCGAATCTTTGACGTCGACTGTGGACCGTCTAGTGGACATCCAGCGCCTACCAGACTACTACATTGTACGCCAGCGTGCTGAATACAAGTCGGGGCGAGACAAACAAACATTACATCCCACAGAATCAGCAGCCGGGCCCGTTGACCCAACCCAGCCCGAACATTCCCCAAGCCCTACCCTTCATCCCGTCGATATATTTTGCAACCTCGAAGGCTCTGAGAGGGCCTGCGGTCGGACCTGTATGCTGACATTAGCAAGATGCTATACATACGTGACGAAAGAGCTACCTTGGGGTTCATACGACGCTGAGTAGACTTGATGCGCAAACCGCGACCTAAAGGGGATGCAACGGGTCCCGACGGTCAGCCCCGCCCGCCAAGGTCAGTCCTCGACTGTCCGCGAACTAGTCGAGCGCCTGCGACAGAACCTAGTGGTCAGATATCCCGAAGCGACCCCACAAGCTGATGCCTGTCGCTGAACCAGTGGTACATGCTTAGCATGATCCCCATCTGGCCAACGCCAATTTAACCGCTAAGGGTGGCCGTCGCTATGTGGAGCAAATGTACGAGATATACTCGGAGAGTTGGCGTGCCCTCTGCAGAATCAGACAGACCGAAGTGTCCTTTATACGTTTTGGGGATGGGGTTTGACATGTGAAAACTTGCGCAGACGAGAGACTAATGTCTAACAGTTCAGACATGTTTAATCGAGTTTCGATCTGAGCGTCCGGAGGCAGCCGTGCAATCATAGGCCCATCCGCATGGGTCGAAAGCACAGCTAGCTAGGATCCATTCCGAGTGTCCACTGTTGACCTATAGCTTGTCTGTGAACGTCAACAACATGAGCAATCCGAACTGACTAATTGCTTGTTTGTTACCCTTTGGGGCTGCTTGATTGATCTGATCTCCATCGAATCCCCTTTTGGAGATATAAAACACGTGGGCGATCAAGTTCACACGCTGGCAACGGTTCTTTATCGCGATTCTCCTCCAGCCACATTGAGGGCTGGCTGACGGAACCAGCAAAATGCATACCGGACACAAACGCCTTTTAACCTGTTTGGGTACTTTCAGTGCAATGATGAAGGCGTGGTGCCTGCGAATTCAACGAATACCTAATCTCGGCCAACATCACGGGCGGGACCACTTTCACATCCGCTAAGTGGACGTGTATCTGCTCTTTCTCTTTCCCGCCCATCTACTATACCGCCTGCGCTGAGCGCTGCAGCTGTCAGTGCCTCGACGCATCCATTGTACACACCTGTCTATACATCCTTTCTCGTCGTGTCTCTTGGCAACGGCGTGTTAACGCGCTTTGAGCGACTTTGTAGTGGGTTTCTGCAGTTATTTACTCGCTGTACATTCTGCGCGGTACTGATCGCTTGCCCTAGGCGATATTCAGCACTCGCCTCTTCGAAGGTTACAACATGAAGTTGCAGCGGAGTGAAGGGACGGCTCAGGCTGCTATAGCGCGCGTGCTGCTGGCTATGTCTGGTCGCACATTGTCCATCAACATAGTGCATTACCTGGTCAGCAACGCCAAAGCGCTTGAGGCCGGCATGCTAGGCGGAACGCGCAGCGCTTACGATCTCGCCGTGAAGAGAGGAGGCTATCTGATCCAGATGCATGCCAACGACCTGGTCATAAAAGCGTATCCCGACCTGTGTGCTATGTCCCCGGAAATCCTGGAGGTGCGCTGCCATATCCTCCTTTACCAACACAGGTCCTTATAACGCAATCCGCCTCAGGTATCCTCGCGCGTGCTGGTCGACGATATGGTCCTGGATGCGCTTGCCAAGGTCTCGAATATCTGGAGAGGAAAAACCCCTCTGAAGGTGGCGGGAAATCTATTGCGGGCGATTGTTGGCTGCATCGACACCGCCGACAACGGGACTCCGAACGCCCGCTCTCTGGTCACTGCGCTGCTCGATCCCTTCGTCGGACCAGCTGTGCATGGTTGTATAAGCCGGTGCGTAGTTATCCCCGCATTTTATGCACTGTCCTCACCATCCTTCTCAGCCAACGCCAAAGCGTTACCATCGCCGAGCCGGACTACGAGTTCACCTTCGAGCTTCGCCTGCAACACACGCCACCCGAGTTATCAGCGAGGGATTTCGAACAGCAAGGCCATCCCATCTCAACCGCTACGCCGCCCGCTCAGGCGTCCGCCGATGCTCCCGGAGGCGCCAGCACATCCAAGAGGTTGCGTGCCAACAACGTCGGCGCCACGAGTACCCTTACCGCGCACGCCGAAGGAAGCGGGCTTGAACCACCGCAGAAGAAGCGCAAGACCGATAGCGGTGCTCTCCTTGCTTTTCTAGAGCACGAGTATGTTCAAAGCGAGCAATCGGGGAGTCGGCATAGTCGAGCAGCGACGAAGGTCCACATCAAGAAGGTCCAAATCAAGAAGGGTGGTATGTCTACATGCCACAATCGCTTTACATGAGCTCACGTTCTCTAGGCTTTAAGGAGCAACTTGTTATCAGTTCCCTCAATGACCTCGTTGATAAGGGTCCGCTACAGCATGTCTTAGAGATGGAGTGCATCTTCCTGCAAGGGCCCCTTACCTATGGTGACCAGAGCGACGCCCTCATTGGCGAGGATATCCTTCAGTACGTCGTCATGACCGCCATACACCGCGCGGCGCCGCCGGGAGCGCTCAGTGAACGGGGGATTACGGTACGTTCTACTTCATGATGCTGTACACCCGCATCTGACTGAGTTTGCCGCAGCTTGCGATGGAGCATCTTCTGGGGAGCGAGATGACGAAACGCATTGAAAAGGCGCTCGGCATGTCAGAACTGGGCGATAACTTCTTCTGCGCCATCGGCCGTGCGTCTCATCACCAGCCCCTCGAGAACCTTCGTGCGCGAATTACGGAGATCTATGCTCCTCTCATTTCCTCGGCGGTCAAAGCCGTCGCGCCCCTTCGCTCCAGGACGGACGACATCTACGGTACGCGGTCGCTTGGTGAGTGCCCGCCTCACTATCCATTCCTCTTGCTTCGAGTTTGCTGACGTACGCGTAGCTGCCCAACGCCAGCACCTGCGCGATGTCATCAGGCTTGGCGAGAACGGGATCATCTTCCATCTGGGCTTGACGCCATTCGAGGCCGTCATGGGCACCGACAAGCAGATCGTCGCCGCGATGTTGAACCAGGATGTGTTCAAGGACATTGGCATCATCCGCCATTGGCAGCAGTTGATGAGGCGCTCCTAAAGACCTTCAGTCATGACGCCGGGCAACGTCTTGCGGTTCATCTCCTCCTCCTGTATACGCGCGCATCCTCGACTACGATTAGCACAACCTATCTTCGCCTTTACTCTACCCAATACTCTATCCATCCGAGTCGGATCAGTATTAGATCACATACTCTATTACACGCGACGCGCGTAGCAACAATTAAGTACACCGTACTATGCCTCTACTCTATTCCTACGTATAAAGGTGCTCGTGAGAGGGCCATAAAGCCGCCCTTACTGGCAGTGTGGAGGCATCGGACGCGTTGAGAGTCCAGCTGGTCGCGCTTACACCACCCCCATGAAATGCTGTCGCCGCGACGTCGGAGCCGCGCTGTCTCCCGCTGCTGAGCCGAAATGTCGAAAAGCATCTTGGGCGGATCAGGGGATATTAGAAGCAAGGTGTACGTAGAATAGAGCTGCGGTATCCCAGAGCTGTGCTTCCTGTTGTCCGGCGGTGTCCTGCTGAAATGTCGCGAGAGGTCTTCGCTCCCTCCCGCGGAACGAGCGGCTCGCTCGAAATTTCCTTCAAGTCCGCTTTGTGGCGTCGATTCGGCATTATCCGTGGTACCATAAACTCCGGCGTGTCCGCTTTTCCTCCTTACCTCCTGACTTCACCAACCCTCCTTCCCTGCCTCCCCGTCTAGGATTATGGTATGTTGAACCGCAGGCAGTGCCTTTGTTCCCTTCGTGAGTCTTTAGGCCTTATTCGATCTGAACACCTCGCTGACATATGGGAAGTTCTGAGTCCTGCACGATGTGTGCCCCGTTTGGGGAGACAGCAAGTTTTCAGCAGCGGTAGGCCACATACATCTATGCATGTGAACATGTGGTGCTCACTGTCTCTCTCACAGCTGTGTTCTCGACAGCGAACTGGTGCGTACCACCTGCGCGCAGCCCTCAACGTTGTGCACACCATGGTCCATTTCCCCCCCTTCACCGTTTGCCCCTGTGAGTCAGCCCGCTTCCTCCGACATGCGACGCTCGCGCACTGTTTCAAGAAGCCATCGCTGACTTCATCTCCGTGGACAGGATCCGCCTTCGTCCACGCTAACGTCAATGCTTCTTCGCTTCGAGTGCCGGCTTGCATGATATCCCTCTCTCCTCGCCGTCTCGAGTGGGGTTGCTGGGCTTTGTTCAGTCTTCTGTAAAGGTCTGGGGGTGGAGGATAGGGCTTTTTTAAGAGATACATTACATTATATGCTGTATTACAAGATAGTGTGCAATAATATGTTTTTCCTGATTCTCATTGAGCAGCGGGGCATCAGAAGAAAGTAACGAATTACGGCGGATTTTGGCGGAATTTTGGCGTCGTCAAAGTGTCGCCCGACGTCCTGCTCACGATGTTTGCAGACAGGGGCCTCTGCCGACACCTGATGATTGGCGATGAAAGTATCTGGCGACGTCTCCCGAGATGTCACTCGAGAAGGCACGGATGTGATCAGACGCTGCCGGCAAGATGTCGCTGTGACAGCGTTTCACGAGGGTGGTGTACTGGTTGGTCACCTGCTGTCGGGGGCCCTGCATGTGATTGTTTGGCCTAACTCCGTCCACAACTTCGACCTGGCCACATATCGAAACTTTCAGGCCCTCGCGCCCACGATATACGGGCATGGATGCGTTCTTCCTCTCTTTCGCATAATCCTCTCATACAGCCGAAGCTGAGGACGGGAAAGACTCGTTACGCTGCGCAGCTCGATTATGCAGTAGAGCTTCTTTGACCACCCTACCCCTCTCTGCTTTGCCACCAAAGTGACAAACATGATATAGTCTTTCGCTAGTCCTTTATAGATTGCTCAGGCTGCCTTTCTCGTCCGACTCGCCGCTCCTTGTCTCTGTGCCGCCATCTTTCCCCAGGATCTCGCGGTAGGTCCAAATTCCGCAGCAAAGAATGTACGCGAGCGATGCTTACAGTCCTCCGTACCAGAGTCATGACGGAAATCGCTGATGTTCCAAACGCAGGCGACAGCCCAATCTCAGAGCTGCACCTCGCGGTGGACGAATACTACTCGGACCGCGGGCGCATGTACAAATGTCGTAGCCCTCTGGACTTCCTTTCTGATCACGAACGCATGGCCGCCGCAAAGCACCTGCCTCTCAACCTCGAGGAAAGAGCGATCGTGAATCGCCTTGGAGTCGACATCCTCAGACCCTCCTTGGAGCGAGTTATACAAGCTACGCCCACCCTTGCAAGCCTGTCCCCCGTCGATCGCCAGGTGATTGAGGTGCTGTTCCGTCTCGACGCAGCAACGCTCATTCCCCATAAACAGGCCCTCATCGACGAGTTCTGCTCCGAAGCGACCGTGCTGTTGGAAGCCAAGACTCACCATTTTCACCCAAACTCGACCACGCCTTCGAACACGGCCAATTCCTTATTCTCGCTCCTTGTTGCCGTTTCCCGCGAGACCCACGGACTGATAATCATCGATTTATGGGTCAGAGCGAATCTCATACCCGCCATGGAACGCGTCTCTCATGTTCTTCAGTCAAGGTTTGCACGGTCACCTCGGTTCGCGGACCAGTCGTGCTGACATGCCTTTTCTCCTTCAGCGCGATCGCTCGCTCTTCTCTTGAGCTGAAAACAGATCAACCTATGGCCTCGTCCGAGCCCGTCGTTTCTCTCATTCCGGCGGAGCTCGAGCAAACCATCTCAATTGCGACCACGTCGGTCAGCGGTGTACAAGAGGACGTAACGTCGACCGGCGGTGTAGCTGAGGTAGCCACCGTTGTCGACCCCGTCAGCAATGCCCCAGCAGTGTCCAGCTTTGAGGTGATAGCTCTCCCGGAGGAGTTGGCCTCCTCGCTGCTCGAAGAGACGCGTGAGTCGTCAGATATCCTGCTTCTGCAATCGTTCCTGATCGGGTTCTCCCAAGCGCCCCAGAAGCGCAAGAATGAGGACCAGCCTGAGATGAGCTCGCCACCGTTGAAGAAGGCGAAGACTACTGCGGGGGCCCTCAAGCGCGCCACCAGCATGGCATGTCGGATCCCAGTCGCTCGCAAATCAACTGCGATCGACAAGGGCAAGGAGGTAGCCGCGCCGCCCAGTGACGGCGAGTCCGCCGCGCCGAAGGTACGTTGACCGTGATCTGCTTTGCGCTCCCTGTCAATTGAACTTGCGCTCAGATGAAGGGTTCCAGGAGCGCTGCATTCCTTCGCAAGCCTTTCGGCCCTACGCCGCCGCTACCGAAATGGAAGTAGGTCTGTCTTTTCTTATAATCCATTTCGTGCGCGAGCGCATGATACGCGTACCTAGCAGCTCTTTATCACTTCTTTACGCCGGCTCTTGTCCTACGTCTCTATCGAGCCTCAACATGGACCAGTCCTATTCGGACTACGAGTACATGAATGGATTGTATCTGTTCCCTTATAATTGATGGTCTATCTTCACGACGCGTAGGCCGCTCTGCCGAGTCGGATTTCCAAGTCAGTGCATTCACAGGCAGTTGCGCAAAGGTCGTTCGCGCGCAAAGTTAGGCGACCAGATCAATTATTCATTGCAAAATGTAGCATCCTCTTCCGTCGTAGGCATGCATGCCGTTCACTCAGCGCTCTCTCTCTCCGCGAAGTCAGTCTGAGGCAGCTCGGGGCCCGCGGGTATGTTTCTACGCTCAAATCAGTAAGTAAGTCACAAGCGTACGGCTGATAAGTTTACCTTGCGGTATATATTATGGATACAGGATAATCTTGTTCAACCTTGGTGCTCTAGAGGGGATGCAACGAGTCCCGACGTTCAACCCCTTCCCTGGGCCCCACGCATGTGCCAGCGACTGAGCCTAATGATCAGATATCCCGAAGCGGCCCCACAAGCTAATGCCTGCCGCTGAACCAGAGATACATGACGATCATGATCCCCATCTGGCCAGCGCCAATTTAGCCACTGAGGGTGGCCGTCGCTGTGTGGGGCAAATAGACCGAGATGAACTCGGGAGAGTTGGCGTGCCCTCTGAAGAATCAAGCAGGTAGAGACTGGCTTTATACGCGCTAAAGGGGCGGGTCTTACATGTGAAAGAGAACTTGAGAACGCGCTTGTCTATCATGATAGACACTCAAGCCGTTCTCGGCAGTCATCAGGATGGCCACGTTCGATTATGCCTAGAGGAGCCACACAGAGACACATCGACTCAGGCCTGCTCACTTGTATACATCCTCCAGACCCCAACAGTGCCGACAGTCAAACAGAAGCCGACTGTGGGTGCGTATTTGTCACGCTTTGACCGTGCCAAAAGTTGCCTAATTTGGAAGCAAAGCAAATTTCTTTTGGGAATCATTCAGCGGGTCATAGGTGGCGCACATCGTACGCGCCAAGCGGTCCGCACCATTATGAGCAACACCGACCAGTCATGCTTCACCACGCGCCGAAATCCAATATATAAACAAAAAATAGGGAGTCGGTGCTTGAAGTATGTAACAGGAATCGATAGCAGGCTGTAGTAAATTTATACGATTATATACAAACGAACGTCCATCTCCTCACCTTCATACCTCGACAATATAGCGAGGACTAATCAAAAGGCAGACCGGTACTCCCCTTCCGCCTTCCCAACGCCTACGCACCTCATACTCAACATCCCCACGCCGTCGTAATGGTGGTGCTCGAATCACTCATCTTCCTCCTGCCTGCTACGTCTCTAAGAGGCTGAGCCTTCAACATCACAGCCTCATCTCCTCGTGTTAGTCCGACTCCTCGTCGTCCGACCCGCCACCAGCACCTCGCCGCCTGCGCTTGCTACCCGACCCATGTCGATTGCGCAACGGAAGCTTCATGTTCTGCTGGTTGAACGCAATCGAGAGGGCCGTCGTGTCTGGAAGAAATGATAAGCTTTACGTTAGCGCGCAAGGAGTACGCCTATGGGAAGCGCCCGCTAGGGGACATCGCCGACGAAGAGGGAAACCGCACACAGCAGCCTCATGTTCTCGGGCGCTTGGCAAGAGCACGGCTCCATCGATGCCAGATGCCAAGTCGAAGAGGCTCCACACTCGTCGTAACACCATCCCTCCCCAAGCATCCCGAAAAGCACCGAACACTCACCCGGCACCCCAGGAAATCGCTTCGCCGAGAAGACCGTGAACGGCTTCGTGAAGACCTGCGCGAGGACGGGGCTGACGCCGGTATGTACGCCCGCCGCGCCGGGCTCGGGCGCAGGCGGCGCACCGACGTTCATAAGGCGGAGGCGAAGGCGAAAGGTACCTGGGAGAAGGGTTAGTATGGAGCGTTATGAACGGTCAGAAGTCGGCCAAGTGTGAGGAGCGCAAATGAAATGGCAAGAAATGATGAGGAAAATAGACGATGAGGAAGAATCGAGCAGAGAGGGTGATCGAGTACAATGAAGTGTTGCAGCTCACCCTCCGTCCTGACACTCAAGTCCTGGAATAGAAAGAATATGCCGGGCTTCCTATGCTCGTCCAATAATCTTGTTGCATTCGAGGAAAGTGGGCCAACGAGCGTACGAGTGTACGTGGCACGCTGTGCATCGGACTTGTCCTTGGGGTCACCTAGGGACAGGCAAAATCAGGTTAGAGTTCCACAGGTATTTTTGGTTTCGACGCAGGAGTATGCGGCAGAGAAGATATGGGCGGCCTTCGTAGCACAGCCAAACGATGTGATGGGAGCGGAGATTCTATCACGGTACTCACCCTTCTCCGTGCCCGTCCTTGCGTCCTCTTCCTCCCTGGCCTTCGTGCTGCCCGGCTCGATGGGTTCCCGCAGGTCAGGGCCGCCATCGGGGCCTTCGCGCTCCTCGCGACGACGCCGGCGCCCCCGCGACTCGCGCCTGCCCATCGTCGAGGCCGTCGGGCTGGTTGATGGGGCGCCAGAATTCGAGGGATCTGCTCTCGGGTTACCGGCAGCAGAGGTCGAGGCCTCGCCCTCCCGCTGATCATCGTCGCGCGCGGTCGTAGTGACAACAGGCGAATTTGTCTCCTGGTCAACGGACGAAGTGACAGGCTGGGAATGATCGAAATTCGACGTGGAACCATAGTTGCCGAAGGGCGGCGGGGGCGGGCCGTAATGATAGGGAGGGTAGGAGGAGGCATAGGATGAGGTAGGAGGGCCGTAGCTTGCTGAAGACGGTGGGCCATATGCGGACGCCGAGGACGGGCCGTATGTAGAGGCGGAGGGAGGGCCATAGGCGGAGGCTGAAGGGGGACCGTAGGCAGACGCTGAGGGCGGGCCATACGCTGATGCTGAGGGCGGACCGTAGCTCGACGCCGACGGGGGGCCGTACTGCGGGCCATAAGGCGTCGCTGATGAGGGCCCGGGTGCACCTAAAAGTAAATATGGCGTGAGATCGTGGGACCGGGCGGGTACTCGATGCTAAGGAGGGGTTTTGGCGGCGTGGGAGGGGCGACGAGGGTAGCGGACGACTAGCAGTAGAACAACAGTGACGAAAGCGACGACTTACGACCGAACGATGTGCTGATCGAGGGCAGCACGGCAGAGGCAGAACTTGGGCTGCGATCAGAAGCAGGGGCTGACCAGGGCGGGTAGTACGGGGTAGGCGGGCCATAGGAGGGGAATGGGATTGCCGGTGCCGGTGGTGAGCCCTGCGCACGAGTCAGTGGTGTGTAAGGAGGGAGGGAATGGCGAGCGGCACGCACGTGTGTGTTGGATGGCGGTGGGGGGTTCGTCGGGCGCCTCGGCTTGGCGGGCATCGGGGGGCCACGATCCTGGGCAGCATTGGGATGGAGGACAAGATTCATCTCCTGCTTGCCGTCCTCAGACCAGAGATCGACTGTGACGAGGAAGAAGGAGCAGTCGATGTCGCTGCAGGGATGAGTGGGTGGGGGCGATCGGGGGCAGGGGCGGGCGCTCACTCGACCTCGACCTGCGTATTGTCTTCGCGATACACGTTCATCGTGGCGACAGCAGCGGGGGCGAGAGGCCGGCGGTCCTGCTGGGGTCAGAGGGGGCATGATCGCGGTTGGGTGTCATCACACCTTGTCGCCAAAGCCGCACATGCGGGCGCGTATTGGGTGCTGGACGACCTCGAGCGTGTACAGCCTGCCATCGTCAGCGTCTGAGAGACCGATGTCGCCTGCCACTCACTTTCCATTGTGCCGCGACCCCCAGGAGAGCGAGTTGGTCGGGGGGCCGCTCGTACTGCTGCCCGCCGCCGGGTCCGTCGTCCTCTGGATCATATCGCGATCTCCGGCGCCGGCAGTGCTCGCCACCGTGGAAAACGTCGAGTCCGGCGGCCCCGAGCTTGCGGGACAGCGGCTAGAGGGGCGCGAGTGCGCGCGAGGACTCGGAGGAAGAAAGAGCGGGCGACCCAAAACTGTGGGCCCGCTCCGCCTGCCCCGCGACCCAGACTAGCGGGTATGCGGTCTCTTCGCCGGCGCGCCCGGAATCGATCCAGTCATCGAGGCGCGGCGGGGTCGACGATGGAGAACGATGTTGGGAGGGAGCAGTCGTCGTTTCCATCGTCTGGCGCGCGTGCGGCACCCGCCCGCTCGCACTCGGTCCGCGAAGGTTCGGCCCGCCCCCATCACCAACCCTCATCACTTTTATTCGCCCCCTTTCCTCCCATCCCCCATCTCACTTGCAGAGCAGAATCCCCCTCTTCCTCGTCTACTGGGCTGTCAGCTTACCTTGCTTCATTAGGGAGGATATCTGGTGGAATTCGACACACTTTTGCAGGATTGGGATGTCACAATGACCGCGCCTGTCCCACCTCACCTCCTTTCCCTCGTTCGCTTCTCTCATGCTCGTGGGCAAGGATGCATCGTGTAGAGAACTCTAGTCTTATGGATCAAGAGATCACCTTTTTGCGAGGACTATCGTGCTACGTCTTTTTCGCCCACCCTCCTTCTCAGCCCTATATCGCGATCGCCCACGACCATCTATGATGAGATGGTTACTATGAGGTTATTTTTCACTAGAAAATAATGAAAGCGTGGTGAATAGTGTGGAGCATATAGCAAAAGCACGTCCAGAGCATCTCTTGACACGATAAGCATATCCACCATGTCTTTGTTAGGTCAACAGTGCATCTAACCACTGTGTAATTCGGAGGTGTGTGATAAATGGAGCAAGAAACATCTGCCTTGAGGCATTTTCCTCAGAAGCTCGAGCAGTATTTGGCTCACAGTGATGCTCCTGTAAGCGCTCATAGCATATGAGCTGCAAAGCGGTAGCATCTTGTGGTCGAATGGAAGCTGGACTTCGACGAAAGCTAACCGATGATGATGCTGGTGGGTCCACTCCCGGCGATTGCCGAGGCCGACCCGGCCGGAGGTCGACAAGAGTGGGCAGCCATTCTGCATCGCAGTTCCAGCTAATCAGGCTAGCTATATGTCGTATATGTTGTTCTCCCTGCTAATGTAGCCCAGCAGGGGCTCATACCTCCTCGTAGTCTCCTTCCAAACAGCCACGTGTGACATTCACGGCAATTTCCGAACACCCTCAATGACACTGGCCTTGGACTCGTGGCCTAGAGTCATACGTACCAACTGGATGCTCTCCAAGCCATAGAAAATGCTTCCACTAGCCTTGGGAGCAAACCTGCTATCTACGTGGTGTGCTCCCTCATAGATTTACCATATCATTCACCATCGCATCCTGCTATCAATATGACGCGTGCAATCGCGCGTTCTGCTCCCCGCTTGCAGATCTCACAACACCACATCCTACTGCAGGTATTTTTTAGGAAAAAATAACGTCATAGGTTACGACTGGCGGAACAGCATGCCCCGCTATCCATCTCTCTTTCACCATCTGTCGAGCAATCTTCCGCGACCGGCGCAGACTGTGCATGCACAAAGTGTAGACTCTGGCTGCCATGTCGTTCTCGGCATGGGTTGCTTGCAACACATAGGCCCCACCGAGGTTGGACCATCTCTGCCCGGTGAAAAGCATGCTTGTCATTGGCGACAGCATACGAAAACCACCTTAGCGCTCTTGCTCTGCAAGACATCTAAGTTATGTTTGTCAACATGTCTGTCCTTTCTACAACTGTACTTTCGGACCTCCAAATGCGCAAGGACACCTTCATGAACAAGGATTCACGATTACAACACAGGAAACCTATATGAAGGTAGCTGGCAAGAGAGCCAGGTGCGGATGGGCCGCGGCGGAGGCGCGGGGGCATCGAAACACGTTCCACGACACTACCAAATGGGGAAGGTTGCGATTCGCGGTTTCTCACTATGAAATCACGCCAAGCCGAGCCAAACAACTCCCAGCCACAGCACGTCCCGGCCGCATAAATTTTGAAAGGGCGCTCTGGCAGGGAAAGTAGCTAATTCTGAGGATGACGATTTCATGGCTATGTGATCGACCTTGCTAGCTTTTCGTTACAGCCTGTGTATCCCGGTCATCGTGATGCGATTGCGAGTTGATAGTAGTACATTTCTCAAAGAGGCCCTTAGCTATTGAATATTCGCGAATGCTGCAGATCGTGTCGCGCTGCCAGAATCTCCCCCAGAGGCCAAGTATTGACAGGGCCAGTGATAGGGTCGAGCGCGTCTTCGAGGGCGGGGTCTGCAGCGCTCAGGTGCTTTTCATTCCCCCTGTCACCATGCTTTTCCTCCACGCCTCCTTCATACTTTACCCTCCCATCGAGGCCGGCCAATTCCGATTTGCGCTTCTCCTCTTCCCTCTCCGTCCACCGGGCTGCCTCGCCCTCGACAAGTGGGCGCACCGAGTGTAACAGAAGCTGTTGCGCGGCGTACGGTCCTAGCGCATTCAGCCGCACAGCGGCAGATAGCAAGCCTCGCGCATGCAAGAAGAGATGTAGATGAACAGCGCGGGCTAGGATAGCCAAATTCATGTCAGCAGTCCCCCACCTTTCATCAAAGTGCCGAGCTCACCCAACGGCAAACCCAGTGCAGCAGTCAACGCGCCCCAGCATACAGGCAGATGTCCCGGCGCCTCCTCCCTCCGAACGCGCAGCTTATATTGGTCCAGCGCACCCCCGAGGAGTTCCCCATCGGTAGGGGGCGCGAGGCCCTTCGCGTAGAGTGTGAGGAGCGCAACGCCCTGAGCCCGAGACGCGCGCCGCGAGACGTGGTTGAGCATGGTGGCCTCGCATAGTGCGTCGAGGGCGGCAAGTGTGGTGAGAGTCGAGGCGAGGTCGCAGTGGGCAAGCGAGTTCAAGGTAGGGGGATGCGACTCGGATGCAGTATTGGAATCTGGTACATCTGTGTTCGCCAGTGCCTCCACCGCCCTATGCGCCCCCGCGACGAAGGGCAGTGCAGTCCGGGCGTAGGACGCGAGGCTATCGCGCACGAAGGCAAGGACGGCGGCATCGCGCTTCCCCTCTTGGACGTCAAAGCTATGCTTGAAGTAGGATTCCAAGCCAGAGGAAGCGACGAAAGAGCCGGTGGGAAGGTTGCTGTCGGCGAGGACGAGGAGCAGGTAGGTCTCGGTGTCGGAGGGGTTCATGATTGATAGAGGGTCCAGGGGAAGATATGTTAACGACGATTGGCGCGCAGAGATACAATTGAAGCGCGCACATGCTATGCGGCGCGCGAGAAGGGGAGGAAGGTCATCGTGCTGCCATTGATATGGTTCAGGAAGGAGCTGATGCCGACTTGAATTGGGGAAGCGCGCCATCACACAGCTATCTAATCTTATCTGTAGACACGTTCCCCATCGCCGCCCATCTCGACTGTAATATCGCATACGCTATTCCGAGTGATCCTCCTCCCAATAAATATGCAGGGACACTATCGTAGACGGGTATGGCTATATGGTCGTAGAGCGACATCATTCTCGCGCTCAAGATATCCTCACTGGATATCCTCCCAGCGCTCTAGAAATCCTTCCAATCATCATCCCACTCATCCTTCTTCGGTGCAGGCTTCGCAGCCGCGGCGCTCGTGGTGGCAGCCGGAGGTGCCGCATTCGCCGCCGCCTGCGCGCGCTTGTACTCCGTGAACAGCTCATCGTCCTCATCACGATACAGCGCCGACGATTCCTCGTGCTCCCATCCGCTCGTCCTGTTGGGCCCACCCCCGAGGCTGGAGTACCCACTACCGTACCCTCCCCCGCCCGCGCCGCCCAGCCTCTCCCTCACCGCTCCCCCCACGTCGACGCCAAACTGTGTGCGACTCCAGTCGTTCGCGGCGCTGCCCGCCGTCGTCACGTACTCGCCCGCAGAGTTCACGTAGCCCTTCACGCGGCCCTGGAAGGCGGGGTCCTGCACGGCGGCGAGACCTTGTCCGGCGACGGCGAGACCAGTTCCTGCCGCGGCACTCACGGCGGCGCTGAAGAGCGACCAGCCCTTGCCGAGCGCGCCAACGGGGTCCTGCTGAAGGTCTTGCAATGAGGGGGCGGCGCGCGAACTCAGGCCGAAGGCGGGGTGTGAGGGGTTGGATTCTGGCGACGGCGTGGACCCGAAGCCGGTATAGCGCCCGCCTTGCGAAGGTGGGAGGTCGGCAGAACGCGAAGCATTAGCAGCGCCTAGGCGAGCGAAGTAGGACTCGTTGCCGCTGCCGCCTGGCGTGGGCGTTCCTGGTGCGTTGGGGGAAGTAGATCCTGGGGCGGGAGATACAGTGCGGCCAAAAGCGGGGGAGCCGGTCCTTCCAGAGGATGCACGCGATTTGCGGAGACCAGCGCTCGTGGGTGTGTTCGCGCCTGCTGGTGGTGCGGAGGGTGTAAAGGGTTTGCCAGCGAGATCGGCGTCGAGCTGTATGAAGTTGCCGTGTCAGCTTCGGGGTGTACAATCACTGTAGATAGAATGGATCGCGTAGGATTTCGAACGCACCTTTGCCTTGTACTCTGTCGCTGCCCAGCAGTGGTACGTCTCGTGAGGACTGGCACCTGGTGCATATCCTCCCTGCGGACCATACGCAGCCATGAAGTCCTTGAAAGGCTTATTCCCGCCAGCCTGCCCAACCGCATCCCGTATCAGCCCTCATCCTCGCAAGAAGTTCACGCCTAGCACGCACCCCCATCCGCTTCAGCTGGTCCTCCGTCCAGGTATCCATCGTGATACTCCGGACGAAGCTATTTAAGTCTTTGCATCAGTAGGTTCTCCTTCCTCGATGCACTCGCACGCACCTAATATGCACCCCAAACCCTCTGTGCGTCCCCGCGCACTGCAGGCAGAGCAGCACCGCGAAGCTGATGCTCGCCCATTGCGGGTTAGGGTTCCCGCAGTCGACGCACGCCTTGTTGCCCAGGTCCTCGCGCTTGGCGAGCGCCTGCAGCGTCTTTTTGGCAGCAGCTTGGTCGGTGGCCATGACGGTTGTGGTGGTGGAAGGGAGCGAGTAGGTTTAGCTTGGCGTGTATGTGTACAAGTGGAAGGGATAGCAGACTGTCTGAATAGCACGATGGACAGGTAGGCGAGCGGAGGAGAGAGGCCGAGGAGAGGGCGAGTGGCGGGCGAGGGGAAGGCGAAGGAAAGGCGCAATGGGGAGGCGGCCGCGCGCAAGGTGAACGTGGAGGTGAAGATGAGAGATAAGATTAGATATTTCTCCGACTAGTGAGCCATTCGTCCGACGGGTTTGGCGGCGCGCCCGCCGCCGTCCGCAACGACGCCCGCTGTGTGAACTTGAGCACGCTGTGTGAGCTTCAACACACCGCCGCTGGGCGCGCACGGTTACCAACCACATCTTCTTCTGCTGTATACTTACAGATAAATACTAGTGTACAGTACAGTATTCTAAGTATACCAAGAAAATCCGCGAGTCGTATACAAGGTTAGCGAGGAGAACGAGGAAGCAGGACAGCGTTGGACAACGGAGAGCAAAAGAAGGCGCTAAGCGCCGTAAAGTCGTGAAGAAGTGAAGTCATGCCTGTCAGTCTACTTCCTCCGGCCGGCAGGCCTAAGAACCTGTCGTCTGCGCAGCTCCCGCCCCGCTCGACATAGCGTCCTCCAACACCCTCTGGAGTACGTCCTGTGCCCGAGCTATCAGAGGCTCGAACTGGTACTTCAGCGCCGGGCCAAATCCAGACGCATTCTTCTGGACCCTGGAAAGGACGCCGCGCAGCTCGTTGTCCAATATATCAGAGACGGCGCGCTCGACGAGGGGGAGGAGGGTGGAGAGGTGGATTGGTGAGGAGAGGCGAGCAGGGCTGCTGTTGGGGAGAGTAGAAGAGGTATCGGGGAGAGTGGAAGAGGCAACAGGGAGGGTGGAAGGATAGCCACGTGAGGGAGAAGAGGGACGTTTGGCGTCGGCGGGGGGAGAGCCGCGAGGAATGGCGTCAGGTGTCACTTCGGGGAAACCGGCGAGGTCGTTGAGGTCGTCGGTGAGGCTCTCGAGCTCCTGGTCCTCGGCGTGACCCGTTTCATCTTCCTCGGGATAGTCCATGTCCTGCGCCTCCCCGTCATTCATCTCCTCCTCGTCCTCCGGACAGGAATGGGTGTCTTCGGAGTGGATGTCTTCCTCCTCGACGGTGGAGCATTCGTCGCGAACAGAGGCCTCGTCTTGAGAAGGCTCCTCATCGCGGACCGACTCCGCGTCACCAAGAGTGGACTCCAGCTCATCCACCTCCAAAGATCGCACGGAATGTCGAGCTGATGCAGGCGGCGTCGACTCCCTCATAAGCGAGGCAAGCTTCCGCTCCAGCGCATCGATCGCGCGGGTCTCTGCGTCACATTCGGCTTGCATTCGTTCAAACTGTGAGTATCATGTCAGTGTCTATTCCTCAACTATAAGGGTGAGCTTAAGGAGGGCTGCTAGCTAAACCCCAGTGAGATCGTGACCGGTCGTCCCCAAACCCGTTGCCCAGAGGAAACAAGAGACACTCACCTTCCTCACCGACTCCCAATTCCGCTCCTTCTCCTCCCTCAGTTGTTGGATCGCCTGCCGATTCGCTTCAAAGCGCTGCATATCCTCCTCCAGCTGCTTCGCCACAGCCTCGATATCAGCACGCATCCCATCCGATGCGTCCAGGAGGGTGTCCATATGCGACGCGGCTTGGGCTGTGGACTCGAGGAGGTGCTCGTCGCGAGCTCCTCGAAGGCCTTCCTTCAGGTTGAGTCGCATGTCGGAGCTGGCCTGCCTCATATCAAAGGCAAGTCCTTCCACTGCCTCCTCCATGGCGCGGGTGCCTTCGGCCGTGTCTTGCTGAAGCCGCGTGACGCGTTGTTCGAGGGGTGCATAGGCTTCGTCCCAAGCGTCGTCGTTAAGAGCGCTGGTGGCCTCAGGTTCCTCCCCTTCCCCCTCCTTCACACCCTCACCCCCCTCCCTCACACACCCCTCCACCTCCACCTCCTCCATCACCATCCCCACCGCCTCCACCCAATCCGCCACCCCCATCACATACTCCTCGAGCGCCTTCCCCTGCCCCTCATGATCGAACTCGGGACTTAACGCCCTCGTCCGCGGATCCGCCTCCAACTTTCCCACCCACGCGATCGCTTCCTCCATCTCCCGCCTCGCGCTCTCCATCGCGCACTTCTTGGACAGGCTGACTGCCTCGATCTGCGACCGGGCTGCGGCGGAGCAGTGTCCGTATTCGTCGGCCTGCCGCGCGGTGCGCCATTGTTGGTAAGCAGCAGTGGTAGCGTTGTAGTGGAGGGTGAGGCGGAGGGCACGGAGCATGGAGCTGGGGGAGGAAGCGAGGTGTTAGTCGAGGTTGGTGACAAGGTTTGGGTGGGAAGGCAAGGAGGGTACGAGATGGCAAGGGGTGGGAAGAGGGCCGACACTCGGAATGGAGGGAGATATATAGGGAGGGAAGCACGCACCGGACCCTTTCGTTCTGCCTTGCTTGCGGAGTGGGGAAGGAGGGAACGGGGCGAGGATGTGACTTGAATGGCTTTCGTGGCGGTCTTTTCTTGGCGGGTTGAGCGGTGGGAATGCTGGCGAGGTTATTATCGGAGGGCGGGGGAGCGCTGTTGAGAGGAGTGGTTGACGTCGAGGCAACAGCCGCAGTATTGGAGGTAGCGCCAGCCGAGCTAGAAGCTACAATAGTCGATGTGGGGGAATAGCGTGTACTGGCCTCTGGGAGATATGTAGGCTTGCGCGGCGTCTCGGGTTGAGTCGGTTGGCCTATAGGCCGTGGTGGTGTCACGAGAGGAGGGTCTCGCCGCACAGGCTGACTCGTTGCAGGGAGGGTCGAGGTTGAGGCTATCGGTCGCGGGGGAAATGCCGGCATGGGGAACTGGTATATCGGCGGTGGAGGTCGATATGCAGCGGCGGTGTAGATGTATGGATTCGGACGAGGGAGTGCGATATATGGAGGCAGATCTGGTGGTCGACGTTCCTGTTGATGTTGTGCATAACTCGGCTGCGTCGCTCTCCGCGGCGGGGGCTGGTCGTCGTCGGGGTGGAAGCGAAGAGGGGGCGGCGCTACCCCATAACGGCTATCAGCACGCGGGCGATCGAGGCGGGGCGCTCTATCAGCGCGCCGGCGGAACGGCGGTGGCGGGGGTCGCGGGCCTTGCTATATGAAGGGGAGGCGGATCAGTGACCTTCATTGCGAACGACCATGAGCAGGTGCACATACTCTGCGCACCGCGGACCACCATTCGTCCTGATCTGGATGTGCGAACATGCACTCGTATGTATCGCGAGGGCACACATCGACGGCGTTCCCATCGTCATCAAAGTACTTGTAGAGAGGTAAGCCAGGAAAAGGACATGAGGAGGGAAGTAAGCGCACACGACACCGAACAGTATACCAAGGCTCTTCTTCCTCTTCCTCTTCCTCCTCCTCCTCTTCTTCTTCGTCGTCATCATAGTATCCATTGTACCCCCACCCGTTGTCTTCCTCTTCATCCTCGTCGCTGTACTCCTCGTCTGCGTCCGCCATTTCCTTGCATCAAGCAGTCAGGACCACAAACGACCTTCAAGGTCACCCTGTCATCGCACCTTCCGTTTGGCATTATCCCATTCGTCGTACCCTGGATGCGCAAACTTGCACGGTCCTCTGGGGTGCTCAACTATCGCATCCCCGTAGTCATCGTAGTACTGTTACAATGTTGAATGTCAGTACACATACATCCTAGACATTGTAAACAGCTCACGCACCCTACAACGGACTCGATACCATAAGTTTGGGTGCGAGAGCCCGCGCCCTTTCTTGCCCATGACGCTGCCCCGAAGCCCGCGCGTGAACTGAAGCAATTCAGCCAGTGAGCTAGATTGAAGTCGAGAACAATGTCTCGATCAATTTACGCCACATCGGGCTACTAAAGCAGTCACGTGCGTCTGTTCATCAGGACCCACAACTGGGTTATTCAGTTGCTTCCGGGATAGATACAATCCGGTAACTTACCTTTTTGCTCTTTTGTCGGGGCAAATCGATGTAGAAATGCATAGCCAGTACAGATCTGTTGTAGATATCGGTGGTTGGTAGGTCATCACAGGTCGTAAACCGTACAGAGAGTACAATGTAAGTATGCAAACATAGTCCGTGTACAAGGGTTAGTAAATCGTCAGTATATCATCAGCTATATATCAGTTATAACAGGGCACCACAAATACTACTTATTTGCAGCAGTTCACGAATTCCACCTTCTAGTCAAACATTCGGCTCGTCGGCCTCCCCGGCGGCGCGCCGTCCAGGAAGATCTTGCTAAGCGGTCTTGCAGGCCTTGCTCTACGCTTGCCTTCGCGCATACTGCGGATGGCCTGGTCGAGGTCGCCGCGACCGACAGACTTGCCTGCAGCGTAGCCCTGCGAGCCGGGTGGGGAGAGCATTGGCGGCGAAAGCATGCCCGGGCCGTTCTTCCCGTCTGCGTGCTGGGCGTTCTTGTCGGCCTTGATAGTCTAGACATGTGAGCATAGGAGTCCATGAGTGCAGGGAGCGACTCACAGGTTCCGATGCGGGCTCCTCGATGGCGACCTTGGGCTTCGCCGCGTCCGCCTTGACCTGCGCATCGTGTACTTCGAGGCCGCATTTCTAGACACCTCGTTGGCGAAATAGAAGCTCATCCAACAATAAACACTCACCTGCAGCGACGTCGAGAACGACGAGATCATCCCGAAGAAGTCCTCTGGCTTCTTTGCGTCCGCCGAATCCGTCTGCTCGCCGTAGTACGCCATCAGCGCCTTCAGCTGCCCATCCAACAACTGTGCCATATTCTTGAGCGCCTCGACGCTTGGGCCAACCTTGTCGACGAAGGGCTGCGGGGCTCCCGTCAATTCCCCCGCCATCTCACAAATTTGCTCCCTACTCACCTGCATCACTGCAACAAACCTATCCTCCGCATTCACCTCCCCCCTCTTCATCTCTTCCTTCGCCAACGCGATCTCGTCCCTCACCTGGTTCAGCCCACTAACCAGCTGATTCACCGACTGCATTATGGTCTGCACCGAGACGCGCGCCGCGGGCTCGAGGTGCGGCATCTCTTCGATGAAGTTCACGAGGCTCGGGTCGCTGCGGAGGAGAACCTTCGCCAGGTAATGGAGGAGGGTGGGGCACTCGGCGCCGCCCTTGACGGTCTTCGTCTCTTTGAGCTTTCCCAGGCCTTCGAGCGCGAAGCCTCGGGCACCGCCGCGGAACGTGGAGCCGTTGAGAGCATTACCAATAGCAAGCACGGCGCCCAGGACGTGCTTGAACTTGGCTGAGCCACGGAGCTCGGCACAGGCGTTGCGGAGGATGTTCAGCTCGGGCCGAATCTCCTCGATGTCGAGGTCGAGTTTGCGGCGGTAGAGCATGCAGTCAAGGCGGGAGGAGGGGCGCGGGATAGACATGATCTGGCTGAAGTATTGGTCGGCTTTAGCGAGCTTGGAGGTGTCGCCAAAATCTTTGATGCGGTTGATCTGGGAAGGCAATGAATTGGGTACTATGACAGGGGTATCAGGTGGAACGCACTTCCTCAGCGGTAGGAAGTTGTTTGCTGATGGCCTTCAGGTCGTCCACCGATAGCACATCGCTCATGCCAAGCAACGCCCTTCGAATACCGGGCAGGTCAAGCTTGATGCGCGAGAGCATGATAGCTGTAAAGCGCTATCAGCGCCCTTGCCTTACCTACCTTGCTTTCCCGCCACTCACCAATATTGTTCGCCCTCGTGATATCCAACACCGTCGTCACGCTCTGCTTTCTCGTCGGACTCGTCACCTGCATCGTACTCGCAGTAGCGCTCGCCGCGCTGTCAATCGCGAACGTCGCGACTAGATCACCCATGTCAAGGTCCACGCCTGCGGCGCCATTGCCGCTGCTTCCAAGTTCTCCCCAGACGGTGGACGAGACGGCAAACGCAGGAAGCTTGTCCCAGTAGAATTGCCGAGTCTTGACGCGAGGGGCGGCGGGCTTGGCAGCGCGGTTCATGCGGAAGGCGGAGGGTGGAGGTGGAGGACCGGGTGGAGGTGGCGGGGGTGGAGCACCGTTGAGGCCCGAAGGAGGTGGTGGAGGGGGCGGAGGAGGTGGTGGTATACCTGGAGATGAGGAAGCTGGTGGTGCTGGAGGTGGAGGAGGCGGCGGAGGTGGAGGGGGTGGAGGGGCAGTAGTAGCTGGTGAAGAAGGCGCAGGTGGAGGAGGTGGCGGAGGTGGAGGCGGAGGTGGAGGTGGAGAGGCCGCATTGCTCTGCAATGTTGGCGAAGTAGGTGCGATTGACACAGGCCGTGGTGGAGGCGGAGGCGGCGGCGACCTCGGCGAGTCCGTGCTATCTCTTCTCGACAACGGTGAAGGAGGTAGCGATGCCCGCTTGCCGCGAGTAGCTGGTGGTGGAGGCGGTGGTGGTGCCGAGCGCTTGAACTCCTGTTCCGTCTTCGGCCTTGACGCAAGCTCTTCCACTTGGCGTTTGAGTTCATCCTCCCTCTTCCTGAAGACCTCTTCGCGACGCCTGAGCTCTTCGACCGTCCGCTGAAGCTCCTCAACCTCCATAACCATCGTTGTAATCTGCTCGTCCTTCTGCTGCAGACTCTGAATGGTGCGGTTTGCCATAGCTTCCGCGTCGAGCTCAGCCGCGCGCGACTCCTCTCGGGATTCCTCTCGGGATATGAAACGAGTGTACACGGATTCCATGGCGCGCTTCAGGTAGACGATCTCCTTCTCCTTGATGGATATGGTGGACTCCATCTCGGTACCCTTCACTTTCAGCCGAGCAATCTCATCGTTCAAGACATTCCATTTCTGGCGATCCCGCTCACGCTTCGCGCGCTCGTCCTTTGCACGGTCAGCTGAAGTACCTGAGAGATCGTGCAGCACGTACTGCATCGCGACCTTCACTAGGGCTTTGTGCCTTGTACTTCTCAAGATCGCTCTTGAGCTGTAGAACTTCCTTCTCTTTCTGTACCAGGCGCTGGACAATGCCGTTGAAGTTCTGCAGGGGAAGGTAATGATGTCGGTCGATCCTCTCGTGATGTGTACAGTAAAGCCACTGACCTCCCCGCTCTTTCCAGCGACTTTGCCTTGCGGCACCCCGATGTTCAGAGGGAGCGATTTGAGCGTGTTGACTTCGGCGATCTTGTTGTTGATCTCCGCCTTCAGCTCAGTCCGCTCGTCGTTCAGCTCTTCCACCCTGGCGCGCAGGGCTTCAAGCTCCTCTTCCACAACCTCGTTCGGGCTCTCAGAAGCCGCGCGGACCTCGAGCTCTTGACCGGTGATATGTTGCACAGACGTGGCGAAGCGCTTCATGAAGACGTGCCATGAGTCGTCGAAGTTGTCCAAGAGTGCCGCCTGCTCGACGAACTTGTCCAAAATGGTCAAAAGGTCGGACTTGAGTTGCCTGTCGAAGGGTACGTTGTCAGTCGCTCAGAGCGAGATGACGCAGCCTCTCTTACAGCCCAATGTCCTTCTGCAGGATCTGACCGTAGTGACTAAGGATCTCCACCATAATTGGGTATAGCTCCCCATGCTGCTGAGCCAAACGAACAATCTCCTCCAACGCAACCTCTCCATCCGAGCGTACGCGATCAGGCGTTTGCCCTGATTTAATCATTGAACGCGCGCGATCCCGCATGTCCTCTTCATCCTCGAATTTCTCTTCAGTGTACACGTCGAGTTGCGTGAGCAGCCGATCTGGAGGTTTGACATATCGTAAGGCCTGTCCGCGGTGTCAACATTTCCTTGCCCTCGATTAACTCGTTCAATGCGTACCACAATGACTTCGTTCAACCCTCTCCTGCTGAATTCGTCGCGTAGCATGATGCGCTCCTCAAGTGAGTCCGGGCAATTCGTGATGGCATTGATGAGCGACATTGCCGCCGTACGAGCCTCCCAGATACCCTCTTCTTCGCCACTAAACGACGCTTCAGAGACATTGTCATTGTCGTCGTTCATATCTGCCACGCGCAGCAAAGCGATGAGACCTTCGAAGCGGAACGCCTCGTCGAAGGCTACTCTGTAGTCCGACAGAGCAGCCAAGACAGCTTTGTGTCCATCGGCAAGGGAGAGGACGCATATTGCAGCAAGCAGCTCTGCAGACAGTGTCCGTAATTTGGGTGAAGATGTGTGCAATGAGTATGCAATGTGGGTGATGATCGTTGGCGAGGCGAGGACTCCTGAGAACCCGGGCTATGAGAAAAAGTCATGAGTAATTGTTGCACAAGAAAAATTGGAGTACGCATACCTCTGTATTCAGCAACACGCGCAGACACTTCACAACTTCGAGTAGATTGGTAGTCTCGACTTCCGTAAGTGACTTGCGCTTCCCCCCTTTGCTCACAAGCCCCGACAACAGTGTACCCAGTACCTCCAATCCCTTCTCCTGGCCCACAAACTCCTCTATCCAGACTAGTTTCGCCGTCGACAGATGCACGCGGAGCGAGATTAATAGCTTGACTAGCTGTTTATCCGCCGTGCGGGCATAGCGGAGACCGTCGACATAGGACTTTGGCGTCTTCTCTTTCGAATTACTCTTGTCACTGACGGTGCCAGTCTTCTCGCCACCTGAAGATGTCCACCAGCTACTCCATAGACTCCCAGTCGATTGCGGCTGCAGCGGCGCCGCTTCTTCAGCTGGTGCCTCCGTTATATTAGCATCAGCAGCACCTGGATCTGCGGTGGGCGTAGACCATCCGGATAACGAGAATCGCTTCATGAGTGCGTCACCGGTAAGCTGAGGGACTAGACGTGGAAGGAGAGCGCCTCCAGTAGCTGGACTATAGGATTGCGCATATGATGTCCGTTTGGGTGAGCTGCTCTGAGGTATCTTTGGCGAGCCTGCTTTGAATTGCCTGTTCTGCGCCAAGAGGTATTTCTTCCGGTCGAGGGGCATGTCCTTCATAGCTGTCCGCTTGTCTCCCTTCAGCCCCATGTCATCCTGACAGACATTAGCGAGCTTTCGTCAGTAAGATGATAATCACCTACCAGCATAGCGTCGAATTCCTTCTCACTGTAGTCGTCTGACGCGTCGGTAGCGGATTCCGGTGCATCCTTCGTAACAGGCGTGCTTCCGGTAAGATGTGCCACAAGCTTCGGTTCACTGACAATGCTCTTGCGTCTCTCCGGTGACCCGATATGTATTGCACTGCTCCGGTTTCCTGCTGTCGATGTAGACGCCGCCGATTCGCCCAGCCAGCCACCAAAGATGGTAGACAGCCGATTGGCAGAGGACGTGCCCTTGTTGTCGGTTCCACCGCTGCCTTTCGCGGTGCTGGCTCCGACGCTGATCTTCGCGGTGCCACTCTCGTCCTCTTGGTCTTCGTTCTCGTCTTCTGATTCCTGTAGCGAGGCGAGGCGGCGTATGGTCGCTTGAGAAGGCTCGTAGGAAGCATGAGACGCTGTGCGTGATTTGGACCTTCGATACCATTCATCGGGGACGCAGAAGCGCAAATGACGGGTAGCTTGTGGGGTGAGGGGGTTGGGGCAGAAGGGTTCGCTAGTGA
Source organism: Schizophyllum commune H4-8 (assembly GCF_000143185.2). Taxonomy (NCBI): domain Eukaryota; kingdom Fungi; phylum Basidiomycota; class Agaricomycetes; order Agaricales; family Schizophyllaceae; genus Schizophyllum; species Schizophyllum commune. The sequence continues at coordinate 2,371,857 of NW_026089542.1, forward strand.
TGCTGTACGCAAGCGTGGACGGAGGTAGCCTCGTTGACTCTGCGTGAGTGTCAGCCGCTGCGTGGTAAAGTGCGTCGACAATCACGTACTCTCCGTGTCCCCATCCACCCACACTTCCTCCAGTACATACTCCAAGGTTCCAGCGCCCGGTATTGGTAGCGACCGAGGCAATCCAAGCTCCTCGAGGACATGGTCGATCAGTTCACTGATGACTGTGCTTGTGTGGATGAATAGCTTATATTGAAATCCATCGTGTATCTCTGGGACGCGCGCGAACGACGCGGTGATGCTTAAGTGTGGATTGAGGGAGACGAGGCGAAGCACAGGATTGTGCAAGTGGTGTGTCAGGGGAAACGAGGAGAACTGGCGCATGGGGGACTGCTTGGAGAGCGCGTTGACATGCCGCGCCACGGAGCTCGATGGGTCCACAAGTCCTTCAAGGTCGTCAGTGCCGCATTCACGAAGCTGGATGTCCCCACGCACCGTCCCCTAACGCCTCCAATTCTTCCTCCTCCCATGTCCTTCCCGGTTGTTCCACGCGCACTATCTGGAGCGCCCATCCATCATCTTCAGCATCCCCTAGCGCTTCCGTGGTCACATCCGTGTTCGCCACCAGGACATCTATGACATCCTGCGCCGTCGCGTCCGGCGCGACCTCGGCAAAGTGAAGAGCACCATTCGTTAGGATGACCGGGACCACTAGAGGCGGGTCTGGCATGAGTCAAGCACAGAGGATAAACTGTTCCCACTACTCCTCGTCAAAAGCTGTGATGTCGCCTGCGATGGGTATGTGAGGGACGAGGGTGACGCGTGGGTGAGGGAAGGATGATGTTGCGATTCTCCTGCAAGCTCCAGATCCAAGATGGGATTGGGAGACGAGTCCCGCAAGTATGACTTCGAGCAAGATCAGGTGCAACCGCGTCGCAATGAGTAAACGCGTTAGGCGCTTCTCGCCGTGCGGAGACGGACAGTGCCAAATGCGGGAAACAATGTGAACTGATGCCACGCGGGAATTACAGTGGACCCACAACCGGTCAATTCCAGAAGGCAAAATGCCCAGATATGTCCTCGATAGTACAGTACAAGCATTTCATACGCGAGCTACAAGACACAAAGCATAACAACAAGATAGACATGCAAAACAGCTGATTCTTTACGGGATTGACGACTGCGAATCCGTCTCCACCGACGGATGAACAAGATAATGCACCCGGACGTTACTGCCTTCGGTGGCCGAGGACTGTGACTCCTCAGAAGGCAAGGAGTCAGACACGGCCCCGCGTATCTCGATGAGGTAGTTGTCCTGTCGACAGAATTCAGCAACCTCGAGCCATGCAACAAACATGGATACCTTACCTTGACCAACTTCTTCAACACCTTCACCACCAACTCGCGCTCATACTCCAGATCCTCAATCGACTGCAACTGGTCCTCCATCTGCTCGAGGTACCAATCAATCAGCTCCTCCCGATCGACCCCTCCGCCCTGCGAGTTCTGCTCGTTGTTCGAGATGTACGTGACGAGCATCGCCTGAATCTGCATGTACTTGTCGTGCGTGATGACCATGCGACGCTTCTGCGGAGCTGCTGGCGGAGCGTCTGGCACGGGAGTCGTTGCTGTGTGGTCGGTGGTTGGCGCGGCTGTCGGTGTTCGGCCTCTGCGGACAGGTATGGAGCTCTCATCCGCGGCATCGGTGGCGCCGGACATCTCGACGTCCTCGTCTCCATCAGCAGCTGTGGGCTGCTCTGGCTGTTCGCCGTCGAGATCTTCGGCATCGAAGTCGATATTGTCCTGCTCAACGTGGATGATGGACTGTCGCAAAAGGCTGAACGCCTCGCGGACCATGACAGGAGTGATCTGCGTCGACGGTCAGACGTGGAACGAGCGGAAGAACGTTATGACATACCTCAGCCGTGCAGTTGGAACGAGCGATGGCCTCGCTCAACCGGATCATACTTTCCAGCTGACGGACAGTGATTCGGTAGGAATTCCTCCCGATGCCAGTCGCATCGTCCTGTCGCAGCAAGCGATATTTCTCAACCAACACGTCTGCAGCCTCGGGCGTCAACTGGACAAATCAATTAGTACCCATCTTCTTTACCAGTCGCACGGTGCATACCTTCGGATTGAACGTCCTCGCATACCGAATATACCTCTGCAGCGTCTCCGTGCTAAACTCCGGCTGAATCGCCTCATCCTGAAATCTATGCACATTCACAATATGCTTCGCAATATTCAAGTCCGTCGCCTGGTCGCACTCATCCAGCACGATGAAGAACAAATCGAACCGACTCATTATCGGCGCGCTCATCTGCACGTTCGCCCTGAGCGTCTTCTTCTTGTCGTACCGGCCCCCAATGGGGTTCGCGGCAGCGAGAATGGACGTGCGCGCGTTGAGCGTGGCGTGGATGCCGGCCTTGGCGATGGAGATGGTCTGCTGCTCCATAGCTTCGTGGATGGCGACTTGGTCGGAGATGTCCATTTTGTCGAATTCGTCGATGGCGCAGATGCCGTTGTCGGCGAGCATGAGGGCACCGGCTTCGATGGTGAAGTCGCCGGTTTCTTCGTCTTTGACCACAGCGGCTGTGAGACCGGCTGCTGACGAGGCCTTGCCTGAAGTGTAGACGGCACGAGGCAGGAAGGAGCAGACGTATCTACAGAACTGTCAGAGGCATAAGACTAGGTAAAAGGTAGCTGCTCACTTGAGGAATTGCGACTTTGAAGTAGACGGGTCACCAACGATGCAAATGTTGATGTCACCACGCAGATGCATGCCTTCGGCCGTCTGCTTGTGGACACCGCCCATAAGCTGCAGCAAGATACCCTTCTTCACGATCTCGTGTCCATACACGGTCGGCGCGATACTCTCCACCAACCGTGAGTAGATGTGCTCCGAGTTGATCATGCTCTTGAGCTCGTCGTACTCAGGTTCCGTCAAGGATGAAATGAAGGTGTTCGCGCTGTCCTCGCCGACGTCTTCTTCGCCGCGAACGTTGGTACCATTCTGACAAAACGTTAGGAAATCAAGAACAATCAGGCAGTCGTAATGCTTACCCGAGCATCAGCATCCTTGACCATACACGCCAAGAAGGCAGTTTTATACTGCAAGTCGCGCACACCCAAGCTCTTCAGACCCGTTACACCCGTGCCGCCCACACCCCCAGTCATCGCGTTCGCGCCGCCGCGGTTGGCTTCGCGCATGAGTTCTGCCTTGTTGCCTCCAGGTAAGCCCAACTGACTGACGTCCGGGACGACGATGAACGTTCCAGTGAAAACGCATTTGTCTCCGGCCTTTGCGCGCTCAACCATCTCTGAGCGAAGGATAACGTCGAGGGAGCGCGGCATAGAGCCGGTAGGTATCTCGGAGGGGTTCTCCTGAATGCGGACCTTTTGCCAGTCGGTGAACTTGGAGCTGTCGATCTGCAGTTGCCAGGCCACTCGATTGCCGCAAGTGGGATTTGGACAGAGTGAAGGCTGCAAAAGGGTGTCTCGGATCAGCGTGTGCATGTAAGCGAGAGCAGGTGAGGGTGCGTACCTCGGTGTACTTGAATTGTTGCTCAACATCGTTGATGATGCCCTTGCAGACTTCGCAAACAAAGCTGCCATAGAGCAGCTCGGGTCTGACCTCGCTCGTTCGAGTTACCGTCCCGCTGATGCTCATCAGCTGACCAATCCTGTCCGTGCGTAGCTCGCGGATGCCAGAGACCAGAGGAAGGCCGTAAAACGCGACATTGAACTCGCGAGATTGCAAGTTCGCACTGTCTGTGGAGGCGGAAGTTGGGTTGATTTTCAGGTATTCCGGTTCGTATTCCTCGACCAAGTTAAGCACGGCGCGACGCAAGTAGGGCAGGAAGCGGTAGTACTGATTTTTGATCGCGTCGGCTAGGACGACATCGGTTTCAAGGATGTGGCTATAGTCAACGTAGAGGGTGGTGATTTCGTATTCGCGCATGCTGTGGATTTGGTCGATGTAGATGCGTTCGCCATCGGTCTCTGGTGCATCCCCTTCCGAGTTGGGGGTGGCGGCAAGATGCACGCCGGCAGTGTAGCTGTAGAACGCGTCAGACATGACGCATTCAAGGTTAAGACGCGTCGACGCACTTCTTTAGGAACCCCTCAAAGTTCTCCGCGACACTCTCGCCAACAGCATCGCGTACAACAGGGACGTTGCCGTTGTTCTGAGCGTTCCTTGGTCTTCTCCTCTTTCTAGTGGGTGCACCCTCTTCCTCCGCTTCATCATCGTTCATCGCGAGCGCGTCTGGGGTGCGGCGCGCGGGACCTCTGGCTGGCGACGATTGGGTGCCCTGTGGCGCGCTGCTGGGAGGCATAGACGCCATAGAAGACGGTGGACCCCTTCGCGGGGAAGATCCTAGGACTGAGCTCATCGTGATGGGGAACGGTGAACGCGTTGCAGAACGCGAGAGACAGTGCAAAGGCAACACGCTAATTGATCGCTTGAGGGCCGGTCATACCGCGTTACGGGCACGGCCCGAACTTCCGACATGAGCTGTTCTTGCCCATCCCCTCATCCACATACGTTGCATTCTCCCATAGCCATGGCCGACGCACTGAAGCCACTGGACCCGCAGGAGGTCGCTGAGGCGCTCTCCAAGCCTCCCTTTGTACAGGTCTCGGGTGTGATAAACATACGCGATCTGGGGAACCTACCCTCGGCTGCATACCCTCCCCAGCGCACCAAGCCTCACTACATGTACCGCTCCGCCGAGCTCTCGAGCATCACGGATGAAGGTCGATTTCTCTCCATTTGTCTGCGTGCTTTCGTAATGTTCATGTCAAGGGAAGGCTCAGCTCAGAGCGCTCGGAGTGACCACCGTCTTCGATCTGCGGTCAGACACTGAGATGGAGAAATACCACTCCCCGATTCCGGTCATTGAGGGCGTCGAGATCAAGCGCACCCCCGTCTTCGAGAAAGAGGACTACAGCCCTGAGATGATGGCGAAGTGAGTACGTCGCATTCCCCGGTTCATCAGTCCGGCGCCTAATCGACGGTGTAGACGATTCCAGCTGTACGCGAGTGGGAAGACTGAGGTACGAACTTCTGTTCGATTCCCATAGGCTTGACCTGACATAGCAATCAGGCCTTCATGGAACTGTACTCCCAGATCATGGATCACGCCGGCTCTTCGTTTGGTACCATCTTCCGCCACGTTCGCGATAGGCCATCAGATGGCTTTCTCTTTCACTGCACCGCCGGCAAGGACAGGACAGGTGTCCTTGCCGCCCTTTTGCTGAAGGTGTGCGCGTTCTTGTCACCATGTTTCCTTCCGTCATCCCGTTTGTAGCTTGCAGGCGTCGACACCGAGCTCATCGCGCAAGATTATGCCCTCACACGAATAGGTCGCGAACCAGCAAGGGAAATGATAATGCAGCGCCTGTCACAGGAGAACTTGTTCGCCTCCAACAAGGAAATGGCTCTCAACATGCTGTCTTGCAGGTAAGGCCCTTCTTACCCGTCACAGACATCGTCTCATCCACCACTCATCAGAGCGGATGTTATACCCGCATTCTTCACAATGCTAGACCAGAAATACGGGGGAGTCGAGGCGTACCTCAAGAAATACCTGGACCTAACAGATGACGATATCACGGTCATCCGGCGGCACCTACTTACCCTTCCCAATAATCTCTGATTCTGGCATCTTGGCGTAATCATATCCTCAGTACTACTCGTAATGTTCAGCCGTATGCATCATGGCCGTGACAAGGGAGCCACATCATAAACAGTACAAAGTGCGCGCGCGGGTAATAACTATGTACAAAGAATCCATGCAAAAAAATGCAAGCCTCCCCACACCACAATACTACTTCCTCCCCAAATTCAAAGGCACCCTCTTCGGCTTCGCAGCCTGTCCCCCTGACCCGCTCGACTGCTGCGACGACTGCGACGACATCACACTCGACAGCAGGCCCGTCTGCCCCCTCGCCCTCGGGTTCAATGGAGACAGCGCCCCACCGCCCCTTTGCTGCGCCGGCGGGCTCGCCTGGGGGTTCACAGTTGCCGTCTCCGGCGAGCCTGTCACCTTCCGCCGCATCGGCGGCCTGGTCACCGTAGATGGTCTTGAGGGCCCGCCGCTGGTAGCCGAGGGATCCCCGTACCGCTCGGCCTCCAGGAAGCTGGTGAAGGGCGATCCATCCGAGCCGAGGGCTAGCCTGCGCGCCTTTTCGTGCTTTCCCTGGACAGTGCGGAAGTGCTGGAGGAGCTCCTGCCATCGGATTTCCTCCCGGTCGCGGTTGACCTTCGAGCGCGCAGGTATACTTATGGAGCTGAAGAGGGTCGAAGACGACGCGCGTGATAGCAAGACAGGAATAGGGTAGAGGGTTATGGTGAGAATGGGGATGGGGACGGATAGACAGAAAGTGAGCGTAGAAGGAGTCGAAAGAAAGTCAACATAAGCACTGGTTCGTTACGCTTCAGGCGCAGAGACGTACGATTTAGGCGCAATGTGCAAGAAGCCCGCGGAATTTACCGCGTTCAAGCGATTGCGCAGGGAGACGAACGCAGTGCTCTGCGGCAGCAGCATAAGCAGTCCGTAGAGGCACTTGAACAGATGGGGATAGCGCTCGGGTTCTAGTAGCTGCAGTCGGATATCTGCCGTTGTTGTGAGTTGTTTGTCAGTTTATGTCTGTCACGCTCGAAAGCAAACCGTACGCACAGGTGAACACGGGCGACTCGATGAGCTGAACCAGCTTGTCGATCTGCACCAGCATCGGGACGGTGATCTCCAGGTCCGCGCTAGAGGGAGCAAACACGGTAAGCACCCCGCCGCAGCCCACGGAAACGAAGAACCGACAAGATGTACAGAAGATTCGAGGCGTGCTCGTACGCCTGCGCAAGAAGACATAAGGAGAACACCGATACGGCGTTGTGGCACCATGACCGATAGAGCGTGGTGAACAGCGCTTGCCCGTCCTGCTGTAGCGTGCGTGTCAGATTCCTGCCGCTGCGTTTCTCGAGGCGCCGCCACTGACCCTTGTCTCCAGGCTCTTTAGCCGCTTGCGGAAGTCCGTGAGCTCAGGCGAGGTGATGAGTATCATGTTCAAGTTTTGCACAATCACGCTCGCGAACTCCAAATCCTGGCCAACAAATCAGCCATTCCGCTAGCGTGCCTCAAAGTGGTAAGGTCAACACTCACATCTTCCTTCTCGAGGATCTCCGCAAATGTCCGGTATATCCGGTCAGGGTTTAGGTTCAGGCAAAGTTGGCGGATGATGAGGCTACCCCGGGTTTCCAACAATTTCCTGTCGGTGCTGAATAGCTCGAGGAGGTTCATCATAAAGGCCTTGAAATAGGTTTCCTCCGAGGACGACGAAATTTGCGCCAGTAGCTGCAGGTCGTGCTTGATGACCTGTTGTTCTGGGTCAATCATGGCAGACTGTACGGAGAACGCCGGCAGCCTTACCTCATCTGAGCTATCCGAAAGCGTCTTTAACAGCGCAGGGAACGTTCCATCATCCATAGCCAGAATCTAATGACAGTCTCGTGAGCATATCGTCTCCTCTCGGTCAACAGACGGAGAACAGCCCGACAAACAACGGATTAGAGTCACAAGCAATACACACCTTCTTTGGCGCCTTCTGATGCAGCATGATTAACCACTTGAGCGCAGCGACCCTCGTCTCCTCAAACTCGCTCAGGAATTGGACCGTCAGCTCCGTCACCGTGCCCTGGTAGTCGAAGTAGTCCGGCTCCTCCGCCATAACCACGCTTTGCGCCTGCGCCTGCGTATGCTGGCTCTTTAAGGACACCGGCGAGTGTGGTCTGCTGGGCGTGGAGGCTGGAGCCGCGTTGGCGCCGTCGCTCGTGGGGAACGGGCGAGAAGCGACTGCGCCGACCATGTTGGTCATCGAGATGTCCGCCCCGCTGCCACGAGACCGCGGAAGGGGAGCGTTGGCGGCGGCGGGAGTGGGAGGCTGTGGAGGGTCGGTAGGCGGTTCAGGAGACGATATGTCCCGTGAGCTGCTATCCCGGGTAGCGGTTGTGGGTTGCCTCGACGTTGTAGCTGTGGGTGAAGGTGATGCCGGAGTGCGACCTTGGAATCGCGGCACAGATGGCGATGAAGGTGAGGGAAGGTTCAGAATAGCATTCATAAGGAGCTTGTTGAGACGTATGGCCTGGGTCTGTATGCCCGGTGCGTGATGAGCAAGATTGGGGAGGACGGCCGGAACGAGACGAGGGGTAAAGGGGACCATGACCTCGGGGGCGAAGGTCATGAATTCAGCAAGCCATCGAAGGGCTGTTGACTGTTGAATCTCATCATCTGTAATACTTGTATCAGCATGCCTGCTAGTGAAAAGAGAAGCAACACGTACGCTCTCCATCAAGCTGGCTCAACAGAATGTCGACAATGGCGGAATAGTCAATGCGAACGCCTTGACCGGGAACCCAAGCTTCATAAAGAATCAGGACACGTTGCTCTCTCCACAAAACTATTCTCACCTCCGTTATCTCGTTCATCGTCCAACTGTGCAGGCGAGTCGGTATCGCGGGGCGTTGACTGATCGTCGCTGTCGGGCAGGAACGCGCCTCGGTCTTGTTGCGAGGGAGTGACCGCACGATTCTCAACCGGCGAGTCCGGCCCATTCTCTGCGCCGTCATATTGACGGAGAGACTCTGCCGGGTCGGTACTTTGTCTTCTTGCCTGCTCCTCAGTACGGTGGCGAACGTTGCTAACGTCCTGGATTTCGCGTAGGAAGTCGGCGAGCAGGATCTCGGTCGTGACTCTAACGTCTTCTGTTGGGTCAGACAAATATCGCCTAAGCAATTCAGCAACATGTCGGTGAGTGAATGGCGCAACTCACAGTAGACCATCCAGAAATTCAGGCAGGTACGTGATCAGCTCTAGTTCAGGGACAGAGTCAAGGACCGTGATCCATGACACCAAGTATGTCCTGGTGAACGGGCTAACGACGTATATCCGTTCGCGGAGGAGGGGAATGAAGTGCGCGAGGGAGAACGCCTTCTTGGTGCCGGGCATGCCGCGGTGGCCCTCCTTGCCGTCAGGGTAGTCGACGAGAACACCACGGGCCTCCTCGTGCTCGTCGCGGATCTTCTCAGTTTCAGGGTAGAGGGGGATGTAGACGGAGGCGGACTCGGCCACAATATCCTTCAGCAGGCGATCTAGCAGCTCCGCGCCATTCCTGACCGAAAGTTCGGAGTCTGCAGCGAGCTGGCGAGGATGTAAGTGTAGGAGCGTGTGGCATCGCGCGGGCCACACACCTTGCTGAGCGCGTCGAAGATCTCGTTGAAATATACGAGCACCTCCCCCTTCGACACCTTGGCGATATTGTACAGGCACTCCGCGGAGAAGTATCGTATCCTGTTCTCGGGATCGACGAAGCAGGCGAGCAGCTGGTGGATGAACTTGTCCATGTAAGGCGCGACCTCGACGCCTAGCGCGATAGCCGTGCCCGCCAAGCCGATGAGACCGCCATTGCGGACGTGCAGCGCGTTTGACGAATTGCTGAACATGTCGACCAGCTGGTCGATTATCTGAGATATGCGCCGCTCATCTCGTTGCTGCTGGCAGTCTCGGATCTGCCTGGGGAGGTTGTGAGCGTTGGACTTCGGCGAAGCACCCGTCCTACTTTTCGAGTTCGAGCGCGGCGGCCTTGCGCTTCTCGTAGATCTTGTCAACGAGCTGCTTCGCGATGGCCGAGTCTGTGCATACAGTCAGCAATTATTCGACCCTTGCTGCCCTCACCTACCCATTGTTCCCTAAACCAATCCTCATGGACGCAAGGAACGCGCGCGGCATGACGGTGTATGCTGATCGCGTCCCCGGGCCGACTTCCGGGTGGCGAGCTATCGTATCGCGGCCGCGTCGCCTGCAGCCTCCTCGTTGTCTCCAACGATGACGGCCCCCTCGCTCACGTTGGTCGCGCCTTTTGCGCCGTCGCTCTTCGACTCATGCTTGAGCGACTCGTTCCGCGGCATCGTCATGGACCAGTCGCATCCCGACGGTCCTGAACTTGCGCTGTTCATGCCGGACGTACCGTGTATGGAGACTTGGACGGAGCCCGCGTTCGCCCCTTCGGCTTCGATATCTCTTACTCTTGGAGGCGAGCAGCAGACTCTCGTCTGGATTGAAAGCAAGGCTGTGGACCAGTCTCTACTTGCATCCCTGAATGCCGACATCGACATCGAGGCTCACCTGCGCCGCGAGCTCGCAGCTGTTGCAGAGCCCCCGCTCGACCAAGATGTAATCAGCAGCGACGTGTATGCCGCTCCCCTCGATATCATCTACCGCTCTCGCTCTGCTATCCTCGTCTCCGTCGATGATGCCGCCGCCCTCACCATCGACACCCTCCTCCCCCGATACTGGAAGTCCACCATCATACCCAAGGACCCCGTCCCCTTCATCCCCGTCCCCTCAGAGGCCCTCGAGCACGTCAAGGAGGTCCTCGCCAACCTCAAGTTTGACCCCGTCATCGCGTCGACGGTGAACAGCATGTCCCTCCCCCAGATGATAAACGACATCCGGTTCCTGACGGGCGAGGACGGCAAGTCCGGTATTGTATCGCGTCATTCGTTCTCAGAGGGCTCGCGCACGGCTGCCGAGTGGCTCAAGGAGCGCGTCGAGGCGACCGGCGCAACTTGCGAGTTCAAGCAGTTCCTCCTAGGATTCGCGGATAACGTCGTTTGGTACGTATCCTTCCCTAGGGAAGGGTCTCGTGCTAAAATGCGCACAGTCGCTACACATCCATTGTCCCCTCGAACAACACCGTTCTCATCAGCGCGCACTACGACTCCAGAGGTTCCTTCGGCTCTTTACGCGCCCCCGGTACGTTCAGTCTCCCCTCTTACTTCCGGATTTCCCTCTGCTTCCCTCTGACCACCCTTCCCATACTCAATCCTCTTACCTCCCTCCATCCCTCCCCTACCACCGACTCACTCTTCACCCAGGTGCCGACGACGATGGCTCTGGGACCACCGGCCTCCTCGCCATCGCACGCGCTATAAACCGCAAGAACATCCGCTTCCTCACCAACGTCGAGCTCGTCTTCTTCGCTGGCGAGGAGCAGGGACTCCTGGGCTCGCGCGCCTACGCGAAGGAGCTGCGCGATCTGGACGCGAACCTCACGATGGTGATCCAAGCGGATATGATTGCGTATCATGAACCAGGGGAGCCGCTGCAGTTGGGGTTGCCAGAGACGTGAGTGGGGAGTCGCTTGGATGAATGTTTTTCGAGAGGAGGGGGGTATATGTCGTGGTCTGAGTGCTGACGATGCCCTCTAGCATCGGCAGCCCCGAGGTCGCGGGCCTTGTAGCTGAGGTTGCGTCGCTCTACGTCCCCGAGCTAACCGTTGGCACGACGCGTGCATGCTGCTCCGACCACCAGTCCTTCCATCAATTGGGCTTCCCTGCGACGCAGGTGTTCGAGCGTGCTGGACCAAGTAACCCCTTCGCCAGTGCTCACCACGCGCACGAGGTACTGACGAGGCCTCCTAGTCATCGACCCCATGTACCACAACAGTGGAGATCTGAGCGACCGCGAGGGCTATGACTTCGACCAGCTGAAGGCTATCGCTATGGTTGAGGTGTGTTTTGACTTGCAATTACCTCTGAACCAAACATTCATATAATGCACCCCTAGTTCGCTACGCTCTTGCACGTTGCGGGATACGAGGTTTGAGATGCCAGGGACGACGCGTGCGGGAAATAATCTGTGACGAATGTTCTTGGATGACCGGCAATCGTTGTACGCGCTGCATACATAGACCCACCGGAATACAGCCAACTTGTGATAGTGTTACAATGCAAATACATACAAGGGAGCATTTGCGTGGGACAACGGTACCACCCAGCAACGGAATGTAGTCCGTGCAGTCTCATGCGGTCAGGTACAACAACGACCGACAGCAGTTCGCTGCTGAGAGCGTTACCGCCCGCCTTCCAGCTTCGACAAGCTATCCTCAAGCTGCCGGGCGCGCTGGGCGTCCTGAGTGATAGACTCGAAGCTGAAGAAGCTGCTGCGCGAATCCGGCCGTTCGGTCATTTGCGGCTGGCTCGTTCGGGAGCGCGGACTCTCGCTAATATGGGAGCCGCGTTGGCTCTCCATCTTGGAGCGCTGGCTCGCCATACTAGAGCGCCCATATGCCGGTCTTTGACTGCGTTGACTGTGCTGAGAGGGCGGACGCTGGGCGCGCAGACTTTCGCGTAGGAAGCCGGAGAGAAGGAGGGTGCTGCCGCGCGTGTGACCATAAGCTGGCGGGGGCGGCGCTGCGATGATTTCGTCCTGCAAAAGCCTCAGCTACAGGTACTTCATGATAGCATCAGGACGTACCTCCACATCCCCAGTCCTCGCCCCGCTATCCGCCACAACGCTCGCATACGTAGGCAGCGGCGGCCGATGCCACGGCGCAATCGGCAACGACCCGCCACCAAACCTGCCCCGCCTCCTCCCATGCGCCACAGGCAGAATCTCCCCCGGATGCTTATACGCCCACCGCTCCGCGCGCAGCGCAAACACGCGGCGCTCGAGCACGAGCACCTGCCCGAGCGTCGCGAGGCAGAACGCGACGTGCACGAACACCGTCGCGGAGCCCATACCCTCTCCGGGGCGCGCGGCGACGAGCGCGCGGATGCGGATGGCGGTGATCGCCCAGCCGACGATCGTGCCGATGAGCATGGCTGTCTGGACGGTGCAGAAGAAGAGCGTGCCGATGTGCATGCCGCCGAATTGCCGCTTGAGGAGGCCCTTGCGGGGTGGGTCGGGGAGGGAGGGGGAGGGCGAGCGGACTGGGACGGGGGCAAAAGTGGCGTCCGCGGGCGTGTTGGAGGGGAGGGGGTCGCGTTCGGCAGGGTGGCGGGCGGGGAGGGGAACGGCGGGCTCGGTTGTCGGTGTTGTTGAGTTCAGCGCACCGTGGACGTCTTCCCTGAAGCCGATTTCGCCGCGCTTCGAGGGCAGCGGGCCCGCTTGTCTAGAGGCGACGGACGCGCCGGAAGAGGAGCCTTCCTCAGCCATGAATCGTGAAGATATCGTTCGTGACTGCCGCCGGGTGTTCTCTGACGAGGAGAAAGGGACAAAGAACCGAGAAAAGACGGAGACGTTGCACCAGGCGAACGAAGGAGGGTGCCAGACCACTGAAGCAAGGACAAAGAGAGGTAGAGGGAGGGAGGAGGAGGAGGGAGCCGGATCGACCAGGCTGCGGTCAAGAGACGGGCTCAATCGCAGATCATTGGCGGCCAGCTTGCATCGTTGTCGCCAAGTCCCAGGGCAAGCGCGACCGTTGCTGATGGAATGCGTCCGCTGCGGCCCGCGAGCCCGGAAGGCGAACCGTGACATTCACGTGCAAGGTTGAACTTCAACCAAAACACCGCAATATGAAGAGAAAGCGACCATGAACTGCATACACGGAGGTTCTTCAATCGATACTTGTACAGGCGATAGTTACATACAGATACACACAATGACACTTTGTCTTTACAGGCCCGTCCAGGTGAACGTCTTCTTCAACTCAGCCTCCCCCTTCAACTTGATATCCGCCGAGCTCGCGCCGACCCAGATGCCAAACTTCCCCTTCTCCGCCACCCAAGCCGCCTTCCTCTCGTCATAGTAGCTGAACGCATCCTTGTCCAGCGCCACCGTCGCCGTCTTCGTCTCGCCCAGCTGCAGTGCCACCTTCGTGAAGCCCTTGAGCTCCTTCGCTGGCCTCGGGGCCGTCGACTCCGGGTCAGTCACGTAGACCTGCGCAACCTCGCGGCCAGCGATGCCGCTGGTGTTCTTGATCTTGAAAGTGACCGTCAAGTCGCCCTTGTCGGATAGCGGCGAGAGGGAGAGGTCGGAGTATTCGAAGGAAGAGTAGGTTATCCCATAGCCGAAGGGGAAAAGAGGTGCGAGGTCACGCTTCTCGAAGCCACGGTAGCCGACGTAGATACCCTACAGTGAAAGTGAACTGAGACATTAATCAAAGACGATGCGTTATCGCCTTACCTCGTTGTAGAGCACCCGACCGGGCGTCTCGCCCTGATTGCCGAAGAAAAGGTGAGAGGGGCTATCCTCAAGACGTTTCCTGCCTGCACGTTAGCACAGGGTTCAAGCAAGCAGAATGACAATATCGCACGGGAACGTCAGCGCCAACTTCCCAGAAGGGTTGACATTGCCGAACAGTACGTCCGCCAGACCCGTGCCAACTTCGTTTCCGCCGTAGAACGCCTAAAGGAGCTTTAGCCCCTGATCAACCTCGCTCAGTTAAGGATCATACCTGCAGCAAAGTATGCGCCTCATCAATCCACGGCATCTCGACCGGCGTGCCCGACTGGTTGACCACTACGGTGTTGGGATTGGCCTTGAGAACCTCGGAAACCAGGCGATTCGTGAGGCCCGGCAGCTTCATGTCCTGACGATCGAATCCTTCGCTTTCCCAGCTGCAGAGTAATCAGTACGACCTCCCTTCTCACTCAGATCACCGAACTCACTCATGGTTTAACCCGATGATCAACAACGCAACTGACCAACGCCATAAGCATTCACATCCCCACCACCTCACCAAACTGCCACTCACCATCCGACGCCTTCGCCACCTCCACCGCCTCCCTAATCGCCACCTCCGGATCCGTCGACGGCATCGCGCCCAACCTAATCCCCCCATAACACTCGAATGGGCTGCTCCTTGCCTGGAAGTCCGCGCTATTGATCCTGATCTCCAGATCGTACGTCTGGCCGGCCTTGAGGCCCTTGACGGTGGTCTTGACGTCGACGGTGCCGAGGCCGAAGAAGGCCTCGCCGAGCTCGGGGTTGGTGGAGAGGTCAATGACGAGCTTGCCGTCGAGGAAGAGGTTCCCGCGGCCGGCGAGGTTGAGGCCGAAGTCCCAGTCGCCGGATTCGTCGGGGGTAAATTTGGTGCTGAACTGTAGGGGTGGGTGAGTGCGCGTCCTTTTGTCGGCAAGGAAAGCAGGAATAGCTTACCCGAATCCAGCACTTGTAGTTGACTTTCGATGCGTCCTGTGATGATGATGATGATGATGAGTAGCCATACTGACCTCCACGCTTTTGCACTCACAATCCCATCCATAAGGAAGCAGGTCGTGCTCTTCGTCGGCGTGCTCCACACCGCCGGCTTCATACTCGAGCTCAAGTTCGCCTGCACCGACGTGAAATCCTCCGACGGCTCCTCGTTCCAAAACTCCACAAGCGCGCCCGGCTCCCCATTCGCCTGCTTGATATACCCATCCAGCAACGGAAGATACTTATGGCTCGTCGCCCCGATCTTGTACCGCACCTCCGCGCCGATCTTCTTCGCCTCGCCCTCGATGCCCTCGAGCGGGGAGATGGTGTAGGTAGACAAGAGCCGCGCGGACCCGCCGCCGGAGGTCATGGCGTACTTGGCGTTCGGGCCGATGACGGCGATGGATTTGGTGGACGGCTTGAGGGGGAGGACGCCCTTGTCGTTCTTGAGGAGGACGGTGGCGTCGGCGGAGGCGCGGCGGAGGAGGGCGCGGACCTCGGGGGTATCGAGGCCTTCTTCGGGGCCGTCGAAGGGGATGCCGGAGGCGTAGGCGCGCTTGAGGAGGCCGAGGATCTGCAGGCAACTTCTGAGCACATCGTGATGGTCATTGGTACAGAGCAACTCACGTGGCGGACGCAGAAGTCAAGGTCGCTGACGTCGAGCTTGCCGCCTGCCATCGCACGTTCAATAGCGCGTCCCCGCATAGCGGTCGGACCACTGTTGACAGTGATAAGTTATCTCGACCGTCTTCATTTCTCCGTTGAACGTACGGCATCTCAAGGTCAAGACCAGCCTTGATACTCGCAGTAGTCGAATATACGCCAATCCAGTCACTCATGATGAGGCCTCCGAGGCGTTGAGCAAACAGATGAAGCTCGGTCGGTCTAGCTTACCGTCGAAGCCCCATTCCTTTGGCAAAAGTCAGATAAACGGTTGAAGATATAGATAGCGAGCTCACCTTGCGAAGCACGTCATTCAGAAGGCGCTTGTCCTCAGATACGTGCAAGCCATTGACCCGGTTGTACCTTGTAAAAGGAGTTCTTAGTCAATAGACTTGGGTAGCATGTATGCGCACTCACGAAGACATGAAGGCCCATGGGTTCCCCTTCTTTAGCGCAATCTGGAAGGGCTTCAAGTAGATTTCGCGCAATGCGCGCTCGCTGACGTCGGCTGTATGCGGGTCAGACGACGTCCAGATTCATATTGAGTGCTTGACGGTGCGTACCGCTGATGGAGAACCTGGCAACTCATGTCAATACGAGGTCGGCAAGAAGTATACGGACGCCGAACTGACCTTTCAAACTCCTGGTCATTCGCAACAAAGTGCTTGATGGTCGCGCTGACGCCCTTCGATTGCAGACCATTGATGTATGCGGCAGCAATTGTGCCGTTGAGGACTGGGTCCTCTGAGAAGCTCTCGAAGCCACGACCGCCGAGAGGAGAGCGTTGGGTGTTGACGGTAGGCCCGAGGAGGATGTGGCAGCCTGGCGCCGTCATCAAAGGTGGTTCAGGGTAGGAGTAGATTGATAGATACCTTTGGCGCGACACTCGTCCGCTAAGGCTTTGCCTACTTCCTCGGCGAGGTCGATGTCGAAGGAGGAGCCAAGACCGGTGGATGAGGGGAACGCGCTCGAAGGAACGCCATTGAAGACTGTCGATGCAGAATTAGAGGCTGAAAGTGGCTTGAATCGACAGAACGTGACTTACATCGCGTCCCGCGTACACCATTGGGTCCTATGTATGCGCTGTGAGCCGAGGAAGTACACATACGTGCAACCTTGACGCACCGTCGCTCATTCGCATAGAGGGTACCCCTACTTCGGGAATGGGTTCTGTATGCCACCATCCCTAGAGGGTGTCAGTTGGCCAATATCCCCAGTGATCACACGGGTGCTCACCTTGCCACAGAGCAGCTTCACCTTCTGCGAGACGGAAAGCTTGGAGAGAACCTCATCGATGTCGAAATCGGGTGGGAGCATAGCTGCAGATAGGCCGTAAAGCGTGCGTGAGAGGTCGCGAAAGGAGGAGCTCCCGTGAGCGTCGCGCGACCAGCCGGGTACTTTATAACGTATACTGGGGCTCGGGGTAACTTCGGATTGGCAAAGGGAGCCCCTCGCGGGGAGTTCTTCCTCCTGACCGTTATCCTGTCTGGAAGTCCGGGGACGCCTGCGCTCTGGGCGTGGAATTGGCGGCTAAACGATTCGAAAGGTGCGATCTCGCGGCTTTCATGAGGGCGAGAGGGAAGGGGGAGATCTGGGGAAACGGAACGCGTCCCTGGTTATTGTTCCAGAATTGATTGCCGCGGGGTGGGCAAGTCCGCCACGTGGCCGAGATCGAATCGGGCACTCATCCTCATCCAGCGACCTTCAGCCGAATCCAGCCCAAGACGGTCATATCCTGCGTGGACCCACATACCACAAATTCTGTATACATATACCTCAGCAACTCCCGCACAAACTACATCTTCATGGTCGCCCGCGGTTCCTCAAAGTGCGGACCTCCTTCAAGCTGCTCATTTACGGACCTCTAATTTTGAGTTCCCTTTACAGAGGCAAGAAGCGCACTAGGGACCCTCCTACTGCTTTACACCATAGCGATAGCACTTCGTCCCTGTCTCCTGCACCGTCTGATCCTCCTCCAGTGAAAAAACGTACGTTGCTCCTCTGGCGCACGGGTAGGGCTCTCACTGAAATAGGGCCCAGCGAAGCGTGCAGAGACGCGCCCATGCCCCGTATGCAGCGAGCTAATCCCTCTGCGCCTAATGGGCAAACACCTGGAGCTCGAGTCCGAGCGCGTCGACGAGATCATCGCCAATGTCGGGTCTCCAGAAGTATACCAAGATGACCGCGAGGAAGGGTGAGTCATCACTACTCCTACAGTTTATGTCGCTCCTACTGACCATTGTGGCAGCCCCAGCAATGCGAGTCGGCGCTCTGCGATACGGGCTAGGAAGTCCTTCTCCTCCGCTAGCGCGCGAGACCCCTCAGATCCCCTCTATCAGGGCGAGAAGGCGATACAGAGCATTAGGCGCCGGCGCAAACAACGCCATGCCAAACTCAAGGACATGGTTCGCGAGGAGGACGAGGATGCGCGACCTGTCCGAAGTATGACTGCTGGGCGCAATGAAATTATCTGCCCGGTCTGCTCGACGACTGTCCACGGCGACCAAGATGTCCTCGATGCGCACGTTGATGCGTGCGTGGCGAACGAAAGCAGACGAATAGAGGAAGAGCGACAGCGGGAGCTTGCTCAGCGAGAAGCTGAAGAAGTCGTCTGGCAGGATAGTGGCGACGCGGAGCACATAGGCCACGTAGGAGACGTACGGGGTAAGCGTTGAAGTCCTTATCACCCTCTGCAGCGTATGCTGATTGACGTCCGCAGGCACCGGCTTCCACACCAGAAACGAGGACGAACAAGACATCGACGAAGAAATAGATGTCGACGGCGACGATGCCGAAATGTTCGGCGCGCCCCAATTCAACGAGGGCGACATCGTCCCCGTACAGCCCCCACAAGCTGATGCAGACGAGAACGTCGAGATCGACATTGAGGGAGACGACCTGAACTCCGACCACCGGACACTTCGCGACCTCATCGCTGACGGCAAGGTCGTGCAGCGCTCCGCTGTCGAGAACGCGAAGGCCGAGATGGAGGAGGTTATGGGCGTTGGGGACGCTGATAGGATCGACCTTGCGATTTTGGCTGCGAAGCGAAAGGGTGATAAGAAGGCACTTATCGTGGCGTTGCAGGAGAAGGTTGATCTATTGGTCAGTGGCATTTGCACGTTTGCTATTTCGTGTCCTCATATCCGTCCTCAGGAATCTGCCCGCATCTCATCCTCGACTTCCTTGCTCTGTCGAATATGTCTAGACCCCTACAACGAGCCGACGGTATCGACCGGATGCTGGCATACTTGCTGTCGCGAATGCTGGCTGCGCTGCCTTGGTTCGACCAAGTTGTGCCCCATTTGCAAGCGCATAACGGCGGCGGCTGACCTGAGACGAGTGTACCTATAGGAGTGTACCTCTGGGCTTTTTGCTCCCCGGGAGGATATTTGGATTTCATGTACTGCATCTATTTGTACTCTACTATATCTTGCACTTGATATTGTACTGTTGTCTACCGGAAGAAAGCTCGGGGAGGCAAAAAACACTTGTCGGCAAGTGCCGGCTTAAGTTGTGGGTCCAACAACAAATTTCTGCCCACGGTTTAACATGTGCGGTCACAACCATTCGCAGCACGAGCCTGCTTATGAGCAAGGTCTTGGCTACAAGGCGTGCGTGATTTCCCGGTACCTGGCTTCTGTGTATACTTTGCCTTCCTTGCCAGATGTCCTTCGTCGACAACAGGCGCTACGTCATATCGTACCCTCTTCGCGAAGTCTTCTCATCCTGAAGTCGCGCAAGACGCGCGACGATCGGACGCGCACAGTTCTTGATGCAACAGGCATACTTGTCGTGGAACGTCATGCTTGGCGTAGGTAGATAGGAAGAGATAGCATGCTCGTTCAGTGCCCGCAGACACTAGCGGACAATGCTCGTCGCTCGCCTCGGACTGTACTCGGAAGACATACGCAAGAGCCACTGACTGGCAGGCCCGAGCGGTACGTCTCCACTGGCGACGAGAGCCCTTAGACGCAGATAGAGATGAGACAGACGATAACCTCGGAAATTATCTGTCTATCTCCTGGTTACGCGCCTTCCTCTTCTTCGTCGAAGACCAACTCAATGCCTTGCTCTTTTGCAGCGGCGATGGCCTCTTGCTCCTGCTTCTCGGCAAATGCATGGAGGCTTTGTAGGATCTCGCGTTGTCCTAGAAGCGACGGGGCGTCAGAGGGAGCGAATATCAGGTGCAATGGACGGTGTTGGAAGCATTGAAGATGAGACGCATTGGCCATCCCAAACCATCCATTGGGTCCCACAATCCACTCACCATCGACATAATGCTTGAGCATCACCGCAACCTCAGGACGTAGTGCTCGCGCTGCCGTCGCATCGGGCAATGCCTGCAGCTTCTGCTGTACCATGTCCATCAGCATCTCCGCCGCCTCCAGGCGATCTTCGAATGTCGCCTTCCCCCCGTCCCCTGCGGCAACGCTCGTCAGTATGCGGCGCCACAGCTGTTCGTACTCCTCATTCCACCGCCGGCCGATCTCCCAGGATTCCCCGCCGCCCCCGAGCTTCAGCACGATCGTGTCGTCCGTGTTGTCCTCCAGGGTGAAGCCGTAGCCGAGGATGAGCTCCGCATTCGGCTTCGCGCCATAGTTATTGAAGATCTCCGCGCCGGCAGGCGTTTCTGTCAAGGGCACGACCGCGACGAAAGGCGGAGCATCGGCAGGAACGCGCTCGTTTACAACAACGGGGCGCTGTCCGACTGGGCGCGTCTCGACGAGCCATGTTACCGGGCGCGCGCGGTAGTGATTGAGGCTGTCGACGCCCGGGATGAGAACCGGCTCAGTCTGCGAAGAGACCTGCAGAGAAGGGTTCTCTTCCAGCATGCTGGACGGGAAGGCCCGTGACGTATAGTGGGTAGTAGACGCCGCGAAGAGGTCCCTGAGTATTGATAAAGATTTAGTCCATGGGCGCTCGGAGAGTCAAACTTCGGCCATACCAGGTCAGCAAATCCGCAAGCTCGGGCTTGCAAGTCCGCAGAAGATCTCGGGACTTCTGCCATTCAGCCTCGAGCAATCGTCGTCGATCGATTGTCGCGCCATAGAGGTTGGTGCCCCTGAAGGCAGCGAGCTCGTCCTCGGTGAAATGGATCGCTGCACGGAGCGTGCTGGCGGGTGGGAGTAGGTCCACGTATGGCCGATGCGACAGCGCGGGGTTACTGCAATGATCGTATCGTCATAAAGGATGGTTGCTAGCAGCCACTCACTTAGGTAGCAATGAATGCAAAGAGAGGTATAGACCGATCGATTGACGTTCAGACCAGTTTTCACTTGCCTGCCTTACCGCATTTGTCAGACCCAAAGCGATCGCTATGCTTTCGCGCGCCTTCTGAGGAGTGACGATAAGGTCTATGGGACACCACACGACCGGCTCGCTGGCAGGGATGTCACGTAGGGCGACTGCATTGATTCCCTTCGTCTCTACGACTTGTCAGCAAGGCTTCGGGAAGGACGTGGTGGTGACTGACCTGAGTCGTCTGACACGAGCCTCACTGATTGATGAAACCCTCCACCATGGCTCTGCAGCCAATTCTTGAGGTCGACGGCCTTGGGAGATTCTGTCAAGCCCATTGTTGTATCGCATTTGGCAATTCCATTGTATTTCGAGCAAGTGGGAAGTTCCGGGGAAAGAGGACAACTCCATGTTGCTCCCGCGGGGCACGCTACTTGCTCCGCACGCTCGGCTTCTCTGTTGATCGTTCTATTGAGACATTATCGCGCCTGGGCACTTGTCCCAGATTCCGCGTCAGAGCCGTTGAGAGCCTCCAGCGGTCCATTGCCGAAGTCCGCCCGTGGTTGCTCCTCACGACGTCGACCCCTGGCCGCTGTCCAGACCCCTGCGCGTCGAGCAGGATATCCTCTGGATTTTCCTCCATGTCTTCCAGCCTCGGAAAACGTTCAGAGTAGACAACTTGGCCGTCGGGAAGAAGCAAGGGGTCATCCTCCCTGCCGACCCGGGCGCACGCAATACGTACTCGGACATCAGCGCACGCACTCTATTGCCCCTGCCCATTCAACGGAGATTCTAACGCTCAGCTGACACCCCGCCGGTGAATTCCCCACCTCGACCGCCTTACGGGCCCTTTCCCTCGCCCATAAAAGTTGCGCGCCCTCCCACCGACGTTCCTCTGTTCTCTCAACGCACACGATCGAGTACACGAACGCTATGGCACCAACACACGAGGGCGCGAGCAGCAGCAGCGCTCACAGCACGGACGAGAAGGAGCGTATCGCTTCCCCAGTCGCGCCTTCAGCACCAGGGGCTGCACCGGTCTTGGAGGTCACGAACGCGGACTATGCTCTCGCTGTCAGCGAGCAGAAGCTCGACCCGTACAGCTGGTCATCTATCAGACTATTCGCAATCTTGGCGGTCGCGTTTATGGGCAGCATGTCGAATGGATTTGACGGTCAAGGTGTGTGCCAAGCTCCAGTGTGATGTTCAGGTTGTTTGACATCTCTGTAGTCATGGGCGCGGTGAATGGCATGCAGTAAGTACTCCCCGATCAGAACATAATTGCCCTGAATTGAACGCGTTAATATAGACAATACTTGGATTACTTCGACATATCCGGCGACGATGCAGGCGGAGGAGTTGGCACTGGTGAGACCCATTGATCGTCGCAGGCTCTCACAAGCTAAGAAGACCTCAGTGACTGCCATCATCTTCGGTATTGTAAGCATCGCAACCTACCTTCCATGTCCTGTTCATTGACAGTGACCTCCATAGTACTACATTGGTACGCTGAACCGCTCTGATGCGCTGCAAGCTTCTCACATCACCCAGGTCAAATCGCGGGTATGGCCGTGGCGGGACCCATTGCTGACCGTCTCGGTCGCCGCGGTGGCATGGTAAGTCAAGGTCTTCGCTATAAGTGCGAGTCAATGCTCAATCCATCGTAGTTCTTCGGCGCAATCATCATCGCCGTTGGCGCCATCGTCGTCACCGTGGCGAAGGACACCGATTACCTGCTTGGCGGTCGCTTCGTCCTCGGATTCGGCGTCTCAATCACTACGACAGCGTGCCCTGCATACGTCGTAGAGATGTCACCACCACAGTGGCGTGGTAGACTCACGGGCTTGTACAACAGTAAGGATATCGTCCAACGAAAGAAATGTATAACTTAACGAGTGCTAGCTTCATACTACGCGGGTTCAATTCTTTGCAGTACGTGTTCTGTCTCTCTGCGACTCCGGTCATGGGGCTCATCATTGCCGCAGCTGGAATTGCCATCGGCACGGAGCAGCTGCAGAGCACGACGTCCTGGCGCTCACCACTCGCCATCCAGCTCGTCCCAGCCGGCATCCTTATTATCTTCTCTCTCTTCCTCCCCGAAAGCCCCCGTTGGCTCCTCGCTACGGGCAAACCCGAGCAAGCCCGCGCCATCCTCGCCAAATACCACGGCGCAGGCGACCCGCATGCTCCCCTCGTCGAGCTCCAATGGCGCGAATTCGAGGACGCGATCAAGCAGAACGCCAGCGACAAGCGCTGGTACGACTACTCCGAGCTCGTCAACACCCCCAACGCACGGTATCGGACATTCATGTCAGTCTGTCCTGCACGCACTTCTCTGTCGGCCGTTCACCAAGTGACTCCATATGCAGGATGCTTCTCATGGCCTTCTTCGGGCAGTGGTCCGGCAATGGCCTCGGCTACTTCCTCACCGTGCTCTTCAAGAACTCGGGAGTCGAGTCCCAGCGCGCGCGTCTCGTCCTCAACTTCGTCAACACCATCGTCTCCGCTGTTGGCGCGCTCATCGGCACGAGCCTTACGGACAAGGTTGGGCGCCGCAGAATGTGGTTCTGGGGTACGCTCTGCAGCGCTGCCATGCTCGCGATTGCGACGGCGTGCACGGCGGAGTTCGGCGAGACCGGGAGCAGCAAGTCGGGGAGTAACTCGGCGATTGCGTTCATTTGTGAGTTGTCGCGGGACGTGAGCGAGGTGGGTGCTAACTCGCTTTTTAGTCCTGTTCGGCTTTGTGTACAGCTTGACGTACACGCCGCTACAAGCCTTGTACCCGGCTGAAGTCCTTCACTACAACACGCGCGCAAAGGGCATGGCTTGGTTAATCTCTTACGCAGGCTACGTTCGAGCGAGTACTGACACATCTTGCGTAGCTATTCCCTCGCGGTATCTTGCGCCAGCTTCGTCAACACGTACGCTGGCCCCATCGCACTTGAGCGGATCAAGTGGAAGGTAAGACCTGTCTTTTCCCGTCGCCCCTGTGAGTTTGACACTAAGCCCCTTCTAGTACTACATCGTCTACGTCGTCTGGGATATCTTCGAATGCTGCATGATCTGGTTCTTCGCCGTCGAAACCAAGGGGCGAACATTGTGCGTTATTCCTCCTTCCACCTTGAAATTCTTCGAAATTGTCTGACCTCCTTCGTTTTCACAGGGAGGAGCTCGACGAGATCTTCACCGACCCCCATCCCGTTCGGGCGTCCATACGCAAGCGGAAAGTTGCAGTCGTTGAGGGCAACGGGGAAAAGCAGGTCGTCGAGGTCGCACAGGCGTAGCAAATACATAGTATCATTGGACAAAGGATGTATATTTTGGGATATAATTCGGTTCCGGGTAGCACAGGCATTGTATTCTTCAATTCAAACGCAATCATATCAACCCCAATCGAGGCTTTCGACGAGTTTAGGCTTTAAGCCATCTGGTAGATACGACGCGCAAAGCGAGCGCAAAGGCCTTGACGTAAAGGCAATCATTCAAAGCGCAACCCTGCAAACAGGTCGATACCCAATCAAAGGTGGAAGTTCGCTACAAACTCACGTTAGCGAGCGCAAAGATGTGCAGGAGTGGGAACTTTACGAGAGGCAAATATGCATTTTCTCTTTTTGTACGAAGCGCATTTCGGGCCCTCTGGGCAGACGTGCCCATAGATACAGTCGTTGCCCATGTTGCAGTGTTTATCTGCAAGCGTGATACTCTCAAGATACTCCGCTGCTTCTGGACCAATAAACACACCTTTCGCGATATGTATGCAAGGGCAATTCATGCGATATTCCTTCAGAACCCTCTCCCTGTCCTCTTCGGTCACGTAGTATTCGTGACTATGCCTGCACGAACCCTTGCGCGTGCAATAACCGCGCGCGACAAAATAAATGCAGGGTATAGGAGAGTCTAATGCAGGGTGAATCAGTATCAGTGGTTCACGACAAGCTAGTGGGCCAGTAACGCACGTGCAAAATACGACTACGAGCACAGTTACAGGTTAGCGGGGGAGCAAGTGGTAGTCTGTGGATGTGTCTACCTTCTTTGGATCGAACGTGTGCATCGCAATACCACTCTGCAGTAGTAACTGGCTCAATGAGCTGTCGCTTGCCGAGCGGCCGAGCCTGATAGAATTTGTTGCCGGAGACGAAGTAGATGGCTGGGAAGCCACCTTCACCTCGACCTCGGGCTCGGGCTCGAGTTCCAATGACTCGTCAGGCTGTAAGAAGTTGGCCTCCCAGCGTGAGTGTGTGCTAGGGTTCGAAGGCCCCGCATGTGGGGCCGGACTTCCTGGGGAAACAGCTTCGTCTGATGAGAAGCTCAAAGTGTTGTTAGAGTCGTGGGCGAGAGCAGTCGAAGGGTCCGTGCTGAGCTTGACTGCTCTCGGTGGAATCTTGTCAGGTCTGAAAAGGCCTGGCACGGTGTATTCAGCAAGGCCGAGCTTGCTAATTTCGTTGGCCATGTCCCTGTATCCGCGAAGCAGATAAATCTTGTCCTTGTATCCGTCGGTGATCAGAGTGCGGAGAATAGCACCATATCCATTATCATGGCATCCTGTAGACTGCGTCATGCGCAAAGCTGCAACGCGGACCGGTCCACACACCTCCGAAATACACGCGAAGGGTTGTGGGCATGGGAACGTAGTCATCCAAGAGGGCTGAAATCCGTCAAGTTGCGCATCGGCAAACCGCGTAGATGGCTAAGCACCTTTGATTTTGTCGTCTGCCGCATCTTTGGTCCCTCCGACGTCGATCATCATGTTACGGACGCTGGATGAGGTGAACCCTCGAGTAATGTTTGACGTTCGCGAAGTCAGCGATGTCGGCCCTATTGTAGGCCGAGGCGAGGCCGTTCAGGTTGAGAAACCCGAACATCCAGATACGTAGTCGTGGTCCGACTACTGCATCTCCTAGGGTTTCCTTGAGATGCGAGGTTATTGCGTCGCTCAATCGTCGCGCAGCATCTAACCCGCCCTGCTCCCCTCGAGAAACGAGGTTCTGATCAAAAAGTATCCCATCGCCGTCGAGAAAGACAACGACCCGGGGATCCTGCGTTCATGTCAGCACGCATTCCGTTACAAAGGAGTCGAAAGTACCGATCTGTCGGGTAGGGATATGTCACCGAGTGACTTGCGACGTCTTTCCAGGACGGAAAATTCTGCGTACTGCTGGCTGTTGCTGCTCCTTAGTTTTTCGTACGCGTGCCTGAGCGAGTCGCGTTCGACCTTGAGGTTGTCGATTTCCTTGTCGCGATCGCCAATCGACTCCCTGAGTTGGCTGTATCCAGCTAGAGCACTGCTATTTACATCTGCAGGCGGACGCATGCTACATCACACACCTCTCAGCGGTGCGACGAGTTGCTCACTGTGCGGACGATGAGCTCGGTAAGAAAACATCGCAGGGCACGCACAATGGATCGGATGAGGAGTCGGGAATGGGCATGACGGTCGAGGGCGCCAACTCGATCGGTCGCCGTCCCATGTCAGAGATGGTTCCCAACGTTGTCTGGTCTTGAGAGGTGCAGCCCGATGGCGGCTCTCGTCAAGTGTCCCGGGTGGGAAGCGAAGCACGCCTGACCGGCGCTTGCCATGATGCGGTCTCCTTAGCGGCAAGGCTCTGATCCTGCTCAAATGACCTTGTACATTCCCAGCCGCCTGCAATACACTAATCTCCAATTTGCGCAAAGGTTGACGGCAGTGTCGGCAGTCGCCCTTCCGACGCCTCGGACTATCGATATGCTGTATCCGCTTTTCCTATAACATGCTTCGTAAGGCGAGAAACAGCCATTGTTCGTATAGCGCCTTCTGACGAAGGCGCGAGGACGGGCCGCATATAGCGATTGATTCTATGATCCTCCCTCAGCGACGGAAAATCGCTCGGCGAGCAAACTCGTCGGAAATGATAGCCATACGCACCTGCACGGAAGATTAATCAGCCATGCTGGTACGATTTACAAGCCGGGCCTTCTGCTCAAGCATATGCATACATACAACGGTCCCCCCAACCACGGCGTCCTTCTTGGAATACCCACTGGTCAGCGATTCTCTTGAGCGCTCACAAGGATCTCTCAAAAACAAGTGACAGGGCACTGACCTCTTCGTTTCCTCCCGTATCCTGATTACGTCTGGAGGAGACACGTCGTAGACGTGACTATATTTGCATAGTTCAAAGTTGCATCGCCCAAGCAAAATCAGGCTTCGGCAGGGCAGTCAAGTGCGTGACAGATGTTGCATTCTTGATAACGCCCGTAATAATAAAAGTACATGTGCGGGAAGGGGCGAAGGTGGATAGCGTGGCGTTGGTAGAGTTCGACGCTTCACGAGCGTCTCACTTGTGCATATCGGCTATTGAAGGTAGTATCAGCATTGAGGAAGCTGAGTCGGCGAGAGAAGTGCACATTGAGCGATACGTACCTCCGCGAAATTTGCATTTTCCATTCTTATATTTGACGCAGGTGGGACCATCCGGACAAGTGTGCCCATAGATGCACCTTTTTCCCCAAGGGCACTGCTTACCTGAGCGCGCGGAGACCGTCAATTGGACGAAAATACGCATTCAAGGAGGGACCCACCCTCCACGGCATGTTCGCAAGCCATTCTCTGCGTCTCCTCGCGGATCCTAGCCTCGTCTTCGGAGGAGACGACGTAGTCGTGACTGTACTTGCACTTCTTGAGCAGACATTGCTTCTGCAGGATGAAAGTGCGGCATGGTGGGGGATCATCTGGGGTCGTTTCGGGTGAGCGATATCTCAGAAGTACGGCGCAGTGACGAACTCGTCCAGAAAGGCTATGGGGATGATGAGTACGTGAGCAACGAAGGAGCGGTACATTTACATACCTTCTTGGGATTCAGCTTAAGAGCCTTCGATGGAGTAGGCGGTGTGTTACTGGACGAGGGGGTTTGCGGAACATTGGGGAAGGTCGCGAAGCCGCCCTCGACGAGATCAGGACGGCCCGATAAAACAGCAGGCGACGAAGGAAGTGGTACATTGTCCGCGCCTGCACCATAATTGTAACTATAGAACTCAGGCAAACCGGAGGCAGGCATTGTTGCCGAAGGGAAGAAGTTCTGGTGCGCCGGCTGGGGGCTTCGCCATATGCTCTCGATCTTGGAGGCTCTAAAAAGATCGGGTACGGTGAAGTCAGGCAGACCGAGCATAGCGATTTCCTTGGCCATATCGGAGTAACCGCGCAGCAGCACCAGTTTATCGCCGTAGCCATCGGTGATGAGGGACCGCAACGTGTGCGCGTAGCCGTTGTCGTGACAGCCTAACAGCCGGAATGATATCAGCAGGACGTCGAAGACGAGAAACGCATCACGCACCCGCGAAGTAGACCCTTGCCGTGCTGGGCATGCGGGCCTCGTCCTCCAGGAGCGCTGCACCAAAGGTAAATGAACAGCAGTGGAAAAAATCGCCATTCACGCACCTCTCAGCTTGGCGTCGGCAGCTTCCTTAGTATTCCCAACATCCACCATGATGAAGCGCTCGCTGGACTTGTTGAAGCCCAGAACAAAGTCGTCGAACTCCTTGAAGCCAATTAAGCCAATATTGTTGAAGGTCTCGGCGAGACCACGCTTGTTGAAGAAAACGTAAACCCAGATTTGATACGCCGCGTCGCCCTGCGTTTCCTTCAGGTGCGAAGCGATAGACAATCGCAGACGCTGGGCAGCGTTGTGGCCGCCGTCCTGTCCTCTGACGATGAGGTCATCGTCGAATATAGCACCGTCGCCGTCAACCAGAACGACAATACGGTGACCCTGCATCCAGATTATCGCAAGTTACGAGTTGGCTAAGACGCCGACGCACCTTCGCCTGGAGCAAGCCATCCGCGACCGCTTGGCTGTCTTCAAGCTCCTTCCTAATCGCTTCCGCAACACGGACGGCGTCGTCTCTCTCTTTCTCGGCAGCGACTTGTCGGGCGCTCGTCGATTCGTATGCATTCTTGTACAGGGCCAACTCGCTTTGCAGGGCCCTAATTTCTTCGTCGCGGGACGAAATCAAACCGCTAAGTCTATCGAACTCGCCTGGTGCAGGATATCAGCAAGAGTCATGCGGCAGCGCAGAGCCACGTAACTCACTTCTCAGCGGCGAGAGCAGCGGCGAAACCAGCTCGTCACTGCGAAGTATCAGCGGGCGTGGCGCTCGGGCATGAACGGAAGACGTACAAGGCATCAGCCGCTGACGCGGGAGGACTGTTGGCCATGGGGGCTGCAAGGAGGTCCTGTGGCGAGCTCTGAGCAGCGTCAGTCGATTCAGAGCCAACCGCCTCATGCAGGCATCCGCCAAGTGCTGCAACCTCGAGTCAGCAGCAAGGCTGGCCTAAGCTCGGCGCCTGCCTGCACTAAGACGCGCTACCGCCACTGAAGAAAGGTACACGGTCACAGCCGCACCAGCTGCGATGAACACGCACTAAGAGTTGACGCAAGCAGACACGAACCCCGGAAAGGGAGTAAGAATCGGTCTGGGCCCGCAGAGATTTCAGTAACATTGGCACCCGCATTTATTTGAGGCGGAGGTGGGGATGGAAATTGGGTAGCGTAATATGGACGACCAGCTCTTACTAGATGCGATCACCTTACTACTTATGCTTATCGCCTACGACAGCTCAGCGTCAGCATTCAGCAAGATCATGGGAACCACCGACTACTGCGCACCTCCACCAAACTTGCAACGCCCATTCTTGTAGAATTCGCAAGCGCGCCCCTTTGGACAAGCGTGTCCGTAGATGCAATCATCTCCCCAGCTACAAGGGCCTGTTGGTGGACAAGGTCCGTCAGTCGCGCCGACCGCGCGGAAGCATTCGACGTACTCCACTTGCAGGGTATATTCTTCGCGTCCTTCTGCATCCTCGTCCAATCTTCGTGAGATATCTCGTAGTCATGACTGAAGGTGCAGTCTTCGTCATGCGCGCAATAGTCCAGCAGGTAGAAACTGAGGCAAGGTCGAGGGTTATCTGCCAGTGGGCGCGCTAGGCTCAGCAAAGGAACGAGGTATACTCGACGCGACGTACTGGAGTAGACGGGCTACAATGATTTCGTCAGCCTCTGGAGAATAGCGCCGCAAGAATATCAGTCTACCTTGTTAGGATCAAGCTTGAGAGGCTGCTGTCCCGCAGAAGGTTTGGTCTGCGTCGTTGGAGACGGATTACTGAAAGGTCGAGTTCCCAAGTTGGCGAGGCCCGGCGGAGGACCAGTGACAGGACGCTGCCTGTCTGGCGACTGCCGCGTCTGGGTCTCGGCTAGCAGGCGTCTCAAGTCAGTTTGGGGCGACTGTAAGGCGTGCGAGCTTGTACCCGACACGGGAGTGCCATCTGGCTTGAAGCCGAAGTCGGGTTGGGATATGTTGGTCGACGAACTAGGGGAAGAGATGACGTGGGGTGTGGTTGTCGCCTGTCTGGAAGCAAAGCTATGTGGGTTGACGATCTTGGAGGTCCTGAATAGGTCGGGTACGGCGAAGTCGTGGAGATTGAGCTTGTTGATCTCCGAGGCCATGTCCGAGTATCCGCGAAGTAGGACGAGTTTGTCGCGGAAACCCTCCGTGATGAGAGTACGCAGAGTATTGGCATAGCCGTTATCGTGGCAGCCTGAGGAATGATTAGATTGGTTGCACCTCGTGAGTGACTGTGCATACCAGCAAAGTATACTCTCACGGTGTTAGACAAGCGAGTCTCGTCTTCAAGAAGTACTTGAGCTCATCTATCAGTTTCATTGACCAAACAGAGCCGGACATTCGCACCCCTCAGCTTCGCATCAGCTGCCTCCTTCGTATTCCCGACATCGAGCATAGTAAACCGCTCTGTAGACTGGTTGAATCCCAGCACAAACTCGTCAAGTTCCTTGTTGCCGATGATACCCATGCGGCTCAGAGTGTCCGCAAGACCACGCTTATTGAAGAAGATGTGGACCCATATCTGGTAAGCAGCGTCTCCCAGTGTGTCCTTCAAGTGCCGGACAATAGACGCCTGCAGGCGCTGGGCCGCCTTGTGCCCGCCGGCCTGGCCTTCGAGGATGTAGCTGTCATTGAATATGGCGCCGTCGCCGTCGAGCAGAACCGTGACGCGGTGTCCCTACGCAAATTTTGAGTTGGTGTGCTAGAGGGTGAGAAGTGATGGTCCTGACCTTCATCTGGTGCGTATCGCCATGAACAACGGCCTTCTCTAGCTCTTCCTCCGCGCGTTCCGCTCGAAGGGACGCTTGGTCTCTTTGCCTTTCCGCTTCCTCCTTGCCCTTCCGAGTGTCGGTCAGCTTGGCGTTCGTGTATTCATATGCATTTTTGTAGAGGTCGAGGTCACTCTTCAGCGTTTTATTCTCTTGATTGAGGGAGGCGATTGACCCATTGAGGACGTCAAATTCGGCTGGGGGCTGTTACTAGATAAACAAGACCATTTACGCGGCGATACGCACCCCTCAGAGGCGCGATAATCTCTCCGCTGTGATGTATCAGGGTATACGCCCTCCATCGTGTGGAAAGGACGCACAATCTGTCATTATATGGTGGGGGGTCATTTGCAGTCATAGTTGTCAAAGGCTTGTCGACGGCGAGCTACGAAAGTAGGCCCGCGTACTCCTGCTCATGCACGTACTTGAGGGATGACGCGGCCTCGCGTCCGAAGCAAGGCAAACTCGGCGCCTACTCAACTCCATCAGTCACTGTGCAAGTGACCAGGTCACAGCCGCTTTGAGCGCGCCGCCGCCAATGCACACCGTCTGAAGAGAGTACATCAGTACACAGTTTGATCCACTGATTGAGGCGGGAAGATGATCATATCTGGCCTTGTCAAATCTTCACGTCGACGTACGAGTAGTGACCTAAACCAGCCTCATGCGGAAGCACAGCGGTTACAGGTACCAAAGTCCCAGGGACTTGTCGATGCAGGGTACCAACGGTACCACCACGACGTATGTAATCATGGAGAAAGGAGAGGTGGAAGTACGCACGATTGGAGGCTTGCGTGCGTATGTCCCAGGGCTTGCAGGTTCGGCCAGAAGACTTGCGGGGACACGAGATATTATAGAGCGGTGCGCGGTATATTCAATTAGGCGTATGCTATGATACAAGGGGCACAAGACGAGTGGTGGTGGACGGCATTACGCCAGAGGGCTGATGAGCCTAAGGAAAGCGCGTGTCAGCGAAAGCAACTGACAACGACAACGCAGGACGTACTTGATGAGCGACGGCTGCGGGTTGCTCCTCGTGAAGCCAATGTAGATGACCGCCGGTACCCAGCCGTAGTGGAGAATGGTCTGAAAAAGCGCGCCCAAAGTCAGCTACCGCACGCGTCCGTTATGCTGCGCGACCACATACGCGTCCAATCTCAATGAACTTGGCAATGCGCTCCTGCTCAGCGTGTCAGCTTCATCCCAATCCCCTCCCCGACCTAACTACGCACCTTGGTATCTTCAGACGGCATATTTTCGTTGGTTGGAGGGGGACGCGGTCGTGGTGGTTTGGGATGAAGGGGTCCGGATCGGGCGGTGCCACGTGCGCACTTTTTTCAATCAAGGGTGCACTTTCCTTTTCGCGACCAGCCTTGTACCCAAGTCTTTGTTCTCCTTCCCCACGCAAAATCAGGTCGAACAATGTCGTTGGGACCCCCGACGTCGGCAATTACGCTCCAGCCAGCAGCGCATGGCAGCGCCCCACAAGCCATTTCGTGCGTCCATCGCGCTTTCCCGCGTACGACCCTACTGATCGAGCGCCTTCCATCCATGCTTCAACACATCATACTGCCCGACATGTGCACCCTCTCTCGTGGTTCACATTCCCTTACAATATCTCATCCCCCGCCCATTCCCACTACTGGCTACCTCTCCCCCTCTTCATGATCGGACATCTGAACATGTAGGCGCGCGCCAACGAAAGTGACGATCCACCCCGTCGCCCTCTTTTCCATCCTTGACCACTACCTGCGTCGAAATGATACGCAAGAGCGCGTTATTGGTACCCTTCTTGGGACGCGTAACGAGACCGAGATCGAAGTCCGGTCTTCGTTCGCGGTACTGCACAGCGAAACAGACGAGCAGGTCGCCGTCGACATGGAGTACCACCGCGCCGTATACGATCTGCACCACAAGGTCAACCCGAAGGAGGTCATTGTCGGATGGTCAGTACTCCCCCTCGCTCGCCCTTCAACTGCATTTCCGTCATCGTAGATCTAATCGCGTCCTGATAGGTACTCCACGGGCTCGAACCTGAATACCTACTCCGCTCTCATCCAAAACTTCTACATGCAAGAGACTGTACCGCATCAGGCGATACATGTCGCGCTCAACACTGGCGTCGAACCCGGCCAGGAAGCGGGTGTCAAGGCGTTCGTCAGGTCAGTGAAGTTGTCTTACACCTTCGCCTCAGATATCTCATACCCTATAGCTCCCCCGTCGGTGTCAACCCTCGTCCAGAGAACTGCGTTTTCGCACCTATACCCGTTGAACTGCGCTTCCAGGATGCGGAAAGAAGCGGACGTGCGTTCGAACCCGCGCAGCCACCCGGTACAATCTAATCATCAGCCTCCAGTTGATCTCCTCTCGAAAACCGCCGCCGAGCCGTCGTCGACCTCACCACAGCCGCTCACCGACCTTCAGGTCTTGGAGGAGACTCTGACTCAGGTGAGAATATTTGTAGCTGTCGAATCCCATCGCCGACTCATCGGGTCTCTTTTATCGCAGGTCATGACCATGCTCGACCGCGTTCTCGCCTACGTGCGCGCGGTGCTCGCGGGCGAGCGCCAGGGCGACCCAGCAGTCGGTCGGTACCTCATGGACACCCTCGGCGCGAGCACGGAAGACCTCGAAAAGGGCGGTTTCCAGGCCAGCCTCCAGGTGCGCTCTTTTTGTCGACAAAAATATCCAGCATTTTTGCTCACATCCTTACAGGACACCCTCATGCTCACCTACCTCGCCAACCTCGTCCGCTCGCAAGCGGAGGTCTCCGCGCGGTTGGCTTTGGCACCATAGTGAAGTTGTTGTATACCTAGTCGATGTATCACTAGCGGGAATGCAATCCCACACACGGGAAGTGGCCAGAGCTTTGCTCTGGGCCGGCACGCATCTGCAGCGATTTGTAGAGATGGGCGGGCAGGCTGCAGGCGATATCATCGTCCCCAAGTCATCCGTGCTCTATCGCTGTCCGACGGCCTCCGCGCGGGAGAGGGTTTCACCGGGTAGGCTGCCTCGCGGTTGGCACACCTCCTCTGAGCATATGCGAGGAAAAAGCACCCTCCGCCTACGCCGGGAGCAGAGGTTTTCATTGCGAGGGCAATGCGGCCTTGAGCTTGTTCACAGAAGGAGGGCTTGCCTTCACATGAAGCTTCACGAAGGCGACGGACATAGCTCGCAAATGAAGCTCTGGACTTGGGCATAGCTACAGGCAGCATGCGCCCTGCCGGCAACGCTATCTTCCCACGATTGCAGAGAGCACATTGCTTTCGATGCGGACTCACAATACGCGACGTTCCCTGCATCTTCCTTTCCGTCATAACGCGGG
Source organism: Schizophyllum commune H4-8 (assembly GCF_000143185.2). Classification (NCBI taxonomy): domain Eukaryota; kingdom Fungi; phylum Basidiomycota; class Agaricomycetes; order Agaricales; family Schizophyllaceae; genus Schizophyllum; species Schizophyllum commune. The sequence goes on from NW_026089542.1 coordinate 2,406,200, forward strand.
GGATCGCATCGCGATAAAAGGGAGAGCTGGGGTAGTTATGGACCTCGACGGATATGAACGGACCAGGTACAGACTGGAATGAACCGGGCATCTAGTACGTACAACTGTGACGATCAGGCAAGAACACGTTAGGCGCCCAGGGCCGTCGTCTTTGAGCTCTTTTGGGCGTGAAAGGCGGCGGGGAGAGGCTCGTTTGTGCACCTGCATGGCTGGACAAGGCTGGAAAGATCAGGACGCCGGGACTCGGAGAATGGTCACAAAGGTCACGCGGTAGCCACCGAGGCGTGACCGGTAACAACCTCTTTGACCCGAACCCCCATCGACCGGCGCTTTTTAGTTTTCATAACCCGGCCACCACTTGTCCCCCGCCATGCCAGATATCGACTGCTAACACGTTGCGCTGCCGCACGCAGTCCTGTAGGGCGTCTCTTCGCTGCCCATCGCGTCCAGACTCTCTGTCCTACAACCACACCCAGCACCGATTGCAATCGCCTCACCCGTAAAAACCTCCCGCAATGTCTCCTCGCCCTATCCTCAAACCCTCCGCGTCCTGCGTCACCGCCGCCGCCCGGGGCGTCCACTTCCCGCCCTCCCCGCGGCTCACGCGCACCTTCTCCGCTCTGCCATCCTGCGACTACGACCGCTCGCCGATCGTTGTATGCCCCAACACGTGTGCTCTCCCCGAGCGCGGTGGGCGCACCTACACGGATGACGAGCCCGCGCCGTGCTCCCCCACCCGCCGCTCCCGATCGTCGCGGGAACGACTGGACTCCGGGGAAGTGCACCCCCGAGCGCTGGCCCCGGCGAGCGCGGCCCCGGCGTCCCCCGCCTGCCCATCCTATCCCTCGCTCCCCCCTCTCGTCCCCGACTTCTCCTCCGAGTCCGACGAGAGCGACGGCTTCATGAGCCCCCCTCCAGAGTCCCAGCCGCAGCCGGTGGGCGTGTATAGCGCGTCTACGTCCACCATCGACCTCCTGCCCTCAGCACTCGCATTCCTCCCACACGCTCCCAAGCACGCTGTCGAGCACACCGAGCCGCAGCCGATCCCAGCACGTCCGTCGCGCCCGCGCCGCGTTCGTCGGGAATCGCCGCAAGCGCGCCCAATGCGCCGCAGTAGCATGTATGGCGAAGAGGAGGAAGATGGCGAGTACGACGACGATAACGAGACTGTGGTCTCCTACTCACCGTCACAACGCCGCGCGGTGCCTCGCAGGAAAAAGTCGAATCGGTCGTCAGAAGCGCTCTGTAGCTCCATGTCGAGCTTCAGTATATCACCGACCGAGGACTGCCTTGGAGGCTTCTAGGCGGAGACGAGATGGTGGCTGGCCTGGCACGCTAGACGCTAGACAAAAGTATAGAGGAAGGCCGTACCCGGAGAGGAGACCGTCCCGCTGTGGAGGATCCATCTACGCCCTCGCCCCCCACCATCATCGCACCCGCCCTGCACTGCAATCTGTTCTGCAATCTGGCTACGTACCCAACATCAAAGATACTCTAATATTCTACCGTCGTCGCATGTGCTAAAGACTCTGCCAGCCGGTGTTCTTGCAATGCCGGCTTGCTGTCCGCTATCCGCATGCTTGCTACACCACTTTGACTCTGCTTTTTACCTATGCTGCACGTCTCTATCCCACCGCATACGCATAGGATACCTGGTTACCGCTGTCGCCTGGCCCTGCGATGTCGGTATTCATATTTATTCTTCTTCGTTCACGGGTGTGCGTCCGTGCGTCGTACTTACCGCTACACGTCGTACTCACACCCGTCGTACCGTTGCGCCTGTACTTCGTCACGACCTCGCCAATGATGACCTCGCTACGCTTGACGACTGCTTTCCTTTCGCTCTTACTCTTAGCCTTATGTGCCGGCTCTGTTGCTTGCGTACATACCCTCTCTAGTAACAGAGAATAGGTTCGTAATGGATCCGTCATTCTGTAACTAGAGGAAGCCCCCGCTTCGCCGGATGCATACCTTGCTTGCACCTCGCGCGTGAGTCTGAATCCTGCTATCGTTGGCAGAGCTCGTCGTGTTGTGCCGCACAGGACTTGTGGACGAAGGTGTCTGCACGTTTACCGATGTTGTCTTCGGAACGTGCTACGCACATGGGGTCATTTTTGATGGGGTCAATAAGACACGGGAAAGACCTTACAAGCAAGGTGACAGAGACCACTATCACGAATTGAAAACTTCTGCTCTTTTTTTTTGCAGTCAGCCACCCGCGACACGTGCAGGGGGTCTGTTTGTGGGTCCAGCGTCGGGGTTCGCCCCGATGTCCGAAAGAGGCAAGTTGAAGTTGGTTGGTGCTCCCTCTGATGACCGCGTGCCCTCGACGCTTTCCGCTCCTCATAGCCTGCCGCAGGCCGGGTGATCGCCCTCTGCACGCGCCATCAGCATCACCCACTTGTGTTGCCGACCCAGTTTGAGGGTGCTATCGAGGAATCGATTCCGCCTCTTATCTCGCCGACAGAGCCGCTCAGCCAACGAGAAGGCCTCGATTGGGAGTCATGCGGAGGAAACTGTTCAAGCCTCACCAGACGCCGTACTCTTCTCCTCCTCCCATCTCGCCTGAGGACATGACTCTTGCTAAGGACGTCCCGGTTACGCTCGCGGTCATCGGCTGCGGCCAGCGTGGCAACGTAAGTAGACAGCCCATCCTTCTGGCTCTTGCACATATGCAGCATCAGTATCGCTCCATCTTCCTCGCCTGGTCTGCACGGATATTCGACAAATCTGAGTGCGAGAGCGCCACGGATTGCTAACTGACGTGCCTCCTCCAGGCCTACTCCGCGTATGCTCTGGCTTCTCCTGGCCGCGCCAAGGTGGTCGCTTGCGCAGAGCCCCGCCCCAAGACGCGCGCTGAATTCTCTGCTCGCCACGCGATAGACGCGACGCTGGTGTTCGACTCTTGGCAAGCCTTACGTCGCGCCTCGGAAGAGACGCTTCGCACCGTGGGCAAGCGCCTCGCGGACGCCGTGCTGGTCACCGTCCAGGACCACATGCATGAGAAGGTGGTACGCGCATTTGCGGCGCTCGGCTACAATATTCTGTGCGAGAAGCCGATGGCCACGACGGTCGGAGACTGCTTGCGGATGGAGGATGCGGTGGCGCGGCAGAATATCATCTTTGGGATGGGACATGGTGGGTGGCATAGCTCCGCGTTGATGGGGGACCCTGAAGGAGCGCTGACGCGTCACCGTAGTCATGCGCTATTCTCCGTACAGTCAAGAAATCACCAAGATCGTTCGCTCGGGAGAGCTTGGTCGGCTAGTCAATATCGTGCAAGTCGAGCCGGTGGGCTACTTCCACTTCGCACACAGCTATGTGCGCGGGAACTGGGGTCGCGAGGCAGAATGCGCCTTCGCGCTCTTGACGAAGTGCTGCCAGTAAGTGGTTGTTGGTGACATCCGCCAAATCGGCTAACCGAATGCAGCGACATTGACATTCTGTGCCACTGGATGGCTCCGGCAAAGCCTGTTCGCGTGTCGTCCTTCGGCTCGCTATACCACTTCAGGAGGGAACAGAAGCCACCTGCGGCGGGCGACGCTACGAAGTGCCTCAGCTGCCCTGCTGAGAAGGACTGCGCCTATAGCGCTAAGAAGAGTACGTCTGCTTGTTGTAAATTCTGGAGAATACTCATGGCTAACGATAATCCCTAGTTTACTACGATGCCATCAAGCGCGGCCACACAGCTTGGCCTGTAGAGGTCTTGACAGATGGCACGCCAACGGTCGAAGGCGTCAAGGAGACGCTTGACAACACGTCATACGGCAGCTGCGTATACGAGCTGCCCAACGACGTCTGCGACAACCAGGTCGTGAATATCATGTTCGACAACGACACGACCGTGTCGTTCACCATGGTAGCCTTTACGGAGGCAATTTGCGACCGCCAGCTCCGCATGCACTTCACGCACGGAGAGATCATCGGGGACATGACCAAGGTATGCTCCAGCGCGACGGAACATACGATTAGCTCATTATTCCTCCCCAGTTCACCGTCACCGATTTCCGCAAGACCGAAAAGCGCACACGGTCTGTCCATCCCAAGTCCGAAGGCGGAGGCCATGGCGGCGGCGACACCGGCCTCGCGCGCACTTTCGTCGAGGCCGTGCGCACAGGCGATCAGCGCGTCCTGGGCACCGACATCAAGGAGGTGACGAAGAGTCACGTTACCGTGTTCGCTGCCGAGCAGAGTCGGCTTATGGGCGGTCAAGTGGTCCTGGTGGAGGAATTTGAGAAAAAGGCGAGGGAGGAGGCGCTGAAGTCGGGGAAAATTGAGGATGTGTTTTCTACGGAAGGGAAGGAGGAGGGTATACCCCGCCATGGTATGGCGAAGGTGCACGTTGAGGTGACTGTGTAGACTAGTTTTTCTTGCTCCATATATGGATTTTATTGTATGTTGTATACCATGAGTGCCGTTCATCTTGGAATCGGAACCCTCTTACACAAAGGCTTCGTATCGTGTACGGCACAGGCAGCGCTGGCTTCATTAAACCTGACCGAGACTGTTCGTCTTCTCCTTCAAAGGTCGTGTTATTCTGATGGTATCTTATCTGTTCTATGTCGCCAGAAAGGAATCGAACGCCTCATAACTTACGACCAGCCTGAGCCTCAGAGTCGGACCAGCCATTGTGGGCCGCACGTGCCAGTTCGACTTGGTGGAGCGACAACGTGACGCGATCAGCCTCCGACGCTTTTTGATGCGCCTCCTCCCCCGCCTCATCAAGCGCCTGAGCAAAAACCCACCCAGCCTCAGCCCCGAGCGCGACGCACTCCAAGCCAAGTTCACGAAGACCTCAAAATCTCTCTACAAACCCCTCCCCCCACGCTTTAGCGTCGACCCCGCCCACCATGCCGTCTCGCCCATGCTCGCCGACTACAGCCCCTTCACGCACAAGAGCGACTTCGTGCGGCATAAGCGGCTGCCGCCGGTACCTAGGCTGAGTAGGAGGAGGAACATCAAACGGGACACGAGCGTGGATCCCCCGCGCGAGATGACGCGCGAAGAGCGCGACTGGTTTGCAAGCCCGTATTGTGCGTATTTGCGTCGCCCAAATATTATGTATACTGACGAACGCTCTCAGTACGCATGCTGGCTAGCCCCCTCCGAAAATGCGCTGTGACGGGGCGATACATGCCCTCGGACTTCCTCATACGCTTGCTCCCCATGAAGCTCCCTGCGTCGCGCGCTAGTCACATCCGCGCGATCATTGTCCCCGACGGGCTGCAGCATCCCAAATTCGAGAGCAAGCGGCGCGGGAAGGCGGGGTATATAACTTGCTGGGCGGAGGTGCTTGCTCAGGCACCGCAACGAGGTATGTCGTCCAGCACTTAGTGGATGGGGAACGTGAGGCTAAAGTGATATGCAGGTACTGCTGGAAAGATCATGCATGGCGGCGGGATGGTATCCCCAGTCCTGCTCGAGCAGACGCTGCACCTGTTGCGCGTGCGCGTTCTCCAGGAACTCGAAGTGCTGCGACTGGCGCTGGAGCGAGAGCATCCCAAACGCCGAGAGGGCTGCACGTCGCCGATCGTGCGTCGCCTCACACGCGCAGAGCTTGCTTGCATCCGCGAGTCGGACACGATACCACATACGGACGCCATCGCCGTCCTCATGTGCCCTCCCGTCAATCGGAATCCTTCAACTTGTACTCGACCGGAAGGCGACATGTCTGCCTCGCCGCCAAGCGCACCTGATGTAACGACTAAACCGCCGCGACCACCCCCACCGCATTCTACTTTGCATTCTGTTGCTCCCATTGAGCCTACTCTCGAAGGCGTCGAGCCACACGCACCGCATCTTATTCCGCTATACCACTCCCTAGCATTGTTTCCTCACCCTGCTCACCGACGAAAGCTACACGAACTTCTCTCCGCAATCATCGCTCATGAGCGAACCATTCGATCGCCCACGGATGCCTCACCTGTCGAAGTTGATTCAAAGCAGCGCAAGGCCTCGCACGCGTATCTCGTCACGTCAAACGCGGAAACCGTCTCCCGAGGGGTTGATGTGGCGGCCTTAGGTATCGCGCTGTGGAGATTGCGCATGCTCAGTGGTGGGGGATGGAACTTTGGAGGACAAAACACAGCGGACGCTGATGAGAAGATGTTGAAGGGGCGGGACGGGCGGACGGATACACGAGAATTGGAAGGCAGTCGCTGGTGTAGGACGAAGTGGTGAACCTGCATCTTCTAATTTATCGTGAGCATAGCACTTCTACTTATCCCACATCCACATCTCAAGGACAAGCGGCAGCATGAAAGAGTTTCAACAACGAGGAAGATGAATGCATCTGCCAAGGGATCTGCCTTATCGCGAGTCCCTCGTATATTGCCCGCCATTGTCTTACTGTATGCGGCTATTTGCACGCGTTGTTCTCGAGATTTGCTTCCGCGAGCTTCCGGCGGGGTCGTCATCAGGAATTGATTCCGAAGCGTGCCTCGTCCCGAACGACGGTGTCAGTTTTGCTGGTTTCGATGTTCGCAGTCAGCTGCAGGCTCTCTCGCATCCCAGGATGGTCTCAGTCGCACGCCATCACATGTCGCGGCTTCCCAATACAGTCCCCCATGTCAGGCTACCTAGGCCAGGTCCGGCCTGCGCTGAATATGGCACTGGTTCGACATGCTGCGGGGAGATTTCCGGGACGCCACTCGCGTCGTATACCAAGCCCCGAGCATCGGAGTATCCGCAAAAAATTAGAGGGAGCTTCGACGCTTGCTGACCTCTGTTCTGCAGGTACGCGGGGCCCCGGACTTGGCCTCCTCGTGACGTAGGCGGGATCAGGCCGGCGCGTGTCTGCTAATTGGAGCACAATGAGACCGTCCGAGCCTCGTCCTTAGCTTTGATGTCGATCACCGGTGACCGGTTGGCTGGCAATAAAGGCGTCGCATCAGCCTGTGCGCGCTTCTCTTCTCACCTTGAACACCTTCGCTCACACCATGTTCCGCGTCGAGGACAAGCGTCTCGCGCTCCCAGACGGCAGGACGCTCGCGTACGCCGACGCCGGTAACACATCCTCCTCCACCGTCGTCCTCTTCCTCCACGACGCCTTTGCAGTCGGAGATGCCTCAAAGGCGCCCGCAGCACTCATTGAACACCATACCCACTTCGTCGCGCCCTCCCTTCCCGGTTGGGGCCATACCTCACCAGTCCCGCGCGCCACCGACTATGCCGCCACCCTCGCGCGCGACATGCACGCGCTCATCACCCACCTGCACCCAGACACCCCCAATCTGCGCATCATCATCTGCGGCCATGGCCACGGCAGCATCCCCGCGCAGATCCTGTACGGCGCGCCCGAGGCAGAGTTCCCCCTCTGCGCCGCCATCGCGCGCCTCGTCCTCGTGTCGCCTCTCGCGCCCCCGCACGGCTACCGTGAGTACGCACAGCACCTTTCGCGTGGGCAGTACCTCCTCTTCGGGCCACCCTCCAGGCTGCTGCCCTGGATACCCGCGCGCATCGCGCAGCTCACATACGCCCCGCGCCTGCGCGACCCTCCCCGTTGCGAGGCGCTCGTGCGCAGCTACCTCGTCGATGCCGCGCTCGCGAGCGACGAGCACAGCGTGTTCGAGCGCTGGTGCGAGAAACAGGAGGTGCGCGACGGGCAGCTCGAGCGCGATCTCGCCGCGAACGCCGCGCGCAGCGTCGCCCGCACCTGGCGCGGCTTCCGGGACATGTCCGCGATATACCACAGCGGGTGGGGCGGGTATGCTCCGGACGGCGGCACCCAAGCCAAGTGCGGCGTCATCATCGTCGCCGCAGCCACGGACGAGTGGGTGCCATGCCAGCACGCTGAATGGCTGGCGAAGAAGATCGAGGCCGCGTCGCTCATCACGCTGAATGGCAGTCACCTGTCGGTGCTGTTCCACATGAACGATGTCTGGAACGAGATCTTGCGCGACGAGCTCATGCTATCAGAAACTACGCACGAGTAAGTCCTCGATTCGGGCACTGGTTGTTCGGTCGATACCCTTGGGACTTGAGGATATCTATACGGTGCACGGATACTAATTCAAAGCTACTATCAGCCAATGCTGGCATAACACACATGTATTTGTAGATATACAAAACGAGAATGGTTAATGACAAGTCGAGGTTAAGGAGAAAGAGATCGCGACGCAGTCAGAAACAAATCGTGAGGTATATCATGTCGAGGGAGGAAGATGAGTATATGAAAATGGGAAGCACATCGATGAACAGGATGACAAAACGGTGAATGAAAACGGGACATGAACGATGAAGAGGCGATGCGATGCGCGATATGGAAGAAGCTAGTCCTGAAGTTCGAGCTCGCGACGAATGATCTCGCGCACCTCACGCAGCCCGCCGGTCTCCATCTTCACCCTCTTCGGGCTGCGCGTGACAAGCTCCGTCGCGCTGTCGACCTTCCCCGGACTCGGCGGGACCCGAGGACGCTTCGAGGGACTGGCGTCGACCGCAGCGGGGGCGAACCCGGCGGGCGTACTGCTGTTCCCCGACGACACCGTAGCGGGCATCTCGAGCCATTCCTCGCCCGCGATGTTCAGCGGCTTCAGGAAGAACGGGCACAGGCTCGTGAGCATCTCCAACGACTCATTCGCTTCGGCGAGGGAGATCGGCACGGGGGAGGACTTGATCACCGCCTGCGCGACTTCGGAGGTCGGCCGCGTCCGGCGCTTGCGCGCGGTCGGCGTCGCGTTGCTGCTGCTCGCAGCAGGCGTGGAGAAGAACCTATATATGGTCAGTACGCTCGGTCTCACAAGGAAAGAGGTTAGCTCACATCCACACGCTCTGCGCAACGCCACTAAGCCGACCAAGGAGGCAGCGTCGGCGCATCTCTTCCTGGCCCATCTTGAGCATGAGGTCGCGCGACATCTTGCTTCCTGGGACTTCTTTCATCGGGGTTTTCGTAGGTGTGCTCGTAACGGATTTCTGACGAATCCGGTCGTAAAGTGCCTGTCGGCGTGCGGTAGTTGGTGTCTGCGGAACCGTCGATGCATCAGCACCGCGCTGACGCGTAGGCGTAGACGGTCTCGACGGTTCCAACGCGTCGTCGAAAGACGACACAGAGGACCTAGGGGTTCTCGCAGGCGTGAGGATGGCGTCTTCGCCAATAGGGTGTCGGTGTCGCGGGGTTTGGGGCATAGAGGAGCCCTTCGTGGGTGAGTTGGGGAACGTTATCGTATTCCGGGCTTTCGTAGGAGAGCTCGGGAAGGTGATGGTATTCTTGGACTTAGTAGGTGAGATAGAGGGGAAAGTCATCGTGCGGTTCGCAGTCGGGGTCTTCATCGGAGAAATAGGGAAAGGTATAGCGAAGTCGCGCATCGCTCGTTTGGAGGGAGACTTGGAAGGTGACGTTGGGGAGGAAGGAGGCTCGGGCTGCGGGAACTTGCCCGACTTGGGCGAAGCTGAAGCCAGTAACTTAGTGAGGTTCGACATCTTGGAGGTGGTGTCCAGCGAAGGGAGATCCGCTACGGGCACCTTGGGTATGGGGACTTGGCCGTCGTGAAGCTATCAGGGTAGGTCAGTAACTATCGGATGTCTGGTTGGTAAAGCAACTTACCTCGACCCAGCGGTCGAGCTTTTGGCGAAATTCCTTCCGCCTGCTTTCGGCGGCGCTCGTCCAACGCGCCACCGCAGCCATTCCGCCACCCATATCCTTGTCGATGTCCATCTCGACTTCGATCCCTACACCATATGCGGGAACGCGTTTGCCATCCACCCTGTGAGTGGCAGGGCTCACGACAATACCCATCGCGCCTCGAGTCCAGTCCTTGGCCTTAGAGGGCGAGGCCGAGGGGGAAGACGACTCCAAGAAGGGATTCTCATCCTCGTCGTCTTCCTTCGGCGCCTTCTTCATATCCCACTCCCATAGCCAGCAGAGCCGCTTGAGGTCGTCCACATTGAACCGGGTGGTCATGCCCGTGTACGTGTTGAGCGAGAAGTGATTCAAGACGTTGCGGACAACGCCGGTGTCCGAAGAGGGGGAAACGGCGCAAGTGGCTAGGGCATGGGAGAGCGCGTGCAGTAGGCTATTCTGGATGGTATAGAGGCGCGAGAGGTGGTCGGGCAGCGGCTTCGCCTCAGTCTTCCCGCCTTTACGCGACCGAGTCGCGGGTGGTGTAGGCGGGCTGCGGGGATGCTCGAGTGAGCAAATGATCAATGTGGGATATGTGCCGACACGTACGAGATCCTGAGTTTCTTGGGAGTCGCCGTGTTGTCGTCGGAAGAGTCGGATAGGCAACGCTTCTTCCTAGGAGAGACCTGGAGAGAGGTGTAGAGATCTGCCATGACTAGAGTCGGTTAGTTGACGCGTCTAGCACGCGACAACAGTGGCGACAACGACGGAGGGAACGGCGACGACGACGACGAAACGAACAACGCCCAAACGAGACTTGAACATTCGGCACACCGGTCCGCGTCACCCGGCGTGGGAATTTGCTGTCGTGCGGCCTGTCCCCGGTCTCCATGTCCACCGCTCTTTGCCTCCTTCCATCTCCCTGACAGAGACTGGTAGGCGATCTCACACTGTCACTTCTAGCTCTTCGTTGAAATAGCACAAATGACTATCCTATGCACTTTGCGCCCTCGGCATCCGCCATCTGCCATGGTCTTGACCTAACTAATTCATGCCGACCTGCTGTTTGCCACGACCCTCGACTGCGGTATTGCGCCGCGTGCGCCACACGTCGTGTTCCCCTCCACCCAGAGGGAAGCGAAAATATTTGTCTGACTCTTGGTGAACCAATTGCAGCACATTGTTCGGCCAACGTTCGACGTGAAGCCCGCTAATGCAAGGTCTGTTTTCTCAGTAGCATCGCTTATACTCACATAGCCAGACCTGGGAATCGTCCGCTTTCTTATTGTGAATGTGGCTGTGGCCTTCTGCATTCAACGAGGCCCGCACATGTTCACGTGCATGTGCTGTGCCTTCTCTAGACTCGAGGGTCACTGCACCTTGCATACCAACTTGCATGAGGCTTATTGCTTAAAGACATAGCGACAGCGCCAGTACCGCCCGGAAATCGCAACCTCGCACACAAAACACTAACAATGGCCGAGAATATCGCACAATCCTTCGAAGCGCTGGCTTCGTCCCAGAACTTGTGCGCCGCCGCGCCACATATCCCGGCGCCTATGCTCACCTCCTCGCAGTGAGAAGTTGATATCAGCTCTGAAAGGTACGTCAGCCGCTACTACTGTCAGGATTGACCTAACACGTGTTCTAGATGAGTTTGATAAGTCGAACAAAGCCGTCGTCACCCGCGACGATGAGATTGAGAAATTACGGGGCGAGTTCGATCTGTACAAGAATGCGTATAAGGCTGTGGACGCGCAGCTAGTGATCATGCGACGAGAGAAGGAGGAGGCTCAACTTTTGGCTGAGCAGGCACAGCTGTCGGTTAAGCAGGCCGAACGAGAGCTTGAGGAACTCAAGGAGTCCCAGGGCAAGGTTCGTCACTACAAGCATGTCAATTTGTACGAATCTCACTGATACCATCGAAGGGGCGTCGTGTCTTCGTCCTCCTGGATGGAGATGGAGCGATCTTCGTCAATGAGCTGATCAGTAGAGGACAAGAGGGCGGCCATGCGGCAGCCCAACGCCTTCTCAAGTCCATCACCGAGCATCTTCAAGCTACGCTGGGCTCTGGCACGTACCAAGTCTGGGTTTACATATTTTTCAACAAGCGCGGGCTCACTGAGACCTTCGGCCGAGCGGGCCTCAGTACCGTCAAGGCGAAGTTCGATGAGTTCGTCCTCGGATTTAACCAGTCCGCTGAGCGCTTCATGATGCTGGATGTTGGTAAGACCAAGGAAGCCGCTGACGCTAAGATCAGAGGTGAGTCCCGTGATCACGCCGTCGACTTCGTGAGGCTAATCAGCGCTTCCAGTCCTTCTCGAAGACGAAATACGCATGCCGCATACAGTTAGGATCTATTTCGCAGGTAAGGCAGCGTGCATCCGCTATGTCGCATGAGGCTGAACAGTGCGCTCCCTCCAAGGCTGCCACGATAATGGCTATGTTAATACCCTGCGCTCGGTCATCACGGCTGGGTTCAAGGAAAAGCTGGTCCTCCTTCGTGGCTATTCCGACATGGCTGCAGGCATTACCGAGCTTGACCTCCCCGACTACACCATTCCCGAATTGTTCAGGCCGTCGAAGATCACTATCCCTTCGCGGAAGTCGATCTCGCAGCAGCCGACGGAGGATCTACCAGCGGCTGCCGTCAAGGTCGCCACCCCCGAACATGAAGCTAGCACCCCGGCCGTAGTGAACGGCGCTACGCCGGCGAGCACGCCAGCGGCGCGCGCCCCCTCCCCTGAGACTGCCACCAATCGTCCCGTGGCTGCTGTCAAGGCGGCAGGCGCGAGCTATTCCACCGCTCTTCTGCAGCAGCGACGAGGGTCCATCCCCAGGACCGCGTCCCCTGAGCGTGAGGAGCACAATTCAGACCGCAGCGCTTCTCCAACATGGAATCCTACTATCCAGAAGAAGAAGCTCAATCATAATGTCGTGAGTCCAGACCTGCGCATGCACCTCAAGGTCCCTCTGACACATTCCCGCAGCCCCTCTCGAAGAGTGCGCGCGCGTCCCCCCTGTGCTCGCCGAGTGTTTACCGTCCACTGATTGATTCCAGACAAGCCCCCGCCGTGCACCTTGTTCTACCTGGCCGAGTGCAAGTTCGGCGATGAGTGCAAGTACGGTCATCACTACGAATTGACGCCAGATGATCTGGAGGAGATCAGGCGAAACGCGAAGAAGGGCCCATGCCCCAGCGTCAACAAAGGTACGCGCCCCGCCCATAACGCAAGGCGCCGTAATTGACATTCAACCTACTGCCCAGACCTGGAATGCCCCTGGGGCGACGACTGCTGCTACGGACACGTGTGCCCTGGAGGTCCCACTTGCTATTTCTACAAGACGAGGTCGTGCAAGTTTATAGGAGGTACGCAGCGCCCTCAGACGCCCTGCACACATGGAATGACGCGTGCTCCCAGCCAACATGCACAAGGCCCAGAAGTAATCACGCCTGTTACGGTAATGTTCAATGTACTTTAACACGTTATGCGCTTGTTTCCAATAAGTTGCCACCTGTACGTTGCTGTACGCGTTCGGCGGAAGACGGTCTCCATGCATGGCTCTCACGGCGCCTCGAGGTCGCAGACGACCGTCCAGTGCCCGCCATTGTTCGGCAGCACACCCCAGGTGGCCCGTTGAGGGCCTGTTCGACTCAGAGTGGGCCATTCACACCTGAGGTTGCCGGTGAGAGTTGGAAGCACAGCGGTGACAGCCCACGATCTCAGGATCGCCGCGCATAGATGAAGCAGCTGATGGCTACAGAATGCTTGATGTTCTATCGGTCGAGGGCACCGCCTGCGAGATTAAGAGACAGCTCAGGGCTCTGGTTCGGCTCACACTCTGTTGTCCGCGCCTAAGGTTGGAGATGTTACGGACTAAATTACGGGGCTTTCCATTTGAATGCACGGGCCTGCCGGACTAGCAGCGGGAGAAGCAGTTCATTTGTGAACGCGTAACGTCAGCCTCTTTAAAGTCGACGCACGGCCGCTAGCTCATTGTCCGCACCTTGCTTCCCACCCCCACCACCCCTCCCTTGTCATGGCCAGTTTAATGAGCGGCGACGCCATACATGCTACCCACCGAGCGTGGTGAGTACTCATCTCCGTGACATGTGAATTCAAGGGTCTAATCCCCCTTGGGAATAATAGGGACACCGCGATTGCGCGCATATTGGGTTCGTCCACTCCGTCCACCATGACGACCGTACCTTGGTTCTGAACCTCCCCCACAGCGCTCTCGGGAACCACGTACAAACAGAACGTCGAGCTCAATAGCCGCGTCGCCGAGCTTGAGCTCGAGGTCGCGTTCCTGAAGCAGGCGCACGGAACAGTGCTGGAGGCGGCGGAGCGCGAGTCCAAGGCGCATAATGTGCAGATCGCGACCCTCCACCGTCAGCTCTCGAACCAGCACATATTCCAGGTAAGCGCCGATCGTGGAGTTTGCTTCCGTTTTGTGGCCACGGCGCTGACGCCGCCATCATCAGTCCCCCCAAGCATGCCCCCTCATCTTCTGCGTCATAAACGGCGACACGAACACATTCGCCCCGTCTTTCCTTTCTCGCGGCCAGGAAGGTGGCCGTATAGTCGCGCAGGAACTCACTAAACGCATCGCCGAAAATTTGTCGAGCCAGGACATTCATTATTTCCCGCGCCTCTCCTTCTGGACCTTCCTATACGTCAATAAAAGGAACCTTTTGCAGACGGTCTTGGATCGTGGCATCTGCTCGCCGGAGCAGCTGGATGGGTTCTTCCTTGTGAGCTCGACCGTCAGGCTATGCTTGCGCCACATTCTGAATGTATGTAGGGCTTTTCCCAGTCGTCTCCTCGCTTTTCGGTCATCGAGACCAGTGACGGCGAGAGCGTCCCGAGGATCAATGGTGCGTAGTCACGGTGCAGTATCAAGGTTGTTGCTGACGTTGCTGTCAGAGTTCCTCAAGACCTTCTTATGCCTTCCGCATACCCTGCGTGTCTTCTTCGGCGGTGAGTGCCTATAACCATACACGGTGACCTCGTCAGGCTCATATGTTGACGCAGCTGGGCGAGACCTGGGGCGCTATGCCTCGTTGATCTCGGACCTAGAGCGGGAGCAGCTGCTGGGAAAGATTACGCTGCTCCGGGGAGCGCATGACACGGACGCAGACGATGCCCTGCTTGTGCCCAAGCTCACGACCGACATAATGGTCGCCGAGGACGCGTCGCTGGTAATCAAGCGGCCGAGCCCGCTTGCCGTGAGCGGGTCGCGCCTCATATCCAACGGCGGGCTCATAAGCCCCCAGTCCCCTCCCAAGCATCCTCAGGGCCGTCTCATTGACGCGAGCTTGGTACGTGTTGTACTCATATCGGGCGTCGAGGGACAGGACTGACATTCATCTCGCAGCCTCTACACAAGCAGAACCCACCGCCTTGCAATGAGCACTACCTCATGACCTGCACGAAGGGGGTAAGTGGGAATAGATCGTTCACTGATACAGTCCGCTGATGTACGCTCGTTTCGCAGCCTGGCGTGTGCAAGTATGGCCACGACTACGTCCTGACACCGGAGCAGCTCGAGTCCCTGGCGGCTAACGCCAAAAAAGCGCCTTGCAACTGGCTCAAAAACGGTAAGCAGGCTCAAATACTAGACACCATCTTGTTTAATGTATTAGCAGGCGTCCAGTGTCCCTTTGGCGATAAGTGCTGCTGGGGGCACGTATGCCCGAACGGGCCCGCTTGTTTCCATCTTGGCAAGGGAAAGTGCTGGTTCAAGGGAGGTCAGTACTCACAGCTCCTTGACAGTCGAAGGTTGACCCGCTGACACTCCTTGAAGAGACGATGCACCCACCTCTTGACCAGATAACTTCGTATGCCGCAGCTGGTCCTGGGCCTGGTTCCGCTTGATGTGACGTTTGCAATAAGGTCTTTCTCATCTATCAATGTATATCTTCACGTCGGACATCCTATTGCTAGGATATGTACATACTTATAGGACGCATCTATCGGTGGCATGGCAATTGCATGCTCGCCGCTATTATTGCTTTGGATTCGCTTTATAGTTGCTACCATTTATTTAGAGCCTTCTTGGTAAAGGACGTGTAGTCCTGGAATATAGTTTTTCAGCGCACAACCGAGTTCGACTATATCCATTGCCTCCGCGTCGAGGGAGGACAGCAAAGTTCAACTTCACCGACGTCGGAGATGGAAGCAAAACCGGTTCGGACCCAATTTCAACTCGGCAACTTCCGACGGTCTAATCGATCGACCTCCAACCGCGACGCGACGACGAGCGGCCCACTTGTCTTTGAACGTTACCACTCACGACCGAATCCTCGCCAACATGTCTGTAAGTAGACTCTGGACTGTCGCCTCGGTATGCAGTCACTAACAGCGCCCAGGCCGATGATCAGGATGAGCTCAAGCCTTCCATGACGCCAGGTGCGGCGATCCCAGACTGCAACATGTAGCGCGCGAGCTTACGAGCGTCGCGAATCAAGGCTACAAGCTTGGCCAGGCGAAGTCAGCCGACGAGTATGCCAAGATGGACGCCGAGGACGAGTCTCTTGCGCGGTGGAAGGCTTCTTTGGGCATCGTTCCCGGTGTTGCTGGCGATGCCTCCGGGCCCAAGGTGCGTGGCCGACTTGAGCTATACGTCGCACATTCTGAGTCATTTTCAGGTTACGGTTCTGACCCTCGAGCTGATGTCTCCGACTCTGCCAGCTGGCAAGGCCATCTCCTTTGATCTCAGCAACCCCGCCCGAGTCGCCGAGTTGAAGAAGACGCCCATCACCATCAAGGAAGGCGTCGAGTACAAGTGCGTCCTCATGACAAACATCACTTTCCGATGCTAATCTAATCGCCTGCAGTGTTCGCATCCAGTTCAAGGTCAACCACTCCATTATCTCCGTACGTTCGTCATATCGCACGTTGATGTTACTCTGACATGCGCGAAACAGGGTGTCCGCTATATGCAGGTCGTGAAGCGCGCGGGTGTGCGAGGTGCGTTCTTCGCACGATGCTCTACCTGATCGCAACTGACACCAGAGTAGTGGACAAGATGGAGCAGATGCTGGGCTCGTACGGCCCAAGTCCTGAGGGCAAGCCGTACACGAAGGATTTCGACCCCGAGGAGTCGCCTTCGGGTATGCTTGCGCGCTCCGGCACCTACAATGTACGGAGTCGCGTCGTCGACGATGACGGCGAAGTCTACGCAGGTACGTCAATATTACTTGTCCATCGCCGCACAAGACGAACTGAGACATCCACGTAGACTGGGAGTGGCAGTTCAAGCTCGCGAAGGACTGGTGATTGGGTCGCCAGTTCCGTTTCCTTTCTTCAGGGCTTCATATGATATCTCGTCGCGCATGCATCACCTCCGCCACCCTTCCAATAAATGTATACATATTTCCGATTCACCAAATGGATGTTTTCTCGCTTATGGGCTGCGTGTTGCTGTTGATAAAATGTAATCCGACAGCAGGATATGTCTTCGTGCCAACGTGTTGTTGGGTGATAGCATGTCTTGAACGAGCGCTCAGCAGAGACAAGTGAATTTAGGGTATCTATGCTCTTGGGGCATACGAGCAACTTGAGACGAAAACGCTTGAGATGTATTGTGACCCATGTTGAAGTTGTGTGACTGTCGTTACCTTCAACGCGCCACGTGCGTCGCCCACCTGCGCGCGTGCAACGCGAACGCGTGACCATGATCTCACCTCTCGCCACGGCCGGGCGCTTGTGCTCGACGCGCCGATCAGCGCCTCTACTGCTTCGCCATCCCTTCCTGCGCGCAAGTCCTTCGGTACACTATGGACTCAATCAGAAGCGCACCAGCAGCTCCTCGCCTCCAGTCAAGGAGAGCTCGCTTGCACCTAAACCGTCCTGGGTCGAATACACACCTGCAAAGCTACGACCCTACCTGTACCTCACAAGGATTGACAAGCCGATAGGGACTCTACTGCTCTTCTACCCTTGTGGTGCGTGGCGCACATCATCCACGGAATCTATCTGACGTGCATACTTCTTGCCCAGCTTGGTCGATCACTATGGCCAGCTATGCGCACCAACTCCCCCTCGGCGTGCCAGTCAAGTACACATTGCTGTTTGGGTTGGGGGCGCTCGTTATGCGCGGAGCGGGATGCACTATCAACGATCTGTGGGACCGCAACCTCGACAAGGCCGTAGGTGCGTCAATGGCTGCCGAGCTCGATCACGGACTTACCATCCTCGTCAGCCAGGACGAAGGCGAGACCTATCGCTGCTGGCGATATCACACCACCACAGGCCATCGCTTTCCTGGGACTGCAACTGAGCGCAGGTCTGGCGGTTCTGACGCAACTCAACTGGTATAGGTGCGTGCTCCAGGACTAAATCATTCACTTGATACTTCATGACGATAAACCACCTTCCAGTATACTCTTGGGCGCATCCTCGTTGTCGCTTGTGACCATATATCCGCTTATGAAGCGCATTACTCACTGGCCTCAGGCCGTCCTGGGTGAATACATTGCTTCTGTATCTTTGCTTCTCTACTGAACCCCTTTCGTAGGGCTCGCATTCAACTGGGGTGCTCTTCTGGGATGGTCAGCCGTATCCGGTGTGACAGACTGGACAGTATGCCTGCCACTATATGCCGGTGGCCTATGCTGGACGCTCGTCTACGATACCGTATACGCTCATCAGGTGTGCTTGGTCTCGCCCGTATATCCTTGCAGCTCACAAATAATTATAATTCCAGGACAAAAACGACGACGTGCATGCCGGCATCCGGTCTACCGCCCTTCTGTTTGGGGACCACTCACGCACCGTCCTTAGCGCTCTATCGACGGCGTCCATGTCCCTTGTCGCCTACTCCGGATTCCTCAATGCTGCAGGTGCTCCATTCTACCTCGGAGTCGGGGTCGGGGCGGCGCAACTCGCTCGTGTTCTCTACAGAACAGACTTCAACAGCAGAAAAAGCTGCTGGGACGGCTTCGTAGGATGCGGGTGGACCGGCTTCTGGATATGGATGGGCGCATTTGGTGACTATATTTATGTCGTATATATCAAGGACGACGAGGAGAAGGAGACCGCATCGGCTATCTGAGTAGAACTGGGTAGAGTCGAACAAGAGTCGAATACATTAGCCGGTATGCGCAATCCCTCATTGAAATCCATGGCCGCCATAAAGCTGAAGAAAAATGTCTGCACACACGGAGTCATCTGATCCAGTATAACAACTGCATCCGCGATAGACGTCAAGGTCCGGATCGGACATGACGGAAAGTCACCGGAAGAAGGCTTGCACAAAGCCTTCCTAAAGGGGAAGAAAAACGTGGTCCGGAGTTGTCTGTCCATAAAGCCTAAAGCCTGCTTCCTAATTCTTTGCGTCATTCTCCAGCATTTTCAGCGCATTCACTTCAAAGAGAAATTGGAGGAAGGTGTCCTGCAGTGGCCCCTACGCTAAATTGTAGAAAAACCCTAGTCTGATAGTCAGACCGTAAGTTGTCCCTCTCTCACCGACCACGCTTCTTCCACGACGAGCGAGGAGTTCGCCGTCAGTCATCGGATGCTTGGAGGATGTTTGACGATGCGAGGATCGCGCGAGCCACGTTGGAGCGCGCAGGAAGCTTCCGCGAACGGGTTGCTCTGACGGCTTGGCGTTGAAGCGCTGCCTGCGGGTACCATCCGCACACCATCCGGTCCCATGGTGGGAGGCATGTTCAGCAATTCGGAAAAGTCGCGGGGGCCGCGAAAGCGACTGGCATCGAGGCTCTGCAGTCCTCTGCGGACGTGCGACGTTCGGCCTGAGTATAGCACGGGTAAGAGTCCGTCGTAGTAAGGTCCACCTAGGCGAAGGGAAGGACTTGCACAGGATAGCGGTGAAAGCGCACAGTCGGTCGATACGATAGCGGGCAAGCCGATAGCCGCGTCGGTTGTGCGGGGGAAGCTCATGTCGAACTCATGCTACGCCCATGAGTCATGTACGCGCAGTCGTGGGTCATATGCCGTTCGGACATAGCCTGACACCTAAGAAAACGCAATCTACGCCATTCACTTTGCAGGGGTCGCCAGCGTATTCGTAGATGGGGCAGGCTTCGCAGGGTGCGTCGTACAATATCTAGAGCCTGTTCTGCTGTTCTGGGGCTCGGATTTGCACATACCCTCAAGTAGGAATGAAGGATGCAGGTCAGGCGCCTCCTAAAACAAGCGCGCGAAGGAGGACGAAAGCTCAGAAGTTGAAGACGAACGACGAGGCCAAGTGTGCCCGCGGAGTCGCCGCCCGTCAGCGTGGCGGTCAGCAAACGTCAGCTGCCCGTTTCGCAGTCAGTCGCGGAGGCGACCCGTCGGCGTAGCCCGGCGGGGCGGGAAACCTGAAGATCGGGCGGGTTTTTGATGCAGGGAACCCGCCAGAATACAATAGAGAAACATACACCTTCCCGGATGGGTACCCGATTTCTCGGGGGGCGGCTGAGTGCGCTCGCAGCGCCCACCGCCAACCCACTGCCAAGCCGCCGATTGCGAGAGGGCCTAGGGTTAGCGAACGATTGGTCATGACTAGCCGATGTCGAGCTTGCCCCCTGCGAGGGCGGGCGCCGACTGACCGGGAGTGCCCGACTCGAACGTCGAATATCGCGAGCTATTTTGCTTGTTGAATGCGCGGAGTTGAAGGCCCTGGGCGAGTATCACGTACAACATTTGGCGGTGTAAGGAAGGTGGAAGATGGGCAGAAATGGGGTGGCTCAACGTACCTGAGACGAGTCCATTCCTAGTACTAGTAGCGAGGCTGGTGGGCAGAATTGAAGCGATGCGATGGCTTGAGTCAGCAGTGTTAGTGGGACGCAGATCTGACGATAGAGACTCCGAGAGCGGGCATCCACTCGCTGTCACCGTCAGACAAGCTGGCGAGCTGGAGATCGCGACGACCGCGAGCACGTCTGAAAACCTGAATCCAAACAACACTTCGGGGGGACGGAGCGCGCCGATTGTTTGCCGCGAAGGACAGATATTGGAAATCTCGGTTCAACGTCACTACGTCACACAGGACTTCGACCGAAAATTACCTTTTCTGGAATTATCCGCATGCACTTTGCTTCCACTCGTCCTCGATGGATCCATCCGAAACCGGCCTGTGGCTCTTTCGGAGACTCACTGTAAGGACCCCCCGGACTCGCGGGATAGGCAGAAGTGGTCATCGGCCTTCAGGGAGGATGAGGACGCTGCCAGGACGTGGAAAAGGATCGTCAAAATGGCTAAATCCGGGTCGAAACATCGAGAACGAGCTCTGGACCGGATGGTCCCGATGAGTGACGGAGAGTCGAAGGTTGTCGCATACCGGGATGGTCGGCGGCAACTTAGTCATTACGCAATGGTGTGTTACACAGGCGATTGGGATATCAGCCGCACGCGCTCAATTTTATGCTTCTGGCGCCGAGTGAACCGCCCAGCATCTTATAAAGCAACGAGTTGTGGCTGCGACCTTTCTCCTCTCGTGTGTACGCCCCCGCTCGTCCCGCCTGATCCCCCTTTCCCCGCCGCCATGCGTTTGACACGCCGTGCGCTTCTTGCCGCGCTCCCCCTCCTCATCGCGCCCTACGCCGCAGCGTACGTGCTGGAGGCCGGTGCAGTCCCGCCAATCGAAGAAGCGTCCTTGGTGCCCCGGGACGGGCACGGGCATGGGCACGGACACCATGTACAACCAATGCTTGAGCTGAACGAGACCGATCTCCAGCTCGACCACGCACCGATCCCGCCGTCGTACTATACCATAGATTTCGAGGACGAGGGATACGAAGATCGCCACCCGGGACTCATGATGACCCACATCCTATTCATGTCCCTGGCCTTCTTCGTCGCATACCCAATTGGTGCGTTGCTGAGTTGTTCGCGCCTAGCCCGCTCTCTGACCTTCGTCGAAGGGATTATCATGCGGTCGGTCGGACACGCCTGGCACGGCGTTGTCGTGCTCTCGTTCTACGGTCTCACCGCGCTCGGATGCGCGTCTAGCATGTTGTACAGGAAGCTGACCCCGAATATGTGCGTCCGCCTATTGTTCTCAATCGGGAATGTCGATCACTGACGTCCTTGACAGGTACGAAGGTTTGTGACGCCCCGCAGCACCATTTCCGATCAGCCATTCACACTTCTGCCCCTTACAGGATCCACCCACACCAAGCATGGCTACTTGGTCATATTATTGGCTATGTGCCTGTCCATCGTGGACATCACCAGCATCCTCCGCCGCATCGTCGCCTTCATCCGAAGCGGCGACAAGTTCACGTTCAAGGGCTTCTGGTTCCAGACGATCCTCGGCCGCGACAACAGCACGCAGCTTGCGGGCCCAGAATACATTGGCCTCACGTCCGAGCCTGAGGAGTTCGATGCGACGAAGTTGCAGAACGACGACGAGCACGACGAATGGGTCAACCAGCCACCGAGACTCGGGCACCGCTACTCACATTCGCTCGCCTCAGAGCGAACCCTTGGTCGCTCGAACTCGGCGGACACGGTCGATGAGGTGGCAGAGCCTGTCGTTGAGAAGAAGCCCCTCGCGAAGCGCATCGGCAATGGTGTCTTTGCCACGCTCGAGCGTCTCATGGTCTTCCTCGGCATGTACATGACGATCAGCGGCATCGTCATTTACACTGGTGGCTGCCGTCAGAACTATCTGAACGGCTGCTTGGCACATTTGATCAGTGAGTTTCCATCTTACCCGATATGAGGCATCCATCTTACACTCAATCTCAGAGGGCGGCATTTTCTGGTGCTACGGCCTGGTCACGTTCGCTCGCTTCTTGGGCTCCTTCTCTGAACTCGGTTGGGCTTGGAACCGTGCACCGATTGGCAAGAACGTCTCCGCTGAGTTCGTCGAGTCGCTGGTCATCTTCACCTATGGTATCACCAACACTTGGATGGAGCGCTTTGGTGCGCACCCGGGCGACCCGTTCACGACCAAGCAGATCCAGCACATCGGCATTGCTGTGAGTAATTTCTGAATTTTCTAACGGTCACAAAAGCTAATATCGCCACAGGTCATGTTCTGGTTCGCTGGTCTCGTCGGCATGGGTATTGAGTCGCGCCGCATTCGCCGCTGGCTCTCGTCCGCGACAATTTCCTCCATCCAGTCCTCCAACATGCCCCAGGACAGCGTCGCGGAGCCGCCGAGCTACATCGCGAGCTTCAATCCCTTCCCCGCCCTCGTCATCGGCGTGACCGGCAGCGCGATGTCCGCGCACTTCCAGCCCTATGTTTTCCAGGTTGACATCCATGTCATGTGGGGCAACCTCCTGCTCGCGTGGTCGGTGCTGCGCTGCCTCACGTATTTCTTCCTCTGGGTGTCGCCGCCGCGGTCGATCCTGCCCTCGCGCCCGCCGACGGAGGCGCTCGGCAGCTTCTTCCTCACCTGTGGTGGCCTCATGTTCATGCTGTCGACGGAGGAGGTGACGATCGCTGCGATGCGTCGTGGAAGGGATGGTACGTCTCGCTTCATTTCCTATGAGTGAATTGCTTTGCTAACGACTATCCAGACAAGATGATGTTTTTGAACGTCGCCGTCGCCTTCACCTGCATCGCCTTCTGCTGGACGATCTGCATGGTCGGATACAAGGGCTGGCTGCGGTCGCACACCCACAAGCCCGTCACCTTCGTCAGCTCCGCTTAGAGGCTTGGAGAATGTACCATATAAATTATCTATCCATTCATCATCGCATCCATTTGCTTAGCCTCGCCATCCATTTGCTTAGCCTTGCAAACCATTTTTGCTTTGCCATTGCCACTTCCAGTTGTCCCCTTAATGTTCGCTTTCTGTCTCACCAACGCATTGTATTTTACTGCATCCCCTCTGTCTTCGTCTGGTTATTTGCGTTGAGCCCCTTTGGTCTACACTGGCTGCCTGTACTGCCTGTAATTGTCCTCAGTTACCCTCGATTTACGACAGCCTATCCTACGACTTCTATGACCCTTTGCAATGTATTCCCCTTCTCCAAAAGCAGGCGGTAAGCTGAAGTGCTGTAAATCGTGCAGCAGGTTGGCTATGCGCTTGCAAGAGCCGGTTTGGGGGGAGAGGGTAAGCAAATGGCAGCGCGCTGAGATTGTCGCTCCGAATCTTTGGGAGGTGGTTTTTACATGCGTGAAGTAATTTCCCTGCTGGATACTTATACATTGAATATCTCTACCTACGCCTCGACAACCATCGGAGCAACATCTGGCGGGATGACCTTGTTGCTGGGCGCGTCCGCACCGAGCACCTCCTTGCCCTCCCAGAATCGCGGCAGCTCGTTACCTGGAACGAACAAACGCTCGACGCCGCCCTCGGTGATGACGCACATGCGGATGACACCGCCAGACGAGCCATCACGGGACATGGCGAGGGCGAGGGCTGTATGGAGGATTAGATTATGGGGAAAGTAGAGACGGGAGGAAAGAAGAACACACTATTCTTAACGAAGTTCACGGTCTCGTCGCGGCCCCAGCCTTCCTGATATGTCGCGTCGCAGTAACCGTAGACGTATGTTGAGCCAGAGCCTGGATGATGGGATGATCAGCGAGAGCATAAGCAGTCACGGATGCGAAAGCGTACCTCCAATGGCCCATGGTTGACGGAACATGCCACCGCCAAGGGGGATGTTGTAGACGCTAGGGCCAATCTCTTTGTCCCAGCCTGCGACAATAATACCGGCAGAGAGCGCATCCTTGTTCTCGTAGCATAATTTCTGGAAGATGGACGCGGCGATGTGTACGGATGGGCGCTCGCCGGCTTGTTGCCTTGATGATGGGGTTAGCAAATACTGAGATGGGCAAGAATTAGAATGTGAGACTCACGCATGCATCTGTAGTTGGTAGTGGACGATATCTGCCACGGCTTGGGTGTCTGCCGCGGACCCAGATCGACAGCAGTAGATGCGGTCGTGAATGTGCGTCAACTTGTCAGTGACCCTGTTTGCCTGACCCATCGCGTCAATCTTCCGCACGTCTCCACCTATAGCGACACTCACAATGTAGCTCCCTGTCGTCGTGCGACTGTCCGCGCCAATCACGACGCCATCCTTGAATTGCACGGCCATGATCGAGGTCTGCGCGTCCGTTCAGCACCGATTCTTCGTCACACACTAGGCCTACCCACCCCAAGATTGACCTCCCCCTTCTTCAAGTGCTGGATATCGACATGGCTGATGTGGTCCATCGCTGCGGTGTATAATGGGGCGGAGCGGGGGAAGGAGGCAAGGAGCGGATGTCCGGATTGGGATGACGCGTCTCGTACACGCGTCCCCCATCAACGCGCGTCGACTGCCCTTGTTCTCCGCCACGAACCTCCATCCGCGCCAGCATTCACTATGGCGAACTTGAAGAATCTGTACCAGGATCTGCTGCGCTCGTTTACTGCGCCGAACCCGGACCTGAAGAAATGCGGCACGCTGCTGACGCAGCTGAAGCTCGGGCTGATTGAGAACGGGCTCCTACTACCCTCGGGCGACCGCAATTTGGAGGACCTGGCTGTGGCGCGTGCGTAGTTATGCGAACGATAATGTATATGGAGACTGAGGTCCTGCTAGGCGACATCCTGGAAATTGGCGCGTTCTGGAGTATCAGGACGAAGGACGTACCATCTTTCGATCGCTACTTCTCGCAACTGCAGACCTTCTACACCGACTTCGGGTGCGCATCCCATCTCCTACACTCCCTCTAACCGCATCTAACTCGCTATACCCTCCCCTAGCTCTGTCCTCCCTCCTTCCAAGCGCGAATACCCCATCCGCGGCCTCAATCTCATCCGCCTCCTCACCCAGAACCGCATAGCGGACTTCCACGCCACGCTTGAGAGCCTGCCACTGCGCACAGACGCCATCCCCGACAACCCATACATCGCGCACCCCGTGAACCTCGAGCGATGGCTAATGGAGGGCAGCTATAGCAAGGTCTGGAACGCGCGCGCGGAGGCGCCGGCGGAGGAATACAAGTTCTTCGTCGATAGTCTTATGGGGACGATACGGTGTGTTTCGACGCGTTGTACGGAGTGTTGGTGACGCTGATGTACCTGCAGGAACGAGATCGCGAGTTGCGAAGAGGCAGCGTATGATAGCCTGCCGATGAAGGACGCCGCCACATTGTTGTTCTTCAAGTCGCAGTCGGAACTTATGAACTTCGCGACTTCGGTGTGTTCACTTCTCCAAATCAAGCGCAAGTCCTCTTACTGACCTTCCCATCAGCGAGGATGGTCAGTCGACCTCAACTCCAGCACCATCCACTTCCAGAAGAAGGGGGAGGAGAAGATCGAGATCCCCAAGGAGAAGCTCATCCACGCCGATCTCATGTACGCCAGAGAGCTAGAGCAAATTGTGTAAATTATCCGTCCTGTCATTCTGCATGGGTTCCCAGTCGACCAGGGCTTCACTTGATCCAGTGCTCAGGTTATCCGGCGCTCGAGTTATCCAGCGTTCCGAGTTATCCAGTGTCTGAATCAGAGAGCAATGCAGTGTTACAGGTGTTATGATTACAACGGCTACTCGAAGTCGTCTTCCAGCGCCGCCTTCGCCTTCCGCTCCGCCTCGTCGTGCAGGTCTTTGGGTACGGGGAGGTGCAAACCCTTCGTCTCCTCCGTGATCCAGGTCATTTCGAGCTCGAAATCCTTCTCCTTTGCGTCCTCGTGGCAAAGGTAGATGCTAGGATGTATGAGCAGCGTCGTATCGGTTGAAAAGACACGACATACATTCGTGCAGCGTCCGTTACAGCTTCCCGCGCTGACAGCTCTTGCAACTTGAGCTTCTCAAGCTCAGTCTTTGCAAGCTGCCGACCCTTGCCAACAGCGGCGCCGTGGTAGCCCTATTTCTTGATGAGGACAGAACTCAAGGGCCATACAGTACGGTACGCACGTAGAAAACACCACTGGGCTCGACAACGAATAGTTGAGGGCCATCTTTGTCGATGGCACCGAGGATGGAGCTGATACCGAAGGGGCGGACGGAGGAGTAGAGGGTGTACGCTTGAACGTACAAGGACAAGCGCTCGACGAGGTGCTGTATAATGTTTAGAGGTGAACGTAGGGAAGTAGTACGAGGGCCGCACCTTCATCGTGACAGGCGCTTTGTAGAGATCGCGATAGCTTGCCGTCTCATCACGAGCACGGTTTGCAAGATGTCTGCCATCGGCGAGGAGTCCAGCAGTGGCCTGCGTTGCGTTGAGCATATACTCATGGTGAGGGGACAGGACATACAAGTCCGACGTGCCGATCTATTGTCTGGATCCGGCGGTTTGCACCAGGGACGAGGAGTTTGGAGTGGACGAGCTTCTCGACGGCGAGAACGATGCCATCCTTGCACTTGATGCCAATCGCGGTACTGTGTAGAGTGTAAGAGAGGGTTCAATAGGGGAATAGGTGTCGCACCCCGAGTTCTCCACAGCCTTGTTAGCATACTCGACCTATAGATCGCGTGTTAGACGAGGCATTGTGTAAGTCGCGGACCACGCACCTGGAATATGCGGCCATCGGGGGAGTAGGTGCTCGCAGAGAGATCGTAGCCCGTGCCGATGGAGGTCATGGTGGATGGTGAGGGCGGGGAGGAGGACGAGGAGGGCCAGGACGCGCGGCTCGACGCGTCAGAACCACAACAGACACAAACAAACGCGTCTCTTCTCGGTTGCTTTTGTTCTCCCGCGCGCCATGGAGGACGAGCAGGACTGGAACGACGTTTTGCGCGACCACCCAATCTTTGGGCTGCCGAAGGGCATCAATGGACCTGGGGGAAACTCTGAGACGAGCTTGCAGCTCTCGACGAACACGCTGCAGCAGTTTAAGAATGTCGACTCGAGGGACGACAGTGCGGTCCCTAGCGGACGACGGCAGACTATGGTCCTCAAGGGTGCGGACTTGATCGTCGCTGCAGGACAGGAGATACGCATGACGACACTGGGAGAGACGCATCTGAACCAGAGTGAGGGGAAGAAGCTCTTCAAGGTGCGTGCTCAAGAAGTAGACTGTTGAATAGCACTAACGGGACTTCAACAGACCCTTCACTGCCCAAATGTGCAGTTCAACATCCACCAAATTGCGTTGAACCCTAGCGGAAAGCTACTCGCCGTGGCTGGCGCGTTCCAGGTCGCTGTCATTGTACTCCCTCGATCTGGATTCATGCGGCTGGTACCAAACGTCATTGACTGCAAGTACGTCCACTGTATATTCCACCATCCCCAGTTGCTTAAAAGAAATGCAGGTCTGTACAAGTTGGCCAGTATTACCACGCCTCAAAGTCCGCGGCGCCTATAGCCAAGGTGGACTGGCATCCATGGGGAGAAGCAGGCTCAACCCTCATGGTCATGACAGTCGACGGGAAGATGAGGTGCACATCACATAACAGTCTCTCTGTGTGGTACTGACTCTTGATTCAGAGAGTATGATGTATCCGTCGATCCAGAGGAGCCCTTACAAGTCCTATCGTTCGTTCCGGAAAAGAAACGACGCATGTCCTATCTGGCCGAGGATCCAGCTGAACGCGAAGTCGCGTCCTTCACCATAGGCAAAGGAAATGCTGACTGGGGTCCCCTCACCATATACGCCCTCATGAAGTCTGGTGATGTCTACGCGGTATGCCCGTATATGCCACAAAATGCGTGCGTCGGACTTCATAACTTCATATCCTTCATTTTTTGAGCTGACTCTTCTACAGTTCGATACCGTCCTCCTACGTGCACTCTCTAGAATGCTTCATCTCGGCCAAGCAAGAATTCCTGTCGCAAGGGACATCTGAGGCGACGCAGAAAATGACGACGCTATACGACTACCAGCGCAAATATGTCAGCTCCCTCGTCAAGCAGCTACCTCCTGGCACCATGTTTCCCTCCGTCTCGCGTCGCGTACCTATACACCCACCGACAACCCTGAAGTCAAAACCGAAGCGACAAGGGCCGTTCTTGTTGCAACCTTCTCCGCGAAATCTTGACGGCTCCGATGGAGGAGATGCGACGGATATCATTTACCTAGCTTTTGGGGGTGATTTCCTTGCGGATGACGATGATGACGACGGTAGCGCGACCGAGCGTTTGGGCGCCATTCTCGTCGCTTACCAGGACGGCCGCATTGACACTTGCCTGGACGTCGAGAAAGTGGAGGCAAGATGGGAGACCAAACCTGTATGTGTGTCGTTTTGTAGAAAAACGAACAAGTCTAATGAGGCGATGCAGAACTCGGAAGAGTATCCCATGCTTGCTGTATACGAGACTATCGACCTCGACTTCGTCGGCGCGTTGAACAGCCTGACCGGAAACACCCTTGACCTTCTTCAAGGAAACTTCCCTGTGTTCATGGCTGATCCCATCCATGAAGCTACGATCTACGTCTATCACGCCTTTGGCGCACATCGCATAGACCTGGCACCGCTGTTTGGTGCGCTCGCAGCTGCTTTGCGAGGCGATGACGAGGGCGACGCGCAATTGTCATCTGCCGTCCGCCGCTCTTCAGGTGCCGATGTGCAGCCATTGCTGACGACCTTCTCGGTAGAGCGAAAGTGAGCCACTGCTGTCGCCCATCTCTCTGCTATCTAACACTTCAAATAGATGCTCGAATCCAGTCATTGGTGTCGCCATCCCCAACGACATCTACCTTACTTACAGCATCTTCATCCTTACCTCCGCCATGCGCATCACGACTTTCAGACTAGGAATATCAACTCCCAGTCCTCAGCCTACGCCTCGCGCAACACCAGCAGCCCTCCCTCCACCCGAGACCCCCTCGACATCATCAGCACTCCAAGTGCAACCTCCTGACCCTTGGCTCCAACCACCCAGCGAGAACCCACCCTACGTCTCGCTACTCGAAGCCAGCCCCTACCATCCCCCACCCATCCTCCGCTCCTCCGGCATCCCCTCCCAACCCCGCCTATCCCTCCCCGAGGGCGCCGACAAGCAGAAAGACTTCCTCCTCACCCCCGACACCCTCCGCTACCTCGCCTCCAAGGCCTCCGCCATCTCTGGGCAGATCCGCGACGCGACGCTCGCGTACAAGACCGCCCTCGCGCGCACGCTGCTGCAGCGGCAGGAGCTCGCGCGGCAGTGCGCGAAGGCGCGCGAGATGCAGCAGCTGGTGGAGAAGATGCGGAATGGCGGCCGCGAGGCGCGGTGGGTGCGCGCGAAGGAGGAGCAGAAGGCGCTGTTGGCGCGCATGGATCGGGTGCTGGGGGCGCTGGTGCGGAAGGCGAGCCCGGAGCTGAGTGAGCATGAGACGAGGTGGTTTGAGGAGCTGAAGCGGATGAGGGACGAGATTGCGGGGGTGGGGAAGTATGATGAGGGGTCGTTGGCGGTGAGGGCGAAGATGGTGAGTTGGGCGGATGTGCTCCATGGGTATAGCGCTGATGGAGATATAGCTCGAGTCCGAGTACGCACGCTTGATGCCTAGCTTCAAGGCATTTGCGGAGCAGGAGAGGAAGCGACGTCAAATAGTGTCTGAGAGCTCGCAAACCCTTGGGCAGGCACAAGCATTTGCGCTGGGCGAGCGCAACCAGATTGAGTGAGTGTGGCGAGGTTTTCTTGCGTGCTCGCGTCTGATCACCTTCGCAGACGCACGCGCATCAACAAACTGGTCAAGGATGTAACGCGCCTAGCTTCTCAATTGGATCTCAACGTAGGGAAGCCGCCCTCGATATCATAGTTCCTCGCGAAGCGCCCTCGACACCGTAGCTCCCCAGCTCGATATCGTACTTCCTCATCTCGCCACCAGTTCTATCTTTTCATGTGAAGTCCCTCGCGTTACCGCACTGCGCGCGGCTCACCGAAGGACGTCTAGGTTGTATTATTACACATTCTACTTGCAACTGCGTACACGCTGGATAAAGCATCTGCATCCACCTGCATCCACGCTAGATGAACGTTCTCAAGTGCTCCGTGAGGGCGAGAAGCGCGAGACTCTGGCCGTATGGCATGCTAGTGAGCGGGATCTTCTTGTACTCCTCTAGGTCGTCGAAGACAGGCGTGCCGAAGGACGTCTTCAGCAGCTCGCCCTCCGGCGAGATGTTCGCCAGCACTGCCTCGATCGCCTTCTTCGCGCAGTTCACGTAGCGCTCCTCCTTCGGGATCAGGCGCATGCGCAGGGCCTTGAGGATGCCGTACGCGAAGCCCGCGGTGGCGGAAGACTCGAGATAGGACGTGGGGTCGTCGATAAGGGTGTGCCACAGTCCGGTTTCGGGGTCCTGGTATTTGACGAGGGCGTCGATCTGCGCGACGAGGGAGGTGGTGAGGAAGAGGCGGGTGCCGTCTGTTGCGGGTAACTGCAGCATCTCGAGGAAGTCGGGGATGGAGGCAGTGACCCAGCAGTTGCCACGACCCCAGCGCGCCTTGCTGAAGTGGTGACGCCCGTCGAAGGTCCAACCTGCGAAAGTGTTCTATCACCGACGCTAAACAAAGATGAATTCTCTTACCGTGGAACCAAAGGCCTGTGGATAGATCCTGGAGGTACTTCACACTACCAGATTGGTGAGACGATTTCTTAACTTCGCGTGGGTGGACTTACTGCAGGAGGAATTGCCGCTTCGCCTCTTCGACATAGTGCGGGCGATTCAAGACAAGGCCAATCTTCGCCAACGGCAATACCGTCATCATGAGCGTGTCGTCCCATAGTTGCTGATAGTTGTCGGTGAGGTACGTGCAGTGCTGCAGACCGCCCTCCTCCGTTCGCGGCATGTCGTACATCACCCACTCCGCCCAGGTATCGAGATACGCGAAGTAGTCCGCGGCCTTCCGCTCGTGCAGGTACGCGGCGGTGAGGAAGGGCGACATGGTGTTCACATTCTACCCGTGGCGTCAGCCAGGTGGCACACCGGAGGACAGACTTCTATCACCTACCTTCGTGGTTCCGATCTCGAACCTGTCTCTGAACCAATCTAGCGCGATCTTCAGGGGGCGCTCGTCCCCGGTGATTTCATGGAACTTCACAAGGCCATACAAACCTAGCGCGCTTCAGCTCGAAGATGCTCCCGCGTGACCTTGGGAGAAGCGGAGGGGCTTACCGACTCCGTGAGTCCACTGTTGGCGTGTGAGCTCGTGGCATCAGGAACGCTTGGAGAGCCGCACTAACCTCCCAGTCATTCCAGCCCTTCGTGTCGATGATACGTCCGTCGGGCAGAGTTAGGAGGAACTCGCCCGTCTCGTCGTTGATGTTGACCAGGCAAGTTATGAGGTTGTTGATGTGCTTGATCGTCGCGACCTTCGCGGGGTTGACATTTCTGAAGGACATGGTGGTGGATAAAGAAGACCTGCGTGTGGCGCGCCGTCGTCGATAATCGTCGGAATCGTCGCGACCCCTTTAAAGCGACCGACGCTCCTCAGAGCACTCGGCGGGCCGGTACACCGCCCGGGCCGCGCGCACCGCCGGAGCCGCCCCCGCCCTGGAATTGGTCCCGTCGCAGTTCCCCATGCAGTCCCCATGATTCCCCGCTTCGTGTGATGCGATGATGTGGGGTCAGCTGGCTGCTGTTCGTCCCTGGGCAGAAGGCGCGTATAAAATCTTGTCTGGCGGAATATGAGAACCACCGGCGCTCCTCTCACCTGCCGCTCACTGCACCCGTCACCATGGCCGCTACGTCGAAGGATGCACAAGTTTACGAGCACCGCGTCGAGGACATCGAGAAGGATATCGGGTCTATAACCAGTTCAGAGGTTCAGCGTGCGTACTATCCCAGACTTCATACCCTCCATTGTACTCACACACGTTCTCAGCCGCCGCCGGTATCGATGCTGAGGTCGCAGAATTTTTCGCGACGCAGAGCGATGGCCACATCGTGATTGACGAGGCGACGAACAAGCGTCTACGGATGATGATCCACAAGCGCGTACTGGTACGTAGATTGTTGCGGAGTACGGCGCCTACTCACTGGCTACGTAGGTGGTCATGGTCGTCACATATTTCGCCCAGACACTCGACAAGGGGTGAGGATCCCCCTACCTGCTTCTATGACCTTCGTTGACGCGTACTGTGCCAGGACAATCAACTTTGCGTCCATAATGGGTATTGTACAAGACACGCACCTTGTCGGCCAACAATATTCATGGTTGACGACCTGTGGTATGCACCCCCTATCCCCCTTCTCCTGTCCGACACCTCTAATGTCTACTCCAGTCTACATCGCCGTCCTTATCTGGGAGTTCCCCACCAACCGCCTCATCCAACGCCTCCCCATCGCCAAGTACCTCTCCTTCAACATCGCCGCATGGGGCGCTGTCCTCGCCTGCACGGCCGTCTGCCACAACTTCACGGGCCTCGTCATCGTGCGCACGCTCCTCGGCGTCTTTGAGTGCGTCTGCCAGCCGGCCTTCGTCTTCCTGTCGACGATGTGGTACACGCGAGAGGAGCAGGCGCTCGTCATCGGCGCCTTCTACTCGATGAACGGCTTCCAGCAGTGCGTCGGCGGTCTCATCGCGTACGGCATCTCGCAGATCCAGGGTGCGGCGATCAAGAATTGGCAGATTTTGTTCCTTGTGAGGTGATTGTTTGTGATGGTGGGAAGAGGTGTACTGACGACGCGATGTAGTTGTTGGGTTGTGCGACGTTCGTCTGGGGTCTCTTCGTGGGCTTCTGGCTTCCGGACTCCCCGATGAGGGCGAAGTGCTTCTCGAAGGAGGATCGTGTGCTAATGGCTGAGCGGGTGCGCAAGAATGAGACGGGTATCCAGAACAAGGAGTTCAAGGTCCGTCTCGCGTCCTCTGCTTCTTGACCATGCTTGCTGACCGCCCTTCAGTGGTATCAAGTGCGCGAGGCCTTGACCGACCCAGTGGTTCTCAGCGTTACCTTGATCTCCGTGAGTGCATATCTTGTACGCCACGTACCCTAGTCGACTCACCTTCTCCACCTCAGTTTACGAACGGCATGCCGACGGGTGGTTTGGGCGCCTTCTCAAACATCATCATCCAAGCTTTCGGCTTCACGATGTTGCAGACCTACCTCCTCGCCATCGCCCAGGGTGCCATCATCATGACTTTCTTGTTCAGCGGCGCGTACCTTTCCAAGAAATACAACCAGAAGATCATCCTCGCCATCATCTATACCCTGCCCAACATCATCGGCACGATTGTGTTCTTGAGTGAGTCTTCTTCGTCCTCCTCATTCTTACACCCTTCCTAACATTTACCAGTCGTGCCCACGCGCGCCGACACCAAAGTTGGCCTGCTCATCTCCTTCTACCTCACCATGGCCTTCGGCGCCGTCTCCGTCCTCAACCTCGCCGTCATGTCCAACAACGTCGCCGGCCGCACCAAGCAGGTCATGGCCTCCTCCCTCGTCTTCATCGCCTGGGCCGTGGGCAACGCCGTCGGCCCCCAGGTCTTCCGCGACAACGACAAGCCGCGGTACATCAACGCCTTCATCGCGCACATGGTCGTCTACGTCCTCCAGATCGTCGTCCTCGTCTTTTTGCGCGCGTACCTGATGCGGCAAAACGTGCTGAAGCGACGCGCGGCGGCGTTGAGGGAGAGCGCGGCGAATGGGGAGGCGCCGGACGAGCAGCTGGGCCACACGCATGCCTTCGACGATTTGACGGATAAGGAGAACCCAGATTTCCGCTACACGTATTGAACGCTGCGATCCTTTGCGTGCAAGCGCGTGTTGTCTGTACCTGTGGCTTCTCCTCCATGTATTACTAGTGTACACATAGTTCATCGACTGTGACGAGCAGCTTTGCGCCTCATACTTGTCCGCCGCGTCGGCATAGACGAACGGTCCTGACTGAAAGCTTTGGTCAATGTTGCAACTGTTCAACTTCGACAAGCGGCTTTGCGAGTTAACTGCAGCCGTCGCGTTAGCACAACGCGAAGCAGCCTGACTCAGGGCTTTGGTAAGAACACTGCATACATTGAGCAAGCATAAGCAGCTACAAAACATACATGACAAGTACAAGCGCGCTAGTCGTAATCGTCCTCTTCCACAAATTGTCGTGCCACACCGTTCGTCGTCGGCGCCGCGACTTCCTCCATCGCCTCATCTTCGTCATCCCCGCCACCTTCCTCGCCCGCTTTGTCCTCGCCAAATAGGTCACCGTCCTCTGCCTCCCCTTCGTCGCCGAATAGGTCGCCGTCCTCGCCTGCGTCGCTGCCGGCGTCGCCTGGAGTCGCCATGGATATGTCGGCGGGTGTTGCGGGTGCGAAGGCGGATATTGGGAAGGGAGCTGAGTCCTCCATGGGTTCTGGTGGCGGTTGTGATGCTATTTGAGGCGTTAGAAGTAAGTCATTAAGTATGTGGGCGGCATACCTTGCGGCTGAGCATTCGTGCCTCCCATGTCAACGTCTTCCTCTTCGGCCTCGAGCACGGCCTCATCTTCCTCCTCTGACTCCTCAATTTCCTCGATTTCCTCGTCATATATCTTCACGCCTGGCGGTGGACGATTGGGGACAAGGTCGAAGTTGATGCCAGTGAGGGTATCATCGGGGTCCGAGGGTAGCCGGACGCCAAACACTTCGGGTACCGAGGGAAGGGGAAAAGAGTTGGTTTGATTCGCGAGGGAGAGTATGTACTGGGGGAATGTTGAAGAAGTAGTCGCATGGAAGTACATGAACGCGCACCTCTTTTGGTACGCGACCGCCAAACTCCCAGCCTACACGCGCTTGGATGCTGAGCACGACATCGTCGAGCTCGATCTTGCCGGCGCGTCCGGCGTGCTCGGCATACATTTGGGCATCGGTGAGGACCTGCTGCGTGTACCTGTGTGAGAACTCGAGGAGCTGGTGGAGGACGCCTGGCTGGACGTCCTGGACGCCCGGCGTCGAGGAGAGGAGGAGCGCGATAGAGCGCGCGGTCGGCGGGAGGCTGTCGACGGGGCGGGACATGGCGGCCCGAAGAGACGCGCGCCTGATGAGAACAAAGACTGCTGGATTCGGACTCCGCACAAGCTCGGACTCGGCGGCGCACGTGCTGCGTCGGCCGACGGACCGCGTGGTTAGCCCCTGGGATGCCGAGCCGGCCGATGACGCGGGCATGGCGCAGATTCAGACTCCGCTCCAAATCCGCGCCGGCGCCCGGCATTCGTGCGGGATGATAAAGCGAGGGGGGCGTACGGCAAACGTCAGCCAACTCAGTTTTCGCCAGCATGTTCCGCACCCAAGTCGCCCGCACCGTCCTCAGCGCCGCCCGCCGCCCCGCGCTCGCTGCCCGCGCAGCGCCTGTCGCGCGCGCTGTTCCAGCACGCATGTATCACGAAAAGGTCATCTCCCACTATGAGAGGCCTAGAAACGTAAGAATCCAGACCCGCCGCGACCTCGACCGGCCTTTATCTGATAACTTTCGCAGGTCGGCTCTCTCCCAAAGGAGGACAAGGACGTTGGTACAGGCCTTGTTGGCGCGCCTGCGTGAGTACATTGCATGCGTATGCGCGACGTCGCTGACTCCCGACCAGATGCGGCGACGTTATGAAGTTGCAGATTCGCGTCGACGAAGACGGCATCATCTCTGATGTCAAGTTCAAGACATTCGGCTGTGGCAGCGCCATTGCCTCCAGCTCGTATATGACGGAGCGCGTCAAGGGCCTCTCGCTCGAGGAGGCTGGCAAGATCAAGAACACTGAGATTGCCAAGGAGTTGTGCCTCCCACCGGTCAAGCTCCACTGCTCCAGTGCGTTACATCGTACTACCTCCTTCGCCCCTCGCTGACTATCTCGCTAGTGCTTGCCGAGGATGCTATCCGTTCCGCCATCCGTGACTACAAGCGCAAGCGCGACACAATGGCGGAACCCAAGCAGAAGGGCTTCATCGACGTCTCCCAGAGCACGGTCACCGGCCAGACAACAGCGACCGCGCACCCCGGCCAAGCCTAAAAGCAGGTCGCCGTTCCCCCTGCGTGTGCCCTACGTTGTCTCGGTCAGCATACCTCTCCTTACGACCGTCATGATGCGTCATGGGTAGTTACTAGAATTATCCTGTCTACCTGCCCCGTCGTTGTCTTCTTGCATTGTTTATTCTAGCATATCGTCTGCTTGCTGGGAGTAGTCTAGTCATATGTAACCTGTACTTGTACGCAT
Source organism: Schizophyllum commune H4-8 (assembly GCF_000143185.2). NCBI lineage: Eukaryota > Fungi > Basidiomycota > Agaricomycetes > Agaricales > Schizophyllaceae > Schizophyllum > Schizophyllum commune. The sequence continues at coordinate 2,442,694 of NW_026089542.1, forward strand.
AATATTGCATCGAGCGAAATATGGATGGACTCGAACGCTGAACATCCTGAGATTCGACTGACTGGTCTGTGCGATGCGCGCAACTGGGCTTGGCGACTGCAGAGGCGAATTTGGTGAAGGTGATGGCAGGGCACGCCAGGGTAGAGCCATCGTCAAGCTGGATAGGAAGTAGAAAACATGGTCTAGGATCGTATTACTATTAGGCTGAGCAGACACGGTATCGCTTACAGTAACCAAGAACATACATACAGCAAAGATTAAAGGTATATGCGGACGAAGAGCGATGAGCGTCGCAGAGAAGGGGTAGTAGATCACATACTTGGAGTCCAACAGACACAGATCGTAGGACCCGTAACACGGAAACCGTCCTATAGCGCATTGGCCTTCTTAAGGAGCTGCCCCCGATGGCGGTCGAAGAGCTTCATCGAGCTCAAGATGCCAGAAGTCAGGCCAGAGAAGGTCTGTATCGACTTTTTGCCGCGCTTGATGTTGAAGAGGTCGTACGCTGGAGTGGGCGTAAGCGGACTTGAACGAAGCGGACATAGACGCAGAAAAGCGGTATGGCCGCAGTGTTGACATTGGCGCAAGATATCGGAATACTCACAAACGAAAATCAGGTCCATCAGCAGCTTCGTCCGCGTGATGGTCAGCCAGTAGTCGCGCTTGTCCAACCGGCCGAGCTCGCGCTCGTCGTGCTTGGAAGCCTTGGGCAGGGACCGGTTGGTGGCACCGGACATGGATTCGGCGTACAGACGTGCTTGGACTTGAGCGTGGTCAGTATTTCGAGTAACATAGCGCGTCGAAAGAAATCGCACCCTCATCCTTCAGATTCACAATCACGCTGCGCTCAACAGCGTTCTCCACCAAACCCGCCAGCGTACTCAACAACCAACACCAATCCGAAAACCTGCCCGCACGGTCGCCGAACTTCTTGCTGAGCAGGCCCAATTTCGCAAACGTCGCCGCATCGTCCGCCATCGCCTGCACGAGCTCGAGCAGGACGGGTGGCGGTGCGTACAGGAGCGCTTGCAAGAACGGCTTCGTGCGCTGCGCGGCGGACTTGGCTGCGAGTTTCGCGCGCGAGGGCGGTGGGTTGAAGGTGAATTCCGCTGGGGCGGCGGATTTCTCGTTGAGAGGGGAGGCGGAGGGTTTTGCGGTGTCGGAAGAGAAGGGTACGGCCTGTTGGGCGGACATGATGGTGGTGAGGGGGGAGAGCCAGTTAAAGAGAAGGAGTGTCTTCCTGTAAGTGCGCAGATTAGTATACTGAGTTGGTAGAGGAGACGGGGCGGGGCTTACCTGGAGAAACTGAGTCCGCTGGCGGTATCATCCAGTCTCTTCACCCATGGTGTCTTCCATTGCATTCGCTTCACAATAGGATTATGAAAGAGAAGATACGTGCGTATCGTGTATTGGATAAGTTTCTACAGGTTGAGCGACAAACTTCAGTGCTCGAACGATGCAGGGTATAAACGCGTTACGTACGAAAGCCTTGTCCCTCCCGTCGCTCGTTATGATCATCTCCCGCCATACATCTTCCCTGCGGACGCGCTTCGACGCTGCCGCGGTCTCCGCGTCATCGTCGTCTGGTTCGTCTGCGGGGTCGTACACTTCTTCTTTGACCTCGACCTTCTCGGCCATTGCGTGCGACGGCGCGTCCTCGTAGACGCTCGCGCCATAAACATAGGTCGACGAAGAGATGACAGACGTCCGCGGCGTGCGCGGAGGGTGCGAGGAGAGGGGGTTCATCTGGAAGCCGCTGCTCGCGCCTCCGCTAGTGCTCCCGACCTGGAAGCCATTCTGCGCGGGGAACCCGTTGCCGGTACCGGACGCGCTCGCGAAGTTGTACTCGCTGTCGCTGGTCTCTTCGTGACCGGGGAAAGATATGCCCGACATTCTGCACGGATTCGACACGCGCAACTGGGCAGGGACGGTGGTGGCGGAGGCGAGCTGTACGCGCTGCGCTGCGTGTGTGGGCGCCGTGAATACGGCTCGCGCGCGCACGTGCTTATCCGGTCGGCGCGGGGCCCCGGGCCGGTGCGGGTGATGGTGATATGTGTGGCAGCCAAGCACGGACAAAGAACACGCCTGCTTGTTCTGAATTCGCTCTCTCGCGCGATCACACGCGCCCGCGTCTGTACCAATATGTCCGCGTCCATAGGCATGCGCTCCCCGCCGCCGCTCTCCCCGTCCCCGCGCCTCGGCAGCTCGCAGTCGTCGCCCAGGCTGCCTGGCTTGTCTCTGTCCTCGCGCCAGAGCAACGCGTCGCCGATCCCGCGGCCGCAGTTTGACGCGGAGCTGCTGAAGGCGTATATGAAGAAGCTGCTGGCGACGACCTTGCTGAATGCGGCGTGGCCAGAGGCGAAGGATAGGGATCGGGTGAAGGCGTGGATGAAGGAGATTGGGGAGCGGGTAAAGGAGCGGATGGTTGAGATCCAAGGGAAGGGCTTGTGAGTGCATCATACAATGTGGCGTGGCTGAACCTGGATATTGACGGTGACTATAGCAAGTACGTCGTCTTGACGCAGATCAACGAGAACCTGGGGCAAGGGGGAAGGTGCGTATTCACCACTTCACTGTCGTACCATCGACTTACATACGCCTGTGTGCAGAGCCGACCTAGTGTGCCACTGGGAAGACTCAGACATCGTTGCACAAGAGGTCTTCACAAATGTACGTACTTGCGAACATCCTCACCGCCTCCCCACTCACATCTTCTACAGCACTCGTTGATATGCATATGTATCGCGTTTGCTATACGGACAAGCTGAACCTCTGCCAACTGAACCCCCACGATCTGCGCCGGCGCTTACCGCCCCCTCTCCATGTTACGTGCGTTGTATATTAGAGGAGCACCCTGGATGAACCGATACCCTGGACCTTAGCTAACCCCTGCTTTAATACGATCCGTTGAAGGCACACCAGACGTTTCTTCCTCCCTCGCAAGGCGCGCGCGGCTCGAACCACGGCTCCTCGTCCGCAAGTCTCCCTTCGAGCGATGTCAGACCATCTGTCATGTGTGCGAGTATACCTGCCGCGTCGTCGTCAGCGGCGCTTGAGAACGTCAGCTTCACCTCTTCTCGCTTAGGACCGACGCTAGTAGACGTCGGCGGCTGTTGCGCTGGACAGGCAGAGACACAGGCAGGTCAGCTCAACATATTCTGGTCACACGAGCTGCTCATGTTCCCAGAGATCGCCGGTCGCACAAAATTATGCCCTTCTCTCCCTCGTGTCTATCCCGACTCCTCCGCTCCGACGCGTCTATTGGCAAGAAGAAGCGCCGAGGTATAGTTGACGGGGGACATCCGACATCTCGTTTCGCGATGTCTTCGGAACTTCGAGACGCCTTTGCTACTTTGGGTAGTGCCTTTGTGGGTGCGCGATGTTTGTTCTCACGATTTTACACTCCGGAGAGGATGGTGGCGTTCACGACTGTCTTGTTTGCGCTTCGAATGTTCATTCCATGCGTCTGCCTCGTCCTGCGAAAGAGGAAACTAGGGACGCGGTGACAGTCCTCATATTGTCACGATTGACGCCGGGCGGGAGTAGATACGATGATGCTGCGTGCTCGCAATGACCCGCCTTCATGACCGCGCAGGCACGTATACTCTGCCTCCGGTATGATGTCCCCCAATTCAGTGCTGTATGAAGTTCGGACTGGGAGGAGAGGACGTTGCTCCTAGGCTGCGCGGCTCCGTACTGCAACCGACGGCCCCAACTTCCCCATAGGACGTAGCAACCGCTAACCTTATCGAGGAGAGATAGGACCGAACAGAGGTGTGCAACCCAATCCGTTGAAGATGAGGAGCGCCGGTCGATGTGGCGCAGGTCACGGCTGATGCGCGGATCCTGAGATGATGAGTTGGTGTGGTCCCGATGCTCAGAGTAGCGCGCCCGCGACGATGAGCTTTTGCTTTTGTTGAGCCTTGTTCGAGGACGCGACAGGCAAAATGGAGGGCGGGAGGGACTCGGGGCGGCCGATGCCGAGCACGGTTCCTGGGGAGGATTGCACATATTTGGCACTGGAGCGGTGACAAAGCGATCTACGTCACCGGACGTCACTCGCGCGCATGGCGAGCGTAAAACTCCAAGCGTCTTCTTCTTCTCTCCACTCCTCGCGCATCGCAGACCGCCAGAGTTCCCACCGCTTTCGTCAGCATCAGAATCATAGTCCGCCATACAATGCCATCGGTCGGGGTCATGGACGCGTTTAAAAGTATTCTTTCCTCTCCCCGTCATCTCGAGAATCGCCATGTCTGACTCCCACCGTCTCCCCGTCCTTCAATCTTTCATAGATCTCATCCGCCACGGCAAGCACCACCAGCACGCTCGTCAGGACGCGAAAACACCAGTCGACGCCAAGTCCCCGAGCTCGCCCTCAAGCGCCCGCTCATCGCAGCAGAAGAACCGCGATGCCGCACAGCAGCAGGAACGCCAGCAACAGCAGACGCAGACGCAGTCTCAGGCCGCGTCGCAGAAGTCCCCCGCGCCCAAGGAGGCTGCGGAGATGATCGTCAACGAGGAACGCGAGCAGAAGTCGAAGATGCCCACCTACAAGGGCCTAGAGAAATACAAGCTGTTGGAGAAGATGGGAGAGTGCGTGCCATCGCCCTGTCGATACCTATGTCTTGCTGACGGCGCTTTAGCGGCGCATTCTCGAACGTGTACAAGGCTGTGGAGATTGCGACTGGTCAGCGAGTAGCCCGTGCGTGTTCTGGTACATTCTCTGGGACCATTACTGACTTCCGCATAGTCAAGGTCGTGCGCAAGTTTGAGCTCAACGCATCCCAGGTCAGCCGCATCCCCCCGCACCCCTCTCCCTTTAACCCACTGACCATTCCCCTGTCTCCTTGCTTTGTTGCGTTGTACGGTCTGTTCCATAGGCTGGCGACAAACACTTGAATCCCCAGTTTAAGAAACGACCTCGCGCAACAGAGGTGCCCCTCCCTTCCGTCATCGCCTAGTATCGAGCTTTGTACTGACCGGTTCCTTCAGCGCGCGAATATCCTCAAGGGTACAAGTCCTTCATTACCGCTTCCCATATACTTGCTGACCCCGGTCTGAAGAGGTCCAGATCATGCGTGGCACGCACCATCCATCCATCGTCAAGCTTCTCAACTTCGCCGAGTCCCCAGAGTACTACTTCCTGACCCTCGAACGTGAGCGGATTCCGCCTGTACCCGTCCTGTGGCGCTGACCTGCCTTCGCAGTTATGGAGGGCGGCGAACTCTTCCATCAGATTGTCAGGTTGACGTACTTCAGCGAGAACCTATCTCGACACGTCATCCTCCAGGTCGCGAACGGGATTCGCTACCTGCACGAGGAGCGCGGTGTTGTTCACCGCGATATCAAGCCCGAAAACCTCCTTTTCGAGCGTATACCTATCATTCCTTCCAAGAACCCTGTCGTGCGGCCTTACGACGAGGATAAGGAGGATGAGGGTGAGTTCATTCCCGGTGTCGGTGGTGGTGGCATCGGTCGCGTCAAGATCGCCGACTTCGGCCTCAGCAAGGTTGTCTGGAACGAGGAGACCATGACGCCATGTGGGACGGTAGGCTACACTGCCCCCGAGATCGTCAAGGATGAGCGATACAGCAAGAGTGTCGATATGTGGGCGCTCGGCTGTGTGCTCTACACCTTGCTCTGCGGCTTCCCGCCGTTCTACGACGAGAGCATCAACGTGCTCACGGAGAAGGTCGCTCGCGGTTACTACACGTTCCTCAGCCCCTGGTGGGATGACATCAGCGCGAGTGGTATGTCGTACCCCCTATACGCCATTTCTCCACTAACGTTTGCCCTCTAGCGAAGGACCTTATCACCCATCTGCTCTGCGTTGATCCTGCGCAACGTTTCACTATCGATGAATTCTTGGCGCACCCGTGGTGTAACGCAGCACCTGCTCCAGCTCCACCTCCTACGCCGTTCATTTATGGCCAGAACCAACCCCCTACCGGTCTTGATTCCCCGCTACTCAGCGCGGCCCGTGGCGGACGTCCCGAGGGCAGGTCTCCGGGAGTTGCAACGCTCAAGGAAGCTTTCGACATCACCTACGCCGTTCACCGTATGGAGGAGGAGGGTGCGCGCCGTCGGAAGTACAATGGGCCCGGAGGCGCAGGTGCGCGCGGATTCCTCGGCGGTCTTAACGAGGACGATGAGACGGAGGATTCGGACGACGGAACGATCAACGGCGAGTCGAGCGCACCGGAGGGTAGCCGTCGCTACGATGGTCGTGCAGGTCCCCGTGATCAGGGTCAGGCTCAGCCGCGGAAGGCCGCTGCATCTGGCAGTCGTCGGAAGCAGGGCTTCGAGCTTGACCTCGATGGCGCGACGCTGCTCGGCAGGAGACAACACCGCGGTGGCGCCGTTGGTATGAGCAGCCCACTGTCGGGCAAGCCTGTCACCTCGCCGATGGCGCTGGATCCCGGCAGCCCCATGCAGGTCTCATAGACGCCTATTTCCTTACTCCCCTCCGCTCCCTTGTGCGTCCTCGCACGCCCTCCTGATGGCCTTCCCGCTCCCCGGTATACCTAACATACAAGCGGAGTGGCTCGCCTAATCCTCGTATCTTCTCATTTTGGCGGACACTGTCGGCACGCTACAATTGTCCCTCCCCCCTCTGCAGCACTACAGCCAACACCTCGTATAGTATTGCTATTTTTTGTATGCACTTCACTCACACAATCATCCCCCTTGTTTCCCCTTGCCCCTCTCACTGTATACCCGTCGTCCACGGCGTTGTACTTAAATATTTTCGCACTAGTTGTACCAGTACTACGATGCAACACTATTTTCCTCCATACACGATGAGATTACGCTTCTGTACTCTCTACAAGCAACCGGAATCCCAATGAAGCCATATTATCTGAAGGTCTCCTTGTGTGGCAGGAGGACGAAGGTGTGGGTCCGAAAATGCGTGGCTTCGGGGGTTGCCGAGGCGCTCTGAACGCGGACCGGGCGACCGACCTGTTGTTCACCACCATCATCTCGCCAACATGAGCGGCCTTGCTGACGACTTGCTGAACGACCTCGAGGGTCTCTCGGACGATGAGCAGCATGAGGAGGAGCAAGAAATGCAGACAGAGGAAGCTTCTGGCTCGTCGAAGGACCTCAAGCGCAAGGCAGACGACGCAGGCCTCGATGCAGACATGTCGGACGAAGAAGGCGGGGAAGGACAGGAAGAGAGTCAGGAGGACCCTGGGTTTGTCCCCACCGGAGGAGTGCGACCCGCGGAGGAGTTCGACGCGGAGGACGTGCAGGCGATGGAGTTGCTGGGTGTGGCGGACGTTACTAAGATCGCGAAGTTGGAGGGGAGCAAGCGGATGAATGATATTCTCAAGGTACGTAGACCATGCATAAAGGGAGGGGGACGTGCCGCTGACGCTTTGGGACTACTCAGGATATCGAGAAGTACCAGGAGAACCCGAGTACGATGCAGCAGATGTCCCTTCCTGCGCACCTTAATCCGGAGTACAATGTCATTGTCCAGGCGAACAACTTGTCCGTAGAGGTCGACAATGATATCATGTTGGTGCACAAGGTGCGTGATACAGACTTCGGGTGGCTTACAGTGTCTGACTTCCCCCGCCACAGTTCATTCGCGATCACTATGCGCCCAAGTTTCCCGAGCTCGAGCAGCTTGTCACAGATCCTGTAATGTATATCAAATCCGTTAGGACTCTAGGGAATCATGAGGTGCGTACCCATGCCTTTCTACGGTATCTGCTTGCATGCTGACCCCCTTGCAGGATCTGACCGCGGTCGATCTGCAAGGCGTTCTTCCCCCTGCCGTCATCATGTCCGTGTCAATGACTGCGACGACTTCCGCTGGTCGTCAACTCAGCGACTCGGAATGGCAAGCTGTGCAGCGCGCTTGCGACCTCGCAGACCGGTTGGAGGAGTCAAGGAAGAAGGTGCGTCTACGAATTCACTGTACATGGCCAACTCGCTGACAGAGTACTATCAGATCTTCTCGTATGTCAGCTCAAGAATGAATGTGCTTGCGCCGAACCTATCAGCCATTGTGGGCACTACTACAGCCGCAAAGTTGCTCGGTGTGGCAGGAGGTCTTAGCGCGCTTGCGAAGATGCCGGCGTGCAATGTTTTCGTGAGTAGTACGCCCCTCTGCCGACTTCGCCCCGTTCTCATTTGTCTTCCAGCTCTTGGGCGCACAGCGCAAGATTGCCGCAGGCTTCTCGACAGCGACTCAGCGTCGTCACTCCGGCTTCGTCTACCAATCTGAGGTCGTCCAGCACACACCACCAGAGTATCAGGCGAAGGTGCAGAGGACCGTCGGTGCAAAGTGTGTGCTTGCTGCGCGCATGGATCTCGAGAGGAAGCTGCGTGACGGTGAGCGTGCACATTGCTGCCGCAGCAGGGATGTCATTGACTCAGTCCTTATATAGGTTCCTACGGCGAACAACTTCGCGAGAAGATCGAGAAGCGTATTGACCAGCTCGCCGCACCACCACCTGCGAAGGTGACGAAGGCCTTGCCTATACCGAACGACGGGCCCAAGAAGCGGCGAGGCGGCCGACGGTAAGTCTTGCTGCTATTCCACATTCGAGGGTCTGTTCTGACGATTGCCTGTCAGTGCACGCAAAGCCAAGGAAGCCTACGCCCAAACCGAGCTGCGCAAACTCCAGAACCGGATGGCGTTTGGCGAGGCCGAGGAGGAAGTCGGCGCCTTCGACCAGACGAAGGGTCTTGGTATGATCGGCGTGGGCACGGGCAAGGTTCGCGCGGGAATGGGCGAGGCGAAGAGTCGAGGTAAGTGTAGCCTTTCACTTAGCATGGGACAAATTGCTGACCTGCGCTTTCTCTCTTCCAGCCAAGCTCTCCAAGGCCAACAAGCTACGTACGGCGACGCTCACCAGGGCAGCGCAACAAGCGCAGGCGGGTGGATCTGGTGGCTCCTCGTCGTCTGGTTTTGCGACGTCGTTGAGCGTCACGCCGGCACAAGGTACATATGAAGTCCAGCGCGTATTCTCTGTACTGACAAGTTTCTGTAGGCTTCGAGCTCACGAATCGCGCCGCGGCTGCAGCGCGGGTCAAGGAGGCCAATGACCGGTGGTTCGCGGCTGGCACCTTCTCGTTCGTTGGACAGAAGGGGGCATAGGATCTACTATATCTTGATGCAACTACTTGTTGCCTTTTCAACCCTTGTCACGTCATATGCACCTGGCACGTTCTGCGACTATGCTTACGACCTATTGACGCCCGCTTTCGTGTCTGTTCACCTGTCGGAAATGCAGCGCAGACAAGTATAATAAATGACCTGCACTGTGCTATACTACAACGAGCAAGGGTATACTCGTGAACTAATAAAGTGGTGTACTGCTATAGTCAGGCGAGAATGTGCATGAAGTGCATGAACCAAGATGCAGATATATGGTGTAAGATGTCCATGGCAGGAGGGTGCATTCGTTCGAGCTGGGAATGGCGGCAGTGGCCGGATAATATGCCCTGCTCAAGCCCCAGTACTGCCACCCCTCGTGCGGGACCGGCTTGGGCTCGTCGAGCGCTCGGTCGACCGTTTTCCTCTCTCGCCAGACAATGAGCTGCCCCGTTTCCGCGAGATACTCCCTCGGAGCGTCGATCCACCCTCGTTCTGCCTCGATAAATCCCCTTCGTGGTACTCCCCTTGTCTCGTCAGGCTATGCTCCCGCGGCCTCAGGGCTGCCGCTTCGCCCTCGAACCAGCTCATTGTACGTAGCCGGCGCGTGCGGTTGCTCGCGCTATCAGCGCGTGTGACGTCGCTCTGGGCGATGCCATCCCCGCCTAGCCTGCTTCCCTGTAGGCGCGCGTTGAGGCTGTCTCCTCGTAGTCGGGATTGACCGGTTTCGCGTATGCGTGGAAGCGTTGTAGCGTCGAAGGTCGGGCTGCGATTGAAGGGAGGACTGCGGCTTCTGTGAGAGGGTCCGAAGTCCCACTCGCGAGGAATCTCGCTGGGCGGGGTATGTACGAGAAGGAGAGGCTGGCAGGAGAGTCAGTTGGGTGATCCAAATCATCTGACACCGCAGCGGGCAGATATAAGCTCACATGCGCGGGTGAAAGTCCCATAATGCTCTGCTTCCTCCTCAGAACCGGCAGGTCACGATTGCCAGACGGCACAATAAGCACCGGTCTCCGTCTCCTCCCCACACTCCCTCTCGGCGATCGGTGTATCGCATTCCGGAGCTCGTTCGCATCCGCCTCGCCGCCTCCATTCCCCTCCCTACCCTGCCACACCCTCTCATCGTCCTCCTCTTCCTCCCCATCTTCCCCGTTCCCATTCTCCTCCCCCTCCCCATCGCCATTATCCCCCGGCCCCGCCCACGCAATGATGAATACGCCCAGAAACGTCGCCCCGCATCCATACAGGAACGTGACGATCTGGTGGAACTTGGCGCGCTCGAAGTCGCCGTAGAGGATCGCGGAGCCGACGATGGCGGAGAGGTTGAAGAGGACGAATTGCATGGGGATGACGACTTTGGAGTCGAAGCGCATGAGGGCGCGGTTCAGGTAGCGGATTTGGCCGACACCGGTGACGATGAGGACCTGGAGAGTGGGGTCGTGGTTAGTTGGTGTATGGTCAGAAGATGGGATGGGGATGACGAAAGAGGGGGGGAAGCGAGAGGGAGGAAGGGACGCTACGTACCATGATTACGACGTAGGTAATCCAGTGGGTGAATATGTTGACCCATTCCATGGTGAGCAGAGTGGACACAGCCTTTGTTGACAGAACCGTGAAGCCGCCTTAATTATGGTGTCAGCTAACAAACTTATAAATATGGAGAACCGCTCACCAAACAGGGCGCACAGTCCGACGTCGATAAACACATACTTCTGACCGAGGCGTCCTGGCGATAAGCTGACGAAGATGAGTCCCAGGACGAGGTACACGATGGTGTACACCGCAAAGGACGTCTTGCAAATAGCCCGGATGAGTGCGTCGGGGTTGAGGCGCGTGTCCGAGGATTGAGTGGACAAGACGACGGTGACGGCGCCCACGACAGCAATGCAGATACCCAGGAGATCCCTTTTGCGAAACCGCTCGCCGATCATGAGAGGGGCAAAGAAGCAGTTGGCAATGAGGGCGAACTAGAGGCGTATGAGTTCGCAAGATGGATAGCTTGTTGGATATCAGTGCTCACCGTGCCAAGGGGTGCCACCACAGATGCGGGCGCCCACGCGTACGAGATAAAGTTTCCGAGCTCGCCTACGTTCATGAGGAGGAACCCGGTCCACCTGTATGATATTTAGTGGTGAGTGAAGATGAACGAGAACCTAGTACCATAGCTTGGATTTCAGGTACGCGGTTTCGTTATCGACTGGACTGGATGGTGGCTTGCGTGCAGGTGTCCCATTCGATGCCTTCTTACGCGTATGTGTCGGGAGGTCGTCTTCCGCAACAACATCTATGGGTATTTGGGTGATATGGCCCGGGGCGTCGCGATCGGGAAAGGGCGCTATTGCGTCGACTAGCGATCGGCGATTCTCCCGTCTAGCAAGTAGGCGAGCCAGGTGGGATGGTTTATGGCGTACAGCGTGAGTTGTGATGGGCGTAGACTGACCCGAGGATGTAGCAGAGTAGGCACCAGGTTCGTGAGGGAAGGGGATGAGGGGCTGGCGTTCATCGGGGAGATGGGAAGTCGGCGAGTCTACCAGAACGCTGTCTAGTTCGTGTTGACTATATGGCCGCTCAGAGGGCGTGTCGGGTGTGTGGGAGCCGCTCTCTTCATCGCGCTGTTTGTTCCGCTCGCGCTCGATGCGCTTGTGGGCGAGCTTCTGGAGGTTGAGCGCGAGGGAGATGAGGATGTTGCCGGCGATGGCGACGGAGATGCCGACAACGGTGGCCGTGTCGAGCTCAGGACCGTCGCCCCCCGCCGCGCCCGTGCTTCTGTCACCAGCTAGGACTCCCATTGAGCGCGCAGGACGAGGAGGACGTGCATCATGGCCCCGGGCCGGACGACCGCGCCCGCTCTGGTCATCGCATCGTGCCTCCGCGCACGTGGACTGTACTTCTACTTCCTCCCCCACGTCGCGCGTAGACGCGTTCCAGCACTTTCCTCTCCTTCCACACCGCGACGCACCCGGGATGCGCGCCAAGCACACGAAGCACGACCTCCCCGCGTTCCCCGTCTACTCCTCCGCCTTTCTGTCGGACACGGAGCTAGTTATTGGCGGCGGTGGCGGGCAGGCGAAGACGGGCATCAAGAATAAGCTGGTGCGTGGCGCGTGCAGTCCCCCCACTTCTTCTCACTCTTACCCTGTATAGAGACTATTCGAGACCCAGAATGACTCGCAACTCAAGCAGGTGGACGAGCTGGAGCTCGCGCCAGGCGAGGACGCGCCTATGAGTATGGCCGCAGCAAGAAAGGTGCGTGTTGAAACATGCTCTTACAGGATTGTCCACTTAAACTCTTTGACAGACCTCCAAGGTCATTGCTGGTGTCAACAGCAGCGAGGACAGACTGAAGGCGGGGCACAATGATAACTGTCGCGTCTTGAACGTCGCAGACAAGAAGTATGCGCATGCCTGTACACGCATGCTTCCATCCTCATTTCCCTTCTCAGAATTACCCCTCTATCCTCTCAGGGCACCCTTCCGACAGAAGACATCGAGCATCTTCTGGAGGACTATCAGGTAGGCGCTATCACAACACACCTGCGCCCGCTAATCCCATTTGCAGCGCGTCACTGTAGTATCCCCCGATGAATCTATGGTCGCTGTCGCAGGAACGCACGATGTATGCCGCATTTTCTCGGGGGTGTGGTTCCTACTTATCGCCTTCCAGGTCACCCTCCTCTCCTTCCCTTCCCTCGAACCCCTCGCCGCCCCCTTGCACTTTGGCGACGAGATTTACGACGCGTCCTTCTCGGACAATACCGTACGTCTTACTTCTTGCACTGACCTTAACTACATTCCCCTGCATCGTCGCCCCTCCTATGTTTCATTCAACACGCCTGGTCTAGCCACTTGCGAAATGCCCATACCCGTCACACTGCCCTCGTCATCCCCAATTTTTTCATCCCGGCTTACCCACCCCACCGTAGCTCGCCATCGCCACCACCGGCAAAGTCCACCTGCACGACCTCCCCACCTCGTCCTCGTCTCCTGCCACCTCCCCATCCTCCAAAAAGAAGTCCAAAGGCAAGGGCAAGGCCGTTGCTCCCCTCCCCGTCCAGCGCACCATCGACGTACCTACTCTCCTTGACGGGACTGCCACCGGCTCAATTCGCGCCGCCAAGTTCTCCCCCACCGACCCCTCCAAGCTCTTCATCGCCGTCAACACCACGCCTGCACGGGGCAAAGGGAAGCGCGCCGTCCCACGGCAGTCCTTCCTCTGCGTATGGACAATCTCAAATGGGGAGAAGGGCGAGAAGGGCGCAGGCACGGTGGAGCGGACGAAGAAGCTGGGCGACCGGGCGCTGACGTGCTGTGATGTGTCGCTGGATGGGAGGTTGATTGCGTTTGGGTTTTCGGATTGTAGTATCAGTCTGTTAGATACGAAGACGTTGACGGTGAGTGGGTTTTTTGTGTTTGGGTCGTTTATCTCTTTGAGGTGTCCCCATCGAGCCTTTACTGACGACATCCTTCCAGCCCCTCGTCACCATTCTCAAAGCACATGAATTTCCCTCCACGACGCTCGCGTTCAACCCACAGGCGACGCTCCTCGTCTCGGGTAGCGCGGATAACTCGGTGCGCTTGATAAGTGTGCCCGCAGGGGGTACGAGGGATGGGATGGGTGAGCTGTCCTCTTGTGTTGCCCAGGAAGATGAAGATGCTGATCGACCTCCTCTCAGCATGGACGACGATCATCCTGATCCTCATTACGCTTCTCGCCATCGTGCTGGCGTTCGTGATGAAGCAGGCCTGAGAGTTGGGGGTGCAGGCTCGCGCTCTCTCACCGCGCAAGAAGATTTTGTAAGACGACGGTCGAGCGGATCCAGCAGTGGATTATGATGTGCTCTCGTAGCGAGGAGCATCGGACAAGGGCTTGGGTTTCCATAGACGTGTCGGGTACAATTCTTGTGTTCCGTCGGCCTTTTGTACACGAACTAGGCATAACTATTGGGATGAGTCTACTGGTCGTCCTGCGGACCTCCTATCCAGAGCTGTGTGGCTATGAGCATTCCTCATTAAAAAAAATAAGAAGTTTCGTGCAAGCATCCGTAAACGCAGAACAGAGCTGCTCCAGCGCGTCGAAGTTCAACCTCACCCAGTGACCCGGCCCGACTACTCCGATCCGTTAAGCGCCCATCTCGTCACCGCCACACCTTGCTTTTAGGCGCCCAACGAACTTCGGCAGTTCCCCACGAGCGCGCTCGAAATGGCACAAAAGCGCCCTTCGTCGGCGGCAGCGCCCGAGAAGGCGAGCATAGCGCCTGAGAAGGTGACGGCCCCTCTAGCAGCGCCGCTCTCACGACGAAGACTGACCGTGTCACCCCAACCAAGGCTGCCGCAGACCATACCTCTAGCAAGGCCCTTATCTCAGGTTCTGTCCACAAGGATCCTCAGGACCAGTTCATCCCAAACGCCCACTCGACCCCCAAGGACCGAGACTGCACCTCCGAATCCGCCCTCCTCAACAGCCTCGCATTCGGCATGGGTGTCATCGCAGCTGTGCTCCTCGGCCTTTACGCCTTCCCCATGCTCTGGGACGTGCAGCACAGTGCTGCGGTCGTGCGCATGCGGGCGCAGGTCGAGAACCTGACCTCCGGCTACGTGGTGTGCACGCCGGGGAGGAGGGGTGTGTATACAGTGGATGGGGAGGACAGCCAGGTGGAGTGCGTGAGGGTGCAGGGGGATGTGGTGGCGGATGTGGGGGAGAGGGGTGAGTGATTGTTTGGTGGTGTAGGGAGATGGAAGGAAGGGGGTAGGTGCGGGAGAAGAGAGAAGGGCTGATGAGATGGACAGATGCTATCACGAAGCGGTGGACGAAGGAGCTACCGTGGCCGCTTTCGATGTACCCGTTCTCGCTTATAGCACCGGAGCTGGAGGTCCACGAAATTGACGAGGACTCAATAGTTGTCCCTGGCTTAACAGGTAAGTATCCAAAGCTGCTTCCGAGATCTGGATCTGACCGTGTTTTCCCTCTCCTTAGATTCTCACTGCCATGTCCTCGAATATGGCGCCTTCAAGCAAATTCCCCTTGAGAAGGGAAAGAGTATCCCAGGTTCGCTCCTTGTGTTGACTCCCTCTCTCTGTATAGCCTTCGCGAGCTCAATGTGCTAATCTACCTTACCCTCAGACGTTGTCAAACACGTCCGCAACTACATCATGAGCAACGATGAGATATTCACTAACACGAGCAAGCCCGTCCTTGGCTGGGGCTGGGATCATACTGCCTGGCCTGAGAAGCGGTTCCCGATGGCGGTCAGTAAGCTCTCGTAATCTTTCCCCTTCCTTTCTTTGGCCCATATAATCATGGTTAATATCGACCTTGCAATCTCTTGCTAACTGACATTACACAGGCCGACCTCGACGCCGATCCCATCATCCGCGGGCGCCCAGTGATTCTCACCAGCAAGGACGGCCACGCAATCTGGGTCTCCCAGCGCGTCCTCGACGAGAACATGGCGAACATCCCGGACGACGTCCCCGGCGGGGTGATCTATAGGGATAAGGATGGAAAGCCCACGGGCACCTTCCTCGACAGCGCAATCGACGTCATCCCCAAACCTAGCCTTACCGACGCTGACCTGCGCAAGCGGCTCATGACCGCTGTACGGGATGCGCACGCTTATGGGCTGACCTCAGTACATGACGCTGCGCTGCTGCCCGAGTCGTTGGCCTTCTTCAAACGGTGCGATATCCCGTACCGGGCTCTCCTCGTCCGCTAATCGCCATTGCTCTGAAAGGCAAGCGGAGGCGAATGTGCTGCCCGTAAGTATCTAACTGTCAAGCCTGGAAAGAAATGATGGTATCGTCGTTAATCTCACCACATCCCTCCCAGCTCCGCGTCTTCGGCATGAAATACTTCAACGAGGAGGACTGGTCGGGCGACCCCAATGACATGTACTTCGCCTTCGACAACCACCTCGTCTCGCGCAGCGTCAAGATCTTTGCGGATGGGGCGTTGAGGACAGGTGGGGCGGCGGTGAGTTGTGGTCGTTGTTCTTTGTTTGGTCGTTGGTCGTTGTTCTCTGTGTGGTCGACCGACGCTGCTGAGGTTTTATCAACCTGGACGACGATACGTGTTGGGAAGAAAGGAATGCTGACTCTGGTACACAGCTCTACGAACCCTACTCCGACAACCCGTCGAGCCGCGGCGCCATGCGCATTGACCCTGAGCTGCTGGCAAAGGTCGTACCCAAATTGCTGGCGAACGGGTGGCAGGTGGTGCGTAGCATCTTCTACCCTTCTTACTATCCCTCTCCCATTTTCCCCTCATCTCGTCCGAGACCCGAAGCCTGCGGCGACAAGAGAAATAAAGAGTCACGCCTCTCTGACATTGACTACCCTCACTACCTCCAGAACGTCCACGCCATCGGCGACCGCGCCAACGGCCTCGTCCTCGATGCCTTCGAAGCTGCCTTGGAGAACACGAATATTTCTGCCGTACGCCCGCGCCTGGAGCACGCGCAGCTCATGACGGACAAGGATATTGAGCGGTTGGGAAGGTTGGGAGTCATCGCCAGTGTGCAGCCGACGCATGTGTACGTTCAGTCGAAATGATCAGCGGAATTCGACTCAGTCTTTGCTCTTTCAGCATCGACGATATGTGGTACGCGGAGGACCGATTGGTATGGGACCCCCGACTTCCTCTCACTACAACTCTCGCACCCTCTAACTCCTCCTCTTCTACCTCCTCTCCTCCTACACCTCTCTCCTTCCCCGTATACTCTTACCTGTCTTTGTACTAACAAACAATCCCCCAGGGTCCCTCCCGCATCCGCGGCCTCTACGCCTTCCGCTCCATGCTCAATGCGGGCGCGCGCATCACTCTTGGCTCGGACTTCCCCGTCGAGACGATGAACCCGCTCGCGGGTTTCTACGCCGCGATCACGCGCCTCACGTACGACGGGCGGTCGCCACAGGGGAGTGGGGGATGGTGAGATCCAAGTTCCGAAGAGACCTCGTCAAACGACGAACTCAAGACACCCTTATGTGCCCACTAACTCACCCCCAGGTTCCCCGAGCAAGCCCTCACCCGCCGCGAGGCCCTCCGCGGCCTGACCATCGAGCCCGCACACGCGTCCTTCAGCGAGGACAAGGTCGGCTCGCTCGAGGTGGGCAAGAAGGCGGATTTCGTGGTTCTCTCGCGGGATATCATGACCGTTCCGGTGGAGGAGATCATGGGCACGAAGGTGCTGGCGACGGCGATTGATGGGAGGGTAGTATATGGGGGGTTGTGAGGTTGAATGTGGGAGGGGGAGCGACGCGAAAGGACTTAAGAAGGATGTAGAACAGAGCAAAAGGCAAACCTATACTGACAGACGCGCTACTCCAGCAAAGGCGCGCCCTCCACATGTTCAGAGCCATGAGCAAACAAAGGAGGGTCACGATAAATCTGGGCAGGTCGTCTGGGGCCCCGCCAGTCTCCAGAGCAATGACATTGGAAGTTCCTACCAGAACTTCCACCACGCTCCGGACCCACCGTGGAGTGCAGCAGCCCCGTTCGTGCCTGCACCCCGCACCGAGTGCTCGGCCTGCAACCTATCTACCTCGGCCTCCAGCTCTGCTATCCGCGCAAGCGCCTTGTCGCTCGCCTGCTCGTGCTCCAGAGACGAGTGTAGCAGCTGCAAACCCTGCGTACCGCCCATCGCTTCAGTACACACGAACACGGAGAACGCGGAGAAAGAGGAGTCGCACCAAATATACCGCCGAACCTATCAGGAAGATGGGTATCATGGCGGGCACGATATCGCTGTAGTACGACGCGTGCGGGTTTGGGGGCGGCGCGCGACGGGGCGGGGGAGGCGCGGGTGCGGAGGTCGATGCATATCGGGTTGGAGCAGGGCGCGTTATCAGGCTTTTTGGGAGTGCAGCTGGCCTGCTTGCGCGAGATAGACGGTAGATAGCGCGCGTAGGAATCATGGCCTGAGGGTGCAGTTCGGATGAGTGGGCTGGTCACGGGAAGGACTGGGCAGGGGAGGGCGGGATTGCGGCGGAACAATTTGTTTGGTCGGAACCAGAACTTTCCGAAAACGGTGAAAAGACGGGGCCGAGAAGCAAGCAGCGAGGCTCGCGCGAGTCTCTGACAGTACGCGAGACTGTTTGCAGCTCCCCAAGTCCGCACAAGGCAGGTACTCACGTTGAACGTGCGCGGCAGGCGCGAGCCAGGGAAAGGCAGCATGATGGCAAGTGGAGGCCCGCGGATCGTGACGTCACGCGATAGTGACGGGCAGCGCGGGGATGGGGGACAGCCACATTTGTCTCCGGAAGGTAAAATCGCAGTCTAGCGCAGCAGACCCAGAGCCAGAACTGCGATCTTCTTCTTGTCCTCCGCCACCACCACGAACAGCGACGAGCAGCCCCCGTCGTCGCCCAAAAGCCCTGGAAGAGCAGCGAACGGTGGCGCACGTTGTTGCGATCAATCAATCATTATTGCTCGATAGCCTTGACAGCGGTGACACAGCCATCACATTTCATCACTCGTTTCAATCCGCAGCCGTCCTGCTTTTCTTTTCGTTGGCGTTCACGACGATTATCGACAGCGCTCTCAGCTTCGCAACATCCGCAACGGCGCGCACTCGACCCCCGGAACTGGCTTCCTCGCCCACTGTCGTCCTGCATAGCAAGCTGCAGCAGTCACTCAAGCTCCTTTGATTCGACCCCGCAGTCGGGCGTAGATTGCCCTCTCCACATCCCGCATCTGGGACCCCAGCTCATCCAGCATCGTCGACACCACCAACCACACCACCATGAACCCCTCCAAGCACGCTCGCGCGTCGTCCAGCCCCGCATCGCGCGCGGCCCCGCCCCTTCTCCTTACCTCCACCTCCCCCGCAGCACCAGTCGCGACGGACACCCCTCCACATACGCCATCTCAATCGCCATGGCGCTACGTCCAGTTCGACCAGACCCCGTCCACTAGCAGCTCGCCGCCGCGGCCCCTGGTCCTTGGCTCCTCGCAGTCCGCGTATCCGTCCACGTCGTCGTCACCATCATCAAGTCGTACGGCCCACGCGCACTCCGCCTCCCGCGGCCTGTCCTCCAACGCCGCCGGTGGCAGGGCCCTCTCGCCAAATGACGTGGCGCATGGCAAGGCACCGTCGCGCCCCAGCTCTGCCTCCTCGCCCGCGCGGTCCGGTAGCGCCGTCAATAAACCCACGCTCATTGTTACCGACACCGATGCCGCCTGGAACGAAAAGTCGATGCCGCTCGACGACTTTTCGCCCTCCTGCAGCCCGACCTCGCCCACGCGCCGCTCGCTGTCCAAGTCGCGGCGATCGATATCGAAGACGCGCTCGCAGTCCTACTCGTCATTGTCTACGAAAGAGGCCTCCGAGCTTGCTCCTTCGATCCCCCGGGCGTCCCAGTCGGGCCGTCAGCAGACCAGTCGCGCAATGGGCGCCGAATTCAATGCGCATGGGTCTGCGCATGGGTCTCCCAGTGCGTCATGATCATCTATTGCTTTGGAGAATCATGATCCTGACCCGCGACGCCACAGCTTGCTACCCGCCGCCGCCCAATCAGCAACAGTACTCCCCATTGTTCACTCGATTGAGAGTGAGTCTCCAGACCCTCATGTTTCTTGAATTGATTGCTGATATGGTGTACAGCCTTGGCTTCCCCTCATTCTCTACCTCGCAACCACCCTTGCATTCATCTGCGCAATAGCGTTCTGGAAGGTCCGTTCTACGGGTATCTCTCCCCTTCCCTGAGACTCACCGCCCCGTCCTGCAGGACGAAGTATTCGCCCGTCTCGATGACCTTGCGCACTACTTGCAAGAAGAGGGCGACTACGGCAAGGTCGTCATGTTCTCCCTCATTTTCCTGACGACGATCCGTGAGTATCGGCACTATAACGACCTCGCTCGATAAAATCATTGTATCCCCCTCGATAAGCCACAGCCTTGGTACTCACGCATCCATCCTCTAGCGCCCATCCCGCTCTACTCCACCTTCACCGTCCTCTCCGGGTACACTTTCGGCCCTACGCCCGGTTTCGTGATCGCGTATGCGGCTGCGCTGTCTGGCGCGATGACCGTGTTTGGGGCGAGTCGGTATCTGCGTGAGTGCCGTAGTTCTCGACCGTGGTGTTCATCTGGGAAGCTAATATGACTCTACAGTCTGTCTTCAGCGGCCCATCGTCCTGTGGCTCGGCTCGAGTGGGACTATACGCAGGGTCAGTATCCGTATGCGAAGCCTCTGGTGCGGACATCTGCTGACCAGCACTGCCTTCAGGTCGTCCGTGCCATTGAGAAGCGCCCGCGCTTGCTCTTCCTCATCCGCCTCGCGCCTTATCCGTACAATGTCATGAACTGCCTCTTGGCGGCTAGTAAGGTGAGATAATCCTTCTCGCGGCTGTACGGCTGTCGGCTCTAGCCCTTTCGCTTGTCCCTCTCCCACCTTACCCCATCCCAATACCTTGCTAACACACGCCTTCTCAGGTCACCCTCCCCGTCTACTTCTGGGCGACCGCGATCTCCCTCTTCAAGATCGCACTCTACACATGGGTCGGCGGTCGCATACACTCCTTTTCGCACCATGCTTCGAACGTCGTCGACGGGACGCTCCCGCCCGATGAAGCCGAGGCTGACCATGTCGCGCGGTTGTGGACGTTTGGGGGGATTGCGCTCTGCCTTGGGATTTTCGTGTATTTGAGCGTTGTGGCGAGGCGGGCGGTGGATGAGGAGTTGGATGGGGAGGAGGAGGAGGGGATGTGTCGTGAGTCCATGGTGTCGCTGAGTTTAGGGAGGTAGCGCTCACCCGAAGGGATTTGCAGGCAACCGCTGGCGAAGCCGCCGCCAACGAGGCCCCGCGCGGGACGCGGAGGAACGGGTCGGCTTCCTGGATGACACGGACGAAGATGATGTCGACGTTGGCGTCGCCCCGGGCGCGGAGCGCGAGATGTCGGAGGTGCGCAGTGGGACGCTCGTTTGAGCCTCACTCATCTTCAACTTTCGCCGCACCCGCGAGGCATGCCTAGTCCATGCTTGGCGATGTTGTTGCTCATGACCGCCATGATAACGACGCCGTCCCCTCGCGATAACCTCGTGACCCCTTGCGATGGCAACGCAGCGTCCACGTCCGTTCCATGTCGTCTTTTTCCAGCCAGCGAATAACCCTCGGCCTCATCGAACGAGCCGCCTCCCGGACTCGTCGATTGAGCTTCCCCTCGGACTCATTAACCCGGCCCACCCTCGGACTCATCGAACGAAACGCACAGGATAATGACCTGTTGTAAATCTGTACATTCCCTGTCGAAAGCACCTTCGTCTTCGCCTGTCTCATGCGTTGCGCCCGCCCGCATAGGACGCGGCTAGCCCCTCCCCCTCCGCACCTACCTTAAGCGCCTACCTTTTCTGGTATACATCCATCATACGCGCCTCCTTCCCAAATATTCATCATCGCTCTCGGTATTTATTAACCGGACTTTGCTTCCCGTTTCTTTATACATATTCTTGCCGCCTATCGTCGTCCGCTGGGTACATGGGAGTTATCCCGCAGCCGCCCAGACTCATGATTATTGCACAGCATACATCCCCCCATCCCGCATGCCCTACAGTAGCCCTGCTATCCCATAGTACTCGCCACACCCTTTCCACTCCGCCCTCCCCTTCCCTCCTCCCTCGCTCCCGCCTGTCTCGGTTTCTGGATCTCACTTTCCACTGTCCTTACCTCCCACTCGTTCGCATCTCACCGTCGTCTCACTCCATCTAGTCACGCTCGCTCGCTATCTCTCTCATCTCTCATCCATCCATGGACATGCACCTCGTACCCGCATGGACATATCCATTACCTAGTACTCCCAGCATGTTACTTAGGGCATCTTGCAGTGTATGATCACAGTCTGGGGACTTTCTTTTTCGCTTTGGCTTCGGGATACCGTATCAATGTGCATACGATGACTGACAGGATTTGGCCGGGTGTGAGTGTGCATAAAGCCCTGTTGAAGCCGTGAAAGAAGGATTGGCGCGAAGCCAAGGTCGCCGGACAGCAACTCTATTGTGGCGCTTGACAAACTCCCCGCTGGGGTTGACGTGGGCGACAGCGCTCGCCTGCTACTTGTCAACCATGCCAACAGCCGTCTTAGTCTTCCTCATGTAAACCAGAAGGTCCGGTTCGCGCTAGCAATAGAAAAAGCTGAACTTTATGGCAGCTAGCATTAGCCCCAAATGGGACGCGCTCCTTGTTGTCCGGATCGAATCTTTTCATTATGTGTTGTCGGGCTAGAAGCTCAGAATTCCGGACGTGCATCATCGGACGTTGCGTCGACGTTGACAGAAGAAGCCGACGATACTTGTTTCATGTCCAGCTACCCAATTCGGAAGGCCTTGTTCTTGAAAGGGCTAGGTTGATTCTCGACCATCGCAGCTCCGTCCCTTCCCAGACCCTTCCCGTACTTTGAGGCGACTGAAAAGCGGCCTCCCGCACCCCGCCAGCACATCGATGGTTGCCGTGAGTCACGCATGCAGCTTTCGCATCTTGACAAACATGCTACGGCAGTACTCTGCCTGCAAAACTCCGCGAACATGGATTGTGGCGCACCCCAATGACGAGAGTCGGCCCATCCGATGGACCGAAGGGAGGGTATACGTACGATATGTTCAGGATCATGTCCGCGTCGTCAGAACAAAGGAGGGGGTATCGGAACCCTGGACTGGACACGGGCTCCCATGCACGTAAGCGCGAATGAGCACAGATGGCGAGTGCTGGCCCGGTCGCTGATGCTATCGATCAGCGGGTGGGGGGCTGCATTGACGACTTGTTGACAACGGGGGAACGGGCAGCTCGGGATAAGGCCAGGGATTGGTATTGAGTGTGCCGTAAGCTGGGTAGAGGAAGCAGGAGTTACTTCAGAACCTGGGAGCCCTTCAAGTGTGGCGCACCTCTTCTCCTCTTCTCCCTCTTCTTGATTCACCTTCTCCGATTCTGAGCCATTGGGACCGTCGTTGCGACAGGAATGAGCGGAGGCCCGCGCTTGTAGCTTGAGGAGGAGGTCGTAATCGCGATAGAGCAGAGTACACGCGTGCGATACGACGGACTTGCGCTTGAGTTACGCCACAGGTGGACCAGGGTAGCGGGGAGATGGGGAAACCCACGCAGATCGCCTACCGAGGGAAAGGCCTAGGGTGCGCCCGTAATAAGCTTGCTTGCGGACCGGCTTCCTGCATCTTCCGCGAAACTAGGCTTTCCAGCAAGAAAAATCTACCAAGGGTCGACAAAGGGTCTCCGAGGTTGCAGGAGTCGTTGGCGCCTAGCTTAACTGCGCCCAAACGCGCGCAGCGGACTACGACACAGTGATAGTCGACGGTAGGAGACAAGGAATACGCAAAATAGGCTTAAGCACCCCGTCGGGGTCCCGTTAATGGAGAAGCTCAGAAGCAGCGACGGTCAGAAAAGCGTTTCCTCTCTAGGACAATGACGGAAGCCTTCCTCGATAAAGAGAAGACGCCCGTTGACTCCGGTCTCGCCACGACCCTGCAGCGCTCGTCATCGTACCCCGCGGGACGCGGACGGGGTCCACCGTCTCATCGCCGTGGGCTGGGGCGGTACTTTGGCGTGCCGGCGGCAGATGCACTGCAGCGGTCAGGGAGCGGTCACCTGATAGTTGAACTTACAGCGAAGACGAATGCCCTCGAATTTTGAGTCCAGTGTCGTCTGCGAGGACCCTCAGCGGGGGCGGGGTGACCATCCTCCCGGTCCCGCGTTCACGCCAGGTAGTAATGTGCACTCCACTCGTGCGGTCGTCCCGGGCTCTGAGGAACAGAACATTGGGCAATCTGGACGTGCGGGTGTACGGTTGGTGGAGGGCCTAGTCATGCAAGTCCCTGCAGCGGAGCACGTTGATAAGGCGTCAGCTTGTGAGCGGGCGATGGCAGACGACTCACGAGGGTCGAAATACGCTAGGATAATGTTTTTTCACCATGCGGTCCAGGCGTCCCCCGCAGGTTTATTGCACCCCAGGTAGGAGCGCGTAGGCGCGCTGGGCAGAGACAAGCGCCCCCTCCCACGTCGCGTTTAACAGGACACGAGCGAGGAGAGTTGCCCGTCAGTGATCATGCGCTGGCCAAGACGCTGTCTCGCATGAAGGGATAAACGACGGACGCAGTCTCCTGACCACGTCCGTCATTCCGGCCTCTGAACATGCAGCCGATGGGTGGATGATGTGCGGTGAGGGCGCAGGCCCCAGTCTCTTGCGCAAGTGATGAACAAAGGTCGACAGCGCCGATAATCCGCTCGTTGCGATGACACGAGGTGCGCGGTTGTGGTGGCTGTTGGCGTGGCGATCCACCAAGCGCCAACGATCTCGCACCGCAACGACTGTCGCTCTCCCGCCCCCCTTTCCGCCCCCGACTCCGAAAATTGGTCCCAGATTGGTTTTCCACCAAAAGCTTCCGCTACGAGCTAACCTCCGGGAAACCCTCCGTGAGAGACCGTGCGGTCGTAAGGCGTCCGTCCCGCTTGTCCGCCCCCACAACTCCCAGTAAAAAAGCAAAAGCCCGAAGAAACTGTGTCTAGATGAGCACAGGGAGGGTGCCCGCTGACCAGCGTACGCATAAGCCAGCATCATTGTCGAGTAGACCGGCCACGAGAGCGGTGTCGGGAGTCCATCACCCCGGTGAAATAAACGAGGAATTGAATTTCCTCTTCACAGAACGGATCAAAAGGCTCATTTATGCCCATTTGGGCAGAAATATGGACATCTGACTTTCGACGCGTTTGCTTCCGGGGGCCAGAAATTCGCGAGGATGGCCAGCCTTCAGTCTTCTCGAGGACTCGCGCCCGCAAAGCGACGTCCTTTTTGGAACAGTATATTGTCAGTCACATCATAGGGACCGGCCTCGAAGAACCAGGAATATCAGGGCAATCACAAAAAGAAGGAATATAGGATTACTTCAGATCGTCGACGGTCACGCTTATCTTGCCACGCGTCGGCGCGCCACAATATGTGGGGAACGCGGCGCGTGTCTCGCCGTACGAGTTGAACGCGTACGCCCTTCGCCTGTGAACGCGATTCCGGACGATAACGCTAGGGTTGACTCATGGCTTGTTTTCCTCACGACTGCTATGTATACGCCCCGGGGCGCCTTTCATATCGATCGTGCTACTCTATCGTCCGCGCCGAGCACCCTGCGGCGCTTGGGAGAGAGGGGGTGGTGGGATTTGGGGAGGCTGAGCACGCCTCTGCGGCGCCCGCGACTGGCTGGCGGGGGCCATCGATAGGTCGGCCGCCCCCGAGGGTGGGCTCGCGGCCCGCAGGACAGGCGCAGAAAGCGTGTAGGACGCGTGCGATCCGACTTGTGTGGCGGCGCACTGGATCAGCGCGCTGCTGCCACTGGCTGCATCCAACACCCGCATCATGTCAATCGACAACGGCGCGAGCCCCGGGATTTGCTGATGAGCGGAAGTACCCTTGTTATTGCACACGTACTCGTAAAAGAACCGAATAACAGTGATGTGCTGGGGATGGCCTTTGAGGACCTCCGGATGAGCAGACGGGGCAGGCGCGCGCCTACGTGCTGGCAGAAAATGCCTGCTGGCACCCACTAAATTCGCGCGACGCCACAAAGCGAGGCGCGCAGTGCAGGAACGCGCTGTACGTACCCTCGCAAAGGTGGCGTATACATCAAACGTAGGCGCTGCCGCTCCCGAGATCGACCTGTCAAGGAACAGAGCTTGTCTGACGCCCCACGAAGCTGACGCTGCCTAAAGCCCGAGGCCGCAAAGTCTCGCGGGAAGCCCGGCAATACACGTCGAAGCGCTGGAAGAGAAGCGCGCTGAGGGCGTCCGCCAGGGCGAGAGGGCGCACGGCGGGGGCGGAAGCGTCGGGTGCGTCATGAGGACATGCAATGGCTGTCTCAGGTGGGGGAGTGTATGGAGCGCCTCTGTGTGTGCTCGCGGGAGGAGAGGTAAGCTTGTCGCGACGCAGGGAGGCGGCGGCGTCGCGAACGGTCGTGCGAGGCAGTTGTGGTCCGGGGGCGAAAAAGCGGGTCGCCGAAGACGGGGCAGATGGTTGAGCAGGACACATAGCCGCCAAACAGCGAATGTCGACGGTTGCATGCGCGTAGGATCACCACTGAAAGGTGAAGGGTCTTGGAGCCGTCCGTGTACAATTCAGGAGTGGAGAGGAAGGAAGATAGGCGTCATTTGTGCGCTCCACGTACCTTGCTCACAAAGTCTTCGACTTCGAGAACCCCGCAGCCTATGTAGTCTGTCAGAAAAAAATATGAACGCATGAGCAGACTTTGAGGCACGACTTCACCCATATTTCTCGGCCCCGAAATACGCCAGAGCGAAGCGAGACCAGCAGCTGGAGTGAAACGAGCCGTCCAGTTGAAACGTACGTTCTCGGAAAAGGAAACTGTCGACGGCTGGTTGGGGGGAGTATCGTATCATTACGCTCCGAGGCTACAGAGCGTTGGCAGAGCGGCTACATGTTGGGGTACCGCACAAGAAAATTCCGCTACAACTGGCAGGATCGGGGCGCGTGTTGTACTATTGCCGAGACACGATCTGCGTCTTGCACCTTTCCTACCTTGGGTACTAGGAAGGTGCGCCTTCTTGTCGTCGTCGTCGTACGTTGAGGAGGAAGCGGGTAACCCGTCGCCTTCACGACCTATCCGTCGAATTTTTTTGACGGCGTGCCGATGGGAGACGCGGGCCACAAAATATGGATAAATTGATTGTGGCCAGGGAAGAAGGAAAAAGTATAGCCCTTGAACGAGGTAAACATGGGGATCTACTCACGTACATAATCGCAGGCGGGGATGACGTGCAGGGAAATTATGTTGCCACCGGACGCAGAACAGAGCGGACGGATAACTGAGCGGGACGCATGTGACGGCGAGACTGGGGCTGGCCGCCGAGGCCCGCTGGAGGGCCGCCAGAGGATGCAGCATCGATCCGGGGAAAGGGGCGGCTGCAGGATCACGCGGGCTCTCACAGCGCTGCATCCTCGGTAGTCCCGAGTTAGCCACGCCCCAGGACGCAGAGGGCTCGAGTAGGACATGTACGGGCCCGGAATGCGGAGACGAGAAAACGCAATCAGACGAACAGCGCAGATCACGCTGTCTGATGACCAGCGGCGGTGTAGAGGCAGTACCCTGGGCTCAGGCGGATTGAGGGTGCTGGACCGCAATGATGCTGAGCTGGAGAGCTTGTGCAGGCAGTTAGCATCACAGGAACGCATGGATTGGCTGATATGGAGGGTGGAAGTGCGCGCGGGGAGACGAGTGACGCGAGAGGCAAGTCCCGCTGGAGTTAGGTGACTCACCGAAAGCGGTAGGAGGGAGTCGTCATTTTTTCTATTGTCGGGAGCGGCGATTCCGAGAGAAATCAGTATTTTGCTGGCGGGTGACCGACGGTGTCGCGCTACAGGAGCAGGTGAATCCCCGGTTCATGGACGAGGCGGTAGCAGCTGGCAACGTCGAGCCGTGGCTTACGGACGAGCAGAAGGACGCGAGTAGAGCAGAGTGTGCGTGCCGCAACCGCCGGGATCGAGGACGAGAGGCGGCCCGCACGTTGGCGACACAGTTGTCAGTTGGAAGATTCGGAGGGGGAGTACGGGAACGATAAGCGTGGTTCCGGGATATACGCGCTCTGCATTGCAGGGTGTCCGGCGTGGGTGCGTGCGAACGGCTGCGAGAATGAATAGAGGGAGGGTACGAGAGTGCGTTAGGGTGGGCGAAAGCAGCTAGCGGCTGGCTGATGTGACGTGGGAGGGCTAGCGCGCTAGGCTGCCCGAGAACTGCTACGTGCAAAACGTGTCACGGGGAGCGCGACGTGCAGCAGAGCCCGGCCAGAGCTCTCGAGCTGGGTGCGGGCTCTGAGCTGGGTGCGGGGCTGGGTGCGGACGCGTGCTCGCGGGGGCACATGGGCGAAGGAGTGGGCTGGGGTCCTTGCTTGGCTATATTTAGGTGTATCTGGCCGAGGCGCCGTGGGCCGACGGAGGATCTGTAGATGAGGGCTATCCCCATTGGTTAAATCCGTGATAGCATACTGGCGATTTCAGTTTCTGCCGCCGAGCGTCCCATCAATCCTGCCATTTGGGTTCAGTCCTCGGGCCCTCTTATAGACTCCCTTTGCGCACGCCATGGGTGATCTCTACCCGCCCTCCTCTGCGCCCCCCATGTCCGCAACCTCAGAAGAGAACAACGACCGCCCGAAGGATCTCAAGGAGGGCGCGAAGCCCCAGGCGACCTTCCTCACCAAGCTCTATGCGTGCGTCCCCGCCGCCGCCGTCCTCCCCGTCCCCCGCTGACGCGTCCCAGCCTCCTCGAGCGCCCAGAGAATCACCACATGATTCGCTGGGACGACGCCGGCGAGCACATCATCGTCGAGCGTCCGGAGCAGCTGGCCCTGCACGTCCTTCCCTCCATTTACCGTCAGTCGCGCTTCGCGAGCTTCTCTCGGCAACTCAACGTGCGTTCCCGCTCCGCGCTTCTCGTCTTCTTCACTTTGTCTGACTGGCTCTGCAGATCTATGGCTTCATGCGCAAGGTCAATCTGCGCAACGTCGACCCCGCCATCGACGACCCCGACGCCTCCACATGGTCCCACCCCACCCTCAATCGCCACTCCCCGCCGGAGGTGGTGGCCAACTTCAAGAGACGCGTTCCTCCCCGTCTCCCCAAGCCGCGAAAGCGCGACCAGCAGGAGCTGCACAGTATCCCCCCGCCGCGCTCCGCGATGGGCATGGGCCCCGCACCACCCGCGCTTTCCATGCTGCCTCAAAAGCCGTTGCACGGCAGGCCCCGTGGCTTTTCCTCCCCTGGCTCCTTCCACCCCAATCCGAACGGCTCATGGGATTCCCCGTACCGCGGAAACCATCTCCCACCGCTGACGGTGCCCCAATCATCGTACATTCAGCCGGCGGACCACTCGCCCATCTATCCGTCGTCTCAGTACTACGATAGTCCATCTGCGGCGCCATGGAGTCAGTCGTACAACTCAACATCATCATCCCTATCATCCCTCCTGAACCCCTCCTACCCGGCGTCGCGTCCCAATCCGACCATTAACACCTCTTATTTCCCTATGGATCAACACACGTCGGCGCCTGCAAGCATGTCGACTGATTCTCGGCCTCCCACCGGATACGGCATGACATCGTCCTCCCTGACAAGTATCTCGAGCATCTCCGGTTACAGCTCCAGGCCGGGCTCCTCGCAGCGCCGTCTGTCGCCAGAAAGTCCCTCGCACTCGAGGGAACGTCGACAGCGCAGCCACAGCCACGCCATGCACCCGTATCCCACGCCGTACACGGACGTCCAGCGACCGTCGACAGGCTCGTACGACCGCGCGTCGAACAGCCCGATGTACGATACGCAGCGTCCGTCCACTAGCCCTGCGCCGATGGACCAGTACGAGGACTCGAGGCGTGGCATGATCCAGCTCCCGTCTCTGCCTGCTGCCACGCGCGGCGCCATGATGGACCTCCCGCCGCCGGTGCGCTCGATGGAGTCGCGGTCGCAATTACAGCCGCCGCGCATATCCTCGACAGGGCGTCTTGACAGCTTCTCGCGCATCGAGCCCTTGTCGTCGATGTCTCGTATGGACGGTCTGCACGTGCCTTCGCGCGGCGACTATTCCTACGGGAGCGCGGGCGACAACTTCGCCTTCAACGCGCCGAGCGGCGGTCAGGACATGGCCCAGCCGGATTTTGCCTATAACCCACTGGACAACACACCGCCCACGTCCAGTGCGGGTTTTAACCAGGGCGCCCAGACGGTGGGGAGTGGCAGCGCGTACACGCCGTCGCACAGCACGCCGAACTCGAGCGGGCCGTACACCCCCAACGGCTACGACAGCTCGACGACGTACCCGGCGAACGGTGGCTACCCGACGCACCCGCCATCAAGCGCCGCGAGCTACGATCCGCCGCACTCCAGTCACGGCTACGAGTCGCACGGGACGTACGCGGACGGCTACCACCCTCCGGGCTCGAGCGGCGGCTACACGCCGAATCCGGGGACGTACCAGAACGGAGCGAACGCGCCGTACGACCCGCCGCACTCGAGCGGCGGCTTCG
Organism: Schizophyllum commune H4-8; assembly: GCF_000143185.2. Lineage (NCBI taxonomy): Eukaryota > Fungi > Basidiomycota > Agaricomycetes > Agaricales > Schizophyllaceae > Schizophyllum > Schizophyllum commune. The sequence continues at coordinate 2,472,818 of NW_026089542.1, forward strand.
ACTCGAACACGTCAGGATTTGCGTCGCGGCCGGGAACCGCTGAGACGGGTGTCAATGGACGACGTACGTGCCGGACGCCGGATATCGCGACTTGTGAAGCTCATCTTCGATCCAGTCTCTCCAGAGTTCGGGTTTAGCGTGCCCACCATCAGCTGAGCGGCCGTTCTCGTCACCGGCTGCAAATCCCGGATCGTCCTCGCCCCCGTCTTGTTCGTCGACATGTTTTGCTGCTTGCTCTACCGCCTGGACTGTGGACTGCTCGGCCCCCTTAGCTACGTGCGGGTGTTGGTCATCGTTCTTTTTTGTTTCGTGATTATGCGCATTAGTAGTCGCTGCTCTTCTATCGATACCACCGGTTACCTGGGATCTCAGTTGGACCGTTCCTAATCTCGTTGTTTGTCTTGCACGTATATACAACTTCATTGCCATCCCCCTTCATCTTCCTCGCATTTTCCTTGTTCGTGACTTATTTCACGCTCGTGCTCATCACCCAAAGGCTTCTCAATCTGTATACTGATAATACCCTTGATTTCAATGCATCGCCGCTTATAGACTCGCAATGTCTTGCTTGTTCTGAGAGAGAACGGAGGATGGTGAGGTCCGATGGGAAATCGCAAGTCTTCCGCGTCACGCGTTATGTTGAAGTTCAACATGAGATCGTGAGAAAAAGGTCACGCCGACGTCTCAGCTCAAGAGCCGAACTCGTTGGGCTCTCTAGCAACCCACGTTTCGACCTTCTCCTCCGCAAGCGTCAAGCACGCTCGGGATTCGCGCAAGATGTAGACTCCTAGAAGGCCACAAACGTCGCCGGAGCGAGACTAGCTCTGTATCAAGGGACTTTACTAGTCGGGGCTTCAACGTGATCCCATGATGTCCGATTTATTTTCTGCATAGATTGCAGGGCGTTCATCGCCCCGACCTCAGTTATCATGATGTTGATAACGCGCTTAATGGGCGTCCGCATGTCCGCCATGAGGGTAAACCTCGTAAGTCCATCCTTTGAGATCATTATAAGCATACGTTGACCAGTCATGGGCCAGTCCGCAGGGGAATAACACAGCAGGGTGCTTGCTTTAAGCGACAGCGGTCAAGTGCGCGCACAACGTGGGCTATGGCGTACACTGTCCTCGAGGGCTCGTGACGGTTGTACGTTTGCATACAATGAGGCGCGTCCGATTTTTGTGCGCTCGCGACATTCATCCATGAATTACCACCGCTGTCATGTTCAGACCTAGGCGTCCTTCCAGCCGCGGTAGCGGCGCCATCTAGCCGTCCTCCCCTCCAGCGGGCTCGATCAGATGTACGGGCTGCATCTCATCGTGAGTCCGTCAGCCTCTGCGTGCATTATCCGCGCGCTTTTCCCACTTTGGCTGATGCAGAGGGGCAGCGGGACACAGCTGCTGACGGTTATACCCACTCTACGCCGTTGGTTTTCTGGACTCACGCCGTCCATCGATGCCCCTCGCGCGCCTGTCTCGCGTCCTGTGGGAGCGTGACCCCGCCGCACATGTTATGCGCGCGGCGCGCCATAGGGTGTGGCCCGGGGTAGGCCCCCCGGAGGACGCCGAGTTGCGCTCTTCAATGTTCTACCGTGATCGACACGTCAATATAGGCCTTGTCTTCAGAGCTCTCACCCTCGATTTCTGCTGGCGAGAGGCGCGTATTGGCTCGCGGACTCTTGTGAACAATGCCGGCATTGACTCGGACCGCCTTACTCAACGAGTAGGTAAATATGACCAGTCGAGCGGACTCGATAAGCCCCCAGGTGAGTCCTGTCCCTCCCCCTCGATTCGTTGTGTCCGCATGTTGCTCAACATCCCCAGCCAGGTCCTCAACAATGGCGCATCCCGATGGGTTTGTGGCGCGCGGCAGAACGCCCCCACGTGTTAAAGATGGCGGGAGATGCGCAGCGGCTGTGCTCCTTCGTCGTGGCCTTCGACGTCTCCGATAATTGCAAGCTCTCCGACCGTCCAGGAACGCTAAAATACATGAAGTTTTCGGACGTGCTACCAGCCTTTCATGGTCTCTTGTTTTGTGCTAAGCGCCGCCTCATGTAATCCGCGTGCTCGACGTGCGTAAGCGCACCCTTTTCCGTGTTTATCCTCCGGAGTCTATAGACGAGCACGGATACTGCCTGGGTACGTAGACTGTTCTATTGATCGTGCTGTGATTAGGAAGGATGACGGACATGATCTTCAGCGTCTGACTTGCAAAGGATCTCGCCTCAGTACTGCCTTCTCGTGTTCTTTCACACAAACTTGGGTAACGAGAGCTCGTCAAAGGTCTTGTCGGCCCGCAGGGAAGATTCCATTGTTTAGCGTGAGTCACCCTACCCCAGGGACTCACGACACCGCTCTTGAGTGTGAAGATCGGATGGTCCGGATATCGGCGAGAGCATCATGAGAACAGGACCACGCTACTAACGCAGCGCTCTCCCGTCCGTGATACTATGAAGTACGTACGCCGCTTCGATTTCACTCTTCCGAAAGATCAACATTGGGTGCTGATATGGCGCCAAGGCTTCTCATTCTGTCCGAAGGCGCTGCTGCTGCACGGAAGTAGTCGACGGCCTGGCATGTTGTCCGTCCGTCTGGGATAGCGCGCCTGCTAAAGGGGCACTCCGGGGCCGGCAGTACGATCCATTCAGTCATTTGCCTCAATCCGGATGGTCAGTGCTCCGTACTATGTCTTGTGGTGCTCGTATTCATGTCCTACAGGCCGAGGCCAACTTTATCAAGCCAGCACGCTCGCGGCGACACGGCCTATGTTGGCCCTACGCTCCCGTCCGCCAGCTGGGTGGCGCCTAGCTAGCTTAGTCGATATGCTGTTTACTCGGCTCGGCGGAAGTTCGTGCCCTCCAGGAGGGAAAAGCGCTCCGTCCCTCTCGGGCAGCGTGACGTGAAGGCCTCACCTCATCGCGCCCCGAATTGATAGGTATGCTCGAAAGCACCGCTTCGGCGCCTTCTCGTCTAGCCACTTCGCAGCTGGACAGTTCGCGCACTGCATGCGATGATGCCTTCGACCACAAGCGGTGCGAGGCTCGTTTTTTAAAGCTGGAACTGACTCCTCAGGCCTCAGGCTCCAGAGCGTCGGGCTCTTTGTCCCACTACTCACTGCCGACTTACCGTACATACCCTTTCACGGAGCACCCTCTTTGTTACGTAGGTTTGACGGTACTTGCCGGCAGGGTTCATCGACAGGCGCACCTGTTGATGGGCACCAATAATGCATATGAAGTAGCATGATGTAGATGAACTGGTATGATGTCTTCCCGCTCATTTCCAGTTTGCTCAGCGCGAGGGTCCGACCGGGCTGTCCTTCCCATCACAACGTATTCCCGTTCATCAAATGAACATCGATTTGAACTCAGCCGCTATCTGTTACTGCGAGCGTACTCAGGCTTAGCCTCTGCGCGGGAAGTATGAACGGGCGTGGACCCCGAAATCCAACTCCGCGCAACTGTCCATGATATTGATTTTCCCTTGATTTGCGGCTGAAATTATGCCACAAAATCCATTGTCGAGCAACTCAGCCCGCGATGTCTTCCCTTGGTAGGCCGTGTGCACGAGGCGTATGATAGGCAAAGAGACTCGCTAGAATAAATAAGAAGCGCTGTGAGAGGCGCCGGCTACCCTGGGTAACGTGGGTGTGGCACGAAAGCAGAGCAGTGGCCCTGCGTCGTCCAGAAAAGGAGGGCAGCGGAAAGAGAGTATACTCTACTCACGGACGTAGTATGCACCGCGCAGGCCTCCCTGCGTTGACCACGCGGTTGACTGAAGGTTATGGTCCATTGCGGTTACACGGGTCAGATATTGCGCAGGAGCCAGCGATTCGGAGGTGCCAGACCTTTCTGCGCACATCCCCAACCAAGCCTATGCGTTGATGAGCAGGTGGGTCTGTGAAGATGAACGCGATTGACCTACCTGGACCTATTGGTTCACGGTAATTTGTAGTGGTGCATTTTGAGACTCCAGGCTTGTTCATGGCGGCGTTACTTGGGTGTAGATATGGCCTACGCGAGCCAAAGGTCCGTCTGCGACGTAAGGTCGGATGAATGAGTGGCATGGCGCAAGCTGGGCACCAGCCCGCGTCCAGCTGGCACCGCAGAGCACCTCAATGCTCCCGGTCGCCCTCGGGCGCGGACGGAGCAACTGCTGAGTACGATTGCACGGTCGCGTTATCGTTGAGGCGGAGAAGCGTGCGCGTTATACTGGGCGGGGCTGCTGGGGCGGCCGGTGTAATCGTCGGGAGAAATCCGATATTCTTAGCTGAGGATGCAATGTTCGGGGGCGCGCAGGTGGGAAGCAGAAGGGCGCACGAGCCTTCTGGTGGGAGCGGCCTCGCCGTAGGCACGGATCTGCGAGCGTCGGCGGCGAAGGGCTTGCGGGCCTGGCTGAGGAGAGACAAGTGAATGAGGGACGACGTGAGTGACTTGATAGGCTGCGTTGTCAGCGTATGCAGAGGAGGACGGCGGCCGGGTGCCCGTCAGCAGTACGCACTGCTGCGCCCCTGGACAGGAATTCATGGGAAACAATGCAAGTGAACAATGGGCAGCACACCGCAAACCTGCGGATGGAAGGACTCGCCCTACAGCCCCGCATCCCTCTCCCAAACGGAGACGATGTCAGACTAGCTGCTGACATCGATTCTTTGATCTGATAAGGGGCGTCATAGAGGAAGAGAAGGCAGCGCACGGAAGAGGGACGCTGTGCTCACTTCTTCACTAGGAACGCCCCGGTCCTGTCATCTGATATGGTCCGAGCAACGGTCCGCATCCGTAGTTCGAGCCTGGGTGTTGCGCTTGGTGCGAGAACGTTCGCGAGGCAGCGTAGATGGCTGAGAGGAAAACAACTGACCTCATTATGCGGTGCTGGCCGTAGGTGCGCCACAAATTGGTTGGCCCTGCCCTGGGATGTGAACTGCGCGGAAAATGGCACGCGCGGGCGCGTAGGGAGTTAGTCGTGAGAAGGGCGCCTTCCTCACGCAAAAGGACCTTGCAACACGCCTCTGCGGCGGTTATAGACAGGAATCATTGCCCAAGGCCAGTAGCCGCCATGGAACTGCATACAGGGAGCAGACCCCTGCGCGCGTGCCCTGCGTAGTCGTGCTGTAGAATCGCTTCGACGAGAAGACGTACGTCCTGCAGGCATGTCGGTGAGGCGCATGTCATCGGCGCGAAGGGCCATCAACACTGCTGGAGCGTCTGCTGGAGCGACATTGCTAAACTTGTTCAGGATGCTGAGCAAAATTTCCTGCTGCAAGACTATGGCCCGTATACTCACAGCGCATTGACGCCGCGCGCTTTACACGACCACCTTGGCGATCGGCGTCGGATTATTGGATTACAGCTGGTGTCGAGGACTCACCAGGAGAAAGAAAGAAAACACGAGAAGAGTCAGGGAATTTTCTGTGACGGCACGTTCCGAGATGTCCACTCGCTGCAGATAGATGACATGCAATAACAGCTCAAGTAAGTTGGCACCTTGCCAAAGCCTTACTCATGCATGGGTCATCCACAGAGGCGCGCGCCTAAGTGCGACAAAGATACGGCATGTTTTCCACGTTGGTGTTATCTGTGAGATGTGATAGGGATGGTTAGGGATATTAGAGGCGTCGAACAAAATTCTTGATACGTACTACCACTCAACTATGAATTGAGGCGCAGCTGCTGTTACTTCGACCAGCTTCTTAACGGAGCATGCTGTTAGATCTACCACGAAGCAATGTGGGAAGTACGAGTCTTTCCCTCACAGCTACGATGCGCTTCAGCGCCTTCGTACAGCTTACTGACGCTGGGCGGCTTTTGGTCTAGACAGGATCGCATTTGGCCAAGTCAAGCGCCGATCTAGCGGCTTCTGCGACGGTGTGATGATTTGCTGGGCGCTGCTGAGAAGTACGAAGAGTGCACTGTTATGAAGAACGAGGAAGACAGACAAGGCGGGTCGAGTACAGCAGGACACATAAAAGGGTCGCACATGAGGAGGGGAAGTTGAACAAGACAGGCGTGACAGAGCCATCACTCCGTGCATCAGCAGGGTCGCGAGCTTACATAAGTAAGCAGTCTAGAGCCAAAACCAATATCTTGCCCAGCTCCTCAGCATCTTTGCTCACCGCCGCCACGGACAACGACGAAGGACGACGCAGAGGAACACGCACGGAGAACGACTCAGACGGACAGTCGAATGCAGGAATCCGCATCCACCACCACCGAGTCGGCGTCCTCACCGCGTATTCAACCACCCACATCACCCTCGTCCTCGAGCTCGGGCTGGAAGAGATTCACTAGACTCGCATCCGCCTCTACCTCCAACCTCGGTGGCAAAAAACACGACAAGACCCCACGTCTTGAACCCGCGTCGCTCTTTCCTTCCGCCAACGGCCAGACGAACGGCTTGTCCGCTCCGTCCAATCGCAGCGAAAGCTTCAGCAGCGCCGGCACATCTTCCCCAGTCGTTACCTCCACTCCCGAAATGGCCACGTCGCCCACCACACCGTCCAGGTCCCGGACGAAGTCCTCCCACCATTTATCCGCCTCCTCCAAGCAAAAGGTGCCCCAGACTGCATCACCGTACACGACGCGTACTCCAACCGCTGGAGGCCCGCTGTCCACGACGAAGAGCATGACACGCTTCATACGACGCGTTGCCTCCGCGCCAAACGCGAAGGGCCTCTTCAAGTCGGCCTCCAGCTCACAGCTGTCGGGAAGTACGACCAAGAACGGCTTGCTCTCGCCCGGTCTTCACGACGGATTCACAAGTCCGAAGGACTCGAGCAAGGGCAAGCGGAGCGGCGGGAAGCTCAGTACTGGCGACTCGCTGGAGACCATATCTAGCTCAGGGAGCTCGCACTACGGGAAGAACGGCAAGACCGTTGACTCGAACGGTAACCTCTCGCCGCAGACTGGCGAGAACGGCAAGGCCTTCAGGCGAACCTATTCGAGCAACTCGATCAAGGTTCGCCAGGTCGAAGTCGGCCCTTCAAGCTTCGTGAAGCTGAAGATGCTGGGGAAGGGCGACGTGGGGAAGGTATACCTTGTACGGGAGAAGAAGTCGTCGAAGCTGTTCGCGATGAAGGGTGCGTCGCCGACTCATGGTACTTTGTCTCTTGCTCATGATTCCGTAGTTCTCTCAAAGAAGGAGATGATCGAGCGCAAGAAGATCAAGCGTGCTCTCACCGAGCAGGAGATCCTTGCTACCGCGAACCATCCCTTCATCGTCACCCTGCATCACAGCTTCCAGTCAGAAGGCTACCTGTACTTCTGCATGGAATACTGCATGGGCGGCGAGTTTTTCCGCGCACTACAGACACGACCAGGGAAGTGCCTACCGGAGGACGGGTCCCGTTTCTATGCTGCAGAGGTCGTCGCGGCGTTGGAATATCTCCATCTCAACGGCTTTATCTATCGAGATCTGAAGCCTGAAAGTGCGTAGTTACCTCACATACCGCCGTATGTCGTCTGACCTGTGCTTCTCAGATATCTTGTTGCACCAGAGCGGTCACATCATGCTTTCGGACTTCGATCTCGCTAAGCAGTCCAAGGAGCCTCCCTCATTACCGGGCATGATTCACGAACCGAACGGGGTGCGTTACAGCTTGACGACCGCCGTCTTCGAGGCTGACGTTGCTTCTCTACTAGATACCATTAGTAGACACAATGTCCTGCACCGCCAACTTCCGCACCAATTCATTCGTCGGGACCGAAGGTACGGCTCTCTGTACATGCTCTCTTGCATGCACTACTGATCGGACGTTAAGAGTACATTGCTCCGGAGGTCATCGCAGCCCAAGGACATACCGCGGCTGTCGATTGGTGGACTTTAGGCATCTTGATTTACGAGATGATCGTGCGTATAGTCTACTGGGGTGTATAGCGAGCGCTTATGATCCTTCCAGTATGCCACGACTCCGTTCAAGGGCTCCGAGCGCGACGTGACATTCGACAACATCCGCATGATACCTGTGCACTTCCGCGAACAACCCAAAGTCAGCTCGTCTGGCAAGGACGTCATTACGCGCTTGCTGGACAAGAACGAGAAGACACGGCTCGGCTCTCGCTCTGGTGCGAGTGAGGTCAAGCAGCACAAGTGGTTCTCCAAGATCAACTGGGGCCTCTTGCGACATACCCGCCCGCCCATCGTGCCGACCAGCAGCAACGGCGTCGACGCTGTCAACTTCCGGACGATGAAGGAGTCGACGTCTCTCCACCTCGAAGACGAGCATGTCAAGGGCAGCGCACAAATAGTGGGCGTTGCTGGCGCTGGTTACGTCGGCACCCCTGGGCTCGGACCAGCTGACGACGGTCTCGATAAGGAGAAGGACCTCTTCGGCGCGTTCAATAGCGTCACCCTGCACCACGATGGCGAATAGCCGGGTATGGCTGCCACCCCTCGCTCCATCCCTGTATCTATCTTCTCTCGTGGGACACTCGGAGGTCACTCGTTGGTTGTTTCGGTTACTCACTCGACGTCGCTCTTTCATCTTTTATTCTCTCTGCTCCTCGCTTTCACACCATATATACTCTGCTTGCCCTGCACATTGTCATCTTCATCTCTTGCCACCGTCCTTCACATCAAGCACGTTACCCTAGTTAGATTGTGCGCGAACTGTAACCTATAGTCCTTAGCATACCTATTATACTGATGGCGGTTATTCAGCGCTTTCCGCCACCCAACTGCGCACGCGAGGGTGATAGCAGAGATATGGATAGCGCTGCGACGATACTTGAACACGTCGACGTCGTTCGGGGGCAGTCCGACGGACGTTGTACGGAAGGCCGAGTCCGCCGAAGAACGGTTCAAGGCGGGCGGCGAGGGCGACGTTGTGGGTCCAGTCCATCAATTCGCACGGTCGGTGGTCCAATCCCGCGCCAGCGATTCCCAAATCCGACTGGCCCGAAGACGGGCCTCGGGCGGCCGACCGAGCTCCGACGCCTCTGCCATTGATCGTCGTTGTCTATAATAACTCTGCGGCGAACGCATATCCAGTCATCCTCGTTTCCCCCTCTGCTCTCACCACCATGCCGACCGCTGTACCTGCACCGCGTACTCTGTACGACAAGATCTGGGACGACCACGTCGTGTGCGCGATTTTATGCAGGAAGTAGACCACGGGCGCTAATCTTTCGTCTGCAGTGATGCCAGCAAGGACGATGGGCTATCGCTCATCTACATTGACCGGTGCGTCCTCGAAATTGCTTGTGTGCGCGAGGGGGAGGCTGACAGTGTCTGCGCAGTCACTTGGTTCACGAAGTTACGAGCCCACAGGCGTTCGAGGGACTGCAAGTCGATTTTACCCCGCATCCCGCTAGTTGTCGCTGACATTACGTCGATCAGGAGGACTGCAGGTCGCCCAGTCCGCCGCCCTGACTGCACGCTAGCCACAGTGGACCACAACATTCCGTGCGTTATCAGCCTCCATTTGTACGGAGGAAGTATGCTGAGACACGAATATACAGGACTGTATCACGCAAGAACCTTACGACTGTTGAGGCCTTCATCGAGGAGCCTGATTCGCGCGCGCAATGTGTTGCGCTCGAGGACAATGTCAAGGAGTTTGGCCTGACCTACTTTGGGATGAAGGATCGGCGACAGGGTGCGTCCAAGCTGCTCTGAGATAGACTGACCAGTGCTGATCGAGACTTAGGTATCGTTCACATCATCGGGCCTGAGCAGGGCTTCACTCTCCCTGGTATCACCTGCGTGTGCGGTGACTCCCATACATCCAGTATGTGCTTCCTCTGGACCGCAGCTTACGTGAAACTTATCTACTTCCTAGCCCACGGTGCTTTCGGTGCCCTTGCCTTCGGTATCGGTACCTCGGAAGTCGAGCATGTCCTCGCCACCCAGACGCTGCTGCAGAAGAAGGCGAAGAACATGCGCATCACCGTCGACGGTGAGCTACACGAGGGCGTCACCTCCAAGGATGTTATCCTTCACATTATTGGCATCATCGGCACCGCTGGTGGTACTGGCTGCGTCATCGAGTATGCCGGCTCAGTCTTCCGCGGCTTCAGCATGGAGGCGCGCATGAGCGTCTGCAACATGAGTATCGAGGCGGGTGCTCGTGCAGGCATGGTCGCCCCGGACGAGATCACCTTCGAGTACCTCAAGGGCCGCCCCCTCGCGCCGCAGGGCGAGGAGTGGGACCGCGCCGTCGCGTACTGGCGCACGCTCAAGTCGGACGAGGGCGCGACGTTCGACCACGAGATCGTCATCGACGCCGCCGACATTGTGCCCACTGTGACGTGGGGCACGTCCCCACAGGATGTCGTCCCCATCACCGGCGTCGTTCCCGACCCGTCGAAGTTCGAGGACCCGGTGAAGCGCACGTCGGGCGAGCGCTCGCTCAAGTACATGGGCCTGACGCCGAACACGCCCATGCAGGAGATCCCTGTCGACAAGGTGTTCATTGGATCCTGCACGAACAGCCGTATCGAGGACTTGCGCTCTGCGGCGCGGATCGTCATCGCTGCTGGTCCCGAGGCGCACGTCGCGCCCAACGTCCATGCAATGATCGTTCCGGGTTCGGGTCTCATCAAGCAACAGGCGGAGGCGGAAGGTCTGCAGGCGATCTTCGAGCGCGCAGGATTCGACTGGCGCGAGGCTGGCTGCTCGATGTGCTTGGGTATGAACCCTGACCAGCTCGCACCAGGAGAGCGCTGCGCCAGCACCAGCAACCGCAACTTCGAGGGTCGCCAGGGTTCTGGCGGTCGAACTCATCTTATGAGCCCGGCTATGGCCGCTGCTGCTGCGCTCGCCGGCAAGCTTGTCGACGTCAGGAAATACCTGGGTGCTGCCGAGGACAAGACGACCTCGGCAAAGCTGAAGATCACCAGCGCCTTCGACTTCCTCGACCCGCCTCAGGCGCCGCCTGCGCCAGTTCTTCCCATACAAACTACCGCATCGTCTTCGTCTACCGAGCTCCCGCCAGCCGAGAGCCCATCTGGTGTGGAGAAATTCACCGTACTGAAGGGTATCGCGGCGCCGCTGCACATTGAGAACGTCGACACGGATATGATCATCCCGAAGCAGTTCCTGAAAACGCTGAAGCGCACGGGTCTCGCGAACGCTCTGTTCTTCACGCTGCGTAAGGACCCGGTGACGGGGCAGGACACGGATTTCATCCTCAACCGCGAACCGTATAACAAGGCAAAGATCATGGTCTGCACTGGGAAGAACTTTGGCTGCGGTAGCTCGCGTGAGCACGCGCCTTGGAGTTTGTGAGTGGACGCCATCTGTGTGACCATCCTTCCTTGCTAACTTCGTGTGTAGGAAAGACTTCGGGATCAAGTGCATCATCGCACCCAGTTTCGCGGACATCTTCCGCAATAACTCAATGCAGAATGGCATGCTCCCCGTCGCCATCCCGCAAGAAGACTGCATCGAGCTCGCGAAGGACGCAGAGGCCGGCCTCGAGCTCGAAGTCGACCTCGAGAAAGAGGAGATCCGCCGACCGAACGGTCAGCCGCCAGTCAAGTTCTCCACGGATCCCTTCCGGCGACACTGCCTGCTGAACGGCCTCGACGACATCGCGCTCACGATGCAGCGCAAGTCGCAGATCGAGACGTTTGAGAAACGAAGGAGTGAGGTGTGGCCGTGGCTGGATGGGTTCGGGTACAAGGGCAAGATTGCAGTGCCGGCGGTGAGGGCGCCCAAGAAGAAGATGGACTGGTAAACTTGTAGCATACGTACTTGTAACTTGCATACACTCGCAAAATTGTATATCTATCCGCAAACGAGCTGTCGACTTCAGCTTTTGTCCGTGCCAATGACACCACAAAAGAACATATACAAGCTCGACAGCTCTTCCTGATGAGCTGGTCAATGTTCAAAAAATCATCAGGAAAATTGGGGAGGAAAACCTGTAGGACTTTCCAGACGTGTATGGGAGGCCCGGTGGATCAGGGCAGCATGAAATGTGATTTAGTGGTGCTGAACAGACAAAAGGCGCGGCCTGAGTGGGAATAGGAAAACCTTTATGTAGGTTAAATGTATAGGATTCAATGTATTAGACGACCTTACGGTGTGAGATGGAAGCACGCTGAGGCAACGACGAGCAAGTCGAACCGTGACCAGTGCGGTGACGCGCGTGATTTAGTGACGCTGGTCACGGTGCATGTGGTGCTGCCGTGCGGTACTCGTCCCTAACCACCATCAGCAGTTTCCCATCCTTGGCCTCTATTCAGTTGCGTGCGAAATGACCGGCACGAGTACTTCTCCTCCTCCTCCCATGAAGAAAGCTCAGTCAGCCGACGCCGCCCACGAACCGAAGCCAAAGGCGCTCGCACCGGCTTCCCGGAACCGCGCATCGACAGCGTCGACGACATCGAAGCCTGTGCATACGAAGGCACAGCCTCTACATCCCTCGAAGAACCATGCTTTACAACCTGGGCAGAAGAAGGTGCCACACCGCTCTGGCAAGCCTATAATCAACTGGCTCCAACGGAAGTGGACCGGGACGGTCAGATCGAAGCGCGCTGCGGAGAACATCCATCAGGAGATAGGAAGGACAAAGGGCAGGAAGGGAGGTCATTCGACACGATCGTCGAGCCGCGCTGTGTCGTCCCCTTTGCCCTCTCCAGGCGTTAACGCGCGGCCGAACAAGCTCGAGCCCATCGTGCCTGTGCGCCGGAAGACGGTGTCGCTGAACGGAGACGACTTCTCCCCGCGGTCATCGATTTCTGATGATAGATCGTCGCTCCCGTCGTCCTTCGCGCGAGACTCGACATACTCCCCCATTCGCGCGCTGGAGGCCGACGAAGATGCTTCCATGCGGCCCATCCCTCCCAGTGCGCCACCGTCCCCCTCTCCCTCGAGGTCATCTTCGTCGTACCTCTCCGATCCCCACACCTTCAAGAGCATGGCCGCCAGCACAAAGCCCACCACCCTGCTCAGCGTCGACCTAAACGGGGGCGGCATGGCACATATTGCGCAAGCGCCGCTGACGCCATCTAGCTACCGCCAGCAGCGCACAGCACATGCTCGCACCTCGTCCACAGGCACGAATCTCGCGAATAGCGGCGGGTCTATCACGTTTTCGGCCCTTCCGCCATCTCCCACGCAGTCTACTGCTGCAGGCTCTGCGTCGGGTGACTACATTCAGGCTCCGCTCCACACAGCGCACCATCCACGCAACAACCCTCGACCCTCATCTCCGCCTATCGACAATGCGTCTGTTTTCACGCTCGCTTCGTCCGCTTACGCCATTCCGGGCATGCGCAACGGAGCCGCGCTGAACGCCTGGAGTTCGGCCCCGCCGTCTGCGTTCGGTGCAGGCGATTCCATCTCCCACATGGACAGTGTGGCGTACCCCGATGGCGAGAGCACGAGCCATTGGGGTCTGGGCGATGAAGGCATCGACGAACGTGACTTTGACGCTAGTGTTCGTGCCCTACGTCCGCGCAGCTCTCGGAGGGGTAGCTGGGAGAGCGAGGTCAGCCGATGGAGCGCTAGAATCCAGAGTGGTGTCGGCACACCCTCCCTCCAAGGCGCATCGCTTATGCGCGAGCGTAGCCTGTGGACGACGAACAGCATGAGGACGGGCAACCCCAGCGAGCTTGACCCCGGTGAGGGTGACGAGTATGATCGTGCGTCTGCACCCGGAGACGTGGAGGTGATTGACGAGGAAGAGACCACCGGAGAGAGCGCCGAGAAGGGCAAGGATTCCAGTCTGACTGTGAAGAAACCGAAGGAGGAGGATAAGTCCCCTCTGTTGGACGTCAAGGATACCGTCGTACGCAAGCTGTCCAGCGAGACGATCGGCACCCCGAACCCGTCTGGTGCTGGCGAGGCTGAGGAGAATGCTCCCAAGGATTCGTGCGACACCGAGGCGACGGCCAAGCAGAGCCCTACCAAGGAAGTCTCCGTAAAGGAGGATGAGGCTGCTTCGTCGCCCAAAGACAAGGATCTGCTGTTGACGCCGACGCTATGATTTGCCTCTGAGTACGTCTGTCGCCCCTCTTGATCTTTAGAATGCTGACACTATCCTCAGCACTGTACCATAGTTATTCGTGTCTTCCAACTTCGTTGTCCCGTATTCTATGCTTACCTCCTTGATGGAGTACTGGACCGATCCTCGTCACTCGCTTACGCTACGTCGCCTATTCCGGTTCCTTTCCCTCGTATCTATGTGCGTTCTCGCTATGACTTGTGCGGTTTCTGCTGTGACCTTCCGCGGTTATCGTCATGACCTTCCTCGGTTATCTTTGTACATAGGCATCTTGGGCAGGGTCCTGCGAAGAGAGCGTATCGCGTATCTACTGCTGCTTATTTCCCCCGTTCCCCTCCTCTCTAGCCCGCCGCGACACCACTGACTGCTTCCTCGTGTATCGTCCCTCGTTCGTCCAGCGTATTCGTTGACAATTCTGATCTGCATTGGTTTGACGGTTGGGCTGGTAAGGGTCGATGAATCCACGAGTGGTGTTGTTTATCGTTGAGCTTCTGCAAGACCCACTTTTCTCATCATCCCACTGACATACCGCCCCCCTTGGCACCGCCCACGGTGAGCAGGACACCGTATGGGCACGTCTACTATCACGGGGCCCGCCCCGGACGACCCCAGACAGGGCGCGGACGTACGGATCGCGTGTATCGCGGGGTCACGCGCGCCGCGGACGCGTACCATTATCCGCCCGCGTATAAATGTCCTCGCGGGCCATGAGCGGGACTGGGGAGACCTTGCCGTCCGTTGGTCCCCTCTGTCCATTGCTTGGTCGTTGAACTCGTTTGACTGGCTGAACGCCCTCGATATGCTCGACTTGACGAAGATAACGATGAAGAGGGTGCTTGCGGCAGCACTGTTGGGTTCTGGCGCGGTGGTGCGCGCAGAGTGTCCCGATTATACGGAGTATGCGCAGGTGGGTGGGAAGCTCCTTGGTAATGCGGGGTTATAGAGGCTGACTTCACCTACTACTAGAGCCCGCATGGCGACCCGTCTGAGGGCGCTTTGGGCCTACCGTATATGCGTCCGGATCCGGCGTGCAGGACGTTCAATAGCTCGGCGGTGGAGGTAGGCATTACGCGAGCTGATAGGGCAGGGAGTGTTGTGGCTCACAGCGCTGCAGAAAGTGATTTCGGACATGAAGCAGCTTATCAAGGACCCGGATCTGGCGCGTCTGTTCGAGAATACGTTCCCGAATGCAAGTACCTTTCCCGCATGAGGCGGTCATAACTCGTACTAACGAGCTTGCCATCTACAGACGCTCGGTAAGGGCAAGCTGAACACTCCTTCGCGAGCAAGCGCTTACGACTTTGCCAGACACGACCGTCCGCTACTTCAATGCTGTAAGTCCCCTGAATATCTCCTCAAGTCGTCCACGACTGAGCAGCATGACGTTCAGACCGAGAACTTATCGTTCATCATCACTGGAGTGCGTAGTCCTTTCAGTATGATCCATTGCGCTCCTCACCTTCGTTGCAGGATATCACGTTAGTCTTCACTTGACCTACCATACTCTTGGCTGAATCTTGAGTAGTGCGCAATGGCTTCGCGACACTGCGAACCAGGTATGTGCTTTTCCTCTTTTCCGCCTACGCCTCGCTGATGAAGAGATCTAGTTCGCCCATTACGCTCCCCTCCTCTCCATCGACGAGGACCTCGCTACCCTCGTCAAGGGTGTCATCAACAACGAGGCGCGCTACGTTGCTGAGTACCCTTACTGTACGTCTGGATGATTTCCTTCGCCGACCATGTACTGAAAGGGCGATGCAGGCGGCGCCTTCCAGCCTCCGCCGGAGAGTGGGCTAGAGCCTTCGTACAACGAGTGGGCGGATGGGGTGACGGTGAATCCGTGAGTGGGAACGGTCGTATGTCGGATTTCAAAGCTAAAGTTCATGTCATATGCAGGCCTGTGGACAACACAACGGTGTTCGAGTGCAAGGTGCGTATGGCTTGTGTGCTTTTCATGTACACTAGGAGTTCACATACGCACAGTACGAGCTCGATTCGCTCGTGGGCTTCATCAAGCTCTCGCGGTCCTACTACAACGCTACGAAGGACGCGTCTATCATCAACGACAACTGTGCGCACAGCAATCGTCTCTGGCATATACGCATTATTTATATCATCTCCAGGGAAGGCCGCCATCGACCAGATCTTCCGCGTCATGGACGAGCAGTCGCAATCCACGTTCGACGACGATTGGAACTACATCTCGTACTATAACTGGACCGGCGGGGGTGGTGCTTTGTCCCCGCAGGTGTTCAACGATGGGAACGGCGAGCCGAAGAAGTATACGGGGATGGTGGGCTCACAACGTATGCCGCTTCAACATGGCTCACGCTTACGCACATGTGTAGGTTGGCACTCACCACCGCCCGTCCGATGATTTGAGCGTCTTTGGTACGTTGTTAACCCTTGGTATTGCGAATTAGCTGGCTAATGTTCCGACTTACCGCCAGCTTTCCTCACCCCAGCGAACGCGATGCTAAGCGTTGAGCTGGTGCACTTGGCTGACCTGCTCGACGATGCGGGTCAGCTTGCGAACGTGAGCGAGTCTGCACGCAAGTGGAGCTCGCAGATACACGATGCGATTTACAACTATACGGTGGGCCCTCAGACTTGACTGAGACCGTAGCAGGCCACTGACTGACGAGGCAAGATCATCGACGATGTCTTTGCTTATGAGACCAACGGGTTTGGTGGACGTTTTGTGATGGACGACGCGAATGTGCCGGTACGTTCCGCTGATTGCTGTTGTCGCTGAAGACTGACTTACGGTTTTCTAGTCGCTGCTTTCTCTGCCGTACCTTGGTTTCATCGACAAGGCCGACACTGCTTATGTGAAGACAAAGGATGTGCTGTTGTCGCGGCTCAACCCCTACTACGCTGAGGGCAAGAACTTCTCCGGTGTCGGGTACGTAGGTAGCTCTTCGCAGAATCAGCACTGCTCATTATTTCTCCTGACCAGGGGTCCGCACGTCAACCCATACGCACCTTGGTACGTAGTTGTCCGGTCCCTTGTCTGGTCGCCTTCTGAGCATTTTGCAGGCCTATGTCCCAGGTTTCCGCGATCTACGGCACTGACGATGACAGCGAGATCCTGACAAGGCTTCATACCATTATGAACGTGGGTAGACTCATTCGACAATGCACCATTGGCTTCTGACACAAGCTGTAGACCACTGACGGATTGGGGCTTATTCATGAGTCTATCTCGGTGTACAACGTATCCGACTGGACCCGCCCGTGGTTTGCATGGGCGAATAGCTACTTTGCCGAGTACGTGAACCTGCCAGTTGTAGAACAAAGGCAGACTGACATTTCTTTAGGATGGTCCTCGATCTTGCACAACGCAAGCCGGGCCTGATCTTGGTCAATGATACGAGCTATACGCCCGGACAGTGAAATTTTCTTGCATGTTCTGTTACATGAATACTTGGTAGTTACTTCATGAA
Organism: Schizophyllum commune H4-8; assembly: GCF_000143185.2. NCBI lineage: Eukaryota > Fungi > Basidiomycota > Agaricomycetes > Agaricales > Schizophyllaceae > Schizophyllum > Schizophyllum commune. The sequence continues at coordinate 2,490,211 of NW_026089542.1, forward strand.
TGTTAGGGACTCCGGCCAATTTGTGGCACCGGGGCTGTTTGCCTTTGTGTGTCGCCGTCATGTGAGCTCATTTCGGTCACGCACGTGAGAGCGCTTTCCCCGCGCCCGTGTGCATTGACCGCGCCGCCGGCTTCGAGCATAATAGCCCAGCGCTTCCCGCCCACTTCCTTTCTTTCCCCCTCGAACGTTGCTCATGACCTCCACGCCGCGCGAGATTGGAACGCTCATCGTCGTCATTCTCAAGGCGGTACGCCACCGCACGCAACTCTCAGGAGTGCCAGCAGCTCACACGGCTTCAGAATCATCTACCGAATAAGCGGCACATAGGGAAGCAGGACCCCTACTGCGTAGTCACCGTCAATGGCGAGAAGCGCCGCACCAAGGCGATCAAGCGCGGCGGGCAGCACCCCGAGTGGGACGAGGAGATCCGCTTCACGCTCTATGAGGACACCGATGACATCCTGCAACGCACTGCGCAGGACGATGGCACGCCACCGCCTCCCCCACCCAAGGATAATCGCAAGGGCCCCAAAAAGATAAAGGGCGGGAAGAGTATGCACATGGCCTGCTTTGCGGACGATCCCCGCGAGCCTGACCTCATCGGCGAGACCAACGTAGACTTGACGGAGGTGCTTACCAAGGGAGAGACGGATGGTGCGTTACTCACTCTGAAATCGCTACTCTGAGCTCATCCGGCTTACAGATTGGTTTGATCTATCATACAAGGATAGATTCGCAGGGAAGGTATATCTGGAACTGACCTTCTGGTCGAACGTGTGTTCATCCTTTCGCCGAGCCTTATCCTATCTTGACGACATCTATCTTCCTAGGAACCTCCGCCAGAGAAGAAAGCCGCACCGAAGGTTCCAAAGACGAACAAGGAGTATGGAGGGCGTGGCTCGTTCATTCCATTGCCTGAAGGCGCCCCGTCCATTGCGGGTCGTCCCAGTCAAGGACTTCGCACAACAAGTCTGTATGCAAACCCTCGAACAGCCTCAGATGGATCATCCACCATCCGAGGGTCGACATCATTGGCGAATCTCGACTTGTACGTCGCGCCGTACGAACAACCAGGTCCATCCGGTGTAGATGCCCTTGCGGATGACTTTGGTCGTATAACCATACCAGACCACCAGCGTCGCGAAAGCTTCCCTGTATGTGCATCCTTCCCTTTTCTCTTACTTGAAATCACTCACGCGTCACGCGGCCACCACAGAATAGCGATGGCTCGTATATACCACCGCGTTCGTCGACGAGAATGGTCTCCATGTCCGCCATACCATCCCATCACACTGAAGGTAGCATATACCCTCACGGCAGGCCTCTCACGCCCCCAGGGCAGGCCAGCTCGTTCCAACCTCAATACGCACCGCCACCTACCAATGGTTATGTTCGCACGACTGGGCGTGGTCCGCGTTATAGCGTTCCGACGTCGTCCTCTGGCTTCATGCCATTGCCAAGCTCGTCAAGCTTCTCAGCCGGAACGGATTCGTCCATGTCGATACCGCCATCGACTACGCCGATACCATTCCCCTCATACGTTTCGGGCTATGCACCCTCGCCAACTACGGCGCCAGGTTCTGCTGGTCCCACTCCCAGTCCTGCGCCATACGGATCCCAGTTCGCGACGTCACCCTCATACCCTTACCAGCAATATCCGCCACCTCAGCCGCCGGTGTCGGCTCCGCCGCTTCCCCAGCAGTACTCTGGCGGGGCTCAGCCTCCGTTGCCACCTCCATCGGTCCCACCGGTAGCTGCATCTGCCCCGCCGCAGGGGTACAACGCATACCCACCCCAACCACCGGATGGAAGTGCGTTCGCCTCGAATCAGGGTGGTTCTCGACCACTCCCCGTCAATCCTCAAGGGTCGCAAATTGCCGGTCCACAGCCACCATACCCTATGCAGCCGTCAGCCGCACCGATAGCCCCAGTCACCCCTATGCCGACCTCAGGCTCATATGTGGCGTCGCAACCCATGCCGCAGCCGCCAGCCCTCCCGACATCTGGCTCCTATGTCGCGCCTCAAAACATGGGGTACCCTTACCAGAATGTGCCGCCACCGCCCCCGTTGTCGACAATCAACGGGTTGCCGCAGCCTCCCGCTCATCCGGACCCTGCACGACGCCGTACCAGCCTGCCCGTTCCGCCTGGCTACGCAGGCGCGTCGGGCTTCCAGCCTATGCCACCGCCGCCACCAACGCCCGGCGAATACCTCCCTAGCCCGCACGAGCAACCCATGCAGCCGTCGCCGCCACCACCTCCGTCACATATACCGGCCTCTGGCTCTGGGTTCCCGGGTCCACCCCCTCCATTGCCTCCATCGTTGATGCAGCATGCCCAGTGGGCGCAGTAAACCCAGCATACATGTTGTTCCTCATCACTCTGCACATCCTATTTATGAACTTGTCAGCATCCCACCTATATATGAGAGGAAGAATACACACACGGACCTCACACAAACCAGCCAAATCCCCTGTATCGCCGCATTGCACGCCTCAGTCCTGTCCAAATATTGTAGCAGGCCATGGCCATAATAAATCATCCCTTCCGGAGTTGCTACTGTGCGCAGCGACGATGCTTCTGTAGCGGTATGCGTAGCGAATGAGATGTGATGATGCACGATGAGATACAGGTACCCAGTGACGACGAAGTGAAGCAGCAAAGCTGACAAGGATGACCACCTATTCCTTCTCCTGGTTGGCCATTTCTCGTCGCCAACTGGCAATCTCGCTTTCCGTCCCGACTTGACCTCGTTTGGCGAGCTCTAATCGCGCCTGCCGGCGCATAGCAGCCTCTTCTCGGCGCCGCATGTTCTCGTGCTCGAGGAGAGCGTGTTCCGCGGCGATTGTCAGACCTGTGTAGAAGTTCAGAGACGATACGAACAGTGAAGTAGCAGAAGGAACTTACCGCTCACAGTAGCTATTAGCGCACGTGCCAATCAGTCCTATACGTCGAAACTCGCGAAGGAGGCCTAGACTCACTCGCGCAGATTATCATGGCCTTGAACTGCAGCGTTTGCCGCCTGTCTGGCTGTCAGTCTGCTTCGCGAGGTCGAATGTAATCCAAAGCTCACTTGAACCACGGCCATTGGTAGTGCGCGATCAACGTCGCGCCTACGCCCATTGCAAAGGCTTGTATGCCGCCCTACATGCAGCAGCATGGCAAGGCGCGAAAGGGATCCGGAATGTGTGAGGATTCGGAAAGCTCGACTTCAACAACACATCCCTCGCTGATGATGCAAACAAAGCCCACCCTGATGCCGGCGCGCGCCTGGACCTCGTACGCCTCCTCGACCTCGTCGCGGCGTCGCTCGGTGGAGGTCGCCATGCTGGAGGATAGCACTTATGCTGGTTGTAGTCGGAAGCAAGGTGTGTGCGTGCGGTATATTCTTGAGTCCTTAGCGGGGCGCAATTCGGAATCGGATTGAGAGCGGCGACGGCGTGATGTCACGATGTCGGTATGTTCGTTTCCCACGTTTGAGCCGTGTTTGTGGCGCGTACGGTCGGGATGTATGTACTAAATGTAGATTTGAGTACTGTGCTCAAGTCCAAGCAAGAGGTGGTCGATCTCAGAATCGGGCATATCCCGAAGGCCACGCGAAAACCACGAGAATGCACTGCCTCGCCTCCGCGTTGACCGAGTATCACGCTTGCGAAGGATGAACGGCGCCGGGAAGTCATTGTAGTAGCGAAAGCAGTAGAAATCTGAACCGTCTGACTAGGTAGGAGACTCGGAGGCCAGGTAGCAAGGGTGGAATATTGTCGCGACGCTGCGTGGGGCGGTGCAAGGCAGTGCATTCTCGTGGTTTTCGCGTGGCCTTCGGGATATGCCCGATTCTGAGATCGACCACCTCTTGAGTCCAAGAGATAGTAGAGCGCGTCTGCCTAGGATTTTTAGGCGCTATTTCAAATTCAACGCTGAGTGCAGGGAGATATGCGTGCTAAGCTACAGATGATATACACATATAGATTATTGGAGGTCCAAGATACGAATATAGTTGGCTTCTGAGCAAACGATTAACTGAGAGGAGGTTCTGAAGGAGACCTGGTTGATCTTCTGTCCCGGCAGTCCTTCAACCTGAGCCAAGTCAGCACCGAACACAAGAACGCGCCAGCAGAGGTTGCTACTCACCACCGACAAGGGCTTCGTAGGCTTCCGCACATCCCAAAGACGCACGTTACCCCTTGGATCGCCCCCAGCGAAGAGGTATTCATGCGTACTGCCTAGGGCGCAAGATTAGTCACGACTTCTCCGCTCTTCGCTCTACTACTCACCCTTCATATACCTCCCATGCGGCTCGCCCGTCGTGTACCCAAAGCGCACCACAGGCCGCTCCGGAACCCTCCTCAAATCCCTAATCTCGCACTGCTGCTCCAGATGCCCGACCTCTAACAACGCACACGACGGGAAGCACGTCTGGTGTAGATGATACACAGAGACCGACGTCTTGAACGTGTTGACAACGCGCTCGGAGGGCATGTCGTAGACGTTGACAACCGAGTCCGCGCCGGCGGTGACGAGCTTGGAACTTTTGTCGTGAAGGGGGAGGAGCGCCTGGACGACGGAGTTGTGCTTGAGGGCGGAGAGGAGGCGTGGGGTGGAGGTGAGGGAATGGTCGAGTTGGTGAATGTAGACGGAGTGGTCGTAGCCGCCGGAGGCGAAGGAGAGCGGCTGGGGCAGTGGACAAAGAGCACCAACACCTTTCTTGGCACGAACTTGCGGCATAGGTACGTATTGAACAACCTATTCGGATGACATCAGCGAGAGGACAAGTGATCAAAGGAGTACACATACCTTCTGTTCCACAACCCGCGCGATGCAGAGCTCAGGAGAGCCATTCTTGTGCCCGAAAACAAGCAGATCATGCTGACCATCCGACAGAACGCACGCATCGTCGATGCTGTTTTGCCTGTCGACAGTCTGCGAGTCCGGGGACCAGAGGGTGTGCGAAAACCTACGCAGGGTCTCAGTAACGCACCAAAATAGTAACAAAGGGCCAACACACCTCAAAGGATCTCCACATAACCGGTTCACCACGCCATGCATAGAGATGGTATACATATCGAATGCAGAGTCAAGTCCGCCTGCGCCAACGATCGACCCGCGTAAGATGACGCGCCGCATCTTGTCGCGCTGTTGGTGTCCCTCGATGTGCACCATAGCGTCCTGAGGCCGTAGAACAGGCCTTCGCGTGGGAGAATCCATTTCCTCTTCGTTATCCGAGTCCGGTATTGATATGATCTCATCGTCCTCCATGGCGTCTGGCGGTTTCTCAGGGATGGTGTGCTGGATATCGGGAAGGATGACGGGAGGCTTGACGGGTATTCGCGTAGGATGCGTGCGCGCAAGCGGTTCCTCGTCAGATGAGAGCTCGTCCTCCTCTGGAATCCGAGGGCTCGAGGGTATAGGGTCGTCAACCTCGATGGGAGGCAGAGAAAGACGGGAGGGGTCGGCGAAGAGAGGGCCCTCTGCGCGTTGCTTTCCTTTCCATTTGGCGCCAGCACGATCGGGCGGGGAGATAGATAAAGCACTAGTCACGAATTGCCTCTGAGGCGGGCTTTGCAGCAATAGAGATAGCTCCTCGATGGGATTGTGGCGAGGTAAGGCTGAGGGATGGCATAAATGCGAAAGCGTTGCAGACTTCACTCGACGTTGCTGTGAGCTTGCACTACTATTGACAGAAATTCGACTCACCAAAGGGGGAGGGGATTGGCGCGAAGGGCCGGCCATAGGTGGAATAGTAGAAGGTGGCGTAGTCCGCTCATGGGAAGAGCTAGGATCGTCACGGACGACGCGGCGAGGGCAAGGAGATGGTGACCTGGCGGGACTAGCCGCTCGTTCAGGAAGGTTGAGCCACTGAGTTCGAGGCGAGGGGTGTGCTTCCAGAGAACTGGAAGACTCTGGGAGCGAAGGCATAGTGTCTTCCTCTGTGCACTGGATGACAGGCGGGTCATCAACACCCGCATCAGAGGAGTCGATGTCCATATCGGACGAGGGATGCGCAGAACTCGATGCGGATGCAGGAGCAGGCGCGCACAGAGTAGGTGGTGGGTCAAGAATATCACGACTGTCATTATTCTCGGTTGATGGATTTACAGTACATTCCTGCGAAACCCGAGGTCAGTGTATGCACATAATGAAAGACGAGCCACGCACATTCTTGTACGTAGGCAGTTTCACCGTCCACCGCGCAACCTGCTCGCCATAGTCGATGTACTCGTTCACGATGTTGTGGCGCTCCTCGAGCTGTCTCCGTTGATCGTAAAGCCATGCGCGTCGATTGCGTTTGCAATTCGGTGCGCCCATGCGGCAGTTGGGGGGAAGGGGGACGTTGATATTGCTCGTTCGGAGGCCGGAGGCGGTCGTCTTCGCGGGTTCAACGATCTGGGGAGGGCGATGCGAAGCAACGGGACGTGGAGGGACGCGTGGTGCAGGGGGAGCGCGTTGATGCGGTTTTAATGGTGTGTGTCCTCGCGCAGAAACATGGTAGACGCGGGGAGGGCCAGAATCGTGGCGCGGTCGCTTCGCAGGGACGAGGGAAACACCGAAGGCATTAACCTGTCGTGGGTCTTGATTGAAGGGTCGGTGGTCGTATTGAGGGGGCCAATGTGGATTGTGTGGTCTGGGGTTGTCACCCTGAGAGTGGAAGCCGCGCGGTGCGCCTCTGTGAAGGCCTCCGCGCCCGCGGAAGGGCTGACCTTTGAAGGAGGATGCTGGGAGGACCGATGGGACAGAGTGATTCTTGCGGCCGACTTCATTAGGTTGTACGTCTTCCCTGAAGGACATGAGTAGATATCCTCAGTCCGTGTGCATAAGTTAGCGGCGTAGGAATTGTGTGAAGGTGGGGGGCAAGAGAAGAACAATACGCCAGCCGCCAGCGCTTCTTCGCCCTTCGGTCCGATGATCCATGCACGTGCTGTGATGTTCAACTTGGTTGCCACAATCTCGTCCTCGTCGTAGGCGTAAAATTCATTGCGTATCGTACATTGTGGTATCAGACATTGACCTCAGTTTCTCCTCTCCTCCCAGCTCAGCTTACGCCTCTTGCCCGTCCACCAATTGCGCCACCAACTCACACCGCTCTGTTTCCTCCTTCCCCTCTTCTTCCACAAAGCTCCCGCTCTCCTCCACGTTATCCTCCGGACCTTCCTGCAAAACAATCCTCGCACGCTCCTCAGTGCTATACCCAGTCCACTCCGGAGACCGGTCGAGCTTGTACGTGTTGGGATCCCCGGCGCGGACGAAGGAGAGCCAGTACGCGATGAGCTCTTCTGCAAATGCCTGCTCGACGTCGGATTGGGGGGTCAGGGTGAAGGTGCCGTTAGGACTGGTAAGGCATGAATGAGTTGAGATAGAGCTGTGGCTGGGAAAGAGCGACAGCTCACCCGGTGTTCGTCCCCTGGAACATCATCCAATTCTCCGCGGCGTGGTTGACCAGGGTGCTATTCTCCTCCGTCGGATTGCGCTGGTTGTAACGATAGGTCCATGCGGGAACCTTCTGCGAGAATGCTTCACCCAGGATCGTCCTCTGTGTTTGCAGGTCAGACCAGTTTTCCGACGCAGCGACAGAATGAGTTTTACGCACAGCACATCGCACGGACGGGTCGCCGGTGGCGGTCAGCGTGTATTCTTGCTCAGACGAGACTGAATCTTCGGGGTAGAGCTGAGCGAGTATCAGCTACATAGCTCCTCACAATATGTCTACCCTGACTAACCTCCAAGATCTTGCCCACATCCTCATCGCTCAGTGCAGGGAAGTAGCTCTGCAAACCCGCTTTGATCGTCTCGCCGCTCGCGAGCGTCTCGTTCGACGTGGCCCTGGTTGGGCAACATTCAGTCATGATCCGCACATCGCCAGCATTGTTGTAGCGCTCACCCAACAATCAGCGGCACCTGCGCAAACTGGCCGGACGTAATAAGCCTCGTCGGGTAGTCGGTGAATATCTTCTTGTCCAGCACAGGATGGAAGAGGCGATACGGCCTGTTGATTAGAATCACTGTATGTCAGCGAGAACTTACACTTGTATCGTGCAGAAAGCCTCACAGATCCTCCGTGCTATATCGTATCGCGTCTTGTGCGCGAGCCAAAACGCTCACGTCCGCGGCTCTCAGACAGGCCATCTGCTCCGCAATATCGCCATCCGCGCACCCGGTCTCGTTAAGGTAGAGATCGAAAAGGGGCTAGCGTGAAGGTCAATCATTATCCTTATCCTGCTGTCTTCACCCCAAGAAACATGGACGCAAAGGCTGCGAAGGCTCACCTTCTGCTCCTCAGGCGTCGGCAGCGGCGTCCTGTACACGCTCTGTGCAATGGCTCCGTGGAAGAGTCCTTCTTCCTCCGTGGCGACGCTGAGCATAGCTTTCTGGTCAGTCGTGTTTGCAGGAAATAGAGAAGCCTTTACTCACAGATGCAGCTCAATCGACGCGCCACCTGCGCTCTCCCCGTTGATCGTCACCTGGTCCGGATCGCCGCCAAACTTGCTGATGTGCTCCTGGACCCATTGCAGGGCTGCTCGCTGGCTATGGGCATTCGCGTCAGTACAGACAAGCTCACAGTGCAGCCCTGTGCCTAATTCACATGAGACTACAAGCAGCAAGCCAACTCACTCAAGGAATCCCGCATTCAGATCCCCCAAAGACGCATCATCGGCGAATTCCGGCGTGGTGAGGAAGCCAATAGAGTCGAGGCGGTAGTAGACGCTGGCGATGACGACGTTTGGGCTTTGCGCGATCCAGTGCTCGAAGGGCCAGGCGGCGGGGTTGCCGTAGAAGTAGCCTGTGAAACGAGTGATTGGGATGGGATTTACGATGCTTGAAGAAGGGATTCGCGAAGCTCGAAGAAAAGGTTCGCGAGAGACAAAAAAGGTTCGTGAAGAGAACGTAGAAAGGAAGGCGCGCTCACCTCCACCGTGAATGTAGACGAGGACGGGGACTGCCAGTGTAGGTAAGCGTCACGAGGATCGAACATGTAATCGTGGCCTACGCTTGGAGTCCTCTGTTGCGTCTGCCGGCACGTATAGGTTCAACTTCAAGCAATCCTCACTTCCCGCACCACCGGCCTCGCCAGCTAACAACGCAAACATTAGCTTAAACCGTCGAATTTGCTTCGAAAGAACGCACCTCCAGTCGTCCCCTGAATACAGAAATCCGGGTACTCTGTTGCGTCCACTACCTCTCCAGCAGATCCAGTAGTATCGAGCGGCACTGGCGCTCGGAACCTCAGATCTCCTACTGGCGGCTGCGCGTACGGGATACCCAGATACGACACCGTCTTCTCATTCGTATTGTTGCCGCGGTACTTGGCGTAGCCGAGGTCAACGATGGATCCATCGTCGCGTCGTAAAGGAGACCCGTGAGTGATATGCGTGAAGGCCGCGAGACCCAAGAGGAAGCTTGCTACGCCAAGCATAGTCTTCGTGAGCGCGGGACTCTGCCGTCAAGTCAGCGAAAGCCTTCGCGAGGGGGGGGGGTGGGAGTGGTGCGCGCGCGACATGCGGAGAGACATGCAGATTATAAGAACGCGGTGGACTGACCCATGATGCCACCTCCAGCTGAGAGACGGGCCGGAACGCAACCGAGGCGGTTGTTCTACTTTGTCATAACCACCCTGGGCCTCATCGCAATTACCGGAATACCGCAGGAGACGCGTGAAGCTTGGTTCAAGAAGGTGTGGGCGCCATACTGCTACACCCGTCAAGTGACCGAGTTAAGCCCAGTCAGGTGCGTCTGGAGTCCTCGGAAGGCGGGGATGTCACAGAGAAAGCCTACTGTTCTTCCTGAATTATGCAACCGAGTTACGGAGAGTCACTGAGGGATGTGACAATGATAACAGCGGGAGGCAGGAGGCAGAAGTTAAGGTCGGCAATGGCCGAGGAGACGATGTTGGGCGTAATCGGGCCGAAGGCCGAAATGACGCTCTCCGCCGTCACATGACTAAGTCACTCACCGAGGCGCGTTGTTTACACCCACCATCTCCTCCGCATCCGACGTCGACGATGGCGTCCGACGGCCTGCTCCTATGGGCGAACTCAATCCGGATGACGATGGCGAGCGACAAAGCGCGCTTCGAATTTTCGGAGCACATGCAATCTCGTGGCTTTTCATGGCTGGATCAATATCTAGAGGACGTGGTTGAGAAAGCGCGTGAAGGGTGAGCATGGCGCGACGGACCATCTCAGTCCTGAATTACTAACCCATGCTCTAGCGACGATGAGCTTTTCGATCTTATGAAGACGCCTGGCCGTAAGAAGGCGGTCCGCAAGGGTCCTGCCACGGGTTCTCGCCTGAAGAACATTGTACCCATATCTGAGCAGGTGCGTGTTAATCCTAAAGAAATGACTTATGCTGACTCTATCGCAGGACGAAGACATGGAGAGCAAGGAGAACGTGGCTCCGGTGCAAAACACGTTCTATCAAGCACTGCTAGCAGCCAAATCGCCGGAACCCACGAAGGCCCTTCCTAGTCCTCGCGCGCCAGACTCAAGTCCTCTACCCGAGCAGACTGTGCGCCGTATCTCCTCCCACCCCCGCGATGTCTCTCCGCCGCTACCAACACCAACTCTCGATTACCAGGACAACCTCGGCTTCCCGCAATTCCCACATATGGATCCGGTGGCTCTTTCGATGATAGTGGAAGACGATGAAGGCTCGGGCCGTGGCTCATCACATACAAGCTATGCTGCAGAGCGGGCTCCGCTGCAGGCCGCCGTGTCCAATCGTCTTGAGGGTCAAGCGATCAAGGAGCAACCGGAGGATATGGAAGTCGCTTCGCCGAGAGGGCCATCCTTCGCGAGCACAACAGACACATTCCACTCTGTCCCCATGAGCCCCGACCATACTCGCCATTCCACCGAACGACCTCAAGAGGACTCCAAGGCTGCCCCTTCGGCGTCCACGCCAGAGCACACATCACCATTGTATCCCGCCCTGCCTATCGAGGAGTCTGCACCGGAGGACTCCAAGCGGAAATCGGGCGCTCCGTCGCAGGATGCCACCACTTCCCAGGCCGAAGACGCGGTCGACACCGTCATGTCGGAGGCCAATCCCTCGGCGGAAAAGGGCCAGTACACCGACGACGTAGTCCCTTTGCGCGACGATGACGGTACGAGCGGTGCCAGGCCACCAAGCCCTCTCCGCAAGTCTCTCCGCGCGGTCCGCGAGCAGAGCTCCGGCGCCATCCTCGTCGGCGCCGCCACGCCTGGCCCATCTGTCGGAGCCTCGCGCACGTCGTGGTTGATGAAGACGCGCGCTGTCAACCGGAAGGTCAGTGGTATGGGCGGGCCTGCGCACGTCCCGCGGACGACTATGGGAGGCACGAAGCGCAAGAGCGAGGACACGATGCATATTCCGGGCCTGTATTCAGAAGACGACACGCGGCATGCGAAGACAATGAAGTTTGACACGGACGTTGCGCCTGGAAAGCCAATAGAACGTGCTGAGTCGATGAAGCCTATGGAGCGCGCAGAGTCCTTGAAGCCGATGGAGCGGGCTGAATCCGCGAAACCTATGGAGCGCGCCGAAACCGCGCCGCCAACCTCCAGGCCTGCCAGTGCTGCAGCGGACGAGGGCATATTGGACCGCTTGCGCAAGACGATGCAGGGCATGAAGCCTGTGGGGCCTCTGGTTGCCAACGAGGCGCTGGCCGATGCGAAGGCCTCAGCGGAGGCGAAGGTGGCCGAACGGCACCAGGCAGATGCCAGTGTTGTATCGATGTCTTTCGCAGACGGTCCTTCTTCCCTCCCGGAGGCTATCCTATCAGCTCCCACGAAGGAGGCTCCCGCCCCAGTGAACCCGGAGGCGTCCCGCCGTATGAGCGTCTCGGAGCTCATGCCCTCCAACGACAAGGCCGACAAGGCTTCCGTTTTCAAGTTTGCGCCACCGCCTCCGCCTACTACGCAGCATACGGCTCGCGTGAGCACCACCCCAGCCAACTCACCGCCTCCCGCCAGCCACCCAGCGCCCGTCTTCTCTAAGCCGCGCGTCTTCGTGCCGCCGCCGGACAAGAAGCCGTCCACGCAGGACTTCCACTTCCAGCCCGCCGCCGTGCGCAACGTGCCCACCGCCATCTCCAACGTCGGCCTCTCCCCCCGACTCCAATCGCCCTCGTCGCACAAAGCGAACGCCCTGTCCGCGCAATCCACCGTCGAGTCCATCGCCTCCAACAAGATCTTCGACACCGACAAGGTCTTCGACACCGACGTCGAGATCCCGGGCTCGTGGGAGCCGACGACGCAGGACACGGAGTACTCGTTCCCGGTGAACACGGACGGCGCGGACATCGTGGACGACGACGACTGGAGCGACGACGGGGCCCCGGTGCCGCCGGTGTTCCCGGGGACGGATCCGAGCAATGCGAATACGACGGATATCTACCAGACGACGTCGACGATGACGACGGCGAGCTATAAGATGGGGGTGAGCGTGGGCCCTACCATGGCCATGGGCACGGGCGTCCCAGTGGAGGAACCTGTGATGAAGGAGAAGGAGGCGCCGGAGGAGGATAAGGAGGTGGATTTGGCGGAGGCGGACCAGTACTTTATGGATGTGGATGAGCGGAAGGAGGCTCAGCCGACGAATGCGAAGGCTACTACGCCGACTGAGGTGCGTGGATGCCTTGCAGCCGCTGTTTGCTTTCACTAATGACCCTTACAGGACGAGCGGCCTGCGAGCCAGCTCTCGGACGCCTCGTCCGTGCAGCCGACGACCCTGTTCGGCCATGCGCATAAGTTCGTGTCCAGCATGTTGGGCAGCGGGAAGAAGGCAAAGGCTACCACGAAGCCTGAGGTCAAGAGCCTCCAGCTGGCGGCCGCCGCTGCGAAGAAGGTAGGCCTGCTAGCGTAGATTTCATGTGTTTGGCTTACTGATGCCCCCATTAGCAACAGGACGAGCAGGAGAAGAAGGAGAAACGGCTGAAGGAGATGGAGAACAGGCGCCTGCTTGCTGCGCAGCGGAAAGCTGATGAGGAGAAGGCGCGGAAGGAGGAGCAGGAGCGCAAGGCGGCTGAGGACCGCGAGCGTCGTAAGCGGGAGCGCGAGGAGACCACTGGGAAGCTGCCTGTGCCGGTGGCGAGGTCGAAGGTGAGATTTTCCAATTCTCAGAAGCCATGCATCGGGTTTTGACGTCGCTGCCAGGAGGAGGACACGACGAAAAAGCGGAAGATCGAGCTCCAGAAGCAGCCTTCGAAGACCGCCCTCAAGCCTCCGAGCTCGACCACCAAGACGTTGGTGAAGTCCAACTCGAAGCTCGCGCTCGCCTCCTCGTCGACGACACCCGCGCACAAAGCCGGCGAGATGTCGAAAGCCCCTCCTTCGTCGAAATGCAAGGGCAAGGCGCCCGCCAAGATGGACGACGACGGCCGCGAGCCCGCCCAAGTCGTTCAAAGCTCCATGGCCGCGCGCGCCAAAGCCCAGATGCAGGCCGCCCAAGCCGCCGCCGAACCGCCCAACCCAGGCCCCACCGACAACATCGAGCTCCCGGACATCAACAGCGAGTACTCGGACAGCGACGACGAGGACCGCGGGCGGGACGTCGCCGACTGGGCGCAGTCGCCGGACCTCGCGCGCATGCTGCGCGTGCAGAGCACGATTAACCCGGACGATATCTTTGGGGAGATCCGGCCGTTGCGGATGGAAGAGATGTTCAAGACGCGGCAGAGCCGGTTTAGGGCAAGGACGAGCTCGGCGAATTGGACGGGGACGGATCGGTTGACGGTGGAGGAGGAGAGGGAGTATGCGAGGAGGATGGGGTATCGGTAGGGCGTTGGAGAGGGTTTGGACGTTCATCTCGTGTTTTCGTATCTTGCATGTGTTGGCCGAAGGCTTCATATTAGACTGCATACAGCTTTGGCCCCGTTATGCATTATGAATGAGTTTTGCGAGTGCGAGGGCATTGTTTGCAGAGCTGTTTCGTGCATTTACTGGTCCGACCATCCGTTCCCTTGCACTACTGGAATGGATGTGCACGGCCATGGCGGCTTTACGATTAGTGCCAACAAAATATCCTCCCGGTCACAGTGGCACGGAAAAGTTGAGGCGCAAGCAGAGCATGAGATCGCAAGACGCAAGTTTGAAGCAGACGACGGCTGAAAGAGCATGCAAGCGTGTTCCGATGCAATACAGCGTGTCTAGTAAGAGATACAGAGAAGACTAAACTACAGAGCCGCGGGTATGTTAGAAGTGGATAAAGTAAGAGAGCTAGTCGTTCCATTCGTATCATGCGCCCGACGCTGGCCTCAGCCACACGTCAGGAGCGTGGCTGCTAGACGTCGCGCTCGAGGCTGCGAAACGTCAAAGTAGCCGCTAGGCGCCTAGTAGGTCGCCGTTGCTCGCGAGCCACCGAATCGACGACGAGTGCCTACTCGCCTGCGGCCGGTGAAGCAGCGGCAGCAGATGATGTCCATGATGAGGTCGAAGATGGTGACGATGACAGCGGTGATGGCGCTGAAGAGGAGGGTCAGCGAGGGCGTCGAGAGCAAAGGGAGGGAGGGTACACACCTGACAATGGCCATGAAGACGCTGGCGATGGCCGAGATGATGGAGTTCAGGCCTGCGCCAATTGCGGAGAATACAGATCCCTGCGTGCTCGTTAGCGACTGCGCTCGTCATCGTCGACACCCGTGCTGCTCACCATTGTTGTTGTTGTGGGGGGTGAGTGTGTGTTGGCTTGGGTGGTTGGTTGGTTCGGTGATTGCTGCTCACCCTCCCGCCGCACAGGCCTTATAAAGGCTCGATAGCGGCGATGACTTCATTTTGCAGTGAACGCCCTCGAGGACGTCACGGATGACGGTTTGGTCCCGCCCTGTCTATCGGCGCTTGCAGCATTCTGAGCGCGCGCACTCCATGACGCTCCGTCAACGAGGATACTTGTCCATGCGGGGAAAAGGCAAGACCCGACGTCATCATGCCCGGTCCGAGCGCCGGTACTGACGCGCACATTCTCGATCAGGAACTCGCGTACCTCGTTCCCCCAGCGGCTGGCACAGTTTGGCAGCGACTGGCACCCGTGCAGAGCAAGCTCCGAGGTCCACACGAGCACGCTGACGGCACAGACATGGCCGACGCCACTGCAGCAGCTCCTGACGCCGCCACCGCCCTCGACGCCGCGTCCGACTCGGTCTCTTTTTTCGCCAACATCCTCACCCCAGGCTCCTCCTTCCACCCGACCTTCCTCCTCATTGCCGATGCCGCCTTCCTGGGCCTCTTCTTCGTGCTTCTCGCCCTTCTCTTCGTAACAAAAAGCCTGCACTTCGCGGTACTGATCCTAGTAGAGGCCGGACTGTGGCTTAGCGTGAAATGGTGCGTGTACAGTGTCGTATAGATTTCATATCTGCGCGCTTACGCGGGCATGCAGGTTCGTGAATGAACTGAGGAAGACTGAGATGGAAGCCCGTGCTTCGGCTGAGAAGAAGGATACATGAGACTATGGGACACATCCCCCGCGCTTGATGTCACCGTCTGCCACGCTCCGTCTCCTCGTACCACTTTTTCGTCCGCTTTGCGCTCTCTTGTGCGATGGTGAATACTGGTGCGTGCGCGAGCCGAACATTGAAGGCAAGGGGAACTAATCAGCATCACCAGCGATACCCGTGAGGATGACTTACGGTCTCTCTCCGTGGCGTCCAGGCCCTCCCGAAAGCTCTGCGCCGCATTGCCCGACCCGCCCCCTCCAACGGGCCCGAGCGCGGCAAAGTGCTGTGCTTGGTCGATGATCTCGAGTAGTCGTTTATGGAACGTCTAAAGCCGCTAGCATGAACAAGCAGTCCCACCCCACGAGACCCAGCCGCACATACCCTCGTCAACATATCCGACATGTCCTTCCCTTGCTCTTCAATCAGTCTATGGGCAGCGCACGTCAGCGGGTTGGCGCGCGCGGCGCCACTGCATGCGACGTACATGTCCATGACGGTCTTCCCGAAGCTGTACCAGCTGCTTCCCGCTCCCACTAGCCCCGACAATCGCACGCTCTTCTCCTCAGCACTGAGTGCGTTCTTCACCTTTGGCCCGAATGCGGTGGGGATGGTGAAGTCGACCCATTCACTGCATTTAATGGCGTAATGAGCGTGCATTTGAGTGAGGTGGGCGCCACGCACGAGTAGATGAGGACATATGCAAGCCATATGGGTATCGCCACCTTGGCTCCCGCCTTGATATCCTTCGTGTTCCCGCCGCCCAGGTGCCCCATGTCGGGGATGTCGCGCCTGAAGGTGCATTGTATTTTCTGAGTGACGGGTGAGGGATGATTGACGCGTAACAGTCTCCGCGCACTTGATTTTCGGCGAGAATCGCGTCTATCGAGAAATAGTCTTCCTCCATTATTGTTCAGAAAGAGGTAATAGCGGCCCGTGCGGGGGATGGTGGCAAGAGACACGCGCGACTCAATAGACGCGTGGGGACGCGATGTGTGACGCGAAGCTGGCGGAAGGCGGGCCGTGTGACGCTTCGTGTTTTCCTCGCCGCCGTCATCGACTATGCTTGCTTGTCTTCGCCGAGCAGGATATACCGCCCTCCGTCAACGCCCGCGCACCCGCATCGTCGCCCCCTCTGCATTCCCTCGCTATGCGCGCCTCTATTCCGACCAGCCGGACCCCCTCGCGTCGCTCAAGCAGGGCTTCGCGCGCGAGCTCGGGCTCGTCCCAGAGCCAGAGTACGACGGCATCCCGCCCAAGCACAAGTTCCCGGGCATGACGCGCAAGCAGCTCGAGGAGTTCTGGCGGCACAAGGTCGAGAACCTGCCCGACCGCGGGCCGGACGAGAACTACACCTTTGACGACCTGAAGCAGCTCGACCTCCTCGAGGAGGACGTCGAGACGATCCGGAACATGCCCGAGGACATGCCCCCCGAGCAGCTCGACGACTTCCTGCGGCAGGCAATCGAGGGCGCGCTCATGCGGGACATCGAGGAGCTGTTTGGCGACGTGGAGCCGCTGAACAAGCTCCGGGCGGAGGCGGATAAGCTCGCGCCGGAGCAGCAGGAAGAGCTGTACGGGTGGGTGAGCGAGGAGCTGCAGAAGAAGCTGGCGGGGATGGACCCGGAGACGCAGGCGCTGATCAACGCGAACGCGGCGCGGCAGCTGCAGTGGGGGGAGGTCACCGAGGCGGCGAGCAGGGACCCCGGCATTCAGGCGGCATTGGAGGAGTTCTGGGCGGTAGCGCGTGAGGTGACAGGTGGTGCGTGGCAATACGTCGTCTGACAATGGGCTTGATGTGCTGATGTGCCTCTCCTCCCGGTCCCCCAGTCAAGGAAGAGGACACCGTCGGAGGCCGCTTCAACCCCACGCCCGAGCAGACGATGCGCATGCTCGCCAACTCGGCGATCGACGACGCGATGAACAAGGTCATGGACGCGTTCAAGGACCAGGGCGTCGACCTCCCCTCGAACATGGTGAGGCTTAGCGCCGGACTAACCGCGGTCGCGCCAAGGCTGACTGAATGCCCTGATCAGGTGATGTCTCAGGCGATGCGGGAGGCGGTGGAGGAGGTGCGGCAGGAGGAGGGGGAGGGGGATGGCCAGGAGGAGCGGCCCGGGGACGCGCCGTCATCGACGGACAACCCGGGGGACGCGCAGCCGGGCGGGAAGGTGCCCTCGCCGTAGACGGCGACATCTCGCCATCACGTGGGCGCGTCCGATCGCGTCTCCTTCTTGCTTCCTTCTCTCATCTCATCTCACTGTCAACTAATACGGGCTACAAATACATCTTGCTTAATGAACCTCGACGTCTCGAACACTCGCGAACCGTCGACAGCTGCTGCGGGCTCGTCGACCTCGCCGTCGACACAACCGCAGACTGCGCCCGAACTTCCCCTTCCAAAGACTGCTTTTTACTCGGTAGAGTACCCCGGCTACGTGCAGGACTCGTCTGTTCCGACCGCTGTGCGCGCACTTGGGGGCGCACAAGCTCTGGATACCGCCTTCAAACGCGCGATCGGCAAGCAAGAGTCTCTAGTTGAACTCAAACTCCAGCCCGACAATCCCTTCGCGCACCCTGTCGCCGGCGAGGTCGTGCAAACGAACAATCTGCTGCTCAAGGTGACCAAACGCAAACGCGTCCGGCGTAATGGCGTACCGCTGGCTCAGCCCGAGTGGGAGTACAAGGCGGAGATAGCTGGTGTGGTACCAAGGACGGTGCGGTTCCGGGGTATGTGCAGCGCCTGAGAGGATATACTTTTTGCTGAGCTATACGATCAGGCATGGCGGACTACCAGTACCAGCCAGACACAAATGATCCTATATCTCGTCTCCGTGTCGCGATGGACAAAATGGACGGTGCGTGTCACGCTGCCTCTTATTTGCATGCCGCTCAAGCATACTTCCCCCAGTCGAGGCTCTCTTCTCGTATCGCGTCCCCAAAGAAGATGGCAGCCCAATCACACCAGCCCCTTCATCAACTCAACCGCCTACACCCTCTCGCCCCGCTCCGCCAACCTCAGCCACACCTCGCGCGCCTCTCCCCCTTCCGCCCCCGCACGACATCCCGCTTGACCCCGCACTCGCATTTCCCCTCGATCCCCAACTCGCCGCACAGACCCCCTCGCGCCGCAACAGTGCGCTGCCCGGCAGCTCCCAGTCGTTCAATCTCGACGTCGAAATGGCAGCGCCGGATTCCGAACTGCCGGAATCTTCCCCAGCGAGCGGCCTGCGCATGTTCCCCCCGCCGTTGTTCAGTCGGCAGGCGATTCCGTTGATGTATAAGTGCGTTTGTTTTTTTGTTAGCGTCCGTTTTTTTGTTAGCGTCTTCTGGCATCCGCTCGAATGTAAGCGCGCGGTTCTGGTGGTATTTGATGCTGACCGCTTCGCGCAGCCTAAAAGCCAACCCCTCGTCCATCGTGTCCACTACCGTGGATGAGATGACTGGCGAGGAGAAGAAAAGGCTTGTCAACCGCTTCCGCTGGAAAGGATACGGTCCGGCGACCATCATGTTCACGGATGCGAATGTGAGTGTAATAGCGCTTGAGCAGGCGTTGGTCTGTACGTTCAGTAAGCCTCGGGCGATACTCCCGCAGGCCTTGAATGGTGCCAAGGATACCTTGAGCGGTGCTCAGCAGGCCTCGGATGGTGCTCATACGATCTACAACGGTGCTAAACAATCCACAGGTCCCCGACAAACCACCCGCCGTGGTGGAAGAGGCGCGCAGTACCGTCAACCAGGATCTGCTCGCTCGTGTTGCGGCGGTGAGTTTTGACCCTTCGTACCGTTGCGCGACTCCTTATAGCGTTCTGTCAACGTACTCTCCATACGTCTCTCCGAACCAAAGACTGATCAATCTCGCAGCAATTCGAACAACGCAAAGTCTGGACGCGACTCTCGCTGTACAACCAGTTCAGCCCCGCGGAAGCGCGCGAGATACACAAGTTCGTTTCATCTGTGGTGTACAATCCATGGTACTCACCAGCCTGAACAGCTCAAAACTTCTTCTTCCTCTGACCTGCTACGTCTTCCAAGACGGCCCCTTCCGGGACACCCTCGTCAAGTTTAGCTACGATCCTCGCAAGGATATCAATGGGCGGTTGTACGTGCCTTCCCTTCTCACAGCTCCCTTCTTCCCTTCGTGTTCCTCCTCCCCTCACGCATCTCATAACCCACTAACGCCCACCCAGCTTCCAGCGCTTCTACTTCCGCAACGCCAACCACCCCATCGTGCGCCCCTCCGTCACCGCCCGGCGCGCAGATCGCAGCACGTCCATCGCGCGCCTCGACGCGGAGGCGGACTCGCCTGACCGCAGGCGCTCGCATATATTCGACGGGAAGACCATCGCGAAGGAGACCGCGGCGTTCCAGCTGTGCGATATCGAGGACCCGATGCTGAAAGGCATGATCGAGGACGCGGAGGAGCTGAGGGAGGTGTGCGATGACCGGGACGGGTGGTATACGACGCACGCGCTGGAGAGGATCAAGATGGTGCTGAGGCACAAGTTCTTCTCGTTGTTGGAGGGGCATGTGGCGTCGGATGAGGTGGGTTTGAATTACTTCACATCCAGGGTTGCTTGCTGATGATTGTTGAAGGAATGCTGGGCCCTGCTCGAGAAGTCGGAGGGACACGCGTCCTACGAAACGCGCTACGTCAAGAGGCACGGCAAGCACAACATGGCCAAGGGCGCGATGCGGCCAGAGGATGCGGCGGTGGGTTGCTTTGGCGCAGTCCCCACTCTGACGAGGCTCATGCAAGAACGTACAGGCCATGCGCTTGCGCGCGATCCTGGACAAGAATGCGAAGGAGTTCCAAGAGCAGTTCAGGCAAGGACAATCGCTCGGATAAAGAAAATGAAGCGCAATGTCGTATACCTCTTGTACTGATGAGCCTGTTGACGTATATCGCGCGTGAAGACAGCGTTCACGATTCGCACACGGTAGTGGATCTTCGAGCGACTCGCTCGCTTGCTCAAGTGCTTTGAGGAGAACAGGCGAAGACTGGGAGCTGCTGGACGCTCGTGGTGCAGTTTTTGGCATGTACATTCGAAAGCATGATGACTGCATATGCATATGGATACATAGCGAGGGGCCCTGCGCTCTCCTGCGCAGGAAGTAGTGTATGACCGCCTCATCGGCTCATCGTGAGGGATGAAGGGAAAGAGTGAGCCGGCAGAGATCATGATGCTGCTTTCTGCTCCAGCCGGGCTTTCCTCTGTTAACGACAGTCAGTAAACTGTTCGTACTGGAGTGGGATGGCCAACGCACCGAGCCCGTAGCCGCGTAGCGCATGTTGCGGCGGAACTGCAGACACGTCGATCAGTACACCAAACTTGCCCTCCTCATCGTTCAATCGTACCTTGGCGTCAACCTATCAGATCGCGCGTCAGCATTCACTTTCGTCCACTATCCCGAACAAGAGCAACTCACGCCACGCATCGACCGAGTGCTGTGGGTCTGGGGCCGCTTGATACCGTTACGGTGGGCCTTCTTGTTCTGGTTGTGGTTGGTATGGCTGCAAAGCGCGCGCGATCAGCATTCCCTCCTCCCACAGCGGTCGAGCACGCCAGCGCACTTCTTTGACTTGGCCATTGCGACGTCGACGAGGGTTCCGTGGGCTGGAGCTCGCTGGGGTGCCCGATGTGGCGTTGGTGGGCGGGCGCGAAAGGCGTCACGTGCGCGCAACTGTACAGCGCTCGGCTCGTTCCGAAAGTCGAATCGGTAACGTGACTTTATGTCCCGGACCTCACGGTATACGCTCTCCCCGGTGAATGGGGGTCGCCTGCAGAGCCTTACGCACTCAGAATTTCGCATAAACTTTTCCTATGTGCGCGCAGGAACACTGAATATGTACATCTTTCCGGCATTGGACAGAGGCCTCCGACAGACGCGGTCCGACCATACCGCAAGCTGCCACCGCTGCCCTCGTTCTGTCTTCCTTCACCGCTCGGCGATGGTAATTTAGCCTGTGTGCGAGGCATCGAGCCCACCACATGCACACGCGCGCTGAGCTCGCTTCGCGCTTCCGACCCTGCCGGTCCTTTTTCGCGGGGTGTACGCCCATCATTGTGCGTGGGTGACTCACGCTGAGCGAGCTCGCGGGCCTGCAGGACGCCGTTAACCCAGTAAGGGCGCCTCAATACCGCGCTGCGTGCCACCCATCCCGACGACCGCGCAAGAGCACACCGGGGCCGGGCGCTCTGAAAACGTCCGGGCCGACTGAAGGCCGCTTGTCAGGCTCTTGCTGCACTGTACGAGCCACGCGCCGCGAATGGCTCGAGGGTCGGCGTTTCCCGTTGACGTGCGCCCATACAGTTCCCCAGCAGCTGGCATTCTCCCGCAGAAAGATGCGCGAGAAGCGCGAGGTAGGAGAAAACGTTCACGGTCAAGGGATCCCTTTCACCGCCCAAAGTTGACGAGTAGCCCTCAACCTGCGACAGGTCGGCACTCCGGAAGCATACGATGGGTCGTAGAAGAGGAGGATACAATTGAAAGGAATGTATGGCCTCAGTCACGAGTGGATCTTTAGCAGGAGGCCAGGATCGACCGAATCCCATTGTGCTCTATCGAGAAGGTAAGGGACGGAGGCAATTCAGTAGGGGCGCGAGAGATAGGCGGTAAGATGGCCTAGAAATGCGTCACCCGAGCCTACGAGCAAGCTACAAAGGTCGCCTGGATGTGCGCATCGTCCGGTACCTCACGTGAAGTTGATATTCCTCGAAGCATCGCTAGCAACCCCGATAGGCACCCTAGCTCGCGTCCGCTTCACTAGGCCTTGCGCGCCGCGAGATTGGTTGCCGAGCACGAAGGCGAGGCGGCCTTGGGACGAAGGGAGCGGGATGTTGGTATCTGCAGAGAAGAGCTAGCCCCTAGATTCCGGGCACGGTGCGATCTTCTCGCGCGCTCGATTAGCCTGAGAAGGCGACCTTCCCGTGAGCGTATCTGCGGGCCTCCTGATCTCTGCACAAAGTCAATCTTGCACGCGGGCCTGATAGCACGGCCGAGCGATCAGAGTGCGCCGGATAGCGTGCCGCCGGCGTGGGATGAAGGATGAGTAGGTTGTATCTGGGTGAGTAGCCGGCACGCGCGATAGCAGGCGGCGGGCGCGGCGGGGCCAGGGCGGGTCGGGATGGAGAGGCGCGTCTGGTCGTCCAGAGTGCGAAGCAGAGGTGCGGAGCCGGAGCGACCGACGCCGCAGAAGGGGGACCGTTCCAGTACAGGACCTCAGAAGCAAGGCGTCTGCGAGGATCGTAGGGTGGTTCTCCTCATGATGGGGGCTCAACATTCATGGTGGGGAGGGAGGGTGGTGTGTTTCTATAACCTCCGCGCGAAGAGCTATACGACGCAGTAAGCAACTACCGGTTCATAAGAGAGCTGCAACGCGCGTCACTCACAAGCCCTTGAATGACCAGCAGGCTAGCGACTCGTGCGAGAGAACCAGCTCCCTCGTGGACCATCTCTTCTCAGCGAGTCTGATGTACTTCTCGTACTTTGACGTGTCCACCGGATCGCACGCCGGTGAGGGTGACGACAATGTTGACTTTGCATTCCCAGAGGTACAGAAAAGCGGAGGAAAAAGCTGGCAGTATTCCGCGACCATCCTAGCAGCCAAGAACGACGAATAGGCGCCAGAGGATGAGCGTTGAGAGGAGGTGAGGACGCCGACGGCGACTGGCCGGAAGGACGGGACAATCTGGGATCTTATCTCCATTGGCAATTGGGCCGAATCCCGACGAATGCGGACGGTTACTTATGACACAAGTTAGGCCTGCGAAGATGCAAGATTCACTGCGATCTCAGCGAGCATAAGCCTTGCCTTCGCGCCTCTGCCTGACCCTACTCCGCGCCGGAATCGCCGCTGCGAAATCCGTATAAAAGGCGCCCAGCGCGAACGTCGTCGGACTCGAACCTCCGCCCCCTGACGCTGCTCATGACCGTCGCCCCAGACTCGTACACGGACGAGTCCCGCCCGCTCCTCGACCAGCGTCCGCCCTCCTACCACTCCGCCTCCGATGTGGACAGCGAGGCGACATTAGATGGCGACGACGCGTCCTCTCCACCTCTCATCAACGCAAAGTCCAAGAGTGAAATAGTTTGGATCCTCGCCGGCTTATGGTCCGCCGTCTTCTTGGGAGCCCTTGACGGCACGTACCTTCCTCATCGGATCCTTCGTTCCCCTCCCTTAATCCGAATACAGGAACCATTGTAGCAACACTCCTGACGCCTATAGGCAGTCAGTTCAACAGGTCCAACCAGTCCTCATACATTGGCACCTCATATCTCCTCTCCGTCTGCTGCTTCACGCCACTCTATGGTGCGTGCGCGCGGGATATCCGTTTCGTCCTCATCCGACTCGGTCTTTTCTACGCAGGGCGCTTGTCTGATATCCTTGGGCGCAAGGGCGCAATGCTGCTCGCGCTTACGCTTTTTGGTACGTCCTACCGCCTGAACCGCACCCACGCTGCGCTCACTCGCGCGGAAGGCGTCGGAACGGCGTGCTGTGGCATCGCACCATCCATGAACACGCTGCTAGCCGCACGAGCAGTAGCGGGCATGGGGGGCGGCGGGTGAGAGTCTGCCACCATTTCCTAACTCGTCGGACATCAACGCTCACAGCCTGCCTCTCCTCCCCTTCCAGGGTCATGACCGGTACGCTGCGCTCATCTCGCACGCTTATATCAGTGTGCTGAACCGCCCGCTATGTTATCTGCAGTTTCAAGTGTCACGGTGACGGACCTTATACCATTGTGAGTCCCAGCATGTGTCATAGCCGGCATTCTGGAAAGGCTGACCCGCTGGGCGCAGGAAGCAGCGCGGGCTTTATCAGGGCATGGCAAACATGTACGCGCTCCTGATCTTCCGATAGGGAAGGGCAGGCTGACGTTGGAACCAGACTTTTTGGTATGGGCGCCGGTTTAGGCGGACCGCTCGGTGGGTGGATCAACGACAATCTGGGATGGTGAGCGCTGCTGCCGGCCTGCGCACGAGATCTCAGCTAACGTCCAATGGTCAGGCGCGCCGCCTTTCTCCTGCAGGTAAATCATCGTAATTTCCGCTATTCGAGGAGGCTTACAGGAATGCCTAGATCCCAATCCTCATCTTCAGCTTCGTATTGGTCGCCTGGAAGGTCAACATCGTGCTGCCCTCCGAGGTCCAGAGCCTGCCGCTCAAGGAAAAACTACTGCGAATCGATTTCGGCGGCTCAATAACGTTGGTTATCATGGTTGGCAGTCTTCTACTAGGCTTCAGCCTGAAGACGACGGAAGAGATGCCGTGGTCCTCGCCCCTCATCGTCGGCCTCTTTGTGACGAGCGCTGTATTCGCAGTAGCCTTCCTCGCGGTAGAAAAATACTGGGCGCATTCTCCGGTCATGCCGCTTCGCCTGCTAAAGCAGCGTACGGCGCTCGCAGTCTCCTTGGTTGGTATCGGTATCTCCTACTGCGCGCGTGTCTTCTGACCCATCTGCAGAACAACCTTGTGTCTAGCATGGCCGCATTTTCTATGGCACGTCTCAGCGGCGTTCTCGTTATCGCTTGCAGCTGACTTGCTTGTCTTGATGATCAGCTGTACAACGTGCCTCTGTACTTTTCTGCCGTGCGCCTGCAGTCCGCGGCCAGCGCAGGTGAGTCAAGGATACTCATACCTCTTCGCACAGTCTAATCGACTGTTGATTCATTACCTAGGCCTTCATCTCCTACCGCATTCAGTAAGTGGCTTCGCGCCGGTGTAGCGTGCTGCGAACTCATGTCTGCAGGTGGCACTCAGTACGGGGAGCGTGTTTGCCGGCTGGTGAGCAGTCAAACGAGCTCATTTCCGTGGTGATGCTTAGGCTTTTCTTCAGGGTCATGAGGAAGACCGGAAAGCTGTACACCTTGACCTTGGTGTCCTCCCTGCTCACCGTCCTCGCGAACGTCCTTGTCGTCTTATGGACGGACAAGACGTCGGCATTCCACCTGTGGTTCGACATCGTACCGCAGGGCTTTGGCATGGCTAGCTCGATTACGAGCACGCTGATTGTATGTTCACCTCGCCGACGTTGCCCCATTTACTGATATTATTTCCTAGGCCATGATTGCCGGCGTTTACAAGGAGGATATGGCTGTAGCGACTGGAAGTACGCATCTTTCGCATGCTTTCACCGAACGCCCTGCTGATCTGACCCCCAATCAAGTTACCTACCTCTTCAGAACGACCGGCCAGGTCCTCGGCGTTAGCTTAAGCGGTGCCATCCTGCAAGCCGTCCTCTTATCCCAATTGCGGCACCGTATAACAGGGCCCAACGCGGCCGAGGTGCGTCACTATGCTTTTAGGTTCGCCGCAGACCACTTGCTGACCACCATCTTTCCTTTTCGCAGATAATTTACGAAATCAGGTATGCGGACCCATCGATGGACACCGAATGCTCACTCAGCGCCTCAGACACTCGATAGCTACCATCCGGGACCTCGATCCTCTGACGAAGGAGGCCGCTGTGAGGTCGTACGGCGACGCCTTACGCGTCGTCTTCGTCTTCCAGCTGGTGATGTGCATCATCGCTTTCTTGAGCTGCGTCCCGATCCAGGAGAACGCCCTACCGTGAGTCGCCGCATTTCGGTACGATTGAGCGCGACCGCAGGAGACTGACGCTCCGTTCCCAGCGGAACGCACGAGGAGCAGGAACAACACTATCGGAATCAAAGGGAGCAGGAGGAGAGGGACGGCCATGACGCTTAACGCGTGCAGAGTAACTCACTTATTGAATGTCCCCCCATGTGTATATTACTACCGTTCGCACCCACCAGCACATCGCAGCAATACATACTATACCATGGACCTCCGTAGACGAGGACACACTGTGTCAATAGAATCAGACTTAACCTTACCAGTGTCCTCCTAAGCGCAGACCGCTTATTGGCTGTCCGATTGTTCGGTGGGAGTGGGGATTCCGTCGTTCGCAGTGTAGCGTTACATACACGCATGCATCGCGCAGTATGTTATATTATTCTCCAGAGCTATGTCCGGTGAGATAGAAGTATGGTGCTAGACATTCTGCCCGGGGATCTTCTCCTCGATCCATTTCCGCGTGGGCCGCTTGTGGATGACGGCGCGGCCTGAGGGGAAGGTGTCCGCGTCCGCGTAGCGCCTCTGGCCGTCAGCGCCGACGGGGCATGGGAGGATGCTGCTCGCGGCGACGGTGACGATCGTCCCAAAGAATGTGGCCCCGAAGAGGGAGGATATGAAGCTGCGGCGCTGCGTGAATCGGATTGCGCGCGCTAAGGACATGCTCCTGGGGTGCGGGTCAGTACTGGGGACTCGAGGGCCAGCTTATCACGCACTCATCGCCTTTGCCTCGGTGCAGAGGTGCTCAAGCCGTGAGGGTTATGAACAAGGTGCGTGAAGGACTGCCCCTTCCGGAACTGGGCGATCGGCCCGGCCTGTTTGATCCTGCGAGGCCGAGTTCGCGCTCGTCAATTACCTCCCACCACCAACCGTCACCGTCACCCCTACCCTCATGCCGCCCCCCAAGCCCAACGTGCGCGTCCTCCGGGACATGAAGGCGCGCCAGGGCGCCAAGGATAACGAGGTCGCGCGCCGCGCCTACCTCTACATCTCGCGCAACCAGCTGCTCCCGCCTGCGGTCCGCCACCAGGCCCAGCTGCAGCTCAACACCTACGGCCGCTACACGCGCCCGACCACGGTCAAGAACCGCTGCGTAGAGACGGGGAGAGGGAGGGGTATCATCAGCGACTTTGGACTCTGCCGAGTGCGTTTTACTACTCGCGGCCTTGAAAAATGGTTCTGACTTCTCCCCTTAGTTCCAATTCCGCTTGAAGGCTTTGCGGGGCGAGCTTAACGGCGTCAAGAAGGCTTGTTGGTAGTCGGACCACATCCACATATCCTATTTGGCTTTATAGAAGTCCCGTTATAGCGCGGATGCAACTCGCACCTCCCGCTGCCTGCACACGATCAGACCATGTCGCGTCAGCGACAAGAAACCATATAATGCACCTCCTCCATTCATAAAGCATAAATAACCATGAAGACCTATACAATTACTCTATGATGCCGAGCCACCCGGGCTCCCTTCTCCTGCGAGGTCATCCATAGACAACTCGGGGTCTCCTCTCTCCCTCCTCCAGCGGTTGGCTACAGCCAGTGTGGCAGGATCCGTCAAATAGCTGCGAGATTCGTTGAGAAAAGGAGCAGCAAAAGGAAAGCCGGAGCACGTACTAGTACTGCCGCAGCCATTTCTCGCCGACCTCCCAGTTGTTGTGGGCAAGAACGTCGTCTCCGTGGATAGTGACAGCATTACGATAGTCGAGCAAGCAGTCGACCAGGTCGAACTTGCCGCGCAGCAATATCATGCGGTCGCGCAATTCAGGATGAAGGACTCGGTCAATGACGCTCTCTGTAGATGGATGAGTATGGCATCCTCGATGAAGAAAAGAAAGCCTACCATGGGGTACGGTCCTCTGCACGAGGGTCGGGCGAAGCGAGGAGGGGAGGCAGTACTGGCCATTACGCTTGTAATTATCCAAGTGATAGCTGATTGGCAACGGGTCAGCACGGAACACAGGATCTACAGGACTGATAGACCCACTGTATAAGCTTATACGCCTCATTCTTGTTGGGATCATCATCGTCCTCTGCGGCATCCGGGGAGAGCTGGCTTGACGCAGTCTGCAAGCGACTGGCGGGGGTGGCGTGCTGGACGGAGGGTGTCGTATTGGTGTTAGGCGGCGAGAAGGAGGGCATGGGCAGGGACGGGTCGATGTTCATAGACATATAGTGCTGGTTGTAGTTGGATAGGGGCGGACCACCTCCTATAGGTGTGGTGGACGAGCCCTGCATACCGAACATGGGGGAAGTACCGGGGCCGCGCATAAGGTCGGGGAAGAGGTTGTTATTGCCGGACTGAGGGGAAGGACGAGAGCCTGAAGCGCTGTATAGACCATTCCCGGAAAGACCGCTGTCCATAGGCATCATCATGGGAGGGAAGCCCCCGCCGACGATCTTCTCCGCGCCACCCGTGGACGAGATGGAGTCCGCCTTTGCGCGCTTGTTCGCGCCACCATCGTCGTCCATAGACCGCTTCTGCCCCGCCGAAGCGGAGCCGCCGGCTTCTTGAGCCTGCTTCTTGCGCCGCTGGTAGCCCTCGTACGCGGTGTCCGTCTCCCCTCGATTGATGAAGTTGTTGAACTCGGCCATGTCCCAGCCGATCTTGGGAAGCAGGCCACCCGCGCCATCGCCTATGAAGGTCGCCAGACTGCGAATGAGCCCCCGCAGCGTCTGATTCTCCTGCATGAGGTCTGCGCAGGGTTAGCTACACCGCCTCGGGGAGTACGCTGTGCACGCACCCTTGAGCATGTTGCGCATCTCGCCGAGAGCCTCATCCTTCGTGCCCGAGAGGATCTCCACGCGCGCCTCGAGATCGCGTATCTGGAGGAAGAGGGGAAAAACACGCGTTCAGAACATATGCTCGCACGGGACGGACGAGGGGCGTACTCGCTGCTGTTTCCTCAGACGGAACTCGCGCTGGGCGATCCTGTTCTGGTCGCGTCGCGCCGCCTGCGAGCCACTGGGAGCGTAATCTCGTTAGGCTCATCCATGACGGGAGTGCGGTCAAGTGGCTGACAAGGGGCGGATTACTCACTTTGGGTTCTTTTTTCGACCGGGTTTGTTGGGCTGGTTGGACAGAGACTCGTTGTCCGAGTCCCGCTGCAAGCTCGTCAGTCGCAATTCTGCACACCAAACGCCCTGCGTACGTCGAGATCCTGCGACTCGCTGCGCGCTCTGCTGTCGGGCATTGTGATCAGTCAACAAGAGTGTGTCACGGCATTCCGATGGCGGCGGCCACCGGCACTTATGCACGTGAGCGGAACCAGATTGCACGTGATGTTCAACATTCTGACCTTGACCAGCACCCACAACGTTGCTCGCGAGACAATGCGTGCGTGGCGCGGTAAGTACCACAATCCATCTACGAGCTGTCGATTATCTGGATACGGGGCCTTCATCTCGTGGCGCAAGTCCTATCGCGGCCTTAGCCCCATCAAGTCCGGCTCGATAGCCTCCCGAGAAACACCTGGCTCTTTCCTCTCTGTCTGCCCGCTCCATGGCGTCAAATCTTGCGCCGCAATTTGTAGCGATGACCTCGGAACCATACCTGCTGCTTTCCTTCCTGCGTGGATTTTCTCAGTCTCCTGTGCTCTTTTCCTCGTTATCTGGCATTCTCCGCTCGGCTAAGTCGATCTCTTTCTGCCACCGGTCGCCAGAAGGGATTCTCGAACTCGGCACCTGCTACGAACAACTCACTGTCCAGTGCGCAATCGATATGGCGCGCATTCGCGCGTGCCACATGCCCCGTGCCGACCTGATTTCTGCCCGGCAAGCAGCAGACGTCCTCCTGCGGGCAGCGCCTAGAACGCGGAGGCTTTTCTCCTCCATTCTCCCAGAGGTTACTTCCGCAAACCTTATGATCGCGTGTCGGCGCCTCGCAACGGCCAATCCCGCTGCCTTTGGCCTGCTGAATAGCATCCTTAAAGTTAAGAGAGGGGAGACAATGCACAGCTGGCGTCATCGCGAGATCGCTCTCATCGATTGCGTTCGCCTCTGTGTGGTCGACTTGGACCGGGCTACTGGCTGCCTGGCACGATGCGCCGACGTATCTCTTGGAGACATGAGGGATAACATATCACCCTCGGTAACGGGAGGCCAGCATCGGTAATAAGGCGACGACGGCACTTGCTCTGCACATACCGCTTGCTAAACCCTGCATCCTCTGCTCGTTCCTCCGCTAGACATGCCTGATTCGTTGTCTATCCATCTGCGCTTCGCCTTCTCTACCTCGTCAAATTCCGACATGCGGACGCTGCAGGTGTATTCGCAAGAGAATGGCCAAGAGACCGAATTATACAAGGTGGGTCTGCGTCGTTTGCCTCAAAGTTGCGCCAACCCCCACTTGTGCAGTTCTACCACCCGATAACTGGCCTGTCTATCGGCTTGACAACCGTGCAAAGGAGGAATCCCAATACTGAAATTTACGAGACGGCTTGCGAGATCGAATGGAAGAATGAGACGAATGCCACCGTCTCATTCGGGGTCGAGCAGGTACGTCCCGGTTGCCACCCACCGAACATCGACTCATCCTAACCCTAGGTCAACCTCCGCGACTTGCGCAAGCCAAAGAAGAACAGCAGCCAGTGAGTCGCGCCCTTGACTGTGCGCTTACCAAGCCAACGCATTCGCCTAGATCAAGAAGATTTAAAGCCGGTGGCTCAGAGTACAAGTGGAAGGTTGCAGAGAATAACAAGGATTTATTCGTGAGTACTACGACGCGCTACCTGAAACCTATGTCGAACCTCTTGCAGTGCGTAGACACGAGAGGCAAGACGCTCGCGGAGTGGAATGAAGAGCAGCAATCCTTGAAGGTGGCCAAGCGGCTGGAGGGAGTCCTCGATCGCGTGGTCGTGACATGCCTCTTGAACCTCTGGATGAAGCGAAAGGGCGATTGGTGATGCTGATATGCATGTAGTTGCGGTGATGAGAAGTATATCTCGGCGCGGGGAAGTATGATTCCCCAATAATATAGCGACGATCATCGCGCTTCGAATTGTACCACTAGACAGATGTTAGGCATGTTTTCGGCGTGTCTAAGGCATAACCACGCACTTCTCTTCGTGCGCTTCTTGTACATGATGCGATGTCCGCATTCTCTACACCGAATTGGCTCACGCGCCTTGATCGTGGTCTCCGTGCCGCAATCTGGTCGTCGCGTTCGTTAGCACGCACGCTCCCTTGGCGACAACCTCAGCACGCACCTGCGCAGAGATACGCCATATCCTCCTTCGGGGGCGCCTGCGACATGAAGCCCCCACCCTGACCACCACCAGACATGTACCCGCCGCCGCCTTGCTGATTGTTCATGCTTGTCGAGAACAAGGGAAAATGATGCTTGCCCGTGTTTGGCAGTTCATTATGCTGGAATGTCACGCGTGACTGCTCAATTATAATGCCCGCGGGTCGATCGAGGCGTCGTTGCGCGTTGCCACCCGCCGTCAAGCGCAGCCACCGTTCCATTATCGTTCATCAACTCAATTTTCTGAATGCCCAGCACTCCACCTTCACGAGCGAAGAGGTCGTGATTGAGACAGCTGGCTGACACCCATGTTCGTCGCGCAGCGGCTCCCGCTGTCCTGTACCTTGTGCACTTGGTTACCTCTTCCCGCGGTCGTCCAGCGATCCCCATAGATTCCCCGCTTATTGTGGCAACGCACATCCCCATATCTGTCGATATGGCATAGGTGTTTATAGAAGCTGGGAAAGTTCGTTTCTAGGATTGCTGCAGAGCCAGTGACAGCGTCCCCCGGCTGACTGGGCGGTTGCCTTGGCGCAGGGAAAGGTACAGGCGCTGACATTCACTGCGCCCACAGTCGTGCGATCGACAATGCGCAGGCGCCGGTCCCTCGCCTTCTCCCCGATACAATTGTCCGAAGCTCATCGACACGGCCCTCGACACCCCCGTCAGGGCGCAGCAGCAGGGCCCATTTTACAGGGCGGTGCAGAATTTCATCTTCTATCCGCCGCATGCGGCTACTTTGAAGGGCATCACCCGTGCCGAGCAACATCGAGATCAGCAACAGCACAGTCCCCTTGCCGACCGCAACGACACTTTTATATAAAGCCCTTCGATGGCCCCAGCAGGTGGCTAGCCCGCGTCGCGTCGCTCCAATGCGTTTCTAGGGCGTCTCAAGTGCTTTATAGACGTGTCGCGTCGCCGTCCACAGCCTTCACCTTCTGCTGCCATACATGGACAGCGGTAGCACTCCCCTCCCTTCCTTCGTCGAGCTGATGGCTACGCTGGGGCTGGACTCGAAGCAGCCCTGTTCGCCTTCCTCACGACAGCATACACGGTCCTCGTCTGAGTCCATGTCGTCCCCTATTCCTGCGATCATGGCCGCCACTCCCCCCTCTCCTACGAGGGCGGCGCCGACAAAGGCGAAGTCGACACCCTCGCTGCGCGAGGCTAGCTCCCTACGCAGCAAGAACACACGCTTCGCGCCATATGAATCGCCGACGGTGAGTTCCCCGCCACCCACCGCAACACCGGAGATACTGATCAGCGATCGCAGACCACAACTAGACGCCTGAATTCGTCGTCGCCCGAGTTGGAGGCACGCCAGCCACTGCGGGTATGTGCATACGACCGATCGCATCCTACCTCTGCTCACAGTCAATTTAGCTGCGCAGACACGCAGGGAATGGCAATCTGACTGTGCACGTCCACGGACCTCACGACTCCCCACCTCGGCTGACGGCAAGCACGCCGATCTCCAGCTACGTCCGGCGAAAGACGCCCACCTCCCCAGCGTTCCGGCGGACTCCTACCCCCGGCCTCTCACCGATGGGTTCGATGACACTGCCCACACTCCCGCCCTTCTTCCCGTCATCACCGAGCTCCGTCGACTCGCTCCCAATTACGCCCAAGTCGGCGAAGGAGGGCGAGGCGATGCAGTCCCTGCACACCGTATCCGACGCGCTCACAAAGCCCGCGCTCGATGCCAATAACGTGGAGACAGTCGCCGCACCCCCGCGGCGCATCTACCCGACCGGCATCCGCATCTCGACGCCGCCCTACGCGCTGGACCACCACGCCGAACCGCATACCCGCCGCCGCATCCCCTCAGCATAGGCTCTCCATTGTCCATAGTATCCCCGCGGCGCCCGCTACCGCCGCTGTCATCTTGTTTGTCCCCCGTTCGTGTACTATAGCCAGCTGTTTTGGATAGCCTCCGTGCGTTGTATTATCATCTGTGCTCTTGACAATCGAGTTGACTGTCTGATATCTGACATAGCTGTCGCTCGTTTGCGCGCTCGCGTTCCCTGGTCCAAATTATCCTCATCTCTCAAGTAATCATCTCCACGCTCCTTTCGTCTCCATCACGCTCCTTTTGCCTCCACGCTCGCTTTACCCCACACTCATTTAGTCGCCATCCCCTCTCGCTGCACTTGAGATATTGTCTCTGTCAACAATCTTGCTATCGTAGACTTCGCTACTGTGTCAAAAGCATACACTGAAATGTCCCTTCATCTGGGGGGCGCTTCTCGTCAACCTCACCCGTCTGTGCGTGGCGATGGCACTAAGATACTGACCTACGCCTCTCGACATCCCGTCCGTCCTGAACATTGTGACAGAGCAGACTCAACGGGTATGAGTGAACTGTCATCCTGAACGTTAGCGGCGGCGTTCAGTATGCGCATTACATTGCTTGCGACTGAGCTACAGCCATCGTTGAGTGCCTCAATACGTGTTCTCGACATTGGGCGATGGAAGACCGTACCAGAACAAGATCAATCGTGGTCATCCTCGCTCGGCCCTGGACAGTTCTTCGCCATATCCTCTTCATCGTCGTACTGCGTGCCACAAAATAGGCAGTACGAGTATCTGTCTCGCAGGTAGCTGAGTACGAGATACAAGCGGTCGGCAGCCTGCAACATTGTATCCTCAGCATTCATACACGAAACTCTCTCTAGAGCGCAAGCTCACCGGCAATCGCAGAAACTGACACGCCTCCTCAAGCGTAGACTGCTCGAATTCGGGTACAGCAGCGGCCTTCCCCTCATCTTCGTCCTCCGCTTTCAGAGGGCGTAAGCGGTCCTTGTGCATCTGCCTGCGCAAGCGGCCCTCAATGTCATCGTCTCGCCGCGGATCGCGAGGTAAGGGCATCGTGAATGTGGTCTGCTGCTCCAGCGCGTCGATAAGACCAGGAGGAAAGGTGTCCCGGTCCTCGGGGTCTAGCCAGAGGACGTTGTACTGCGCGAAGGCGGTTAGTGAGGCAGACAAGAGTTGGGCAGACAAAGTAGGGGATAAACAAGCGGAAGTTACACACCTTCTTGCCGTCCTTCTCGTCAAGGTTATAGCAAGTGCGCTGCGCGCCCTCTGCGGGAGGTAGCGGTTAGCAGATATACATCTTAGTGTCAGGGAGTGGAGGAAGAGAGGCGAAGACGATGTGCAGAGAGATGAAGTCATACGTACTGAGCTGGCCGTGCGCTCGCCTCTCGAGGTACTCCTGCCTGGCCCGGTCCCGGAAGTCGACGTGCTTCGTCTCGTCGGCCATCTTCGCCATCTTGGCTATCATCTCCGTCGAGGTCGGTGACGGAGGCCGCCTCTTCACCCCGATGCCAACCTTCCCTGTGAGGCGAGTGAACTAGGTTTGGCACTCCGTCAAAAGAGAGCATCGAGACTGCTAACTCACCAGACCACTCATTTATCGCTATAGGATTGATAAGATGCCTCGACGTAGTCGCCGCCGATGCAGAAGGAGAGCGCGTCCTTGTTGACGACTCTGCTTTCTGCTCTTCTTCCACCTTCTCTTCATCCTCCTCCTCCTGCCTCCCCAACGACTGGCCCGGCTTAAACCCCATCTTCATCATCATCGCCAGCGCCTTATTCCCCGCTGGCGCATTCCCTTCCTCCGTCGCTTTTCCTTGCTCCTCCTCCGCCCTTGCCTCCTCTACCGCCCTCGCTTCCTCCGCCGCGCGCTCGAACAGGCTCTTGCTCAGCCCCTCCTCGCGCGCCTGCTGCTCAAGCTGCCTGCGCGACTTCTTCCTGTTCTGCACGTTGCGCTCATGCGCGCGCTTCTCCGCTTCCTTGCGGCGCTGCGAGTACGTCTGGGGCTTCTCAGGTGCGGAGGCAGCGAGGAGGAACTTGTCGGATAGGTAATCGTCCTCTTCGTCTGACATGGTGGGGAGCAAGCGAGGTTTATGGCTACATCATTCTGCGCGCTACGACGTATGCGACGGCCTCGAACGACGCGAAACGCGTCCTCGCGCGCTCACTCACGCAGATTCCTTGTACTCCAGACCAATTTATTCCAGTAAAGAGTGAGAATAGCAGCATACATTAGCATCATCAGGGTGTCGTTATGGTCATCGACACGAAGTAATTAACGAACTAAAGGGGACGGCTTCAGACCGCTATATGGACTGGAGCAGTGAAGTGTAACAGAGTCCATGGACCGTTAGGA
The DNA here is from genome assembly GCF_000143185.2 of Schizophyllum commune H4-8. Taxonomy (NCBI): domain Eukaryota; kingdom Fungi; phylum Basidiomycota; class Agaricomycetes; order Agaricales; family Schizophyllaceae; genus Schizophyllum; species Schizophyllum commune. The sequence continues at coordinate 2,525,620 of NW_026089542.1, forward strand.
ATTTCTGCATAAGAACCGGCATATATAGGCCCATGGACCGTGAGGGAGACGAACGTACGAAACACGAATCACTGCCACAAAAGCGATACATACTTAACTGAACGCAGTCGAGGAGTGGGGAGGTGAGCGGGTGAGATGACCAGTAACGGGGGCGGATGGGGGGAGGTGAGTCGCTTTATGCGGCAACGGGAGCGGCCTCAGCAGCGGGGGCCGGGGCGGCGGCGGCAGGAGCAGGGGCAGCCTGAGCGGGAGCGTCTTCGGCCTTGGTGGCACCCTCGGCCTTGCCCTCGCCCTCCGAGTCGGACTGGGGGCTGTTGACGGCGACCTTGATAGCGATGGCGCGGCCACCGACTTCCTTGCCTTGGAGGGTCTCGATCGCCTTCTTCTGCTCCTCCTCGCTGCCGACGTCGACAAAGCCGTAGCCCTTGCTCTTGCGGGGCTTGCCCCACCGGCGGCGGACGATGCGCGCGCTGACGACCTTGATGCCAGCTTCGGTGAAGAGGGCAGAGAGGCCGGCGTCGTCGACGTTGAAGCCGAGGTTCGCGACGAAGAGCATGGTCTTGGACGGCTCGCCGACGGGGTCCTCGCCCGCGGGGCGAGGAGGGCGTGGCGCCTTCTTCTTCTTGGCCTTCTCCTTCTTGGGGGCCGCCGCGTCGCCAGACGCAGCAGCCTCGCCAGCAGGAGCGCCCTCGGCGGCCTCGCCGTTCGCGGCCTTAGCCTTCTTCTGCGGGCGATCGTCAGATATGAAGATTAGCGGGCACGAGGCAGGGGACGTACGGCCTTCTTCTTCTTCTTCTTGGGCTTGGAAGCATCGCCCTCGGCAGCAGGCTCGCCCTCAGCTTTCTCGCCGTTGGCCTCGGCCTCCGAGACCTCCCCGGGGACAGCCTTGCTGCCACGCCTGCCGGTTCGCCTCTTGGCCTTGCGCTCCTTCTTCTCCTTCTCCTTCTCCTCCGCGGGCTTGGCCAGCTCGACAATTACTTCGCGGCCCTCGAGGTCTTTCTTGTTAAGAGCCTCGACGGCTTTTTGCGCCGTTTCTTGAGTGCCAAAAGCGACGAACCCGTAGCCGGCAGAGCGCGAGCCGCGCTGGATAACCTGCACGGACAGGCTGGATTATAATCGATTAGTTTGTGTCGCGAGACAAGAGACGACGGTGGCAACGCACATGTCGCTCTGAAACGGCGCAAAGAACGTCTTCAGCCCCTCATCCGTGATTGAATACGCGAGGTTGCCAACGAAGACCTGGAGAGGGAGGACTGTGAGCGCCAGAAAACGCGTCGAAAACGCGGAAAAAGCGCACCTTGAAGTTCGGGGTCTCCGGGGCCTTGTTTTCCTCGGTAACAGGAGGCGCGCCGTTTTCGGTGACCGGGGCGGCGGGGGCGTCAGACATGATGTTAGGATGAGCGGTTGAGGTGGATGGACGGATGAACTGTGCTGAACTCTGACTGGACTATCGTGAAAAGAGAGTTGCCGTCCACGACACTCAATTCCGCCTTTTGGGTGCATCGCCCCAGCCAAACAAACAACAGCTGACATAATCCTTTGTCGATGCGACGGTTGCCAAGCAGAGCGTGGACGAGAGCCAGGTACGCGTTCGAGACTGGGTGCGCGATGTCGGCGCAGGCCCGACTGCGCCCCCCTCGCTGCGCAACATACCATAGTATATATACTACGCCTATCGAGTACACTAGCACAATGTACGCCCCGACTTACCCCCAAGCTCACCCGTTGCCGCGCCCCGCAACCTCCTCTTCTGCACCTCATGGCGCCAGCGCGGGCATCAGTCCCCTTCCAGCTGTCGGGCCGCTTTAGGAAACCCTACAAAAACCGCAACCGCGCCCGCATTTTCCTCTTTTCTTCCCCACCACCGGGATTCTCTCCACCGTCCTCGACGACTCCCTCACGCTCGTTAACACCCTTCCTTCTCACTCCGCGTCGCCCACCGCAATAATGTCGGCTACCAAATTGCTCAACCTTCTCGCCCTCTCCACGCTCGCCGTGTTGCTATGCTCGCAGGGCGCGATGCCCGCGAACGCGCTCTCGGCCGACCACAACGTCGCCGCCCGCAACGCCCTCGGCGGTCACGGCCAGATGATCAGGAAGCGCCGCAACGACACCCACTCCAAGCGCCAGTGCCGCCAGCGCGACAACGCCAAGGACGGCAACGTCAAGCTCGCCAGCTCCAGCAGCGAGGCCCCCGCCGAGACGTCCTCTACCGACGCGCCCTCGTCCACCGACTGGACGCCCACCTCTACCTCTGACGCGTCGCAGTCCACCTCGTCGGACAACAACGGCGGTGACAGCGGTAGCAACAGCGGCAGTGGTAGCGGCAGCGGCTCCTCCGGCTCCAACAACGGCGGCAGCACTGTCAGCGCGCCCGGCGGCGGCAAGGTGGGCTTCTGCTGGGGTGGTAGCCCCGATGTACGTGTTCTCGCCTTCTCTCCCCCGCTCTGCCCGCTCACTGGACGTACAGGAGCTCGCCAACTTCGTTACCGGCAAGACCAAATAGTGCGCTCCACTTCCATCCGCGGAGATTGTTATCTCACATGCTACCTCTAGCTTCTACAACTGGAGCGCCAGCATTCCTTCCAATGTCCGCGACCTCGGCCTTTCGCCCATGGTTCAGCTCTGGGGCTACAAGAACGTCGATGAGTTCGAGCAGAACGTCAAGCAAGGCTACGCCGACTGGATTTTGGGCATGAACGAGTACGTCCCGATCGTCGACCACCTGACCGCGTATACTGATTAGATGCTGCTTAGGCCTAACGAAGTCGGCCAGTCCAACATGTCGCCTGAGGAGGCCGTCAAGCTCTGGCAGGAGCACATCCAGCCGAAGAAGGACCTCGGCTACAAGCTCGTCTCCCCGGCCACCTCTGGCAACCCCGCCGGCAAGGAGTGGATGCAGAAGTTCTACGACCAGTGCCAGGGCTGCACGTTCGATGCCCAGGCCGTCCACTGGTACGATATCAACGCCCAGGACTTCATTGACTACGTCACCGACTACCACGACCGCTTCGGCCACCCCGTCTTCGTCACCGAGTTCGCCGACCAGAACTTCAACGGTGGTGCGCAGGCCAGCATGGACGACATCTGGGCGTTCAAGGCTGCCGTCACTCCCTTCCTCGAGAACACCGACTGGGTCCTCGGCTACTTCCCCTTCGGTAGGCATACATCTTTGCTGTCGTGACGTCCACGTACTCATACTTCTCCCAAGGTTTCATGCACGACATGGTCAACGTCAACTACGACAACCAGCTCATGGGTGGCGACGGGAAGCCCACCGCGCTTGGCGCCTCGTACATCAACTAACCGACTTCCCGGCCCGCGGTGTATACCTATCCGCGCACCCTGGGAACACATACCCCACGTAGCGCTCTCTCGTTCGCCGTCCCTGGCGGTCGGTGTGACTCTCATAGCGACTGTCATGGCCCATAGCGGCTGTCATGGACCCTACTCCCTCTCCCATTTCTTTTCTCTTTTCCCTCTATTGGTTACGTGTTTGGCTCATCGAACTCGACGTGCCCCGAACTGGTTGCTGGTTGCGTTTGCGTCTTCTGTATGTACGTACTGATTGTAGATGTGACGGGTACCGGTGTCCTTCACAGGCTCAGTCTGTTGGCTCCTCGTCTTGAAAGCGCTTAGCTCTCCTGTCTGGCGTGTCCCTGGAACGCTGCCCTATACGCGTCCGTCTCCGTGGAACGCTTCTGCTCCCATCTCATGCGTCGCCCGTTTGTCGCGTGTTGCATCTTCGTATCATAGATCTAGTCGTCGTCCGACTGTTGTGGTTTCGTGGCTTGTGAGCACTGGTCTTTGCTTGCGCCTCAGTAGATATTCTTGAAACACGGACACGACGCGTTATTGCATGCTTTCATGAACTGTGGCCTGGTGAATGGCGAGGTGCATGCTGATGATCAAGAGGTGTGCGTTGCCGAGGAACGCGCAGCGTGCACTGATGACCGTCCGGCGGGAAATGATGAACGCCGGATGGCCGTGTGCTAACACGGGCTTCTAGGTGTGCTCGCCTTGGGCATGGTGATGAAGTCCCAGGCTTGCACATTTCGCAGCGCGAGAAGCAAAGACCAGCTTGTTTCTTACGGCCGGATGCTCGGTCCGATCGATCGCGCTCATGGGGAACCGCGACGCGACTTGGACATGATTACCTACTTACGACTTGCCAGGCAGATTCCTGCTCTCTTCCACGCATCCCCTCTTTTCTGCGCTACTTTGCCATGGTCCCCGTCAAGCGGGAGGTTACGAAGGAATCTCCGGAGGGAAGCAGCAAGCGCCTCTGCACCCCTGCCATTCGCCAACAGTTCGGGCGGGATTGCAGCATACGGGCGGGGGAGGACGAGATTGCGTGCGTCTGGTTCGCTATTATGGAGACTTGACGCTCATTAAGAACCTATAGCGGGGGCGTACCATACGTAGTTCATGTCCGAAGGAGAGGAACCGCGAAGGGGGACTCTTCGCGAGACGCGCCGTCATCCTCCTCACGAGACACACCCACAACTAACTCACGGCCCCCCTCTCGCTCCATACCATCTGGAAAAAGCGAGGATCCAGTCGATCTGACCGACGAATCACTCCTCGGCAAACGCGAGGAATCACCCCTGCACATTGACTTGACCTGGGACGAGGAAGATGAGAGTAAACCGACACTCAACGCTTCTGTACCTCCTCCGAATCCCTCTATACCTCCTTCTGGAGCTACAACGCCGTCCCCGGGACACATGATATCGTTCTCGAGGACTGCGGGACCCTCATCTGATGGCTCGAAGCCGCATTCGATTAGTGGCCCGAAACCGAGCTCATTGTCATCCACCTATCCATCTCAGTCCACTTCGAGGAGTCCTGCCAGTCAAGGCCCTCGATCTGGGCGGCCTATGTCGCGCAATGCCACCCCAGGTCCCTCCCGCCTTCGCGGTCAGCCCATGAATACACAACCGCCTTCGAGGGCTCCGCCGTCAGCGGCGAGCAATGCCACACAAACGAGGTCGCCGTCTGTGCGCCCCTCGCGAGCTGCAGCTGCAGTAGGTATCCGCACGCCTGCAGTGGGGTCTCGAACTGGGAGCAGCACGCCCTCGCAATCGAGCCGCCAATCCTTGTCCCCTTCCTACATCTCGAGCGATTCGGAAAGCGACTCGTCCTCGTCCGAAGACGACTCCGAACGTACCTCAGAGAGACAGAGGAAAAGGCCAACGCATCGTACGCAGGGTCGCCGTACCTTTCCCGACTACACAATTCCACATAAGCGCCCAGACGTGGATCTGTGGCCGGCTGCGAGCGTCCCGAAGGCAGCCCACGCTGCCGCACGGCGTATCCTGGTGTCTTCTGCGAGCAAGGAGTATCCGATTATGACTGTCTCGCGGCGTGGAGACCTGCAGTTCTTCCGCCCGTATGAGCCTGAGGATGAGTTCGAGGCGATGGGGGAGGCGAAGTGAGTTCTGAGTGGATTGTTGTCTCGATGCTCAAGCAATCACCCTACCGGAACTGACATACGCGTTCAGATTGACTCGCTTGGCTGGCAAGTCCATACCCTCTGAGGGCAGGAACCTAATAGAGGACGCGTGCGTCACAGCCAAAGGGAGAATGGTAGTTGCCTATCACAATGGCCCTGTACAAATCGCCTACATAGAGGTGCCCATCATTTTCCTCACACACCATTGTCCTGTTCTCATCTTGCGCGGCTCATAGATATCTTCTGACCATCCCCGTCTGATCCCAGCGTTGGAAAACGCACCGCATACGCCAATAACGCGCAAGAAGCGTCCCGACACGACGACTACCTGTCTCACGCCTGCTGTAGGTCCTGGCAAGGATGGCTTCTTCACCGGCGGTTGGGACAAGCACATCTTCTCTTGGGCTTTTGATCATGACCCTACTGACGCCGATACAATCGACCTGACCGCTGAATCCTCTGATATGGACATTAGCGACGATGAGGGCGACTCGAGTGTCGGCGCGGGCGACTCCAATGCTGGCGCGGACGACTCTCGTGGTCGCGTGCACACCGCCCACGGTCGCACCACCACCACGACGGCCTCCTCGAGTCTAATTCGAACGAAAGTCCTTCAGCTCGCCGCGGTGCCTCGCGCGCTAGCGAACGCGGGCAATAGATTGTTCGTCGGCTACCAGCAGACGCTCGTATCTATGGATCTTGCGCGCCCCGCCGCTGCACTCGCCACGTCCAAGTTGTCGAACTCGGTGCAGCAGATGCATGTGAATAAGGCAGAGGAGAGGGTGATTATGCTTGAGGTTCGTCATCACTCGTTGCTCATCCATCCATCGCTCACGCTGGTTATCTTCTGCTTTTGTGTATTCATTTGCTGATTGCACGACGCCTAGACGGACCACCGCGACCACCAGAATCAGCTCTACGATACTAGGGAAGGTTTCGACAAACCACCTGTCGTCCAGTTCGGCCATCGAACACACGAACAAGGCCACACATTTTACAAGGGCGACTTCTGGCTATCATACTTCGTACGAGGATATCCTGATCGTGCGTTCACTTTCCCTCCCCATTTTCCACCTCCCCATCCTGCTAGCGCGTCACTGAAATCCATTTCTCTTGCTTCAGACTCGCTCCGTGTATGGGACATCCGCAATGTGAAGACGGTACGTCCAGTATTTTTTTTTCGTTCAGGTCGTTGCTGACGTTTGCTTTCACAGCCTGTCCTGACCCGCACGACATCATGCGTGGTCACGCACGCTGTATTCCAGCCCGGAAGCGCGGGCACCGTACTTGCGTTTGGCAAGTCGGACGTGTTCTGTACGGACGTGAAGCGCGATGGGTAGACCTGTCACCACTATGTTGTTTGTTTCCAAATGCTGTCTAGCTGTCAATGTTTGTTGTCCATTGTTCGTTCGTCCAATCCAAAGCTTCGAGTACATGCAGTAATCATGCGTTATATTATTGTCTTGAGCGTATATCCGAATCCAAACAATCATCGTACGTCGTGAGATATCCATCCGATCCGTGTATTCAATCTACCTGAACGACTCTGGTATCGGAGTGCTCGTGAGCATGTAGCCCACCCTAGGGCATCCACTCCGCCCTGATCGCATGGTCTACTTTCACGTCTACTTCCACCAAGTCTACTGCTTCTTCGACCACCCACCAAGCTCTACCGCGAACGCCGTCGCGAGCTTGGAGAACTCGAGGATGTGCTCGAAGCTGAACTCGTCCGAGATGTCGGAGCGGTCGTTCGTCGAGTGGATGTTCTTGTTCGAGTTCTGGAAGGTGGATTCTGGAGGGGTGATGTTAATGTTGATTCGCGAGCAAGGGTGCCAGGACGAGGACAAACGAAAGGCAGTTGCATCCCCGCAAAAGGGATACTCGCAGCAGCTACCCCAAGCCGCTTGACGAACGACACATATCCAACACTGGAAAAGCCCCACTCACCAATCGTGAATGACGAAGGGTACCCGGCCTGCGTCCAAGACGCGTGGTCGCTGCACGCATAGCCACACTGCGTCTCGACGTAGGGGATGTCGAGGTAGAGGTCGACGAGCGCCTTGTTGAAGTTGGAGACCCTGGCAGGAGCGGTCAGACGAAGTTCATTATAGGTTACTTGCCCGCACAAGGAGATAAGCATAAGAAGAAAAGACACTCACTCCTCATCAACGAAGTCTGTAATAATCCCAACCTCCTCGCGGGTGCCGCGCTGCAATCACGGTCAGCTTCCTATTCCCTTGTCTTATGAACAAAGTCCCTTCACCTTCACCCAAGCAGTCATATCAAACTGGCTCGACGCAATCACATTCGCCTGCTTCGCCGCATAGTCCTTCGCGACGGCCTGCGAACCCAGAAGGCCGCCCTCCTGTGCATTGTGTGAGCAATGTCGAAGAGCCGCATTGTGTGAGCAAAGTCGAAGAGCAAAGATGACCCAAACACTTACCTCCGCAGAGTACCAGTGGAACTCGACCGTGCGGTCGGGCTGGAAGCCGGCGGCGATGAGCCCGCGGTAGGCCTCGAGGATGGTGACAGTGCCCGAGCCGTCATCTGTGAGGGTGGGGATACGCAGAAGAGAGTGGACAGTACGTAGGCGACGGTGAACAGCACGAAGGCAATAGCGAACGATTTGTATGCGGGGGTGAAGGATACGCAGAAGTGATGCAAATGAAGTCAAGGGGTGAGAATAGCGAAGCCAAAGTGGTGACAATAGCGAAGCCAAAGTGGTGACAATAGACATGAGGAGGATGCGTGATAAAGACCAGGCAGCGAAGCGGTGAAGAGAAGCGACATCGGAGGGGCGGAAAGGGACCGACAACGAAGCAGTGGAAAGGGACCGACAGAGAAGCAGTGGAAAGAAGGGTCATTGAAGGGACGGAAGAAGCGATATCGAAGGTGAAGACGGGAGGTTCCGGTTCGCGAAGGCGGGGATAGACGCGAAGGTGAGGGAAGGGGTAGACGCCGATCAATGTATACATAGGTTCAGAGGGAGGTCAGGGCACATGAGAAGAGGGCGGAAGAGTCGGCCCGCGCAGTGAAGGGATGCAATTGAGTGAAGGGTAGCGCGATCGAGCGAATGGTAGCGCGAATTGGCGAAGGGCATCACAGGATGATGAATGGTAGGGAAGGGAAAGGTGCCGCAATTCAACGAAGGGGCGAAGGCAACCACAATTCAGCAAAGACATGAAAAGGTCCCGTCAGCAAACACATGATAACCAGGAGGTGAAGACAACTTCTTACCGTCGGCGCCTAGGGAGAGAAGCGAAGCGTCAGTATGCTGTCAAGTGCTGCGCCGAAGGCCCATGGGCCCGTGGCGCGCAAGGTCCACCAAAGGGACCGTTGCGCGAAGTCCACAGGGACATCGAACGAAGCCCAACGGGACATCGAGCGAAGCCCAAATGGACATCGTACGAAGCCCAGTAAGACCGTCGCGGGAGACGGAAAAGGAACCGCTGTGCGAAGGAGAAAGAAACGCACCTGGAGCGGGGAGGAAGGGCCACATGTTCGTGCTGTCCTGGTGGGCAGACACGATGACGACCTCGTCCGGCTTGGTGGAGCCCTCGATGCGGACGATCTGTGGGCGAGTTCGGGGTCAGCAAATGGACCATACCCGCAGATGATCAATGGGAGGGAGCCGGGTCAACAGCTGATAGAACGCTGAGCCTCGTCGATGGAGGCAAGTCCAGCGTTATTGGCAAGTCAGCCACTACCAGAAATGTGATACTCATCGACGAGGGACCCATTCCACCACCCACGGAACAAAGCAAGTCCACTCACGATAGAGTTCTGGCCCCATGAATGCGGGAACTCCTTGAAGGTGATCAGATCGCGCAAAGCGTCCGGCGCGAACTCGTCCGTGATCTATTGGGAAGAGCGTCAGTGCCAGATTCGGAGATCTCCACTTTGTGGGTGCCTCGGGGAAGCTACTCGATCGCTGGTCGCCCACAAAGTAGCGCCATGCTATTCGATAGCTGACCCGCGGCACCCACAGAGCAGCTCGAGCGATAGAGTGAATGCGCGGACCTCGGAGATCCTGGATAGAAGCCACTGCTGACTCTGCTTGCCAGTCTAGAAGGGCATGAGTTGGGAGAGCGTGGCGAAGAGTAGGTCAAGTTTACGTCTGAGCGATAGTCTGCGAGCGAGGTCAGTGGTAAGCGGTGCGAGTAGATGAATGGTCATCGGTGCAAGGGGATGAGTGCTAAGGGTGCTGCGAGAATGGATGCTAGAGCCAAGAAGATTGTGTACCAGGACCACGAGTGAGAGCGATACGAGGGCGGACGTACATCTGGTCCGGAAGCTGGTAAATTTAGCCAGGTTCGCCTTCGGGCCGTCCGTGGACAGAGACTTGATGATGGGGAAGACGAGGTCGGTGGCGTTGGGCTTAGGAAGGGCCTCTGCTCGGCATCAGCAGTTGTTCGTAGGTGATATCAGATATGTAGCTCACGTCGCTCCCGCTGGAGATTGGCTGCGTATGCGCTCAAATCGGGCGTCTCCGTGCTAAAGAGGGCCTGGTTCATGAGCAGCTCAAGGCGTAGGACGTACAGAATGCGTACACATCGAAGAAGTTGATTCCTTGCGCCTTGAGATGGATCTGAGTGCGTGTGAGTGACAGTGACCACGATTTAGGGTGGGTTATTTACCTTCTCGAGTTCGCTTACGCGTCTGGGCGTCGCGTCGCCCTCGAGGAGCACCAGGCGCTGCTCGGTGAGGTCGAGGGAGAAACCGGGCTGCTTGCTGAGGACGGTCTGGCCGTCAACGTGGTAGTCGATGGCTGGGGCCGCGAGGGCGGTCGAGCTGAGGAGAGCGAGTGCGAGTAATCCCTTCATGGTCCTGAGCAACCAGCGGCGTGCGCCTGCGTCTCGTCACAGCATCACTTTCGGGGAAGCCGCCGTTTGATCCGGACCCCGCCCGCCCACGTGCACCACGTGCACCGATCGGGAAGCAGGCAGCAACTCTCCTCACGCGCCGACGACGCGGAACGCGCCTCCCTCCCTTCTTTCTCTGGCGGACTAGATTGAGGCACCATGTCGAAGGCTCTCCAAGCACGGTCTCAGATGATTGTGCGTATCTCACTCTAACTTTTTGCGCAATTTCTGACGAAATTTCCAGCGCCTAGTGGTAGGGGCCGGGAAGGCGGCTCCGACTCCGGTGCGTAGTTTGCAGAGCCAGATAGACGCCCGCTCATGCGCCCATAGCCAGTTGGTCCCGCGCTCGGTGCCAAGGGTGTCAAGTCCATGGATTTTTGCAAAGAGTTCAACGCACGGACAGCGCACTTCGAGGTTGGCGTCCCCGTCCCCACGGTCGTGAACGTCAATCCGGACCGCACATTCACCTTCACCACGAACACCCCCCACGTCTCTTACTTCATCAAGAAGACGACAGGCATTGACAAGGGTACCGGGCGCCCAGGTCCGTCTGCATTTCTCCCACATTCGTGGCAGCAAGCTTACGTTCTGCAGGGCACGATATACTAGCGACAATGTCCTTGAAGCATGTGTACGAGATAGCCAAGATCAAGGCCACTGACGAGCACATGCGCCACCTGAGCCTCGAGTCCATCGCGAGGATGGTCGTCGGCTCTGCGCGCAGCTGTGGGGTCCAAGTAGTTCCTTGATCTAGGTATGGACGCGCACCCATTATCAACCCTCTGTCTCACGCCCGCCTTCATATCTCCAGCTCTGCCTCTTCATCTCGGGTACCACGTCCGTGAGCCAGTCCGATAGCCACAGTAGCTCGCGCCTGCGGCCCGAGTGCATCCTCTCGCGAACCATGGCGCTTGTGGGAATCTAGACGGCGGCGTCGGCTACGCGTAGCCCTAACGTTACGACGTTTGGTATGCACATCCTGGTAAAGTCCCTTGCGCGGCACGAATTAGAGTTTACCCTCCTTTGACAATCAAATGTGCCACGTTCCTCCCCTCCTCCTAAAGGTACCGACCGAGCGTTCCGCGCCTCCTGGGTCGACTTCGCCTTTACCGTCACAAAAGGCTCGATGAGCTGCCTTCCTCGACGTCTCGCTTTTGACTATTGCGCATCATCCCTCGCCGCCTTCCTCCCTCCAGGGTTCCCAACTTCCCCTCCCAGTCTAGTTCACCCCCTGTAAACGCCCCGCCTCGCCGTACACACGAGGCGGAAACGAGGCAAGCGGGCTCCGGCAGAGGGTAGGTGTAGATTGCGATTGAATAACCAATCCCGCACCATCAACTTTCCAAATGCCGTTATCGCCACAGGCATCTCTGCCTCGGGACGATCGACCTTGCAGCCCTCGCGAAGCCTGCGCGAAGTGAATATGCCGCTCGCGAGGCAGGTGTGCCCGCCGCTCGTCATCGGGCAGCGCCGACAAGGGGTGCCCCTTACGGTAAATCCTCCCATGGGCCGTGGGCGCCTACGCGGTCGCCCAGCTTCTCCAGACACCACCTGAGCGCTCCACTATGCATGGCCAGTCGATCGCGTCTGCCAACAAGCCGACACGCTGAACCCGCGAGTCGACTTTATCTTGAGACCTGCAGGACCCGCCACCACGTTTTGATCTTGCGCGGATCTGTTCTTCCCCCCTGCGCGCGCATATTAAAGGGAGGCGCGCACGCGTTGGGACTTTACACCCACCTCCCTCCGCCTCTTCGTCTAGCCACTAAGGGCTTCACGACCAGAACCCCTCCGCAAACTACACGCGTCCTCCCCGCGACCGTACCCCGTGTGTCCCCCACAACCTCCTCTACCTTCGCATTAGCATCTTCCCCCTACACTACACGCTCCTCCTCTCCAACTGACTCGCAATGGCCGCCTCATCGAACGACATCCTTTCCTGGACAAACCAGGACCCGCGCGAGTCCGAGCTCTTCAACCCCTTCGGCCTCGCATACCGTTTTCAAGTGAGTGGCCTCGAATGTGCTTGATCTTCACCTGCTTTTCTATCACATCCCCCCCTTCTTCCTGCTTTCCTTCTTCATCCATCAGCTCTTGCTTTACCTTCTCCTCACACGCCTCATTTCCCTACATTGTCTCGCCGCTATATCATGATGACCGGAATTCTGACTGCCCCTGCCAGACTGCTGTCGGCGCCAACGGCAACACCGTCACCACTCTCTGGCGTACTATTCGCGTGAACAAGGAAGACCGCGTCGCGAAGTTCGAATGGGCCGCCAATGGTGGCTTGGGACGAGTACTAGTCGGGAAGGTGAGCAGCGACCATTTCTTTTGGTTGGGTCATCCTGCGGGTACCTAGTACTTCGTCGAAGCCCTTGCGCACTCTCCGGGACGCTGCATTGTTCCTTGCGTTCTCCCCTACATTGTCCCCTGGTGGATCTTTCGCGGGTCTTGTCTTTACGACGGGCCCTCGAATCTGGGTCTGCGGCGGGTCCCTTGGATCGCTCAAGTGTGCCCTGCGCGTCGTTTGTGGCACCCAAGCCCCCTCTATCACCTGACTACCCCACCTACCTACCTTTCTCCTCCTCGCCCCCGGCCTCCTAAGCACCATTCACCGGCGAAGAGGCATCACCTCCTGGCCAAGAGCTCTAGCTAACGCCCCGGACAGAACCTGATGCCGATGAAGGACCTGGTACGACCGGACGCGCGGATACAGAACGGGCGGATTTTCAATGGCCCCGATGGCGCGCAGTACCGCTGGCGAGTCGCCAGTAATGGCGTCGATGTTGTTGTACGTGCCGCCCCGCTCGGGCTCGCACCGTACGGTCTAAGCCAGAGCTGACGCCGCCTCCCTCGCAGCTGCAAGACGCGAACAACAACGTCATCGCGTTCTACCACCCCCACAACCCACCAACGCAGTACACAAAGTACGAGGTCCACGGGGAGCTTCACTTCGTCCGCAGTGCGGGCGCTGGCACGGTGGTGAGCATCGCCCGGCTGAATGGGGAAGCGCGCCACTCATCTGTCTTCCTTGTTTCCCAGACGCATCCTCCCATGATGGATATGGTGGTGATAACCGCTATGCTCTACCGCTTCTGCGCGATGTGGGGGATCTGATGTGCTAGCTCGCTCTGCTTGCTTCTCTGCTCGTCTCGCTGTTTTCCTGCACTTGTACATGCCCATGCCCCGCATACATCCACTGTAGCACCACCATGATCGTCACCTAATTGTTGTTGTCTTCGTTTCAAATTACGCATGTCCTTTTACGGCTGTTTATTCTGACAATGCCATGCACGAAGCCTCACGCTCAACTGATCGCTTGAAGATATCCTCGTCTCATCTCTCGGAAAGGAGGTGCGCTCCGCGACAGCCGCGTACGCGAGCGACCCTCCGTCGGCTCCTATCCCTCAATAATCCACGTCCTCTTCCGCGCGATTTTGCAACGGAAGCTGGTTGCGATCCATCGATAGCAGAACATCGGGGTGCTTGATTCACGTGTGGACGGCGAGGCAGAGCGGATTCAGATGTAAGTATCCTCCCACCCTGGCCAGCTGACAGCCTCATTGCTCTCCTACATCTTGGACGGGATCTGGTCCCCCGACGACGCGGCGTCGAGTATGTCATCGACCGTGCGGATGACCCAGGCCGTCCCCTCGTCCGACGCGAGCCACTTGTCCTCCTCGGTCAGACCCTCCACGTCGCGCGCCTTGAGCAGCCCGAAGACGTGGCTGGTAAGCTGCGGTCCGACGCCGCCCTCAGCGCGAAGGCAGGCCGTGCCGACGATAGAGCCCATCGCGCGGCTGAGGTTGCCCTGGTCGACGTCGTCCTTGCCGCTCTCGTCGTGGAATGACCTCACTTGACCGGGCATCGGCGAGAGCAGGGCGCCATAGCTAGTGATAATGAAAGCTAAATCAAATCGGACGATCAGCCTGAATCGAGGGAGGGCGCGTGGGCGGGAGGATGCATTGCGTCCCATGCGTCTGGATCCATGAAGAAGCAACGTGTAGATGCGGCAGGTGCGGCACGACTAGGTGTGGATGGGCGCGACATACCAATGAAGTCAGGATGGTACCCGCCCAGCTTCGAATAGAGTTTCTCGGCGTGTGGCGTATAAATGGAGTTCCACAGACCCTGGCCTCGGGACAAAATTGCCTCAATGTTGTAGGGAGTGGGTGTCCTAGTGTGGGTATACGTTTATGCACGACATCAGCCTACAACGGTCAAAGGGCGCCAGTGGAAAGCTAGCGCCAGACAAGGAAGCACTGACCTGCGGGACTCGGTTCTGAGCGAGGCCTTGACGTCTTCGTCGAGAGCCTCATGCCAAGCGGCGAGAGATAGGATGACCTGAGAGTATATCAGTTCAGTACGAGTTCCGAGCCGGGATCTCGGTGAAGGCGAAAGAACGAATAGACCAGGATACTCACCCGCGGGACGCCAACAAAGATAGTGCTCTTGATGGCCGCCTCGCGCATCAGCGCCGCTCTGTTAACGGCACGAGCCAGATCTCCATAGCGAGTCTTCGCATCATTGGGGTCGGCGCGGGTCACGAAGCGATAGAGCTGCCCAAGGGTGGCGAGACGGTTCGTCGTCAGCAATGAGCATGTCTAGACGAGCTAGTATCAGCAGGTCGCCTTTGGCGCGACACAAACTGATTTCAAGTAAAGCGGCAGTTTGTTCGCACAGATAGAACCAGCCAGCCCGTTTCGGCCTTCTTGGTCTTGGCGTCCTGGAAGGTGCGCTTCAAGACATTGTTGAGCGTAGATAAAGGCGGGCTCGGGAGTGATTGAGGGTTCCGGAGGGTCAGGAGCTGCTTCACAGCTGGGGGGAGATGCTTGACGACCATGGTGAGAGTCAAAAGCAGAGGCGAGCTGCGAAAAAGAGCCCTATCCAGCTGTCTTGGTGGGAGACAAAGCCAACTTTAGGACCGTAGGAAACCGCAATGGTCACCCGACATTCCACCGGATGTTGCCGATCACGGGATCGTGCAACATATACCACGTGTAAAGTTGAACTTTCATGCGTAGTCCTCCTCGATCAGACAGACCTCACGACTTGCTATTCAGATTGACCTGAAAGCCTGCGTCTGATTGCGCTGATACTTTACAAGATGATGGTGCTCCTGAACAGATAGGGAATCACATGTTCGAAGAGCGTTCGTTATTGCCCGAGTCCCGGGTGTGGTATAGGAAAGAAGAACTTTTTATGAGTGAGTTCATTGTTGCTAGCGACATCACGTAGCCACGAAAGGAGTCTGCTTCCAGTACGTGAAGTCCGCGGGGACTAAGCTTGAACGCCCGTTGCCCGTGCTGTATATTCCGAAGGCGGCGCCTTTGAAGAAGAAACCTCTGTATCTGCATTAGCGAGCAGTATGAGTATAAAGGGTGAAGGACTAACCCAAAGGGAGGGACGCTGATAGCAGCGCTGTCGAAGGTAACAGGGTATACCCAGTCCTCATTCGCTTCGGCGTACCCAAGTGTATACTCGGTAGGCTTGCCGATGGCGGTCAGCTTTACTGGCCCCTCGGAGGTCGAGAGCGGATAGTATTGAACCTGAATGACGTTTGTAAGTCGCAAGCTCAGGCCAAGCGCTGATTTTCAGACTCACCGTCGTTATGGTATTATTCGTGTAGGTCAGAGACCACGGATCAACCTGCTCCGCTTGCACAATAGTTCTCACTTTGATGAACCTGCCCTCGCCACCACCGGGGTTCCCGGTAATCGCAATCTCGTTATGCAGCTGATCCCCGTAGTAGACACTGATGCCCGCCTCCGTCAAATTATCCGTCGGCCGGAAGTCGAGCTCCGTCTCGAAGACTTCGTTATAACTCGTCTGCTTGCGCAGCAGGAGTGCCGCGCTGTCGCGGTCTCCGGGAGCGTAGGCATTGGCATTCAGCCTGAGATATCCAGGCCGTGCGGTGAGGGAGTGGAAAGGCTTGTACGGCGTCCGGACGTAGTAGAAGGTCTTGTCGAGGGGGTCGGTGTCGAAGTCGTTCGTGTAGTTGGTGAGGGGCGATTTGTCGTCGAGGACGCCCTCGATATGCTCGCTGATGGGATCGCCGTTGTTGAACACCGGCCAACCGTCTTCCCAAGAAACAGGGAAGAGGTATGACTCTCGACCTAGTGAGAGAACCATGTCAGTGCTTTACAAATGCCCCGCCGAAGGGGCTCATACCCAGCTGAATGTGACTATCGTTGCCGCCTTGCGGCCGCCCTCCTAGAGCCACTCCCCACCAAGAACCGTCCGCTCCCTCGACGAAATCCGCATGGCCAGTCCTTTGCACAGGCAAGGTCGGATCCGCGCCGTTGAACAGGATGGGGTTCTTTGGGTTGTTCTCCCATGGCCCAGATGGCGAAGGCCCTCGTTGGATCGTTGCCCTATGGTGCTGGTCGGTTCCGCCTGCAGAACAATATAAGTTACATCCTGCGCCAGTAATAGGAACTCGCACCCTCGGCAATGAGCAGATAGTAAGTCCCATTGATGAGGTAGACATGCGGGCCTTCTGGACGTGACGACGAGTTCAGAGGCAGCGTGCCACTGAAGATGAGCTCGTCGGGCGTCAAAGAATTGCCAGTCGCAATGTCGATCTTGTTCTGATGAATCCCTAACAATATAAGCGTCAGGAGGTATCCATACAGTGAGCACTATACGCTTTCTTACCGTATATTTTGTCCACCGCGTTATTGATACCGCACCACGTATTGTACACCTGTCGCTCAGTTCAGCAAGAATGAGAAGGCGAAGATGTACGATGTATGCTTACATCGCCATTATCATCGAAGAAGAGGTCTGCATCGTATCCAAGCGAGTCTGAAGCGTTCTGGGTCAGTTAAGCCACAGTAAATGATAGACGTGTTTCTCACTAAAGTATATAGGATCGCTCCACTCTCCCTTAAAGATATCATTTGTTGTCACATAGAACGACCTTGGGAACAGTCTATACTCGTCTGCCAGATGTTAGACTCCGAGATACAAGCAATTTTGAAGCAACTGACTTGTATACGCATGCCGCGCGGTGGCGACAAGGTAGAAGGTGCCGTTGTTGTATCTCAATCCAGGTGCCCATAAACCTCAACGGTGAACGGTATGAGTGGACATGCAACACCGGATCCTGAGATCGCTCACCGGCATCAGTAGGCGTTCCAAAGAGACTGAGCTGAGAAGGACGATTGAGCGCGTGTCCGATGAGTTCCCAGTCGACCAAGTTCTTGCTGTGATAGATGGGATGGTCAGGGAAGTACTCGAACGTCGACGTCGCGACAAAGTAGTCCTCCCCTACGCGCAGAAAGGTTGGGTCAGGGTTCCATCCAGGTAGGAAGGGGTTTATGAGTGCAGAACAGCACCCTTACAACGAAGTCAGTAACACTGGCTAGCAAGAGCATCTAGGCACCTCACCCGCCAGAATGACGATTGGCGCCAGAAAGAGGGAAGTGGGCTTCATCCTAACCAGTGGGTTGCCCGTAAGAAACGCACCTCGCGCGTATATATGTGCACTCGCACCGGGTCAGCAGACCGCGCCATTCTCGCACGTACCTCAACAAGCGGCCCGGCCGGTTGCCACCCTCGACATCATATGTTCAGGCATCCTGCGCACAGAAAGAGAGCATGGCTGCCATACGCAAACGAAAATGCTACGGGTAACACAGTCTCTCATCCCCGGGACTTGGAGGTTGCGGAAAAGGAAGTATGGTGACGTGACTGTCAATGGAGGTTTGAGCGTAACGCTGGTCCCGTTCGCACCCTTTCCTCAAATGCGCTTCACTCATATGGCCTTTTCCAATCGTATCTATACACACGAGTAGAAGCTACAGGGTAGCTACCGATGTACATGAGACAGCCTAGTACGTTCCAGTCGTAATCATGGTCAGCGTCGTTAGTAGGTAGTTGCAGCGGCCGCGCGAGTCCCCGCGCAGGGCGGATCCCCACACGGTGGAGTACAATCCCCAGCGCAAGGGAAACACAGCGCCGGGACCGAGGACAGAAGAGATAAAGCAAGAGAACAGGGCTATATCAACAACAGATGCGCTGCGCAAGAGGCGCGGAATGAAGTGGAAGAGAAGGAAAAAAAGGAAGTGGTAAGTAGGTAGTTCGTCCAGCGTCCGGGATGTTCGTCTACGGCGTCAAGTGTATGGCGTATGCAAGAGAGCGATTGGCAGAGGGACAAGGTCACAAAGCGCGCTGAGAAACCTACGCTGCTTGTCATGTCGCATTGTGGGGGTCGGACTCCGTGCTGTTCCCGGTCGGGTGCCAGTCCACGGGCAAGCCACCCGCCCACGGCATGCTATTGCTCCTGAAGAGCTGAGCACCCTCATCCGACAGCGCACGGTCGGGCGACAAGTAGTTGTTATCGTAGTGCCCTTGCGACGAGGACCCATTATGTTGATGGGACGAGGACCCATGGCCATGCGACGAGCTCGACCCTTGCGCATGCGAGGACCCGGTGCCGCCGCTGCTGCCCGTCGCCCCGCGCGAGTGGTCGCCGAAGGCAGAGAGCACAGGCGAGGTGGGCCCGGTGGGATGTCTCCTCCGCCCGTCGGATGTGATGCTGGCGGAGTGCGCTAGCGAGCTGCCGCTGACGCTGCCGGAGCCCTTGTGGCGGGAGGGGTGGGAGGAGCCGATTGAGGAGGCCGGTGCAGAACCAGTTGAGCGCGTCATGTTGGGCTCAATGTGGGAGCGCATGGAGTACAGGGAGGCTTGCTCGGAGGTCATGCCAGAGGCGTGAATATAGGTGGGCTGAAGGAGATTGTTAGCGAGGCTGGAGAATATGGTACGAAGACTCTTACCATGCCGAAAGTCGTCCGCGGTCCGCGCCCTTGCGGCAGCGTCTCCGCGAGTTGCCTCCACTGAGCGTCTGCCACCGGCGGCTCCTCCTCAAGCACATCCAGATCATGATACTGCCCACCAATCGAAGCAAGCGACGGCGTATCATCCCCCCACCTCGCCGACGCGGGCAACAGCGCAAGCCCCGGGGGCGGGAACGACGGCACCTTGGTGGCATCGGTGCTGTCAGTGTGAACCGTATCCCGCATCGACGAGGCCGAGGTGAAGGTGCTGAGCGGCGGAGGCTGGTCGAGGATATCGCTCGTGACGCGGCGGACCGTCGTGTTCGGCTGGCTCTGGATGGGCTTGTCGGCGGACGGTGGCGGTGTCGCCCGCGCCTCTTGGCCAGGCGTGAACGCGCGAGGCGGCGCGGGCAAAGCAGGCGTCCCAGGCTTGGAGGTCGCGTCGAAGAAGACGGTGCTGCCGGAGCCAGTGGTATGAACGCTCGTACCCGATATGGGGCGAGACGACCCAGCGCCGGCCATAGCAGGGCGCGGCTGGGCAAGGCGCTCGGACATTTCAGGGCTGCCGAGGAGAGAGCGCCCGGCTTCGGGGTCCTTGTAGGACGTGGAGCCCTTGAGCAAGCGGCTGAGACCGATACCGCTCGCCAGGGACCCAAGCCAGCTCTGCCCGCTGATGCGGCGAGAAGGAGGTGGCGTCATGTGCTCCGTCTCGTCAACCTCCAGGATCGGTGAGTGCGAGCGCGGCATGCGGGGACCGACGTCAGACATCCGGACGCGCTGAGCGGTCTGCACGACGACAGGTTCGTCGCGGTCGAGAGGGGATGAAGACCGCGTTCGGCCGAATTCAGGGTCGACAAGTCGTGGCGGTGGCATGAGCGGCGAGAAGTCCGCCTCATTGTCCGACTCTGGGATAGCTGGCTGCTTGTATGGCGTGGACGGTGCTGAGCTTGTTGCCTCGTCGAGCTCACGCTGCTGCTCTGGCGATAGTATGCTGCCACGATAATCCTGGTTGTAATTCTGACGCTGGCCCCTGAACAGGGTGGGTTCTTCAAGCGTGACGCCATAATCTGTGGTCCCGCTCGAAGAAGTCATCTTGGATCCCGGCTTGCTGCTGCTCCTGGTAGACCTGGTGTTGTTACCCGAAGAGCCCGGTCCCGAAGAGCTGAGTCCCAAAGAGCCAAGTCCCGATGAACCGGTGGCATAGGTGGACGGTCCCGACGACGACTGCGTGGTCTGCCAGTTCGAGCTGCCGCTGCTATCCGTCATCTTTGTCCTCGTCGCGGGCTGACCGAATTCGCGCATCGAACCCGCGTCCGTCGCGATGCCACCAGACCGTGGGCGCAAGAAGGGGTCGGCTTCCTCGCCACTGTGCCGCGGGGAACCTTCGCCAGGAGTTCGGACGGTGTCTGAAGCGCCCTCCGTATCCTCGGCGCCGACCATGTAGTAGTCGCCAGTGAGTGATTCCTTGGGTGACTTCTCTTTCTCCCGCTTGCCTGGTGCGGGAGTGAGCATGGACCAGCGGCGGCTGGTTTCTCCTCGGCGGCGACGACGCCTGACGTAGCAACAGGCGCAGAGCAGGACGAGAAGCATGACGACAGCCACTGCCGCGATCACAAGGCCGACGATCGCGCCGGTGCTCTACTCAATACGTTAGTTAAGCACATGCAAGGGGAGTAGACATCCGTACCAAGCCATTGTGAGCCGGAGTAGTAGGGGTACTTGAAGCCGAAGAAGTGGGGCTGGTTGAAGAACCACTGGATGAAGAATTTGAAGAAGTGGCGGATGTTGCGGATGTAGAGGAGGGTGTCGCAGAGGTCGGAGATGATGATGAGGTGGTGGAAGGTATCGCAGTGGAGGATGTCGTGTCTGTCGTAACGGCGGTCGTTTCTGTGGCAGTGGATGCGGGGGAGCTGACGCCTCCCCATGTCCAATCAGGACCTAGTGGTATCTGGAAAGGACGGTGAGCGTCGAGAAGTATCGAAGGGGCGAGCACGCACGCTGGGACCGTAGTAGGTCAATGGAAGGTATAGGACAGCGGTGGCAGTGGTCGCAACTCCGTTTGCGTCCGTGTAGACCGACGTGGAGACAGTCAGCCATGATGGCTGGGCGCTGTCAGACGGTTCGAGAGCCTCAGTGGCGAGGCCACGCACCAGCTCCTGAGTAGCGGCCATGGGGAGCTGAATATAATTTACTGGGTAGAGGGAAGCTGTGGGAGAGAGAAAATGTTGTCGGTAGTGAGCGTAAAGTGTACAGGCTCTGAACAGCGATGTGAGTTGGATATCACGACACGCGATAAGATGGCGAAACGTACGTTCGTCGTGTGTGAGATGCGTAGGAGGCGAGCACTGCGCAAGCAATGTTTTCTGGGGTTTAAGGGACTTTTGTGGCTGGCAGCGCCAATGGAAAAGGCAGAAACGACGCGAAGGCCGCTCGAATGAGGAGGAGGGAAGCCGAGGAGCGAACGCGCTGCCGTTTCACACTCGAACGGTCACGTGGAAAACTGACGGCACCCGTCGGGCCGCCCCGGTTTCGCTCGTTCAACTCGACGTCGATGCCTGCGAGGGGCGAATCGGTCAACGGCCTCTGGGATCTGAGGACAGGGACGGCGATGGCAGAGGCAGAAAGACGCGATGCGGACGCATAGATCAGATTAAGCGACGATCAAATTCTGGGACTCCTGGGACATCATATGCGTGCTTCTCCACTAGCGGACCGGTCGGATTCGACCAAAAGAGAGTCTATTGACTAGCCAAAACGCCCACAACCGTCTAAATAAGTAAGTTCGTATGTTACTACGGTCCAGAAGCTTCACAGATAGCAGCGATATCTGGCGTCATCGGGGTTCCAGCCAACTGTAAGCTCGAGTTAGTTGAACATCGACAAGCATCGCTGTGTGTACTGACCACACTGCCAACAGTTCAGAAGGCCCTCGGGGTCGCTGGGGTTACCATGTCAGTTCGAAAGAACCTCAGCATGCAAGGTAAAGAACACGCACTACTTGTGCTTGATACTCAGGAGCTCCGCATGATTCTCGCCCCAGAAGGATGCTAGCCACCGACAATTAGCCATGAAAGGCCTTCCGTGACGAGCCCGACTCACTCTGGTAATTAGGCTCATTCACATCCGCCTCATTGCTGTACGCGCCCTGCTTCGTGATTTCCCTCAGGTTGTCAATCGACGCACTCGCCCGCGCATAGTGCGCCTGCTTCTCCTGTATGTCGGCGTCGGCCTCCCACGGCGAGGCCACCGTCACATGGTACACGCTCTCCCGCCACAGAGGCGTCACGGACGTCTCGTTTCCCGTACTCGGGAACGCGGTCGGTGCCGTCGCCAGGATGATCAGGCCAGGGGTCGCCTCATCCGCGGCTAGAAGGGCCTCAACGAGCGCGCCCTGATCCTCAGAAGTCGCGAAGTTGTCCCTGTTTATCAGACGGGAGGCCAGCGCGAGACTGTTCCCGACGGCCTTTCGGATGGTCAAAAGCAACAACGAAAGATAGATGGATCGAACTCACGGCGACGTGAGCTGTCGAGAAGGCTTCGAAAAATTGGCCCCAGCTGGGCGCCTCGACGAGCAAAACTGTCGCGTTATGGCCTTCTGACTCAAGCTGCTTCTGGAAGTTCAAGAACGGCTCCATGCTCTTCGCAGCCGTCTCG
This sequence comes from Schizophyllum commune H4-8, assembly GCF_000143185.2. Classification (NCBI taxonomy): domain Eukaryota; kingdom Fungi; phylum Basidiomycota; class Agaricomycetes; order Agaricales; family Schizophyllaceae; genus Schizophyllum; species Schizophyllum commune. Next base: position 2,548,371 of record NW_026089542.1, read on the forward strand.
TTGTCGAGCCTCGGGTTGACATACACTGCGGAGGATTAGAAAATCTGCGACACAGAGCCAAAAGAATCCCAGTTCACCTGCGAAATTGGCGACAGCATTCGCACCCCAGCCCTCCTCCGCCCACCGCACCCCATTCGCCACCATCACCGACCACAGCCGCCGCGACAACTCCTTATCCCCCGCCGGGATCATGACAGTCACCGTCTGCAGCGCGACACGCGGACTCGCGAGGATCGTCGCCTCCATCACGACGCCGAACGTGCCCCCGCCGCCCCCGCGCAGCGCCCAAAACAGATCCTCGTTCTGACAGCGATTCGCGACGCGGTATCTGCCGTCTGGCGTGACGATCCTGTATTGCAGCTGTGAAGGAGAGGGAAAATGAGCGACGTCAGCGCGAAGGGTGGGGAGGGCGCTCACCACGCGATCTACGCCGAGGCCCATGGATACGGAGAGCATGCCATGGCCGCCGCCCTGGAGGGTCAGTCAGCAATTATAGACGAAAGAGGGCACCGAAACGCACCTGGAGCCAGCCACCGACCATCCCAACGGAGCGGTCGGACCCGCCAACGAGCGTGATATTATTCTCCTCCGCAAAGGCGTATCCATCGGCCCATTGCGCCCCCGCCTGCGCCATACATCAGTAAAAATTCCGGTCGTCCACTCCCAAGTCATAGGACCGCCAGAAAAATCTCCAGACGTCGAGGGCGAAAGCATGGGCCAGAAAAGAGCTAAAAGAGAAGGGAAGGAGAGAGAAGGAAAGAAGGAGAGAAAAAAGAAGAAAAAAGATCGCCATTGAATACGAGCACGCACCCCAACCGTGACCGCCTGCCCCACGCTATCCGCCTCGCCACACCCCTCGGGAACGAAGTCGGCTTCGAGCGAGATCTGCCGCGCGCTTAGAACCACGTCAGAATTCCAGAAGCCAAACACCCGCTCACGTTCTTCAGGTTGTGCGTCTGCCGCGTGTCATGAGCCCTCCATACAGGAAATCAGGAACAAGATTCATCGACTCACCCAGAGGCCCAGCGACCCGGGCGCGCTCGAGCGGCCTTTGTAGTCGTGCTGTGAGAGGCGGAATTACCGTCAGCGAGGCGAGGTGGCAAGGAGGAGTCGGGGTGCGAAAATAGGACGCCACGAACCCCGGTGTTTTTTACGACTATGGGCACACCAGTGTCGCGCGAGAATTGGAAGCCTGCCGTCGCGTCCTGTGGTTCTCGCACGTCGATCTAGCGCCCGCGTTGTTAGGCATCGTCGCGCACGCCATCGGACAGGACTCACAAAATATAGTGGCACGCTGCCCTGCTCGCACGACGCGCTACTGCCATTTGCGGAGCCGTTGTCGACGTTGTCGAGATCGCCTAGAAGACACTGCGCCCCGCTCGCCTGGCACGTCTCCCACTGGGTGTTGATCCAAGCGCCGGGCGTCGAGGCGCGCGTCCATTCGTCGGTATACCCAGCGCGGACGGACGCACACTGGGCGGCGAGTTCATCGCCGAAGCATGGTTTCGCAAATGGCGTGCCCTGAAAGAGGCGCCCGCCGACAGTAGAGTTGAGCGCCGTCCAGTAGGCGGAGAGGGGGTCGTCGGCGACGGGATCCCACTGCGCTTGGGACGCGGCGGCGAACGTCGCCAGCATTGATGATAACTTCGGCATCGGTAAGCGATGATGAGGAGGACAAGGTGGAGGAAGCGGGGAGGGAGAGAGTGGAGCAGTGCTCGTTGAATGGATCGCCACCCGATGGCCTTCATATACTCCGCATAATACAGCTATAGAACCAGGATCGCTCCTTGTACGGCGTGCCTCCCGACACCGCCCACCGGTTGACACGCCGGAACCAGTGGGCTCATTGGCGCGCGCCCTGTGATCTATGCCTTGCCCAAATTGCTTGAATGGCAGACAGAGACATATATGTCATGGTATGATCCCCGACCACCGCGTACGTCGCCTATTTGGCTTGTAGATTGCCTCTCCGCGCAGAAAGTATGCATCGCGAAGAAATGTTCGCTCATCTCCGCAAATAGCTGCCTCATTCGTGTTGGACAGATCGGAGGATAAGCGCCAGGAAGTCAGGGGAAGGCGGGCTGCATTGATGGATCGATACAGGTCAAGCATGCACCCAACATGCACCCGTATGTCGGTGCCAAACCATCGCACTTCGTCGGGCGATCCGTGTTTGGCGGTCAGGGCCCCGAGGAGGCCTCGACCGTGCTCGGGGGTAAGAAGAAGAGGTCGGCTTGGCCGTAAACAGCCACCGGCGATCGTATATGCGCATTGACGCCGCCTACCGGCGGCACGGATACGGGCAAGGACGACATGAAGTCCACGCGTATCGTCGGTCCTCGACTCGGACCGGACGAGCACGCCGACTAGGAGTCCCAAATGAAGGTCCTGCCCCTCTCCCGGAACAGCAATGTCCTTTCCGCCGAGGCGGTACGCAGCGTCAGGCGCCGAGGAGTGCCGTGGTCTTCATGAAGTTCCTGGTCTTGGGACGATGGTACGACGGTGTCATCTGAGGATGCGGTGGTCAGCTTGGGCTCCCCTAGTGCAAGCCGGGTACAATGAACATGAAAGCACCGGGTGGCTAGTCGTTCGAGGCGGCAGGGGAGTTCTAATCCATGGAAATCCATATGGTTGAGTGCGACGAGCTACGCCGCAAGCTCCGGAGCAAGAAGGAGCCATGGGCAGCGTGAAATGACCGTGCGGAGCGGAGGCTCTTCCTCTTGCTACTGAAGTATGAAGGGGTCAGTGAAAGCGACACGCACCATCCTCTATGAAAGCTTCCCACTGGAACAGTGCACGGACGAACTCGGATACTTCCGCGGCTGACTGCACTCTGTCCTCTCCTTCATGCTCCACCGCTCCTTCGCGAGGAAACATTGGAGGTCTGCTAAGCGGCAGGCGCAAAGTATGACTGCCACGATCGAACAGCGCTACTGGTACAGGAGGTCTGCCAGCGCGGGTCGGGCGGACAGTGGCGGTGATTCCGTTCGACGTCGCAGAGAGTTGGTAGACATGCAAGGCAATGTCGAGCAAGCGCACCAATGTCGCGATGGTATGGTCAGCATGTCGGAAACAAGTGTAGGTAGAAAGGTAAATCTTGACTGTTAGCTCTTCGCCAAGCCTCGATTGCCAACAGCTTACCGTCCAAGGCCAGCTAATGTACCTGCTGCGCGTAGCAATCGCGAGACCAAGGCGATATAGGACGACATAGTGGGTGTTGCACTGCGAACAGTCAATCAGTCACGTCCCGACAAGCTACTACCATGAACGCTATCAGACTCACCCGTCCTCATCGTCCTCACTCTCGCTCTGTACAAAGTACGCCGATGGCTCATGTAGCACGATTAGCGCTGGGCATTCCGGAAGAATGTTGGCGCGCATTGTGTTGCTCGTGGCAGGCTTTGGCGCTAACACCCGCGCATTCGCTATCGAGGCATCGTCACTAGCCAAAGCGCCTGCGGCTGTCGCGCGGGGCTCGCCACTTGTTGACGCGTCGCTCGTCTTAGGCTTTCTGAGGACCGGCCTAGTTGTCTCGCATCCTGGCGTCCAAATGCGCAGTAATGATAGCAGGAGCTCAGCGTGCACAGCTGTTGGTGGGGCGCTGGAAGGGTAGTGAGGTTTAAGAAGACAGCATTTAGCAGTACAGTTCTAGCCGGACTTACAGCACCTGCACTTGCTTAGCGGCATGCATGGATCTGCCAGTCCGCTGCCAGCCACCTGCGCGTAGACCATCTTTCAGCGCGTCCCTGTTTGCAGTTACGAGTAGGACAGGGGCGTCGGCGACTAGGTCAGGCAACTCAGAGGTAGACGAGCCTGGTGCGCTTATTCGAGAGGCAGAGAAGCATAGATGCAACGGCGCAGATGGGTGATAAGCTCCGTGAACGAGCAGACTGGAGAAGTCCGGAAGCGGGGGTCCAGCGCCAAGAGGAAAGAGAGAGGGACCAGCATTTTCGGAAGCGTCGACCGCAGGCATAGAGTCTCTGTGTAAAGAGCTGTGGTCGTGTGGTATAAACTTCTTCCAAACGTTGCCGATGGGACTAAAGAGGTAATGATGGTTTGAAGCAAGTGTCGGCAGTCAAAGTGATGTCGAAAGCTTCCGCGGCACTTGCCGAAGCTTGTGACAATCGTGACATGTTCAACTTCTGCTTCCGGTTCGAGCCTGTGTCGAATCAATTTCATAGAGGAGGCCATGAGCGGTCATTATTATACAGTCATATGGCTAGTTGGACCAGTGAGAGCAGAGGTGAGATATGAAGCGAATTTGAACGAATTCAGGAGGAATCACGACACCTGCCCCCCGAGGGGCAATCTGCGAATCGCGGGTATACACATTATTACTGGAGAGAAATGCACAGGATACGTGACCAGAAGCACGAGCACTACAAGGCGTAAAACAAAATGTGATGATATGGCTAGTAGCAGTAGATGAATGGAATGAGGGCGAATGAATATGTTGTAGTAGTAGACAGACTAAAATCCAGACAGATGAGGGGAAAATATTCGTTCGATCGAGCAGACGTACACAGGGGCCCTAGGGAAAGGGCGTTGATTTGTTTTCGTTCGTTGTTTGCCACCTATTGGGTACCACGGTCCTTCCTTCGTAGCACATAATTTAGACCCCGCCTTCGTTCCTCCTGCTTTCTCCTACCCGCTCACTGCTTTGACGCAACCGCCGCAGTCCTTGGGCTGCCGCCTCCGAGCTGCTTAGCAATACCCGCCAACGCACTCGATGCAATGACCGGACGCACAGCGGGCACACGATGAGTGGGACTCGGTGTGGACTGCGTCCTCATGTGCCCCGCCTGGAACGCGGAATGCGCACGCGCGTGGCGCTGCGGTGCAGAGGGGCTGGCGCGGTGTCCAGGGCTGGGCGCGTTGCCGACGACCCGCGAAGCGGTATGCGAGCGATTGCGGAGAGGCTGCGCTTGAGGAGGGGTGGAAGGAGCGCCGGAAGGGGACGCTGAAGCTTGGCTAGGAGCGGAAGGAGATGCTTCCACGGCCTCGGAAGCAGGCGTACCCAGGGAGGAGGAATCTTGCGCAGCGACGGCCTGAGCCTCATCCGCGACCTTGTGCGACGGTTCGGCCGCGGGTTGCTCCTCCACCTTGAGCGCTTCAGCGGCCTTGGATTCCTCCGCCTTGACCTCTTCAGTCTTGGGTGCATCGGCAACCTTGACCTCGTCAGCAGGCTTGGCTTCTTCGGTGAGTTTCACCTCGCCTTCAGCAGGCTTCCCTTCATCCGCTGCCTTCGCCTCCCTCTCATTCCGCTCCTTGTCCCTCGCCTCCTTCTCCTTCTGCCTGTCCTTCTTCCCCCGCATGGGCGTCGCCGAAGGATGCACACGCGACACTGGCGCCGGAATCGGCGCAGAGGGCTTGACAGGCAACGATGGATGCGACGAAGCGTTGTTATTCGTCGCATACAACGTATTCGGAGGCGGCAAAGGGGAGTTCGCGGTGCTGGTGAAGGCAGCGCTTCTGAGGAAGAAGGCCGCAGCGGCTTTCGCGTCTGCCTTAGCGTCTCGCGCGGCCTTTGCTTTCGCCTCGGGCGTGTTCTTCGCAGGGGCGGGAGGTTTCGTAGCAGTTGCCTTGCCCTTGGGGTCCGTGGCTTTGCCGTCGTCTTTGGCCTTGCCCTTGTCTCCGACTGGGATGGTCTCCGTCGGATCTGGCAGCGCGCGCAAGCCATCCACGATTATGGGCGAAATCAAGGAAGTCTCCGGGCCCGAAAAAGCCTTCAACCCAGACTTCCAGTCAGGTTTCAAGCCCTCGGCACTGCTTGTCGACACTTCGGCCTTCGTCTCCTCTTGCTTGTCTCCACCGCCAGCATCACTGCCACCGATATGTACTCCCCAGTCATCAAGAGCGGGGAGCTCGTCCGCATCATCGTCTGCTGCCCAGTCGCCTCCTGGCGTGCCGGGCGCGAAACCGGAGCCAGGGGTCGCGGAGAGGAGGCCTTCACGCGCGTGGCGAACAACTTCTTCGAGGTGACTTTCGAAGAGGGCGTGACTCTGGGCGAGATGAGGCGGTGTGTTCTTGGCAAGATGGGGTGGAAGATCGTGCGCAGCGGGCTGGTAAAATTGAATAGGTTGCACGACAGAATAGGCAAGCGAGATAAATCCTGATCAGCGGCCTATCCATATGAGATGAAGATTGAACGGAGCGCACCTTCGCAGCCTCCCGCAACGGTACTTCCGTGAGCGGTGGTGGAGGGTTGAACTTGCTAGCGCTCGACTCAGGCCGTGGACCACCCTTATTCTGCGAGGCACGGCGCCTTCGCCCAGTCGTCCTCTTCTCCGACTCTGTAGGCGAGTGATGCTCCGTCTTCGAGGGCGGCCTCCCATTCGTCGTCCCATTTGGCGCCTTCGCAGCCTTAGCACCACCTGCTCCTGATGGAGCTGGTTTCGCCGCAGGAGCCTTCGCAGCCGGCTTCGCTCCTGCTGCAGCGGGCGCTCCCGCACTCGAGTTCTGACGGCTGGGCTTAGGCTTGTCGGCGCCGCCTGCCTCGCTGGGAGTATGTGGACGGCGCCCACCGCCTCCTCCACCTCCCCCGCCGCGGCGGCCTTTGCCGGGGGCGGGCGCGGAGCGGAAGGCAGAGCTGCCGGCGGAGGGCGTGGGCGCCGCGGTGCGGCTGCGCCAGGAGTCGGTAGGGGTGGCAGCCATGCGGCGTCTTTACGTGCGGAGAGGCTGGAGAAGGAGGGCAGGCAGGGTGGGCGATGAGATGGGGGTGATGGGGTTGGTTCGTGGCAGGTGGAGTGGTGTGCGTTCAGAGGGTTTCGTTTGGAATTTGGTTCAGGTTAGAATTCGTTGATTCGTTGGGTCTCGTATGTGGGTAGGAGGAGGAGGAGGAGGCGGGGTGCGTGTGTGAAAGAGGTCGTGGGGTGCGTGGCGTGTTCGTTTGAATCAGAAAAGGGAGTTCACGTTGGTTTGAGAGAGGCGTGGTCGGGCCAGGCGGCGAGACCTCCGGAAAAGGAAATCGACGGCGGCCAACAGCGAGGTTTGTCTGGAGCCATCATGTCCAAGGCATCGCAGCCCGAATTGAAGAAGGTGCGTTGCGCGCTCCAAAAACCCAAAAGTATTGCAGTGGACTGACGGATACTTCCCCCACCAGTTCATGGACAAGAAGTTGTTCGTCCACCTGCAGGGCGGCCGGAAGGTGTCCGGCACGCTACGCGGGTACGACCTCTTCCTCAACCTGGTGATCGACGAGGCGCTCGAGGAGACGACGCCAGGGCAGAAGCATCCCATTGGGACAGTGGTGCGTGATACGAAGTTACTGAGGAGGAGGACGCGTGCTAACGCGTATACTAGGTCATCCGCGGGAACAGCGTCACGTCGATGGAGACGCTCGAGGCGATACGATAGTTGACGCGATATAAAATAGCTCAACTATCGGTCTGTGGATGGGGGATGGCTCCGTTTCGTCCGTTGTGGTGCGTGCTTGTACTTCTGTAGATGATGCGGGTGATAATGTCCATTCAGATCTGTATGCGATGTAAAAACTGCCTTGTCAGTCTCAGGCGCTGTCGGCGCCACGAACATTGCCCACTCTTGTTGCATATCCGTTGCTTTCATGTTGTTTGTATCATCTAGCATCTGGCAGAAGCCATCGCGCGCGTTCTTGACATCTGACTGGTGTAGACAAGAACGCATCTTCAACCGATGCTCCCCTCCTTTCTCAAGCCTTCCTCGAAGCTACCTGCTCAGAACTCCCACGTATGAGAGCTGTGCAGGCGCATCTGCTTCAAGCTGCCAGTACCCGCACGTACAGATGTTTTGTGGGGAAGTACGGACAGTCCGGCGCCAGAAACCTCGGGAGGCGCTTCCGGTTGGACAAAATTCGACTAAATATTCTTTACGCGTTCTGCGTTGCTGTGAGGTCTTTAGAACACCCGATATGGTGCTTGAGCTTCAGTCGAATGTCGGATAGGGTGTCTGGACTCTGCAGGAACTCATCGGTCCAAGCGATTTCCGCATTTAGCAACCTTTGTACCGTGTTGGGCGCTATTTTGCAGCGCCATCAAAGCAACTTGACTTCGGCTTCAGTGTCACGATCGGCGGTGCTCATGCACGGCTGGCGGGTGTCCTCGAGCCTGCGCGCGGCGACCCTCAGCCAGACACGAATACCCCGGCGCCCATACTCTCTTTCCGCTGCTGCCGACGATGCCAGTGCCTCGTCCTCATCGTCGGCCGCGCCGTCGACGGGAGACTCGTTCTTCGACACGAAAATGGCCGAGCTGAACGACGCCATCAGCAAGCAACGCTCGTCCGCGGTCTGGCTCCACTATGCCAACCTCATTGACACCCGGTCCGGCGGTGGGGTCCCTCTCGACGTACATCGTGCAGTCCTCCGGGCGTGCGCCCCGCCCCCCGCGGCCCTCCGCGCTTGGTCGGCACGCCGGCAGGCTGCTGAGCCAGGCGCATCCGCCCGGCCAACCTCGCACTACGAGTCCCGTTTCCGCGCAGTCCTCCGCAACATCCGCGCCGCGGGCGCCGTACCCCAGCTGGACGACTACCACGTCGTGCTCGCGCAGTTCGCCGCCGTCGGCAACGACGTCGGCGCCCTCGCCGTCTATCGCGAGCTCCTCTCCCATCGCCTCGACCCCTCCTCGCGTACCTATGGCCTCGTTCTTCAGGCTGTCGCGCACGGCCTCACACTCCCGGAGCCCCCCGAGAACCGCGCAGGCCGCCTGCAGCGCGCGCGAGAGATCCAGAGCACCCTCCTCGCCGAGATGCAGACCCGCGGGCAGCGCCTGCGCACGGTCAACTTCGACCTCATGCTGCGCGTGCTCAAGGAGGTCGAGGACATCCCCGCGTTCGCGCGTCTCCTGCGCTGGGGCTACGGCATCGACCTCGACAACCCGGACCATCTTGCGCCGGAGTATCAGCAACCCACGCCCGAGGAGCTCGCGGACAAGACGCGCCTCGCCCCCCACCGCTTCTCTACCGCGCTGTTGAACACCACCGTCGACCTCCTCGGTCGCGCGGGCGACATTTCGCGCATGATCGCCGCTTTCGAGGTGCTCACGCGACCCCTACCTGCCCAAGCTCCCCAGTTCTACTCCTCCACCTTCGATGAGGAGGACGACTTTGGGCCGGACGACCCGCGAAGCCGATCCCCTCCCTCTCCCCGTGTACCCTGCGCTAGGGCAAACACAACCACCTACACCCTTCTTGTTCGTCACGCCGCCCACGCGAAGAAGACCCACCTTGTACGACATTACGCACAAGAGGCTATCACCGTCGATGTCGCCTACATGCACCTTCTTAAGTCTCGTCTAGGGCGAGGGCACGTCCCATCCGAATTCCGCGCCCCCCGCGTCAGTGCGACGCGCGATCTGCTGTACGCTGCCCTTGGCCTCGCGAACAAGAACAAGGACACGGCGCTAGCACGATGGGTACAAGCCGCAATGGCGCGTGCTATAAGGAGCAAGAAGCGCACACTGGCATGGTTCGAGGACTTCCGGGAAAAGGTCACAGAGGAACGGTGGCAAGCACGGGAGGCGAGGGTGGCGAAGGAGAAGGAAGAGCAGAAGATTAGGAGAGGCGAGAAGGAGGCGACTATGCGTGCGAAGGCGGCTGGGGGCAATGAGCAGGCGTCGACTTCGACGGCGCCTTCACCAAGTCATGCGCGCTCGGCGAACTCGAAATTCAACCCCGACAAGCGGCTCGACCTAGACGTGCAGATCGAGTTGCTCGGCCGGGATATTGAGGAGTTGCGCGCGGCGCATGAGGATGTCAGCAAGGTGCGTTCTCTACTCCTTCCTCTCATACCTTCGTCGTCTCCCACATACCCTTCCCTCACATGCATGCTCATCACTTTTCTACCAGGCTCTCGCCCGCATCCGCACCCGCGTCCTCGAGCGCGGTGGCCGGCGCGTATGGGCCGGCCAGGATGTCTTCGTCCGCGACGCCGGCAAGCGCACTGTCGTCAGCAAGGAGAAGTGGGCCTCTACGGTCAAGTTTCCCAAGGGTGCGACGGGTGTGCGCGTGAAGATCCCGAGGTCGTCGTCGGGAGGGACGAAGGTAATTCCGGGAATGTGGGAGTCGCCAGCGCCCTCGACTCCTCCGCAGGTGCAAGCGCAGTCGACGAGTGCTTCGACTCTGTCGAACTCCTCATCGCAGGAGAGCACCAGCTCAAGGCGAGCATCTCGGACGCACGAGGAGGCTTCATTATCTACTCCGCTGGTGACGCCGGCGTTATAGCAGTATACTCACATATAGACCCTTTATCATACATACTCACTGCAATGCCCATCACTGGCGTACTGAGAGCGAGTGATGAGTTCATGCAACCGCCTCCTTGATGTGTTTACTCCGAATGGCACGAATTCGGTGCTCAATGCCTCCCATATATGGTATTTTGGATTGTGTTTATCAGCAGCATGGCGCAGTGGAAGCGCGCGGGGCTCATAACCCCGAGGTCACTTGATCGAAACAAGTTGCTGCTATCATGAGATACAGCGTTCTTTTTGGTGGTGTTTGATGCTGGGCTGACAGGCAAGCATCCTATAGTAGATAATCCAACGCGCGGTCGCAAAGAGCGTGCTGCTGTACTCGAGTACACTTGCCCAGATTCCCGCATTTGTCGCCGCCTTGGGACAACAGGAGGGAGTGCAATTTCTGCTCTCGTTGGGGCAATGATGCAAATAAAACGACGCTTTAGCTCCCTGGAATGGTGGTCTGCATTATCCAGTAAACTGCCTATGTAGCTCAGTCTGCACTGTAGTACGCTAGCTCAAGCCCGATGGCGCGGATGGGGCGCGTGCGGCTGCTGAAATCGCCCACGACGCCGAGGGCGACGAGCATATTGCGTACGCGGCCTTCCCAGAGGAGGGCGAGATCCTGAGAAAGAGTGTAAGCTGTGGGAAAGGATGGAAGGAAAAAATATGGCATGTAAGGGAGAATGATGTGACGCTGATGAACGGGAAAGGATGAGGCAAGCTCACCCTGTTGGTGGACGCTCGTGCCTTCACGACTCCGGTGAGGGTACCTGGAGGTACTGAAGCAAGGTCAGCGTTACGAATTAAGTAGATTTTGCAGGGGAGAGGATCGAGCGGCCAAGATAGCAAGAGTAACTCACTGGAAGCACTGCCGTTTGTCCGACTTGCAGCAGACGTAGTGGCAGTTGAGTCGGATTCCCGATCCCGCATCGTTACCCGCTCCCAAGCTCGTGTACCGGCCGATGCAACCTTTTCCTCCAGACCCTCGACTTTGTCAACCTCATCCCCTAAACCTGGTCTCCTCAAATCGTCCTCCACGGCGTCCTGTAGAGGAACCGCTGCAGGTTCGTCCGCATCATCAGGCGCTTTGCGTAGCCACCACTCGACGCCCATCGTCCACTCGCTCTCGTATGAATACATGTTGAAGCCAAAGCGGGAAGCGAGAGCAACGTCACGTCCAACCCTTGCCGCGTACGAAGCGGAAAGGTGTCCCAGCATGGGGTTGAAGAGTGCAGTAAGGACCGTAGGCGGCTGCCAGAGCGTCGGAAGGGATTGTGACGAAGAAGTAGAGGCAGACGGTGAAGGAGAGGACATTAACGAGTGTGTTGGCTCTGCAGGGGCAAGAGTGGGAGAGGTGAAGAGATCGGAGGGTTGGGTATTTGTGAGGGTAGGCGGAGGCGCCTGCGCGGGGTCGAAGTCGAGGGTGGTAAACCGGACACCGGTCGATAACCCCGCGCTCTTCTCGCGCGCAGAGACGTACAGTTCTGCCCCGACGCTGAACCGCCCGCGCAGCCCACCCATCGCGTCCTCCGAATCCACGCGCGCCGGGGGTGCCGAGGCCGCGTCGTCCCCCCGCGTCGCGGCAGCCGCTTCCGGCGCCCTTGGGGAGAAGTTGTGCAGGACGCGCAGACCCCACATCCCATCATCGGCTGAGTAGCTGGCATCCGTGGCCCAAGGGCCCGTGTCGTGGTGTACGGAGACGAGAAGGGAGCTCGGTGCAGGCGGAGGACGCGAGATGGCTGCCGCGAGTCCGTGCATGGTCGGGGACATGCGGAGGGCCGCGAGGGCGTCAAGCCTGCTTGCCGGTGCGTAGAGGCGGCCATAGAGTAGCCAGTCCTTCGTATCGACGCGCTCGCCCGCGCGCCACTCCTCGTCCTTCGGCACGGGCCGGCGCGGGGCGGGCGGGACGGCGAACGCGGAGGAGGCCTGGGGGAGGGCGATCGAGGGGGACGGGGGAAGGGCTATGGGGGCGGAAGAGGCGGCATATGCGACGTCGGCAGCGAGGGCGGGGGAGGCATGGAGGGCAGCGGCGGTGGCGAAGGACGCGTTGGGGGAGTTCGCAACTGCGAGATGGAGGCCGCGCGGGACAGGGAAGTCGAGAAGGGCGTCTATGGGGCGCGTCAGGTACCCGTACCCATTCTCACCATTCCAGCCCGTGGCGGCATAGTACTGGCGAAGGACGAGGACGCCAAAGTCGTGCATGAGGTCGGTATATTGCAAGCATCCACGTCCTTGAGTTCCGTGGGAATCGTCCCCATTCGGAGGCAAACGCAAAAGTGATCGGACGTTGGAACTCTCAGCCAGCAGTCTCGCACCTCAGAGTTTCGCGGCATCCCGCACGCAAGTGGGCGCTCATCTGGTTGATCAAGGTGAAGGGGCTATGTGCGAGGTTGAGCAAGCCTATTTTCGTGCAGCTCAGGGCAGAACAACGTAGTAATTCGCGTCTGTTGGATCCACAACTCTATTCATCATGCCTTCCTCTTCAAGCCTGACCTGCATGGAGAGGAAGCAATGTATGTATGCTTGATATGCAGCGAAAGACAAACATCCTGCCCCCCCCCCCCCCCGGGGTACACGAGCTCTTCAGCTACCTGGCAAAGATTAGGCGCCTGTTGGTCGCATCGATCACCGATTAGCCTTGCGCCCCTTACTTCCTCCCACCATGGCCACCCCCTCTGCACTCGACACGTCCGTCGCGGCGGCGATTGCTGCCATCCACGCTGCCGTGCCCGCCGCGTACCAGCGCCCCGTCGCAGCCATTGTCTGTGGCTCCGGGCTCTCCACCCTCGCAGACACCCTCACCGATCCCATCTTCATCCCCTACGCGTCGATCCCCGGCTTCGCCACCAGCACCGTCGCCGGACACAAGGGCGTCCTCGCCTTCGGCCTCCTCGCCGGCGCGCCCGTCGTCGCGATGCTCGGGCGCCTGCACCCCTACGAGGGGCACGCGCTCCCCGCCGTCTGCTTCCCCATCCGCATTCTCGCGCGTCTCGGCGTGCAGGCGCTCATCCTCACCAACGCCGCGGGCGCGCTTAATCCCGCCCTCCCCGTCGGCACGCTTGTCGTGCTGCACGACCACCTTGCGCTGCCGAGTCTGGCGGGGATGAACCCGCTGTTGGGCCCTGCTCAGCCACCGCTGCCGCGCTTCGTACCCCTATCGGACGCGTATTCGCCTGCGCTGCGCCGGCTGTTCTTCCTTGCTGCGAATGATTTGGGCTTGCCTGATAGTGCGACTGCCGAGGGTACGTATGCTTGGGTGTCTGGGCCGACGTACGAGACGCCGGCGGAGGGACGTTTCCTCCGGGCTGCAGGTGCAGACGTGGTGGGCATGAGCACAGTGCCGGAGGTCATCGCGGCGCGTCAGGAAGGCGTACCGCATATCATGGCGGTCAGCCTTGTCACCAATCCAGTGATCATCCCTGAGAAGTACAGGAGTATCAAGGACGAAGTGAAGCAGGAGGTGCGTCTGCTTAATTTCCCTCAGTCCCTTTTCTCACTTCTTTCTCTCTCCCCCTCCCCATCCGATCTCCTTCGCTTCGCTCCTCCACCTTCCTTCTCTGCCTCGTCTTCTCCAGCTCGCCGGAAAACCTGCCGTCCTGCCAGCCTCCGATACCGTCTCGCATGCCGAGGTTCTGGAGGTTGGCCTTGAGAAGGGTCCCATTATGCGCTCCCTCGTCGAGCGGGTCGTAGCGCGCGTTGCAGCTGGGGAGCTTGGAGCTGCGCCGATGGTCTGAAGCCGGGTAGTCTGAAGGCGCTATTGCAGTCGCTTAAGGCAAAAGCTTGGTTCAACGATGCAATGGGTTCAGTGTTGGATGAAGCGGAGCAGTGCTATGGGCTAGAGATCATCTCAGGGACGTTAGGAATGCAATGGGTGTATACTACTACTTGGTTGGATGATACTATAAAGCGCGGCATGCCGGTCGATGTCACTACCGTGACTTGCAACAATACGCTATATACGCTAATTGGCAGTGCGTAACAGTACGCGCAGCGAGGCATGTGGTAGAAGGAGGAAAAAGATTGGAATATGATGAGGATTTTCGGATACGGGGAATCGAACCCCGAGCTGCCGCGCACTGCACTTGAGAGGCGGCAATGTTAGCCGTTACACCATATCCGATGCTTTATGGTCGAAGTATGCATTTTCATATTGCATAGCACACTTTGCTGAAAAGGCCTGGTTACTAGGTAATCTTTGGCTGGGTGCGCCCAAAGGACAAGTAGTATGTGTATCAAGCCCGTGTGTCCTAGTATACCATGGCACTCATGTGAACATAACCGTGGTGAGGAAAAATGGTAGCATCAGGTCAGTATGAGGTGATCACGGCCCTCCAAAATTGAGTTTCAACGCATCCCGAACGGTTTTTGCCCGCTATCCTGATCTAATGAGGTTGCCGCGCGCTCGATGGAGGGCTGGCTAGACGTACGTACGCCCCTTACGAGCGGAGTGTCCATGAAGGGGATGGGAATGTACAGCAGCATGGCGCAGTGGAAGCGCGCGGGGCTCATAACCCCGAGGTCACTTGATCGAAACAAGTTGCTGCTATTGATGGTAAAGTATTGAGGTTTTTTGTATTAGAGTGTGTCTGTTCAGTGTTTTATTCTGGGTCTAGTCCCTATCTCGTCTCATCTCCCCCAAATGATTTACTAAGGAGTTTACAGAAAAGCGAAAGATGTTACCAAGATGCGGGCCTTGGAGCAGAGGTTGTCGCACAGCTGGGCGCGCGCTAGCACTTGATCGGCGCTCAAATGTATTTCGACTCCCAAATGATTTACGATGACCGCCCGACAAGTAAATTACTCAAACTTCTGTGAAGATCGAAAGAAATTACTGAACACTGAACAGACACACTCTATTACATAATAGGACGTATTAGATTTGATAAATATCAGAGAATTCACTAACGAAAAGGCGAGTGAAAAGTCAAGTAGATTCGTTGATTGTTGATTAGAGTGAGTCTGCCTAGGAATTTACACGAAAAACAAACCGAAAAGCAATGTTTTTTCACGAATTTCTTGTAACAAAAGCAATGATTTCTACGACGAGTTTACAATCTTTGCGGAAAGTTCTGGCACGGGTCTCAACGCTGCCCATGCTCTACACCCGCTGCTGGCAGCGTCAGACCTCATCGATTTGGCAGGTGGGCTGGAGACGACCGTATCGCATCCCGTGGTGAGGTTTGGAAGAGCAGAAGCGTGTCAGTCGTCCCGCCGGAGAGCGAGCGAGGCTGTGACGTCACGGGCGATTCGCGCGTCCAGAGTAATTTCTACCAACATGGTCAAAGATTTCGGGCGATCCCAAAGAACTTCCACCAAAATATAATGGCTTTTGAATTTGAAAAAGCGCTGTAAAATCCTGGGCAGACTCACTCTAATACGTCCTAATAGCTATGGCTGTCACTTGGGAGTACAGCATCTTTGCAACTCTTGCGCAAGTTCAACATATCCCGTGACTTTCCCGTGACTGCCTAATCAATGACATCAGCCACGACGCGCACGTCTTGACCGGAACCAAACAAGCTCTGGCACTTGCCTCTTTTTTTTTTTCTTCCTTGACTGCCGTACGTAAGACTTTTCGCTCTTGATCCCCTCTCCCAACATCTCACAGAGTCCATGAAGCCGCCCGCGCTGGGCCCGGTGGTATACTATGTCGCCCGACATGGTTTTCCGACATATGTTCGGCGGCGTGCGCTAGCATTGGCCACAAATGCGCATTTGGCGTATGTTCAGGGTATGTTCGCGATCTTCATTATCCGCGGTGGGGCTACATACTGACCCCATTCTCTTTCCTCTTTGTGCTGCCTAGTGTCGAATTCCCCTCTCGTCCGAATAATTGCCTTCGACCTCGCCGTGGTCCTCCTCAGCTTCTCTTGCATATACATCGTCCTACACGCTGCCTACGCCATCCTCGAGCAAACGGTGCTCGGCGAGACTCGAAAGACGCGTGAGGAGAAGATGCGCGAGCTCGACGAGATCTTCAAAGCGTACAAATACAGTGTCCCTGAGGACGAGATGGACGAGTTTCAGAAGGATTTCGCGAACTTCGCCCGAAGAAGGGGATACCGAATCAGTGGCTCTCTTCTACCTGGCGGGCCTTCGGCGGAAGACGACTTGGCAATTGCACCACTGGCGTCGGTGAACGGAGACGTTCCTTTGGCGGCGAAGGGCTTTCGCGTGGTCGAGGTGCCCGAGCGACCAATCACCCCTCCGCCCCTACCGATGTTCGCTGCAGTAATCTCTCCTGGCGCCTCCTCATTCGTCTCCCTCTCGCACACTTCGCCTGCTGGCAACCTCACGAAGGCACCTGTACGCATACAGCCACTCGCTCGCAAGGCATACACACCTGCGCACACCCTCGAGGCGATCGCTGCTCAGGAAGGGGTGTCAGAGCCTCTAACTAGCAGATTAGCTCTTCCGGGGACTTCTTTCGCAGAGCAGCCTCTTGCTGCGACGGTCAATGGCACGTACGAGCTGGGCACTGGGCTTGCGCCTGGCGAGACTATGCTCGGGACGAACGTACCAGCTCCCGTCCCTCCCCTCCGCCAGCCATCGTCCTCGGCCGGACCCGCAGACGAGTTTGCCTCCAATGCGCCGCTTCTGCGCGACACTCCGCTGATCGTAGAGGGGGATGCGCTCTTCGGCAACGTCGCACCTCTGGCGAAGGCGGATACGCCGGTGGATGAGATCGCTGCGGATGATTTAGCCGCGCCTGTCTCTGCAGATGGCGCGGACATCCCTTTGACTGGAGTCCAGTCGGGACTCAAGGAACAGCAAATTATCATCCCTCCCAACGCCAGCTTGGCGAGGATGTCGCCCACCGCCGATCCTACGCGCGACATTGGGATCGAACAGGCGCTCAGCCTGCCGCCGATGGCGGATAGCACGCTCTCGCTGCCGGTGGCTAACACTGCGATTCGACCCGCGGATAGCACGGCCCCACGGGCGGCGGATATCACTTCGTCCCGACAAGCGAGTAGCACCGCGTCTCGCCAACGGGCTAGCAGCACAGCAATCCTACCGGCGGAGAGACTAGCCGGGGCGTCGGGAACAGTGCCATCACGGTCCGCTACAAGGACGACCCTTGAGGACGGCACGTCTGTCTCTGACGAGCAGAGTGTGTCAACATCTGCGAGTCTGTCACCCACCATGGACATTCAAGGCGCACCCGCCGCGAACACACAAGACGAGCGCACCGACGACGGCGAGGCTCGCGCCCAAGCGACATCTCAATCGCCCGAAGATGTTGCAGAGCCTGTGCATGCGGTTGCTGCGTCATCATCGTCCGCGGATGAAGCAGGAGACGGCGCGGAGGATTCGAAAGCTGACTCGCATGAGGCTGCGACAGATGACTCGCAAGATGCCACAGACCATAAACTCGCAGGACGCAGCGGCCACTCACCCGAAGAACCCATCGTCGTCTCTCCCGACAGCGATCATACCCTTTCCCTGTCCGAGGGCGACATCACGCTCTCAGCCGATGACGACGCCCATTCCGGCGGTGTTGCTCAGGAGGATCCCACTTCCGATGGCCATAGCATCCTACCCGCCGATGGACGTAGCGTCATGCCTGCCAATGGCCCACGCTCCGCGTTCGACGACTCGGATGAAGAGGAGGAGGACGAGGACGAGGAAGAAGAGGAGGACGAAGAAGAGGAAGAGGAGGATATCGTCGACGCCTCCACCCTTCACAACGGCACCTTGTCACCCATTGCGGAGGGTGTTGACGAGGAAGAGGAGGACGTTAGTGCGCATCTTGACCAGGTCAACGCTGTGTCTGATGACGAAGAGGCTGGTATTGTGCCTCATGGCGAGGAGTTTAAGGCCGGCCCAGCGCACCACGAGCATGTTGAGCCTGGCGTGTCGTACGCGGCTGCCGTGCGTGGGGACAATCCTGTTTGGTGGACTTGATGTTCGAATGTTTTCCTTGCCATGCGATTCTGGTCATCTTGCACTGCTGTTCCACTCGACTTGTGCTTATTTATATGCTTTCGCTGTCTCTTGTTCGTCATAGCTTTGTACTACGTTGCAACTTCCCTGTTGCCCCTCTTGAACCCCTGGTAGCATTGCACTTGCAGAAAAGTATATCGATCCTTGCCCTGTATCCCCACGTGTACGAGCATAATGTGTACACAGCGATCCAACATTGCCAACAACAGTACTTTTGACAGCATGCACCACGACTCGAAAACATCGAAAAGCGCGACAATATGTACCTTCTACTTCTATCACATACCACAACAGACGGACTCCCCCTACGACATCCTCTTCAACACCTCTCACTACGACAACCGCTGCAGCTCCTTCTCCTGCTCCCGCACCACCTTCTCCATGCCCTCGAGCCAGACCTCGACCTCGACCGCGCGGCGTCGGCTGCCGGGCTTGGACGATCGACTGGGCGTGCCGGTGCGCGACGACTGCTTGGTGGCGGATGATGTCCCCGCTGGCACGCGGACGCTCCCAACGCTGATGTAGCGCGCGAGCGCGAGGACGGGCAAGCGGCGCAGCGCGCGGCCGGAGAGGTTTTGTTGCTGTAGGGGCGGGTGAGAAAGGTATAAGGAGCGTGAGCAAGATTGAAGAGAGGAAGGTTTCTTGAACGGGAGGAGAAACAGGGAAAGAGAACAAGGACGACCGCCACTTACCCGACAGATCGCCGCCAGCGCGAGCAGTTTCAGGGCCACGTTCTCTTCTCTTTGCCGCTCCTTGTCGAGTACCCCGTCCTGGCAGAGTTTAGCCTGGGCGAGGGTAGGGACGTTCTATGAGGGTAGGTAAGCAAGCAATTCCAAGCGAGGCACACGAGATGATGAGGGGGGAAAGCGCGATGGGAAGAGTGCGTCTGCATGTGGAAACGAGGATGTATGTGCTTCGAACCTGGCAAGTGCAAGACAGGATAGACGAAGAAACGCAAGATCGAAGAAGCACTTACAATCGGGAGGATGATTCCCTTGCCGATCAACTCGCACAGCGAGGAGCGCATGATGTCGTATATCGCCTCCTGCGGCGGGAGGTCAATGTACTGCACGATGTCTGCGCGGTCGACGAAGGCGGAGTCTGTCGGTTGAAAAGGTGGCACAGGTTAGGAGCTCATACGTCGCAACAGGGTCGACCCATACCGATTGCCTTGACGAGATTGCTCGTGGACATGATAAGCACGTTCTTGCGCTGCTTCAGCTTGTCGAGTTGCGTCAAGAGGGCGTTGACGACTCTCAGGCCGTCTGATGGCTCAGTGCCTGCCATTGCACCAGCGCGAGCGGCGGTAAGCGATTCGACTTCGTCTGAAGGGCAAAGTTTTATTTGCATATACTCGAGCGGTGAGGCATAAGAAGGCTGACCAATGAGCACAACGAGGAAGGCATCGTCCTCGTCGATCAACTCGGTGATATTGTTGAAGAGGCGCTGGACCAGCTTGCCGGACTCGGAGAACCACTTGGAGAACAGGGAGTGCGAGTTGATCTCGAGGAGACGAGCTTGTGAGTATCTGTGTATGAGAAATGGTGAGCCAAGAGCTGGATATCAGGGCGCATATACCCACCGATGTGAGAGGCGGATGGACAGTTTCTGAGCGAGGGCTCTACAGAGTGAGGTCTTTCCTGTCCCTGGAGGACCATGCAGGAGGACGACGCGGTTCCATGATATCAGGTTTACTGTCCCCAACCGCTTTCAGCAGCCAACCCTACAACACTCAAAATCAGGAACTCACGATCAATGTCCGCGTCGCTCAAATCCAGAGTGGCGTGGATGTAGTCAAGCAGTCGTAGCTTGGTGTCGTCCGCATAGATCAGGGAGTCCCAAAGCCCTTCCCAG
Organism: Schizophyllum commune H4-8; assembly: GCF_000143185.2. Lineage (NCBI taxonomy): Eukaryota > Fungi > Basidiomycota > Agaricomycetes > Agaricales > Schizophyllaceae > Schizophyllum > Schizophyllum commune. The sequence goes on from NW_026089542.1 coordinate 2,568,386, forward strand.
TTCCTATTCGGTAGCTCACACACAGTGGCTGCATTCGTGTCGTCGCCTTCTTCGCCAGTCGCATTGAAGTCCTCGAACGACTCCGAGTCGTTCGGCTGGTAAACGTGAATCTCAAAGGCTATCTCGTCTATCGCAAGTGAGGTATGGGGACAGGAGCATTCGGAGGCGGATATTTTTTCCACAGTGGAAGCGAGTTCGGGTATTTCATCCCACCCTTCGAGGACCGAGGGCGGACTGATCACGGCGATCGTCAGTGAGATGTGGGGTCGGGAGGGCTATAGACACACCTAAGTCGGTCGAAGGATGAGTGAAGATAAGAGTCCACTATGTCTCTGACGGTGTCGAAGCGCATAGTGGCGCGGGGTTTGAGTCGGACTTCGACTAAACACGCGAGGCGTGGTGAGCTCGAGGCGGTGGCGAGGTATGACCCGGGAACGCACCATGTACAGTCCACTGGACCTTGTCCTCTGGAACAACAGTGCTGTTATCCGACTGATTTTCCATCGTGATATCGGACTGGGACATGGAAGACGGGAACAAGGGACGACGCGTCGCGTCCAAATGAGGCGGCGCCAAACAATGGGCGAGGGCACGTGAGCGAGTGCTGGATCGTGATCATCGCATTATGTGGCGTCACGGTAGCAGGTGCGCTCGGGACTGCGTCTGCAGTCGTCGAGTCGATGTAGATTCGGAATACACTTGGTTTCTGCGGTCATGTCTGAGGCGCCTGCGCACGATCCGCTGAACCCTGCGACGTTCGTCGCTCCTGAGTTGCCGACATCGACGACCATCATCATCGAGTTCTGTGACCGGGTGCGTTGACGTGCAGCGCTTTGGGCCCGTCTTATACCTTGCTCACGCATCTTCAGTGTCGATGGTTAGCCTGAAGCGCCTGGAATCCTCTACTTGTGCCTCGCGACTAACATCATGCAGGCTCCATCGCGCAACATGGACACAGACTGAACTCTTCCTCACCTTCCCTCCTCCAAACGTTACCTCCATCACCCTCATCCCTCGCAACACGGAAGAGACAGCAGGACGGTTCCGCGTATGGCTGATCACAGCATCTGAGCCGCCAAAGCTCATGTGGGACCGCAAGACCGAGGGAGGCTTCCCTGAGCTCAAGGTCCTGGTAAGCAATCATCAGCAGTCACTACAACCTTGCCCAACAAGCACGCAGAAACAACGCATTCGAGACGTCATACAGCCTGGCAAGTCGCTCGGCCACAGCGACAATAAGCAGGACTGCAAGACGGGGGAGGACTGCAAGCCAGAGGCCGCTGCGCAGACGTGAAGTTTGCAGGTATCTTCTGGTTGAGCGTTCTACAAGGTCAGATAGTGACTAGAAATTACAGCGTGTAAGATAGGTCAAGTTCCAAGACAGTCAGTCGTGTATAAATCAATCGCTGTGGTACGAGTCGTCGTCCGCAAGGAATGGCCTGAGGGTACTTGTCAGCGGAGACCAGTGGCGGACGATCTCAATGACTTACGCATATTCGTAGTCGTTCCTGATCGCATTAGCCATCCATTCCTCGTCTGCTTCTTGCTGAGGGAAGCCGGGACCTCCAGCAACACTCAAAATGACAGGCAGCAGCACAAGTCCGTGAAGTGCGCCGGAGATAATCAAGGTCAACCACATCCGGAAGTAGTAAATCTGCAGAATGTTGGTACGGGCACTGTCACAGCATATAAAGATCACATACCTCAAGCAACTTAGACCGTGTCAGGGCGAGAACACACATCCCAATCAACTTCGTGAACGTGATGCCAGAAAGCACCTATGCAGATCCTGAGCACCCACATTCAACACTTCCGATAACGCACTCACCGACGGCCCAACATCCACCAACGCATTCCACATCCGCTCGTCCCTCTCCTTCTGCCCCGCCGGATGGTCCATCGGCAGCCCCGACCCCGCACTCATAAACGCCCTCGCCACATGCGCGCAAAACTCTACCGCAATGCCCAGCGAGATCACCAGATTCACCAAACTGACCGCATTCAGCATGATCCCCCACACCGCCATCACGCCCATCACGTTCACCACGGTGAGCCCGACGACGGCGGTGACGATGACGCCCGTGCGCCAGGAGCCGAGCAGGACCGCGGTCACCGCGAGCACGGCGGCGAGCCCGAAGCCGAGGACCTCCTGCGTGATGGCCGCGATGTGCGCGTACTGGTCGAAGAAAACGTAGAAGAGGGAGTAGGGGAAGACGCGCGCGCCGGTCTCGGCGGAGAGGTCGTCGGCGATGCGGTGCGCGGCGGCGAAGGCGTGGATGAAGTCCTCTTGGGTCTTAAGTGGGCGGTGTGCGGTGCGGAAGTGCGAGGCCACGACGTCGTCGCTGTCAGGGGACAGGGAAAGGGCAGTCCCGAAGGATGCGGCGCCAGCGAGGGGGCATTCTTCAGTGGTTGGCGAGATGAGCCACTGGTTGAGGTAGCGCATGAACTCGCCGTCCTCGGGGAGGCCATCCATGGTGATGTTCCAGGGCGGCTCCTGGCCAGCAAGACAGGGCTGACATACGCGCGAGGACTCCCTGCCAGTGCAGAACACCGACGGGTCCCTCTTGCGAACGCGACAACAGGTCTCCTTCGCAGGGTCAAGCCACTGGAGGAAGTCGTCGATCCATGACGCAGTCGGCTGCGAGATGAACGACACGTCCGGGCGCTTACGCTCGGCTTCGAGGACGTTTGCTACCGATGCATCCGAGCAGGTGGTAAAGCGACCGCACAGTTCTTGCTGACCCGCGCGATCCGTAGCATTCAAGTGGTCGACGACAAAGTAGACAGGCGGGCCGATATCGAGGTACTGATCCATGTCATTGAAGTAGTCGACGAGGTACGAGTCTGACGGCAGAGCCAGGCGCTGATCTGCGAAAGTATCAACCAGCGCGCAAAGTGACAAGATAAGACGTGCATACCCAACCCTAAACGCAAGTGTTGCATAGAGATGGCGGATAGGACCATCATCCCCATAAAGATGGCGAATACAATGCCTTTGACGACGGGCTTGAGCAAGAAGGGGGCATAGTATCTGCGGATAAAGCGAGCAAGAACGCCCAGCCCAGCACCACCAGGCGGGCCATCTGACAGAGCAATCCGCGGCGGCAACCTCACGCAAGGGAAGCAGTCCACCCTGTTCGACTACCGAACGCATCAGCACGGCCTAGTTCAGATATCACGTACGCAACTCACCTCTACGCGCTTCAGGTCCAACAACAGCGCGCTCACAAAGACCGTGACTTGTAGTACTGCGTTCAAGAACACGCTCCCCGCCGCATACAGCGCAAAGTTCCGGACAGCAGGCATTGGCACGATCGCCCCCAACGCAAACGCAATCGTCTCCGTCGTCGCACTCAACAAGATACTTGGGCCCATCTTCGCCAACGCACGCGCCACGCGCTCCTCTGCGCTCAGCAGCAGCGGCATGCTCGCTGCGTCCACGTCATCGTGTGTCGAGTCGAACGGCGAGCGGTGCGACGAGATCGGGGACGTCGCATCGCGCTCGTGCTCGTGCTGGCTCGCGATGAGCGCGGCGGCGTTCGGCCCGTGCAGCAGGTTCTGCCGGTCGAGCTCGTGCACGAGGATGAAGACGTTGTCGACGCCGACGGCGAGGACGAGGAAGGGGATGACCTCGGCGATGATGAGCGTGACTTTGACGCCCATGGCGGAGAATAGGCCGACGGAGGAGGATACGGAGAGGATGACGAGGATGATGCCGAAGAGGCCCAGTGTGACTTTCGAGCCCACGAAGAGCTTCCGCGGGAGGCGCGGGAACAGGGTGGGAACCTCGCGAGAGTCGGTAGAGATGGAGGACGACATGATGCCGCGGCGCTTGAAGAGACCAGGGAAGTTGCGCGCCCAGCGTCTGAGGGAGGAGCCAATGGTCTCTTCGTCCCGAGTGGCGGAGCCGCTGCCGAGCGTGAGTGCGACGTAAAAGAACATGGCAAGGTATGAGAGGACGACGATCTTCACGTCCGTGTTCGTGCTCTTGTTGAGCTCCTCTTCGAGGGAGACACCGGTGCTGAAGGATATCTGTAGTCCCGCATGCTCCGGTGCTTCTTCCGCAACCTGATGCAAGTAGTCCTTCAATGCAGTCTCCCATTCCATTGCCTTCGCCTGCACGATTTCGTCAAGTGAGTCGGAGACGACGATGTTCACCACCATGGCGGCGGCATCCGTATAACGAGGTGTCGTGTCGTTCTCGCCCTGTGGGACGCCTCCCAGAACGAATTCGGGAGATAATGGCTGCTGGAAATCGGGCAAGCATTCGACAGGACTGAGGGCACACTGCTGGACATGCTCTGCCCATGTATCCTCGTCATACCCCTCCAAGGATGTGTCGAACCATGCTCCAACTGACTGGAATACGCACGCGCCTTCCGACCCTGCAGGCTTGAAGCAGACGTCGTCGAGGGTGTAGTTGTGCGGCGACGACTTCAGCTCGCGGATCTCCCGCTCCACGTCGAACCAGTACTCCAATCGGTCGAAGGTCATCGCTGGCTCGTCTTCCTCCGCAGTGACGAATATCTGCTGTGCGCGATAGAATGGCCCGAAATGCTCGTCGAAGAACTCCTTCTGCTGCTTGCTTTCCGATGTGGGTGCCACCCAGAGCCTGACAGGGTCCGTCTCGACCTCGAAGCGCTTCCAGCCAATATTCAAGAGGCCAATTGCAGTGAAGACGAGTGCGAAGGTCGCCCATGGGTATCCGGCAGCGAAAAGACCAAGTCGGTAGAACATGCGGCGAAGGAAGTTCTGGAGAGGGAATTGGCGCGGCTGTACTGTCTCCACGGGGTCGAGCAACGCGACGCGGGGTCCGAGGTCGTGTTCAGAGGCGGAACGCGCGGGTTCGTCCACGTAGTGCGCTAGGGACCCAGCGCCGACCAGCCCACGCGTATTGGAGCGCGGTGATATCGACGCATTGTCCACCGACAGCGCGACGCGCTCGTACAGTCGCTCCCGACGCTTGCGTATAGTGATCTCGATGAGGTAGCCGAACAAGAACCCGACCACAGCAAGCCCATACGTAAGGGTGAGGACGAACGTAAGGCAGGAGATGGCGCCAACATGGCACGTTGGGCCGCCGCCAGGCGGGTCGATGGGTGGGCGAGTGGGGCAGATATCCGGGCAGTCGATACATGTGCAGCGGCTTGCGAGGTCATTATCGGCGCAATTCCTTGGCGTCGCGTTGTATGCGGTGAACTCCGAGGGAGTGTCATGGGGGAAGTTGATCTGGAAGGGGCTGCCAATATCCTTCTCGTCACCGAGGAACTTAAGAAATGCCTTGTAGTCCTTCGCGCCACCTCCTATAAGGTCCATAGCATAGCCGTTGGTCGCGCCGACCTGCACGCTCTTGCAGCTGTCGAAGAACCCCTTTGCATACTGCTCCTCGACAAAGAAGTCCAAAGACTTGACCGCCGTTTCCCCCGTCTGTGACTTCTGCGTCTCCGTGATGTTAACGAAGGTAGCCTGATCAGGCGAGCATGTGAATGAGCAGAAGAAAGAGTGGAAGTTGTTCCGGCAAGCAGGACAGGAGGATATGATGTTGTCCACAGTTGCGAAGTTGTCCCTCAGCGTCTCCAATTGTCCAGACGTGCAGCACGTTGGCCCTTCGGCAAACTCAGCGCCGCAGACATCAGCAAGCAACTTGCGCGTTTCCGCATCTTCTGGCTACTGGCGTCAGAGAGTATCTCATTGCATGACGCGGGGGACTCACCTCAACTGCGGGTCCGTCATACGGGCAAGGGAGCTCCTTCCCGAAGAAGCCCTTCCTTCCGCAGGACGAGCGCATAGCGCATCGCCCTGGCTCTCCTATCGTGTCCATGATTGGTGTGTTTCCAAGCCGACTATGCTGGCATGCAGCAAGATGACGGCAGGAGGCAAGCAAGACGCGGTGCGCGTCAACGTCAATGACCCGTCCGGTTGAGTAGCACGACGGCCACGTGGATTAATGTCGGCGAACCGGACCGGCACATCACAAATCTTGCATCCCCTCATCACCCTCACAGGACCCTCACTAAGCGCTATGTCTGCAGAGAAGGGCAAACAGAAGGCGGCGGGGAACGCGTCGAGGCCGCGAAAGCGATTTGTGGGTAGCAAGTCCGCCACGCCCTCAAAGCCCGGCGTCTCGCACGTCGTCAGCAACCAGATCCCGCCGGAGATCCTGAACGACGAGGCGCTGAACGCCGCGATCAAGCTGCTCCCCTCGAACTACTCGCTCGAGATCCACAAGACGATACACCATGTGCGGAAGAACAAGGCGACAATGGTGGCGCTGCAGATGCCGGAGGGGCTGCAGATGTTTGCGTGCACGATCGCGGATATTATCGAGCAGTAGGTGGGGTGATCGGTGTTTGCTGGGAGGGAGCTGATGTCCCGCTAGGTTCACCGATGCCTTGACTGTTATCATGGGCGATGTCACGTATGGCGCTTGCTGCATAGACGACTACACTGCCGTTGCGCTGGGCTGCGACATGCTTGTGCATTATGGCCATAGTTGCTTGGGTTCGTCCCCCCTCCGATCGGCCCAACTGAGTCCAAACTTATATCCCTCTCCGAAGTCCCGATGGACCAAACGAGTATTAAGACTCTATACGTCTTCGTCGAAATTGCCATCGACTCCTCCCACCTTCACCAAACCATACGCCTCAACTTCCCCGACGACCGCGCCGAATTCTACGACAACCTGCTCAAATCGGAGGAGTCCAATCGCGCTATTCCGGCGGGCAGTATCATTGGAAAGACGCGTCACTTACGGATAGAGGGCCCAGCAGCGTCAACTTCACCGCCCACCAACGCTGATGTGGCACCGGAGGACTCGTCCCTCATCTGCCGCCCAGAAAGCCAGCGAGAACCTACGAAGCTTGCTCTTGTCTCGACAATCCAGTTCGTGTCTGCACTACAGAGACTGAAGGAGGACCTTTCTGCCCCGTACTCTGTGGACGGTTCATCTTCGACCACCCTTTGGACTGGCACGTACGATGCAAGTATACCGCGCGCCAAACCTCTTTCCCCCGGAGAGATCCTGGGATGTACATCTCCTGCTTTGCAAGATGTGGATGCTCTTGTGTAAGTCTATCACCTCCTTGACTTTCTCCGCCCACCCACTATCTCCATCCTTTCCAAACCCCGTCCCTTCATCCCATCCCTCTGCATCCCTCGCCCTCCGCCCTTACCCACACTAACGCCCACCCCCAGCTACCTCGGCGACGGCCGCTTCCACCTTGAGTCCATTATGATCGCCAACCCATCCGTGCCCGCCTTCCGGTACGACCCCTACTCGAAGAAGCTCACGCGCGAGCGGTACGACCATGCGGAGATGCAGCGCATAAGGGAGGATGCGGTGCGGACGGCGAGGAAGAGTATTCCTGTGGGGAGGGCGGGTGAGGGGAGGGCTCTCCAGGATAAAGCGGCGTCGGGTATGGAGGCCGCAGAATCAGCCGCGGGTGTTGAGTCGAGATCGGGCACACAACCCTACTCGCCTATAAGCGATGCGCCGCTGTGGGGTGTTATTCTGGGTACGCTAGGCAGGCAGGGGAATTTCAGACAGTTGCAGGTTCGTTTATTTCCCTTATCCATTCACCCCCAATTTGCGAATGCTGACACCGTCTCTCTTTCCAGGCAATCACACATCAGCTCTCTGCCTCCCAAATCCCTATCCCCTTCATGCCTATCCTCCTCTCCGAGCTCTCGCCCGCGAAGCTTGCTTTGTTCAACGCAGACTGCCAGCCCGACGCGAACGCCACCACGAAATCCCCCACCCCCTTCATCTCGACCTTCGTACAAACTTCTTGCCCCCGCTTATCTATTGACTGGGGCTACGCGTTCGACCGGCCGCTGCTCAGTCCGTATGAGGCGTGCGTGGCGGTGGGGAAGGCGCAGGGGTGGTTTGAGGAGAGGGAGGAGAGGAGGGTATTGAAGGAGAGAGAGGAGCAGGGGAAGCTATACGCGTCGCAGGAGGTCGGGAGGTATCCGATGGACTTTTATGGGGCGGGGACGCCGTGGAGTGTTTCCAGGAAGGAGGCGGCGTTTTGAGAAGACAAAGACTCATAACTCCCCAGTGCCAACGCTTGTATCACAACCTGCCACTGTAGCCATAGCTTACATGTAACCCTTTTGCTTCGGTTTCCTTGTGCATCGTTTCTTCACCTCACTTGATCAACATGAGCGTTCAACTTTGTACCTCGTGACCGTGGCAATATGTGATACGGACCGCCATTGTTCTTGTCACACTTCGCCATTTCATCGACCGCGAGCGTGTTCCGGATGAATTGGCGCGTCCCCCGAGAAGGGCGCAATGCATTATCCTCCTCCGACGCGTTCCTTCCAGGTCTGAATCTGGCTAGAAACTCTGAACCCGTGAAATCCGACGGGGTATCATCTTCAGCTCGGATACTCTTCACAAACCAACAGCCGATCATTGGCGCGCCTTGCATCCACATCCCTGCCGCCCTTCCCCCCTCACATCATCCTTATCGCGCCCTCAAACGGTGCCTTTGCACACCATCCCGATTACACATGATGGTGATGAACCCACTACAACTCACAGGTGCCGAGACTGTCATTGGGCACTGGGAGGCGCCGAGCGGCGTCGGCGAGCGATGCAAAACACCAGCAAAACATACGGCGGGCTAGCCCTTCCGTGATCTCTCCTTCTGCTCTCTTTCTACCTGCGGACACCGTCCTCGGCGATTGAAGGGCTGCTCGTGACGATGGACGTACTCCCCATTAACCTGAAGGGGATCCCTTCCAACTTGTTGGAGGCAATCCCCTTCGACATCAAGTGCATCCCCCTCGGCGTGAAGGCGATCCCACTCACCGGCAAGACCATCACCGCGACCGCGCTTGCCAGCCTCGTCCTCGTCCTCCTCGGCAAGACCGTCTCGCGCAGCCTCTCAAAGCGTCCGCCCGGCCCGCCCGGGGAATTCTTCTCGGGGAACGCGCACCAGCTGCCGGCGACAACGAAAGAGAAATGGGAGACGTATATGCGGTGGGCGGAGGAGTATGGTGCGTGGTTGAACCGGCGGGGGAAGTGTGCTGGGTGCTGACTATCCTTTGTCGTTCCCCTCCCCCTTCGTCCTTCTCATTCCCCTTCATCTTTATCCCCCCTTCACCTCGTCCACACCACCTCCCTTCGTTCTCCCCATTTTATCTCTCCAACCTACCTCTCCCTCTACAGGCAGTCCTGTCATCTACTACCGCGTGCATCGCAAGCAATTCGTCGTAATCAACAATGTCAAGGCCGCGTTCGATCTCCTGGAGGGGCGTTCCAACATCTACTCGGACCGGCCCATGGCGTGGTTCTTCATGGCGCCGCAGCTTGGGGGCAGAGGAATGTGCGTCTTTTGTCATAGCTCGCGACGTCGAGGTGGCGCACGAGATCGCGAGCTTACTATCCAGCCGCGAGCTTACTGATGGCCGAGCTGACTGACAGCCCAACCCCAGGTCCCCTACCAACATCTCCTCCCAACACCCTCTGCACAAGACGTATCGGCGCATGCTCGGGCACGGCCTCAACCAGCGCGCGGTGAAGAGCTACAGTCCAATCATGCGCGAGGAGCTGAAGACGCTGGTGAATAACATCAATAGCGCACCGGAGGGTTTCATTGCGCATATCCGAAGGTTAGTGAGCGAGGTGGCGGACACGTACTGCTTGAGGATCCCGACTGAAGGGAAGTACTGACTGCCCTCGGCAGACTCTCCAACGCCACATCACTCAAGCTAGCATACGGCTGGCCCATGAAGGACGACAACGACATGCTGATCGAGATGATCAAGGAGGCGTTCTACCTCGCTGGTATCGCGCTACAGCCGGGCAGGTGGGCTGTGGACTCGTGGCCTATATGTAAGCCTCTCTTTCTCTTGAAGGCGTCAGCTTGTTTCGCAGCGCTCCTATACGGGTCTGTTCCCAATAACCTGCTACCCAGTGCGCTTCGTCCCCGACTGGTTCCCCTTCACCGGGTGGAAAAAGACGGCGAAGAGGGTTGCGACACGGTCGAAGGAGATTGACACGATTCCGTTCACTTGGGCGAAAGAGCAAATTGTGCGTGAGTCTTCAAGTGATTCGTGTGGTCCTTTGCAGTAACCGGCGGCATCATCTTCATGAGTCCTCATTATTGATAAATCCTCACTAACGCTCGCACAGGCCAAGGGCGACTACGTCGACTCATTTGCCTCTCACTTCTTGCTACCCGAGGACAAGCACGAAGTCACCCCAGAGGAGGAGGCCCTTATTCAGACTTGCGCCACTTCCTTCTTTGCCGGTGGGTCAGATACGGTAGGCTGCACACCTTCGCAAAAACATCGTTCTGCCGAGCTTATTCGCGCGTCCCCCTTCAGACTGTTTCCGCCATGTCCTCCTGCGTTCTCGCTCTCGCCCGGCATCTCGACATCCAGCGCCGCTTCCAGGCCGAGATAGATAAGTTTGTCGCCGAAAACAATAGGCTGCCGACCACGACGGACCGCGACGATCCGGCAATCGCATACGTGCGCGCGGTGATCAGTGAGGTTGAGCGATTCGCGCCCGTTGCGCCGATCGGTGAGTAGCACTGTCCAGGAAGACAACTGGGAACTGACCAGATATAGGCCCCGCACACCGTCTCACGCAAGACGATTACTACGAGGGGTATCTCATCCCTAAGGGCACCACAATTGTGCCGAGCATATGGCATGTGCATTCCCGCAAGCCTTGATATATGGTCACTGAACAAGTGCAGGGCCATGACGAGGGATCCTGCAGTATACTCCGAGCCGGAAAAGTTCGACCCAGAGCGATTCTTGCCACCTCGGAACGAGCTCGAGCCCAAGAAGCTGGTCTTTGTGAGTTTGCCCCCCTCTAGTACCATACTTTCTACGGTCAAGTCCATCCATGCTCCTCCCCGCTCATTCCCTCATCGTGCACTCGTACCCTTCCGTCTCTGACCCTCTCACCCCCAGGGCTTCGGTCGCCGCATCTGCCCGGGCGCTTACTTCGCTGAGACCTCCCTCTTCTTCAACCTCACGAATCTCCTGGCAATATACGACCTCAAGCCAGGCAAAGATGAGAACGGGAACGTCGTCGACTTGCGCAAGGTGCAGTATAAGACCGGGCTGACGAGCCATCCGGAGCCGTTCAAGTGCGATTTCGTGTGCAGGAATCCGGAGCTGATGGCGAGGTTGTTGGAAGAGTAGGGTTATAGGAGGGTGGATGGATAGGAGGATTGGAATATATGGTGTGGTATAGATGTACATTCTGGGAGCATACAGCAGAGCTGTATCGGAAGTCGAAAAAAAGCATGGAAGTTCGGCTTTGTCCCCTAACAATGACTGTCACCTTCGTGTGACATCGTGACACTCGTACCTTCTTCCTGCCGAGCCATGTCGAGGAGCAGGAGCAGAACCAGGTCGCGGTCCCCCGGCATGGACATCGACTCCGCGAAGCCCAAGAACGACGACGAACGCCTGAACCCTGATGCGAAGGTCGTCATTGTCCAGAACCTGACGCGCAATGTCGTCGAGGCGCACCTCCAAACCATCTTCAGCTTCTACGGCACAATCAACAAAATTGACCTGCCCACCTTTGCGAAATGTGCGTCCCCTCACCTTTCACAACACATATCACGGTACTAATTCCTTCTCACAGCCGGTCAAAACCGCGGCAAGGCCGCCGTCGAGTTCACCGAGCCCGCCTTCGCGCACAAGGCGTATACGCACATGAACGGCGGCCAGCTCGATGGCGCCGTCCTCAAGCTCGAGCTCTCCGACCTCCCCGTGCGCTCGCGCTCCCCGCCCCCTCCTCCCGCCGCGCGCCGCCCCCCTCGCCGTCGCCCCTCCTTCTCGCGCTCGCGCAGTCGCTCTCGCTCGCCCCTGCGCGCCCGGCGTGGTGGCCGCTTCGGGCGTCCACCCCCTCCTCGGGCGCGCGACGTGTACCGGCCTGCGCTGGGCCGTCGGCGCTACACGTCGCGCTCGTACTCGCGGTCGCGCAGCCGATCGCCGGTCAGGCGGGGCCCGGGGCTTCCGCCGAGGAGGCGGTCGCCGAGCTATACGCGTGGGGGGCGTGGCAGGGGGCGGACGCGGTCGAAGAGCACGGTGCGGTCATCGCGCTCGCGGTCGTTCTCGTACTCGCGCAGCCGCAGCCGGACGCGGAGCAGGAGCTACTCAAGGTCGTACAGTTATTCGAGGAGCAGGAGTCCCAGCAGGGCTAGGAGCTATAGTCGGGGGAGGAGCTATAGCCGTGGCCGCAGGAGCCGTAGCAGGGACGATATTCGGGACTCGCGGTCGCGGTCTCCGGTGTAATGTACGATCGTGTTCTTGCTCTATTTCTTGTGCAACCTCAGACGGTGCTGCTTGTAACAACCTCGAATCGAGTTCTTGCTGCTATCTCACAAATATACATCTCAATGTCCTCGCAGGTCTTCATAATCTATTCCCCGGCGTAGGGACGTGGTCACAACTTGTAAACCTGGTCGTTGCCGTACCCCAACTCCTTGAGCACGCCACCAACAGGGCCCTGAGAGAAATTGCGTCCGTACGGGCCTGCAAGTGCCCCAATCATGCTACAAAAGGGTCAGCATACGAAGCCCACTGACCAGCAAGAGACACTTACGGCTCAGGACCACATACTAAGAAGAGAATTCTGCGGTGTGATTTTTCTTCACTCGACTTGCTCGACGTGAAGGGCCGCTTCCACCACGACACCTCCGTCTTGCCCGCATCGACAGCCTTCTCCACTGCAAGCTTGTTTATACGCCCCAATGCAGGCGTTGCAGCAGACGCAGGCAAGTAGGGCTGCGGCTTCGCATCTTGGTCGACGAACAGTCGGAAGTGAAAGCGCTCGGGGTGCTCGGCGGCATAGGAAGCAAGCGTGCTCAGGACTTCCGCTGGTGGCAATTCGTCGGAGGAAGGGGAAGAATGGAGGAGGGTGAAGCGGGTATTTGGCGAACGTTCGGAGGCGATGACGGAAGACCAGAGTTGCACGAAGGGTGTAATGCCTGTGCCACCGGAGATCTATGCAGAAGTGAATACGAACCAAGCGTGCACTAATGCAAGCCACACATACCATGACCACCTCGTCCCACGCATCGTCTCTCCACGGCCAGGTCGTCAGCGGACCGCGAATCTCTATGCGGTCGCCCTCCGACTTCCCGTGCAGCCACCGCCCGACCTCCCCCTTCGGGTACTTCTTGATCCAAAACGACATCTTCCCGTCTTCCTCTAACCCATATAGCGGCGTATACGGTCTCTCCACCTGTATATCATCGTCCTTGATGAAGACGGACCATATGGGCTGATACCCATTATCCGGAGTCGACTGCAGCGCGGCAAGTTGCTCCGGCGGCAGCGTGAGGGTCATAAGCAGCCCGTTCGCGCCGACATGCTTGTGGGAGGTTATGGGGAGGGGGGTGAAATGACGCGGAGAGAGGCTGCCTGTGGTCTTGGTTGGTGCGGCGCGGGACTCGTCGGGGATGATGATGAAGTAGAGGGAAGCGGAGGCAAAGGCGACGAAGGAGAGCACGAAGGGCCAAACGGGTGGGTCTGACTTGACTGCGGTGTTCGACGCAGCACGACTGGGTATACGGGCGCGTAAGACGGGAGTCGAGCGCACGCCTCGCGCGAGGGTTTGTCGCGTCAAGAGTCGGAACATGGGAAAACGAAGGTGAGCTCGATCGGACCGGGGCGCCTAACCCATTGTTCTCCTCGATCAGTGATGCATATCCCGGTCACAGTCCAACTTGTCTGAACTCTGCATCTCCGAATCCTTCCTCATGCTAACGCCTCATTTCATTTCTAGACTGTGAGTGTTACTGGTACAGGTGCAGTTCGTAAGCTAACTTACCCAGAGCTTTATACGACTAAGTAGTATGGTCCAACAATAATATGTGCGGATGCGTAAATAACTTGAATGTCATGCCATGCCATGCCAGGGAATACAGTAACACATGAAGTCGAACGAAGTAGGGGCGAAGGGGTGTAATTGAGGCCAACAGTCAATGGTGAAGCACTCGTATCCGGTCCTGTGACGAACCGTCTATCGAACAATGAGCCGTAAATCAGGCAAACAAGTATAGTGGAGGGGAGCAGGGAATATAACCACCAGTGAGTAGGCCCGCAGGACGCTGGGTGGTGTAACAATACTTGTAGTCTATGTTCACGTTCAGTGTACACGTATTCACGGGCGCCAGACCGAGTTTCTGTTGGGCGTGTACCCGCCGGGACTGCGCATGCGCGAGTGCACGGTGGACGCCGTTGACCGCGTTGGCGTCGCTGGACGCAGCGGCAGTGGCGAGGCTTCTGGGTCTGCGCGTCGTAGGAATTGCAGCGGTGTGAGGCCTGGGGAGCCATTGCCTCGGCTGGAGCCGGGGGATGACTTGAGTGACCGCGGACTATGTGCATCCGGAGAGACGATGGCGAAGGAGGGCAGCTCGCCTGGCTCGGGCGTGTGTGGTGAGCGCAGAGGCCGATCTGTGATCTCGGCAGCCTCGAGTAACGTCGCGGAGCTGATCCATTTCTCCTCTGCCTGCCCAGGTCGAGGGGGAGAGGTCTCTAGCACACGAAAGCTGTCCGCAAAGTGCTCCGAGATGAACCTGAAAACACTGCGTCAGCCCCGTAGACACAACCAACAAAGCTTTCACCCACTTCGACAACTCCGACCACCCACCACCCACGCGCACCATCACCGTCTGCGACCGCAGAATTCGACAGAAGCACAACTTCGGCTCCTGGTCGCCTATCCAGTATTTTCCGCTCTGGTCCTTGTACGTCTCCGTCAAACCCTCCACATTGATCCCCACCGGCAACTTGTTCACCACCTCGCCGACCGCGACATCCAGTTTGCTCTTCGGGTCCGCGACGTACCGCTTGCGCGGCGCAGCAGCCTTCTTCGTCGGCGTCGACACAGCACCGCGCGTGAGTGAGGAGATAGAGTTGCGGGGGCCGCTGCGCGCCCAGCTGGAGAGGGACGTCGAGGAGCGGGAGGGCACGCCAAAAGAGGACGCTGATGTCGGAACACCGAAGGAGGAGGCATCGGACATAACGCTGGGCGAGGAGCTACGCTTGCTCTGCGCAGTCTGCGCGCGCACGCGGGAAGTCGATGTCTTCTTGGCGACGGGCGACTCGGAGAGCGTGACGCTGTTGGTGCGCTGCCGCGACGCGAAGGTCGAGCTGAACAGGGACGAGCCAGATACGGAGCGCTGCGAGGACACGCTCGACATCCGGCTTGACGGCCGACTGGGGCGCGATGACCCAGAAACCACACGACGACCCCCGGGCTGCTTCGGCGGCAGCGTCGTAGGCGAAAGGAACTTTGAGCCCGCGGTATGCGACGTGCCCAAGTTACCGTACCCCTTGGTCTTTCCTCCGCCACGGGACACCGTGCTGCTAAGCGTCGATGTTCTTGAGTGCGAGCGGCTGGTGGCCGGCCCAGTCGAGCTATGCACCGAGCTCGCCACGCTGGCAGGCCGCGATCGCTTGCCGCCCACACGATCCCTCGCCATCTCCTCGAGCTCGCTCCATGTTTGCAGCACCCGCTCGTTCTCCGAGATCGCGCGAGGGTCGTTGGATACTAAGCGGAACTGGAGGGACATCTCGTCGACAAGCGAGCGCGTCGCATTGAGCCTCGTCAGCATCTGGTCGTCGGGACTGCCATTGGGCGGCTGGATGCGCGTAGAGATAGTCGCAAGTGGCGGGGAGGGGAAGCTATCGATATGCTCAAGCAAGTCACTGAGCGCATCGTCGCACTCCTTGATGCATTGCCCAAATTGGCGCAGCTTGTCTAGGTCCTGGACCAAAGCCATAGACTGCTCGACCTCCGTGCGCAGAGACCGCAGTTCCGCGTTCACCAGCGAGTCCTCAGCAGAGGCCGGAAGGGCTTCAACCTCCTGCTTGATCCCGTTGAACTGGGTGATGATGTGGTGGATCTGCTGGTCGCGCGGAAGTTGACTAGAGGACTTCGTCGTCGAACGTGCCAACTCGTTGATGCTGAGGGAGCGTAAACGTTGTCGCAAAGCCACAATCTGTGCCTGTAGCTCCTTCATCTCTGACGACATCTCCGGCGGCATGCCGCCAGAGGGCGCGAGACGGAGACCGAAGACATCTGTGTCATTAATGAGACACAATCATTTCACGCGATGGCTTTCAACACTTACCCTCCTCAAACGCGGGCATGAGCTTGAATGGAGGGCTCCGTTCAGCAGCAAGGCGAGCGGCCTCCGCTTCCTGCTTTGCGCGCTCTTGCCGTTCGACCGCAAGCTGTTCCTCCGTCTCCTTCAGGCGCGCCTCCATTGCCAGCCTTTCGCTCTCCAAGCGCTCCCTCTCCGCCTTCTCCGCCGCCAGACGCGCTTCCTCCGCCTCAGCACGCCGCCTCTCCTCCGCCTCTTGCTCTTCCTGCAACTTGCGCTGCTCCTCAGCAAGGCGCTCCTCCTCCTTGCGGGCCTCCTCTGCAGCAAGTAGCGCCAGACGCTCTTCTTCCTCGCGCTTGCGCTGCTCCTCAGTCAACCGTTCGTCCTCTTCCCGTTGCCTCCGCTCCTCTTCCAGACGCTCCTGCTCCAGTCGCGCAGCCTCAGCGGCTTCGGCGGCCTGGCGTTCCCGCTCCAATTGCGCCAACCGCTCGGCCTCCAGCCTGGCTTCCTCCAACCGCCGCGCCTCTGCTGCATGCGCGTCTGCTATGCGCGACACGAGGGCTTCGCCGTCGTTCTTGATGTCCATGAGCTTGGACTTGGCATCACTGAGTGCGCGCTTGCGACTGATATGCAAAACTTCCTGGGGAGATGTGCTGTGCGAATCGGCGGAGGCCTCCATCTCCTGCAAGATGTCTTGCAAAGGAGTCATGCAACGAGCAAGCGCCTCTTGGCGTGTAGCGAGCGTCTCCTGTACCTCCGCGCGCAAAGCCTCCAGGCGGTCAAGACAATCAGGTTGAGACGCGACACTGGACAATGTCGTCTTCAACGAGTCGATTTGCCCCGCGAAGGCGTCGATGTCATCCAGAACACCGATCAAGCGCGCATCGAACTCCTTCGCGCGGATAGCCTGGTTGAGATACTCCGCACGCTGGCGGAGGTTCTGGACTTCGCTACTCAGGCGCATCGCGTAGGAATTGCTGTCAGACCGAACGGCTTCGTCAAGCGTGGTCAAGTCGAAGGGAAGGTCGATGGAATGCTCGTCCTGGGTATTTGCGCCAAGTCGAAGGTCAGCTAATGACGGTCGCCGCTTGACAAAGGTGAATGCCTTCTTAACAGGTGAAGGCGCAGGCTGACGAGCAACGAAGGGTATCCGCGACGAAAGGCCGTTAGTGAACGTCGTGGCCGCCGTGTCGAGATCGTTAAGGGTGTCTAGCAGCTGCGCCCTGGACTCAGCGATGTTGTCGCCGTGAAGTTCGCCAGACAGAACATGGTTGGCGGCGCTCTGATAGCGCATCCGGATATCTTCAGCGCGTACGTGCAGGTCATTGAACTCGTCGCGAACCGAGGCCATCACAGTGCTCTGCTTCTGAATGCCCTCGAGCAACGTTGTCATGGTCTCCAGCTGTGCAGACAAGGTCTTCAGCGTAGACAGGCTACTAGTCAACCATTGCTGCATAGGCTCTTCCAGTGTCGCATTGAGCTGCGCGAGAGGTGCCTCGATCTGCTGGCTGCGAGCAACGACAAGCTCTTGCAGGTGTCTCCTGACATCAGCAGGTTGCACATCTTGCAAAGGTGTCGATGAGGGGCTCTCGGGTGTGGGGAGGCTGTTGCCGCCGCGAGACTCCTGGCGCCACTTGTACTTCTCCATCGACTCCTCAATCCTATGTCGCTGTTGCTCCAATTGGCGCAAATGGTCCTCCATGAGGCTCTTGATCCTCCTCGCTTCGCGAAGGCGTGCAACGCGTGCCGTGACCGACTTGCGTACTTCGTCTGCACGACTGCGCGTCTCCGCCAACTTCTGCACATTGGCCGCCGCCTCCTGGCGGAAAGTCGCGTCGATGCCGGGCTTGTCGGCATTTAGCAACGTCGCATGGGAACCCTGGATTGTGGTGGATGTCGCGACTGACGCCTTCTCGAGCTCTTCCAGGACGGATGGAAGGAGTGTGAGGTAAGCAGCATGCCGGGTGGGCTCGAGGCAGGCTTCCGACGAAAGATCTGGCGCGCTGCCGTCCGTCGAAGCTCCCGTAAATCCGTTCTCCAAGCGGTCAATGATAGATTCAAAGGTGCCCGACAGGTCTGAGCAGGATTTATTGAGCTCTTCGACCGCTTGCACCGCGCTCCAGCCTTCCCTATACTCCTTCGCAAGCTCAGCTACTTGCTGCACGATGTCAGTTGTTGAGTTGATCTCCGCTTCAAGGGCGTAAGCGATTGATGCGTTCGCCTCGTCCTGGTCAGGAAAGAGCGGATGACTCGGCCGCGGAAAAGAGCTAGTAGGTGCGGTGGGTCGACCCCTGTAGGCCATCCGCCGCAAGAGCTCATTCGAGCGCGTCGTGAACGTCTTGCTCTGAGCCTGCGTCGGATGCTGCAGCTTTGCCGTCTCAATCTCCTCGAGCAGCGTCTGCGCTCCATAGAGATCCTTCATCGTTTCGACATAAGTTTCGTCAGACCTAGGGTCGATGAGCTTAACGATGGACTACAAAGGACGATGACAGATTGACAGTACTTTCTCCATTGCATGACTACGTCCATGGCGAACTTGCCTACATCTTCCAACTCCGTTATTGCCCGTTCTTCAAGTCTGTCCTGTTCATCGAGGAGTTCTTCTGGTACAGGTCTTCGGCTCATGTCGATGAGCTTGTCCAGGACCTTCCCGGCGGCTGCCACTCGTCCATGGCGGAGGGCCGTTATTCGGCCAGTAAATTGTGCGGCCTCGCGATTTAGGTGTTCGACTTGCTTGAACCGAGTAACTCTTGATAGTTTCGAGATGGACTGGGAGTTTGACAGTGTTGATGACGCGATGGAAGTGATAGAGTTGCGACGTGGAGGTGCTGGCGAGCTCAGTGGGGAAGGAGTATGGGCCTCAGCAGCTTGCATAGTATCGTAGACGGATGCCGACCAGCGAGCACGAGCCTCGAGAAAGTTTGCAAGGTCCTCGATAATCTGCCGCCGCTCTTTCCACGAGGCAGACCGGTGTTCCTCCCATGTTAGCCTGACGCCGAGCAAGTCGAGCGAGTCGGAGCGATCCCGGAGGAGATGGAGTAGCTTGTCCAAAGCATAAATAGTCGTGAGCGTAATTTCAATGAGGTCGGTGTCTTGTGGCGAAAGGTTTCGTTGAGTCGCGGCTGTCAGGAAGTAAGCATCCGGGCGCCACGCATCAGGCTGGACACGCACCTTTGGTCAGCTTCCTGAGTTTCTGGAGCTCTCCCCTATCAAAGATCTCGGTCTCCTTCTCGATATGATCGTGCTCGGTCACCCATTCCTGCAGCTGCGCGCGCGTAGGGAGGCCGGGCACTTCCTCCGCGGAGGCCCGAATAGCGTCCAGGCCGACGAAGACGTCGATCGAAGGAAGCTGCTCGAGAAACTGAGGAAGTTCACATCAGATTGTGCGCTTGACCATCCGCACAAAGCACGCCTCACCTTAGTCTTCTCCTCGATCCACGCCTTCTTCACGCTGAAGGATTGTAATTCGATGACTTCATGGGATTCCAGCGCCTGCTCTTCTCCATCCACAGCCTGCTGTGGTCTGTCGCCTGCGGCTGCCGCATCTCCTGGGGGCGGTGGCAGCTGCTCAGAGCGCGCAGCAGGCTCTCCGGACGGGGAGGGAATCTCGGGCTGTGACATCTAGGGTGACAAGGGGGAACAGGGGTCGTGGTCGTGGATGGGGAAGACGTCGGCTAAGATATATGAAAGAGGCGGCAGCACTGCATAATCCTTTGACTCCCAATGTGAGGCAAAGGCGCGACGACGCAGCGACGACAACGTGTGAGCTAGGGCGCTTGCACGCTGTCACCCGATCTTTCGTCACTATTAGCGTGACGGTCACCGCATCGTCACAGGCAGTTCAACTTCAATTGAGCAGCAACGGACGCTATGCCGACCGCCGCTCTCCGAAGTCAACGCCCGCTCCGGACCCTTGCTCAATTGTGGTGTTGCCGTCTGACTCGATTTCGAGACGTCAGATCTTTCCGAGCGAACTTGCATGCATTTTACCAGACTGAAGAGATATACGTCGCGAGCAAGGAGTAGGGAGGGGAAGATACCAACGCAGCTATCATCAATCCGGACGTGCAGAGCGACTCTTCTTCAACTGACTCCGGTACATCTTCTCCCTCTTCTGCCGTTCCTTGTTGGCTCGCTCGAGCGCCTTGACTCGCTGTTTCTGCTCGGGACTCGCCTCGTTGCGGATGTCTGCAGACGACGCGGTCTCTATCACGTTATGCAGCTAGAAAGAATGAGCGACTGTGCCACATAGATAGTGAGCTGGCCCTCACCTTCCTCATGCACTCCTCAATATTCTGCGCCTGCGACCTGTGTGCTGTCGAAGTAAGGAGGATAGAGTCGGTAGCTCGTACATAGTGGGGCTACAAGGGGTCGGTATCACGGATCCGATGAACACAAGAAAAAACTGCTCACTGATTCTCTTAAGCGAGCGCCTGCCCATTGCGGGATCCACGATGAAGTGACACTGCACCGGAGTGTCGCTTTCGTGTTCACCTTGTTCACGTTCTGACCTGGTAATATGGAGTCAATCTGGAGGCCTAGTACAGGGCACAGACTCATGTACCGCCAGGTCCCGAGCTCCTCGAGAAAGTAATGTCGACCAGGTTCCTCGGAATTTCAACAGACTTGAAATCCTGCACCCAGCGCTTCGCATCGTTCATCTGTTCCTGTTCGATCAAAGCCCTATGTGGTGGCGGCTTTGCTAGACTACACGCTAGTCTGAAGGTAGGAGGAGACCATGCCGGCCGCAGAGTCCATGCCGCTCGCATACAACGAGTGGCATGAAGTCGAACATGGTGGCGGAAGAGAAGTGACATCCCCGGCAAGCGCCGGGCCGGCGCGAGTGGCGATATCCCATCATCTCGTCGATCGTCGCGGACTGGGCCTCAGTCGCATTCCCCTACTCGTTCCCTCGACGTCTCCTCACCACAAGCCGCCATGCCCTTCAGCCACCACTCGCACTCGGGCCAGTTCTGCAAGCATGCGAAGGGGACGCTGGAGGAGGTCGTGCAGGAGGCCATACGGCAGAAGTTCCAGCTCTTCTGCCTCACGGAACATGTCCCGCGATACCGCGAGGAAGACCTCTATCCCGAGGAGGTGAAAGCGCTTCACCCACAGTATACTGCTCCAGGTCTCACACACATCCGTCCAGCAAGGCACCTCCCTGCATGACCTCTCCTCGCAATTCCAAGCCTTCCTAGAGGAAGCCCACCGTCTGAAGAAGCTCTACGCGCCTCAAATCACCATCCTTGTTGGTCTTGAGACCGAGTACATCACCGACATCGACCTCGCGAAGATCGAGGACCTACTACGCGAACATCCCAGAGAAATCGAGCTCCTCGTCGGCTCCGTCCACCATGTCAACTCCATACCCATCGACTTCGATAAGGACACCTTCGAAGGAGCCCTCAGCGGCTTCGACTCGTCCAAGGACTTCCTCGGCTCGTATCTAGACTCGCAATACGAAGTGATGCAACGACTGAAACCAGAAGTTATCGGCCACTTCGACTTATGTCGCCTCTATACGCCTAATCAGAGGCTGGACGAACACGAGAGCGTCTGGGGCCGAGTACAACGGAACATTCAGTTCGCTATCGGGTACGGCGCGCTATTCGAGATCAATGCGGCGGCTTTCAGAAAGGGATGGAGCACCGCTTACCCAGGGAAGGAGGTCCTGCAGGTGAGCATGAATGGTTCAAGGATATTCATGACTCCGCCGACGAGCTGTGCAGTACATCCTCGCAAACAAGGGCCGCATAACGTTGTCAGACGATAGCCATGGTCCGCAAGCCGTAGGCCTGAACTATACGAGAATGAAGAAGTACCTTCAAGGGAACGGGGTCAAGGACGTCTGGCGCTTACGACAGTCAAGTTCGCCGAATGTGGCAGGGCGGTATGTAGAGGCTGTCTTGGCGGACAACGTCTTCGACAATCCATTTTGGGTGGGCCGAGAATAAAGCCAGTGAAGAGTCGATGGGTTGAAGCAGGCGACGTAGAGCAGGAGGCAGCGCGCTGCGCCAACGACGATCAATAGCAATGTAGCATAGGCAGCGCACCATGCTGTGAAGTAGTCTACCAAGACAAGAGAACAGGGAGTAAACCTTCTAGACCCTCGGCTTCTTCCCTCTGGTACCACCAATCTTGAGGGGCGTGCTGTCGATCACGTACTTGACGTGGGGTCTAATCTTCTCCCCCTCCGCGGTGAGGAAGGCCGTTTGCACGGCTTGCCTGCCCTTTCCGAAGCCTGCGAGGTTCAGCTCGATGTGGATGCCTGAGTGACCCTGTGATTGGGCCTTCTCGATGAGGTCCTGTACGTATTGACAATCCGTCAGTACGCCCTTCAAGTGCAAAACAAACAGACGCACTTCCATCATCTTGAACGACTGCACCGCACACTGATATCCCGCCTCGTATGTCTTCCTCCCCGAGCGCTTGAACCCGACACTCCCGCCCGTCCACGACCCGATCGGCTCGCCATTCTCGCGCGTCAGCGTCACGATCGTATTCCGGAAGCTGCGACAGTGCAGAATGTACCGCGGCATCCTGACTTCGGGCGTAGCAGCCGCTGCCTGCTTGCCCGACGTCCCTGCATGTCTGCCTCGCCCGCTGGCAGAGGTAAGGCTCGCGAGCAGCTGGTCGTATTCTTTAGGGACGTTGCTCTGAGTCGTGGATGCGGTAGAGGTCGAAGGGGATGGGGTAGTGGCAGTCCCAGTCAGGGGAGTGACTGTCGCCTGCTGCGCGCGGCATGCCGTGGTGTGCAGGGAGCGGCGGAGCGTCTGTAGCGGGCGGGCGGCGCGTAACATGGCGGCGTCCAGGAAGGGCGAGCGTGTCACGTGCTGGCAAATGGGCGCCCGGCGTAAACAAATGGATACAACGGGCCCGGGCCCGATCCCGAGACTCTCCTTCCTCACCGACGACTCCGCCTCCGCGCTGCCTGCAACCATGAGCGTGAGTGTGCTGTGGTGTTCACCGTGGAGAGAGTGTTGCTGAAGGACCTCTGTAGCTCTCGACCTCCGTCTACAACGTGTTCTTCAAGCGCAACAGTACGCATCGAATGCGGTTCACTCTCGATCCGCAATGAACTAAACTCCCTCCCCTCCTCCAGGCGTCTTCGCGTCCACGGTCTTTGCCGGCGCGTTCTTCTTCGGCGTGGGCTTCGACTCGCTTGTGCAGTCGACTTATGACAAGTGGAATGCAGGGGTGCGTGGTGTGATATTCCAATCGAACGCAACCGCTAATTCCCTTCACAGAAGCAGTGGAAGGACATCCGTCACAAATACGTTGAGGAGGAGTAGACAGCTTCTGAGCGACCTATAGACCTTCCTTCACCCTGGCATCCACGCATAGTTGTCCCCATACGCCGCCCGGAGTGGTGCCGCTGGCCTTGCAAAATTACAATATTCTAAATTCCGTTGCGAGCCTCTACACATCCTCGAAATCTTGCCTCTACCGGACAATATCCAACTACGCGTCTACGGGAGCGAAGAACTCAGTACCGTCGGGTCCTTTCCTGAAGTTCTCCCAGCGCCACGCGGGTCTGTCTAGCGAATGAATGGCGACCTGTTTGTCCGTCTCGATGTCTGCTATTAGTAATTCTGATCACGAACGTCAGTGCGACGTGCGCAACTCTTGCAATTACAAACTCACCTTTCGAGACGTAGTCCAGCTCAGGCCTGATGTACCCAAGTACCACGGCACGCATCTCGTAGCCGTAGAAGTCGGTAGGGAAGTCGTGCATGATGTGGATCTCCTGCAGGCGTTATCAGTACTCTTGTACCCATAATAGTAGATGAATCGATACTGACGCAGGTCAGCTTCTCGTTCTTATAGTACGGGTTCCATCCCATACTCATAGCCATAGGTAGCACCTGCCTGTCTTCCTTCCTCCACGATGAGGAAGCGTCGGCGGGTGGGATCACTTGGGCGTAGCCAAAGTAGACACCTGGCTTCGCGACAGTGCTCAATGGTGTGATGGACTCGTCCGGGAGGTTGGCTGTACTTTCGATCAGCGACAGGACAGGGGAGGGGCATGTACCACGCACCTGTCGGACATCCCAGGTCCTTCCCTCCTCGCCCAAATCCCCTCTGCACCGGGCCCTTGATATGTATGGGGAAGTACCCCTCCGGCCCCGTGTCCTTCCCCACAATCTTCGCTCTCGAGGATCGGAAGCTCTCAGTCGATACCTTCGCTGCAGGATGTGACAGCGCAGCCTGTAACTGCGCTGCCGTCGGCGTGGCGGCGCCCGACGTCGGTACGGAGGATCCTGGTGTCAAGAGGCTTTGCTTGCTGGGTTCTGGCGCGGGAGCAGCCATATCAGACATAGAAATAGGAGATGGAGGTTGGGATTGAGTGTAGTTATCGCGGCGGTGGCTAACAAGCGCCCATCTAAGCCTTATCCTGATGAGTCGATGGGGCTGACAGTGATGACGGATCCCGGCCCGGAACGCCGGTCATTGTCCCCGTGCTTGAACAACTTCAAGCGCGCCTTACTTTCGACCATGGAGGTCGAACATGCGCTGGCTTCACCTCAACTCCCCTTCCTGCTATCTAGAGACTCTGATGAGAACGCACAGAATGACAACCGCGCTCCTGATGTTGCGGGTAGACCTTCAACAGCTGAACTCGTCGAGCGCGCGATCGCCTCAAATCACGCACAGAAGGAAGTTGTAGCGGCCCAGCTCGATCGGTTGTACAGCGAGTTGGAGCAGCTCACTGATGCACTGGTACGTGCCTCTACTTTTGGGCTTTACTGGTGGCTAACGCAAGCACAGGCCGCAGTAGAGGCGCAAGATATCACCGATACACCACCCGAGGAAGTCGAGCCTGTAACATGTGTACAAGCGCCAGGTGCCTCTCGCCCTGCAATGTACTTCCAGCAGAATGAGTTCACGAAGAAGGTATGTGGTCCTCCCCAGTACCTTAGTGAAAGCTCACTCACTAAGTAAACGCCAGGACTCCCCTTTCGCCGCAGACGCTGGTGAGCGCAACCTATATCTATCGTTGATCACACCCAATAGCCGTGCGTGTATCTCTTGCTGAACAGCATCCTTCTACTAACGGCAATGAAGTCAGCAAACGAGAGATGGACCTTCTGATGAAGGAAGTCGCGCGAGATTGGGACCGAGTCCGCGCCAAGGAAGCAAAGTACGACCGCTAATGCTCATTACAAACCCCAAACTGACCCCCGTAGCAACATTCAAGGTGCAAAGTCCCCCGTCGATAACGACGCCGCCCTCGGCTTGTTGGACTGGACGGGTATCACCGAGAAATTCAACTCGAGTAACAACCAGGCGCAGAAGCGCAAGCAGGAGGAGCTGCGCTTCTCTTACATCACTGCTGCGAAGTACAGCAACAAGTCGGCATGGTCTGCGAAGGAGAAGACAAAGTTGCAGACGCTCGTCGAAGGGTATCGGGCGCGGAACGAGGCGGTGGATTGGGCGAAGGTGTCCGATGAGCTTGGGGCAAGTCTGTGCTTGAAATGAAGTTGACCACCTCCGGCTGACCAGTCTTGACCACAGACGCATCGGCTACCCATGGACTGTATGAGAGCCGCACAACCCCGGCAGCAGTTCCAGTGGACCCCCGACAAGGACCAGCTACTGCAGCAGAACGTTTTGCGCTGGGGTGACGACAACTGGTCTACAGGTATGCCCTTCCTCCATCTCCCTCCTCACATGTTACTCATGCCGCTCCCACAGTCGCCTTTCACACTTCCCCCCACCTCAACGCTACACAGGCCGCCACCCGCTACAACCGCCTCAACCAAAAGAGCGGGCGCTGGTCCCCGACGGAGGACAGGAGGCTGCGCGAGGCGCACCGGCTGTTCGAGGGCGCGTACATGCAGATCGCGACGTATCTGGAGGGCCGGACGAATGAGCAGTGCCGGGATCATTGGAATGATATCAAGGATAATCCGAAGAAGAGGAAGAAGATGGCGGGGGAGGGGCAGAGTCAGGCGGGGTCGGCGAGTGGAACACCAGGACCCACGAGGGGGACGCCAGGACCGACAAGTGGGACGCCGGCGCCTGCGGAAGGGTCGGCTGGTGCGGGTGACAGAGCGAGCGACGAAAGGCCAGCAAAGAGGAGGAAGACTGCGGCGGCTCCGAAGACGACTGCGCAGGAAGCGCCCCCGACGTCGTCCTTACCTGCAGTCGACTTGATCGATCCATCGCTGCGAGCCCTGATCCCCAACGCATCGCCCGTGGCGTCATCGTCTTCGTCAACCGCGGTAACGAGCAACGGACCACCAGCATCAGGCAAACCTACCGAAGTATCAGCAACTCACAATACCGAGATTACCACACCAGCCGAGCCACCAGTCAAACCCAAGCGTCCTCGGGGCCGCCCTCGCAAGGTGCCCCCGCCACCACCCGCGGATGCAGTGGCTGCGCAAACGGCCACCACCACCGCTGCTGTTCCGTCTACCTCACAGGCTGCAGCGTCGGCCTCTCGGCCTGCAACGCCTGCCTCTCAGCCTGCGCCATCCACGGTGCAGCCTACGACGTCCACTTCTCAGCCTTTGACAGCCCAATCGATTGCGACCTCACAGCCTCAATCCTTGAACACGGATAACGGAGCGCAATCAGCTGACGCCACCGCGCCAGCTGACCCCTCCGCCGAGTCCGCAGACATGCCCGCAGTGCGCGGTCGAGGGAGAGGCAGAGGTCGTGGACGGGGTCGCGGTCGGGGAAGAGGTCGGGGTGGGGCTGCTCGCGCGGCGTCGCCAGTCCAGGATAGCGAAGACAATGGCAATGCTGGAGCTATTAGCGCGCACAGTGAAATAGCGCATGGCGACACCTCGCCAGCGAATGCACCATCCGAGGCACCCCGACGTAGTGGGCGCGCACGGAAGGCTGTCTCGTACGCATTCGTCCCCGAAGAGGAGGAGGAGTCAGAAGATGAGGTACAAATGCCCGTTAGAAAGCAACCGCCAGTAAAGGAGCCTCCGACGAGACGAGGGCGGAAGAAAAAGGTCGATGGCGCAGCGGCGCAAGAGGCCTCGGGCTCGGCGCAGGTTGAGGGTGATCCGACGCCTTCTGAAGCTGCTGCACACCCACCCGTCAGCAGGAGCGGTATGAGCATCGCATCTTTGCTCAACTGAGGAGAGTTCCTCCGTGACCGACAACTTGCATCTCCACCGGACCCATCACGCAAGCGAAGGACCATATTACTATACATCTTTTATCTATCATATACAACACCGCAACATGTCCCAAAACCAGTCAGAAACTACTCCTGCAAATCGAAGAGCACGATCTCTGCCGAGCGATCCCCCGTATTCTCCACCGCGACGTCGATACCGCCAGGCGGGAAGTGCAGGTACGCCCCATCGCCCTCCCTCAACTCCAGCTGCTCGTCTCCCGCTTTGAACTTCACCGTGGCCCCCGTCGCCTTCCCCGTATTATACCCCGACGTCTGGACGACGTGGATATACCCCTTCGTCCCCGACATCGCCTGCGACACCGTCCTCCCCTTGCTCAGCAGCGTCGCGTACATCGTCAGCGGGCTATGCACGGGTGCGGGGCCCTCTGCCTCGCGCGCCTCCGATACGCCCTGCGAGCCCACCGGTGCGACAACACGCGCCCACTTGTCCGTCTTGTCTGCGTCGGAGAAGTTGCGGGTGTAGTACTTGGGCTGAAGGCGTGGGGTGGAGGGGAAGGACCAGATTTGGAGGAAGTGGACTTCGGCAGGGCCGTGCGCTTTCTCGGAGTGGAGGATGCCAGTGCCGGCGGAGGTGAGCTGGAGGGCACCGCGGGAGAGGACTTCGGTGTTGCCCATGGAGTCTTGGCTGAGAGGTAGTTAGTACGTGGAAGTGGGAAAAGGGAAAGGAGATACGTACTGTGCGAGCTGACCGCTCACGACATACGAGAAGATCTCGAATTCTTGGTGCCCATGAGTGCCGAAGCCGGTATTGGGCGCTACACGATCCTCATTTATGACGCGCAGGGCACCGTGTTTCTGATGTGTGCGATCGCCGTACCTGCGTTTCGTGAGCAAGTAGAAGGAGGATGGAAAGAGAGGGAGGGACGTACGATGCGAAAGAGAACGTATGGAACGTCTTCAGCCACCCATGGTCTGCACCGCCGCGCTCGTGGCTAGGGCGGGGTACGATTTTCACGCCAGAGCTCATGTTCGTAGATTTGGTCGAATAGCGTGCAAGTCCTCTAGAAGAGACTGCGAGTTGTTTGCGCAGAACTGTGTTGAACGACAGCTTGTCGGAAGAATGCAAAGCTCAGGAAAAGTAAGGTTTGAGGCGAGGGGCAGCGCCCTTATATATGGCGAAGGTGACAGTTGGTGTTGCAAAGCATCGTAAGGCGTCGTTGGTCGCCATAGCCAGTGTTCGACAGGGGATTGTCAATCGCTCTCTCAAAAGGCAACGATTCGCCCACGACTGCCAGGCGCTTACGAAGTTCAACCGCGTCAAGCGTGAGCGTGACTAAGCTCTGTCACAGCTTCAATTCACGTTGACCACGACACAGCAGTCATAGGCTCCTATACCCAGCTCCTAACGTACATTTGTAAGTCTGTGCTCCCTGCTCAGGTGAGCTCTTCCTCACATGCATCTTTCTTTGATAGCACTGAAGCGCACTTCGGCTCTGCGCAACTAAGCAGTTGCGCTCACAACATGTAACTGATTGCGAACGTATTCCACGTATCACTCCAATCACGATGCAGATATCAGGAAAGGGACTGAACGAAAAGCAGCATGACATAACATTCGAAAGCTTGACAGTATCATTGTTATTCAGAACAGGCCGAAAAACATAAGTAGGAACCTTGCTCACCTTGATTAGACAGCTCCCTAAAAGAACACACCCTGATCAATGACCCTTGGGTAGGGCGCTGTGCCGGGAGGGTATGGCCAATAGAGAAGGATGGCGTCACTGAACTCCTTTTTTGACTGAACGTCGAGGACGCCGGCCTCGACAAGATCGGACGCGAGCGTCAACGCCCACATTCGGCATCCTTGGCCAACGGCATCAAACTGATACCGGTCGCGGCGCTTGTCGACAATGGGTTTGAGAACGTGAGCAAGGGTAATTCCCTCGGACACGCTGACGGTGACCACGCAAGCGGCGTTCTTCTCGACGCCGTAGGGTTTGTCGGTTAAGACAACCACACCGGGCGCAGAAACGTCGAGGGGGATCACCTCCAGGCGGACGGAAGAAGCATCGTCGAGCTGGAGGTAAATCGACCAGTGGTTGGTCGGAGGAACATCGCCAGCGCCCTCGTTCCTCTCGTTGGGATCGGCGACAAAATGGATCGCGGAGATGGTCTTCCCTAGTGAACTTGAGGTGAACTCGCGCGTATGCCAATGGGCACGGTTGGTCGCAATATGCTCCTGGACAGAGCCCACGAGATCCTGAGTGGACGACATTGATGTGGGCGGATGGGGGTTGGGGATAAAGGCAGCTTCTTTCCTGGCGCACCTCCAAGTCTTATATACGCGGCAGCATTTGAAATAGATGTTTGAGGCGCGCGCCATCCGCTCAGCCAATCCCGTAGAAAACGCCATATATGAGTCAGTGCGAGTAGCCTTCATGATGGCCCAGGCCAGAGCACCGAACACGCCTTTCAGGCGCACAAGCAACGCCGCCGCTGAGGCGGTGGACCCAATGAAAAAGGCCGGTGGGGTGGCAACGGCTTGGAAAACCGTGCTTCGATGGACAGTCTCAAATGAAGTACTAGAGCTTGGCACAGCTTGCCACCTGCA
This sequence comes from Schizophyllum commune H4-8, assembly GCF_000143185.2. Classification (NCBI taxonomy): domain Eukaryota; kingdom Fungi; phylum Basidiomycota; class Agaricomycetes; order Agaricales; family Schizophyllaceae; genus Schizophyllum; species Schizophyllum commune. The sequence goes on from NW_026089542.1 coordinate 2,598,192, forward strand.
GCGTGGCGCGCCCATGTCTGGCAGTAGTGGGCGCCAAACCTCGGCGCTCTGCCCCAGCCGCCCTGATATCAGATGGAAGAACAGACCGACTTACCTGGCATATAACAAGGTTGCGCTCGCCGGCTTACACAAGATAGTAGTGCGTCGGAGGACGATGATACGTACTGGTTTGACGACGAGGTGAGGGAATAAGCTCCGCACCGCTTCCGGGCGCGTCGTCTGTAGGCGAGGGCTGTTTGGGATGTGTCGTCGGTGTAGCGGAGAGCCGACTCGTTGAAGGGCTTTTCCGGTGACATGATTTCCTGAGTCAAGCAGTCGCCAAAGTCGCGATCCAGTTCTTTGCGGCAAATGCCGAGTGCTTGCCACAAAAGGCCAGTCTCCAAGCTTCGCCCTGATTAAATCACAATAGCATCGTTGTGGATTCCAAGCACATGTACGGCAGTAGCTTCCATTGACATGCAACAAGTACAGCACGCACACACAAATTAATCCCTTGCCCAACTCCACGTCCACTCCGAGTCCGTAGGATCCGCTCGGCACTGTCGATACCGCGCGACGTCTGGCCGCCAAACTCTCACAGTCCCATCGTCCGCACACGTCGCCAGCGAGTCCCTTGCCCAGCTGACCGCGCCCACATCTCCCACCTGCCCCTTCAGCTCTACGCCAGCAACTGACGCACTCCCTGGCCGCCCTGCATTCGCCACATCATACAAGAAGGCCCTCCCTTGACCGCCAGTGCTCCCACTCGCCAGCCACCGCCCGCAGGGGGACAAGTCCAGCCCGAGGTAGAAGTTGTTCGTCTGCATGCGGTCGTGCGCGCAGCTGAAGGGCAGCGGGTCGAGGGTGTGGGCAGAATAGGTGTGAATGCGCGAGTCGAGGCCGAGGGCGAAGAGCAGGCCGGAGGTGGGCCCATGGCCGGAGACGATGCTTGCGATGCCGCGGGGCCGGCGGGCGCCTTGGGAGATGGTGGGGTCGGTGGGAGATATGAGGAGTGGTTCGGAGATTTCGATTGGCTTGGTTCGCTTGGTGCGTCGGGCTGGCTTGGGGTCGCGGAGGTCCCAGTAGCGGAGAATCCTGGCCGGACATGAGCAAAAGTCCGGGACAGCAGGATATAAGGACTCACCCGTCGGCAGACCCGCTGCTAAATAAGGCGTAGGGCATCGTATCCGTGTACGCCAAGCTCGTGACGCCTTTCGGCATAGGCGGCGACTTCGCCTTCCTGCCTTTTGGCTTCTGCGAGGACTCTTCGTGCGCGCGAACGATGCTCTTCACGGGCGTGAGCGACCCATCCTCGTTCCGTCGCTCTGCAGCCCGCAAATCCCAGATATGAATGCATCCGTCACGCCCGCCAGTCGCCAGAATATCACGGTGAGCGGGATCCCATATGGATGTCTTGACGGTCGAGACATGAGCGCGTAGCGTGCAGACGAGTTCGGCTGTCGTGACGTTGCTGATGTGGGTACTGAGATCGCCGCCGGAAGTGGCCAGTAGTGTGTCCGTCGCATCCCATCTGAGGCTGAAAATGCCGTTTGTGTGAGGGCGCAGGTTGGTGCGCTGAGGTTCGGGATCCCATGGATCGCGCGGAGCGGTCTTGATGATCTGAACGCTGCCCTCCTCCGTTGCAACGGCAAGTACCGACTCTTCTCCTCGTCTAGATTCTGATACGTGTTAATGAGCTAGAAATTAACCAGATGCAGCTGTGAGCACGCACTGTTGGTATACTCGCAAGCGTACGGTGGAATGACATTCCCCGTGTCCTCAGATCGACATGTGTATACGTCTGTCTTCGATGACGATACGAACGTCTGCAGGATTGGGCGAGTAGAGTCTGTACATCATGTCAGAGCAAGCATCGAGTACTACAAATTGAACGCACAGCTCTGCACGCCCCAGGTCTGTCTTTGTCTCGAGCTCTCCAGCAGCTGATTAGGAAGCCTGACGCGACAGCGTGGAGCCCTGAAAACATCCTCTTCCTCGCTGCTCTCATCTTCATCGTCGGACGAGTCGGAGGATATCCTTGGGCGTTTGTTCGCAAAGAAGAGATCGGAGGTACCAGGCCTTCTCTTCTTCTCGCTGGCTCGGGGTGTTGGCAGGAAGGTCGTGGTCTTCCTGTGCGTGGGCGTCACTGCCTGCTCTTCGTTGACGCGGTCATGGAGAACAGGACGCGCAGGTGAGGAGGATGGGCTGGGTAGCATGTTGTAAGGCTGAGTCTGGAAGGTATATGTTACGGCTTCGCGCAATGCTCAGCGTCGGATGAAGCGTGCGCCTGGACGCGAGCAAGTGGCGAGATGGTGTCGGTAAACAAGCCACGCAAAGACGCATCACCAGGTCACGCGACCGCGTTTGATCGGACCTGCTCGCCCGAATCCCGTCCGGTCCGATCGTTCCTGCAGATCACTGAAGTCGTGCTGCTTGACTTCATCCTCACCTCACCTTCCATTGCCCTCTAACCCTCCAAAATGCTCAGGCAATCCTTGCACATGCTGCGCCCTGCACGCGCTATGTCGACGGCCGCGAAGTCGTCACTCAAGATTGGTGTCATTCCCGCGGATGGTGTGGGCAAGGAGGTGATCCCGGTAAGTAATGCTGCATTCGCGCGTTGATTATGGCCGGGTAGGCTGATGCGGACACAAGGCAGCTGAACAGGTCATCTCTGCTCTTGGATCGGACATTCCGAAGCCGGAGTTTATCCCCTTGCTCGCGGGATGGGAGACCTTCACCAGGACAGGCGTCGCATTGCCGGAGGAGACTATCGAGTGCGTAATGCTCTCCATTCCGGAACAGCTGGCCCTCATCACTCGTAGGGTCTTGAAGTCCGAGTGCGACTGTGCTCTGTTCGGTTCCGTTAGGTGTGTGTACTGCTTCTCCATGATATCATGTTCTGAACAATAGACCAGCTCTCCTTCTAAGAAGGTCGTTGGCTACTCCTCCCCTATCGTCGCTCTGCGCAAGGAGCTCGACCTCTACGCTAACATCCGACCTGTCCTCTCGGTACGTCGCCACTGTAGTACATCCCCCCGTTGCTCACTGAACCATCTGGAAAGGTGGCGCCTACGCCGGAAGCCAAGCCTGACGTCGACCTCGTCGTGGTGCGCGAGAACACTGAATGCTTGGTGCGTGCATCAATATGTTCAGTGTCATGGAATCTGACAGCCTCGTAGTACATTAAGCAGGAGGAGTCTTCGCATGGACCGAACGGACGTGAAGCACGCGCCACACGCCTCATCACCGAGCGGGCATCGTCCCGCATCGGTAAAATGGCTTTTGAGCTCGCGCTCCAGCGACCTGCCAAGGTATGTCTTTGTTACTCTCTACATGACCTCTGCGCTGTCTGCCATACATTTGTGCGCTTTTGATCACAAAAACTCTAACATTATTCACCCTCTATCCTTCGTATGCTAATGCACATTTCTGCAGCAACTGCACATCATTCACAAGTCAAATGTCCTGTCCGTCACCGATGGTCTCTTCCGCGAGACCGTCCGAGCCGTGCCCCTCAAGGCGGAGGGCAAGTACGACAGCGTCAAGGTCCTCGAGCAGCTTGTCGATAGCGCTGTTTACAAGTATGTCTATTGCATGACCTTCTTTAACCTTGGACCTAATCACATTCTTCAGGCTCTTCCGTGACCCACGAGAATTCGACGTCATGGTCGCGCCCAACCTCTACGGCGACATCCTCTCGTACGTGTTCTTCTGCCAATCGTTACCCTCACGCGTCTGAATCTCCCTATCCAGCGACGCCGCGGCCGCCCTCGTAGGCTCCCTTGGCCTCGTCCCCTCCGTAAACGCCGGCGACAACTTCGTCATGGGCGAGCCGTGAGTGCTAGCGCCTGGCGCTTATTCTTCCATGCACCACTCTTTTGCTAACCTTACTCCTCCCTTCCAGCGTCCACGGCTCTGCGCCCGACATCGCCGGGCAGAACATCGCGAACCCGATCGCCTCCATCCGCTCCGCGGCCCTCATGCTGCGCCACATGGGCTATGCCAAGGGCGCGGACCGCATCGACAAGGCCGTCGACACCGTCGTGCGCGAAGGCAAGGTCGCGACGCCGGATGTGGGCGGGAAGAGCACGACGAGGGAGGTGGTGGATGCGATTACGCGCTTGATCTAGGCGTGCGGGGTGTAGTACTACTACTAGATGAGTGTATACTTGTGATCTGTCTATGAGCACTGGATGATCTATCAGAGCTACTAGAGTCGGTTATAGACGCATGCAGCGTGGGTTGGGGATCCGCGGGTCTGGCGCGCTTGCCCTGCCGCGGTGCTGCCGCGTGAAGGGGGGAGGGTCGAGCCTCGCTTCACGCGGCAGGGGCGAGCTACGGGGGCCGTCATGGGATGCTGCAGGTGGCGCCTGGACATCGCTGCTAAGGTGTCTGGACACTGCTGCTAATTGTGACCCAAGAGGATGCTTGCCAATTGAGAAGCGTCCTTACTCTTTCCCTCCTACCGCAGCGGCTCTATCCTCGAGCATCGGCCACCTGAATGCCCTCAGCGTTAATAGCCATCTCTCGGAAGTAATCCGTGGGATAGGCATACTCAATAACATTTTCGCAGCCTCCGTACGAGACCGACGAATCGGCTGGCCTCCCATGGCAAATCGGCAACTATGGGAGAGCACGACAACATGCGCACGTGAGGCGCCCACACTTCTCTTCGGCGGTGCTTCCAATCAGGACGTCGAGGGAGGGGCCCTTATTCAGCTTCGACCTCTTTATACCACCCCTGCAACTGACCGCAGCTTCGCTATAGGACCCCGTCGCTGGGCCCTCGGTGCCCTGATGGCTTCTTCACAGACCACTTAACTTCTTCAGGACCACCTAACTTCTTCATATGACCCCATCGGGCCCCCGACGGCTTCTGCCAGCTCAATCCTCCGCGCTTCTCCCAGTCATAGGCACCGAACGACATGAGGTGCTTACTGCAGCGGTCGACCGCTCTCTCTCCGCGATTGTCATTGCGCAGCGTGGCACGCTCACACGTCCCCGACGGTCAGTTATTTTGCTTCCAGCACCGACGAGCACCACTTCATCGACGGCGTCGCGTCCTCCATTACTGGCCTCGCATCCTCCATCACCGGTCGCGCACTCTTCAGCGCGGCTCCAAACCCTCTCTCGACAGGACCGCTCTCTCCATCGACGTAGAAGAGATCGCACTCCTCGTCGCAAACCACGATCTGCAGTTTCGGCCCCGTGCGAACGCGTTGTGTAAACCTTCTGAACGCGTCGAGGAACCTGAGCAGGGCTCACCAAACACCTACCACGCTCCACGTCCACGCTGCCCCCTCCGGTACCGGTGGCAGCCCGTCCTTCATACGGATTAGGTGCACCTCCCATCTCGCTAGATCACTTCTCTCGCATCGCCCAGTCCACACGCATATCACCAACCTTCGCTCCTCGTAATATAGGCCCTCCTGCCATATCACCGGGCCTACTGGACGAGGCACTCCTCCTTGGCGCGTTCACGCGTTCGCGCTAGTCGACCTTCACCCGTAAACGCTAGCAGCCCGCCCTTGACCCGTGCTGCACCCTCACCCGTGGATATCAGCCCCGACCCCGCACATCAGCCCCGCCGACCCCGCGGATCCGTTGACGGCCACCCACCGGCCAACACTCGCGAGCATTTCCCCCGCACTAACGACCCGCCAACGCGCCGGACGTTGGCCGCACTAACAACCCGGACGTCGACCGTCGGCCTTACCACGCACTCACGTCACTGGCTGCTGTGCAGCCTACTTATACGCGGCCTGAGCTGCAGGAGGGCGTTCATTTGCTCGCACGACAAGCCGCTGTACCCTTCAACAATTGTCGCCTCCTCGAACGACTGCCGTCTCGTTTCGACCGTTCAGCGCATACCCGACTGTACTGCGGTATTAAATACTTCTGCGAGCGACCATGGACCCCACAATGGCCGCGCCACATCTCGACGTCGACGCGAAGCTCGGCTCAGCGTTTATAGGCTGCGTTATGGCGGGAATGTGAGTGGTGATGACTTGTCTACTGTACTTTATGTTGTTTTTCCGATGTGTCCCGCGGAGCTTCATATGTTCTTTGCCTCTTCATATGTCCTCAACCTTTTCCTGTGTCAGTACGCTTGTCTTCCCTGCTTACGCCATTTCTGCAGTCTCTACGGGATCACCTGCTTCCAGACGTATAACTATCACAAGGGTCGCTTCGAGGACCCATGGACGCTGGATGCGTTCGTGTACTCGTTATGGTGATTATCCTACTCTCCCTCTTCTCGTCACCCCCTGCTGCATCGATTTTGGCTTACCACATCCTTACAGGACACTTGAGACCATCCACCTCGGCCTCGTCATGCACGGTTGCTACTTCTACATGGTCACGAACTACAACAATCCTGCGAGCATGATCAGCCCGACTTGGAGTCTCTTGGTACGCCTTCCGTTATGTTTCGACCACGTCCTCACAACTGACTGGACTTCAGACACAAATATTCGTGACCGTGCGTCTTCGTCTCCTCCAATTCATGACGCACGATTGACGACTTGCAGTGTGTGACGGATGTCGCCATCCGAGGGTGAGCTGTCCCTATTAATTCCCTTTGACGAAGATTAACGTCTTCCAGATTCTTCGGCCGCCGCGTCTGGATCTGTGAGCTACCTCTATGGTCACGAGCGGCCAAAGCCTAACGTCGTACAGTGACAGCTCAGCGCAACCGGCCGCTGGCCTACGTGCTGGTGTTCTGCATTGGCGCGTCTTCACTCCTGACGTTTTGTGAGTTTTAGTGCGATTGTCACAAATGATTTACATGCTTATACCCACTCAAGCATCCGGCGTTGGTACGTCGCCTCTCTGTATTGGGAGAAGCGCTGCGCGACTAACATGACGCTTAAGCCTTCGGCATCAAAGCGTACGTTGAGGAATCCTGCTCCCCCATAGGATCGCCCCCTAATCCTTTGTTCACAGCTTCATGGTCGGCACATTCGCTGCCTTCAATGAGATCTCCGTATGTGTAACCTCCCTCTACTGTCTCTCCATCTCCCTCTCTCTTTCTCACTCTCGCATCCTCTCATCGACGCTACTCAATCACTCACGCCGCCCCTCCAGTACCTGCTCTACACCTCTCTCGGCAGCGGCGTCGTCGCCGACGCCTTCATCGCCGTGTCCATGTGTGTCCTGCTCTCGCAGAGCCGTACGGGTCTGCGCAATACGGACTCGGTGATCGATACCCTGATGATGTATACCATCAACACCAGTGCGTGCGGCTGTCTGGCTTGTGTCGTGTCGGTCGCTTATTGTTATCGTCAACAGGCTTGCTCACGACGTACGTGTCATGACATTTGACATTGCAAAGCTCTGACGATCTCTGCAGCGTATGCTCGGCCGCTTGTTTCATCAGCTACGCGGTCCGCCCGGATGAGTTCATATTCTTGGGCATTTACTTCGTCCTAAGCGAATGTACGTCTTTCGCTTCGCTCTGACTTTACCGTGACTGATCTCTCGTGTAGTCTTTATCAACAGTCTTCTTGCATCTTGTACGTCTGTCCCTCACCCCCATTCGCTCGAGACTTACATAGTCTTTCAGTGAATGCACGCACAATCATCAGGAGCAGAAGTACGGCAAAGTCCGACACGCCAGCGGCGCGCACTGTCACCTTGCAAGCATTGCCGAGAGGGCAGGCATCGACCGACACGTCAATGTCTTTTCCCACAGTCAAGACAACAGACGCCTACTCCGTTACCTCACCTAGAGGGACGGTCGCTTACGATTGCTCGCCTGGAAACTTCAGAGAGCATCTCGAGTACGACATGTCAGTGTGACTGGAGGGCCGTTTGGCGGGGTGTATGTATGATATGTAACCAAGGGACAATGCTTATGCGTGTATGTATCTTAGCGAGGACGTTTTACTGTCTTGCCGACCTCTGAACGCGCATTTTGTGAGGTAAAGACGAAGTTCAACATGGAGTCATGTGACAGTCGGCATATTCCGGATGGACGGTTCGGCCGGCCCAATTGTTGATCTGAACGCGATCGGACAAGCGCGTCGTTACTCCCCTTCGCGTCGGGCGCGTTGATGTTCTCGAACAGCTCGACAATAAACACGCTTAGAAACCTGACATATTCTCGCATCTTGTCTTCTTCCCTCGTGCGATAACGACTGCCGCTCGCCTATCTGACTCTGGGTTACTCACACCTGCACCGCCCTGCGCCCTACACTCGTCTGACAACCTCGAGGACTCTTCTTCTCAGACCAGCGACATCAGATGGCAAAGAGCAAGAAGGAACGGAAGAAGGACGCCACCGCCGCCAGCGCTGCCCCCGTGACGCTTCCGGAGAAGGATGATGGCGCCGGTGTCGTCGGCTCAGGTGCGCGCTTCCGGCGTCTATTCGCGGCCTTCGACGCTGACGGTCACGCTTATCGCTCCTGCCTGTCGTGCGCTGATCGTGATGCACCGTCTACGGCACCCTTCGTCCTCCAAAGTCCCTCCACCCGCGGGCGCAAGCTACGATCCATGGGCGGGCGCGGGCAACAACACGCCCGATGTCCCAACCCCGCAGGCGATCCCTGCGCCAGGCATCGCGGGCTGGAGTGTGCCGCCGACACCGTCCATGCCCACAGGCGCCCCCTCGCCGGTGATGATGTCCAGACCGGTCAGCAACGCCTCCAAGCAAGGCGCCTGGCAATCGTGGGGACAGGAAAGTCGCTCCTCAAAGGCAGGTGGATGGGGGAGCGCCGGGGGCGCTGGGGCACAAACGGCGGGAGGTTGGACGGCCGCATACTCAGGCGACGGATGGAATCACTACGACGATGAGGAGGAGGAATCGAGCGATGAGGAAGAGTATCCCACGGGATACGTCCCCCACAGCCACAACGTTCTCGGCGGAGGGGGACACCAACCACTATCGAGAGGACACCAAACCGCACCCGCCAATGCGTGGATGAGCTGGGGAAAGACGCCAGTGGACGCACCACCGCAACTTCCTCCATCTCACACTCGCGCCCCCATGACACCACAGCAACGATCACAGACGCTCAACGCCCTACTCAGCCAACCCGCTTCACCTGGCATCCGGCCCCCTCAACAATCTGGTCGACATAGCAGCGCGTTCACGCAAGCCAAGTCTGCTCCGCCGCCGCCTCAGCCCGCGGCGGACAAGAAGGCCAAGCGGCAAACAGGCTTCTTCGGCGGGTGGGGGAAATCCTCAAAGAAGCCAGAACCACCTGCGCCCGCACCTGTCGGCGGCGGATGGGGAGATGCTGGGACAGCATGGGGCTCTGACGCTGGAGGATGGGGCGCTGGCGACACAGGTGGTGGTGGGTGGGGCGACGCTTGGGGAACTGGCAACGGCAAGAGTGCGCAGGGCAATGGCGGGGGTGGAGGCTGGGACGAGTGGGGCGCGTCAGGCGCCGACAACAGCTGGCCAACAAACACCATCTGGGAGGAAGACGAGGAAGAGGATATCACGGGGACACCTAGGAAGGTGCACTTTACACCTTCGACGCCGGGGTCGTCCGCTGGGTATGGCGGTGACGCCGGGCATGACTTCACGTCGAGGACGCTTGCGTATGCGTCGAGCCCGAGAGGGAGCTTGTCCGACCGGGCCAACAAGCGTTTTGTGGAAAGCAATGGCGCGGCTCTCATGCCCGTGCAAAGGGCACTCTTCGGACGTTCCCGTCCAGCAAAGGATCGAATACATTGGGGCTTCCCTCCTGGCAAGAACGTCAAAGTCGCGACCATCATCAACAGTAAGTTCATTTCCCAATCTTGAGTCCACTTACAAGTTACTCACCCTTCTCCAGTGGTCCACCACCTCTCCCACAGCATCGCCGACTTCGGTATCAGTAAATTCCTTGCTGCAGGCGAGCGCGGCGCCCTCTTCATCAACGCCACCTACCGGCACCCCGGGCACCCCGACGAGCCCGCCTTTGACTGGCTCACCTTCCCCCAGCTGCAGCAGACGCTCGACTTCACGCTGCAGGACTCCGTCGCGTTCAGCGACCCCGCGAAGGTCGTTGTGGTGTTTGTCTTCCTCTCGTCGGAGAGCGGGAACAGCGTCGCGATGTGGCGCGTGAAGCTGAAGGTGCCCCCGGATGTGCTGGCGGTGCGCGGGCAGGCGATTGAGGAGCTGAAGGCCGCGCTGCCGGCGAGGGAGAAATATGTGATCTTTTTGGAGCCGTGCGTGCTTTTCGTTTGCTTGTTCGTCGTAAGCATTAGCTGACACTCTTGCAGAGGCGAAGGCCCGCCCGCGCGCGCTTGGCGGAACTCGTCCGGCTCCCAGCAGCAGCAGCCGCCACGGCCCACACGGCGTCTCAGCAAAAAGGGATCCCTCAAGGGGAAGAACAAGCGCGAAGGTATCGTGGTGCCCACGGAGGGCCTCATACCCCAACCACAGCCGAAGAAGAAAAAGAAGTGGTACCACATGTTCAAGATTCGGTGGTCGTAGCTTCGCCCTTCGCTATCCCCTTGACCATTCTGCCTCCACCCTTCCATCGCCTCGCATGCTCGCTCCTGCTGTTTCCCTGATTTATTCCTCTATCTATGATCCCGCCTGCCCATCTATATTCCAGCTCCTGTTGACGCCCTTACGTCCCCTTCATGCCATTGCTTTTCCGTGTTGTTTGCTCTGACGCCTGTATAATCTTATGGTTCTCATGTACTGATCCATCTTACGCTGACACGCTTCGTTTCCTTTGGACGGTCTTGATATCTTTACGCCCATTACTATACCTCCCGCTAATACCCTTGCCTATGATACCACGCGTACGATACCTCACTGACTTACGACTTACGGATCTTCCATTGCCCTTGACAATGCGTGAATTGCCATTGATGCGCGTAGCTTGTCATTGCTTCGCGCAGAATCTCAACACGTTCATCCGATTGCATCTACACCCATGCTCCGTACACAACACTATGTTGACGAAGACCCGACCTTCCACCTCTTGCGGGTGTGTCCGTACACATTGTGCTCCCAATTGACGTAGCCCTCGACGTCGGCCTCGGGGATGGCCACGCCCTCCGTGTTCGACATGAGGTGCCGGAGGGAGTCCTGGACGAGGGACGCGGTCTTGAGCTTCTTCTCGAGCGAGGGCATTGTTTGGCTGCGCTGTTGGGTGGAGGTGGGCTGATGGATGGAGGGTCAATCGAAGTCGCGTATACAGGCGAGTGAGGCAAGGAAAAACAAGCAGGGCAAGGATACGCACCGGTGATTTGAGGTACGTGTGCTTGGGTGGAAGCTTGGGCAGATAGGAGGGCACGTCTCGCAGGGTCAGAGGCCCCTTTGCAGCACCCTGATAAGTGTGGGCCTGATCTTCGTCATCGGAGGGCAGGAGCTCGGGGGACGGCGTCCTTGCTGCTCGCGGCGCAAGCTTGTCCACAGGTGCTCCTTGACCAGGGTCAGAATAGCTCTGGAGTGCAAAGAAAACAGCAACGCACTTCTCTTCCTCTTCTTCGCCTTAGTTCTCAGATCCTGCGTCGTCAGACCCTCGCCCTGACATGCCTGGTACACATCCGGCGGCGCAATGTACGACCTATGCGACAGATTCGCGTATTCGTGCGCAATCGCGAAGATGTTCTGGATGTCTGCATTATACGACAAGCCGTGAGCCACACCTCCTTTGCTTATGTAGACGCGTCCGATACGCACGTCCAGCAACCTCGCGCTCAAACCGCGCCAGCACTTCCGCGTTCTCCACGCCCTCAAAGCCCCGCTTCTTGATCTCCCTTGCTATGAAGCGGCGCATGATCTTGCTCGCGAGCTCTGGTGTCATGTCTGGTACGGGGTCGGGCGACGAGCGTCCGCGAGGAGGAGGCTGCGCCTGGAAGGGAGCTTGGTTGTACGGGTTGAGCTGGTACGAGGCATATTGTTGCTGCTGTTGCTGTTGTTGTTGCTGGGGTGCGGGCGTCTGGTACTGCACGTTCGGGCTCGCGTAGTTCGCGTTCGTGTAGTAGTGGTACTGAGGTTGCGGCTGTTGCGCCATGATGATGGCGGGTGGGGAAAACAATGGCGGCCGGATATGGTAAGAGGAAGGTTTGTTACTTGCCTGTGACGAGGTGGCCGTAAAAACAACTCCGGTAAGGGAGAGATCGGACAACGCATGAGCCAGCTCAAAATATATATACAGGGGTAAGGATGGTGGTATCGCTACATAGAATATGTAGGATAAGGTCGTAACAGTCGTCAGTAGTGCTGCGTGATTACTTCTCCTTCATTCAGTTCCTCTTCACGTCGCTTCAGTAGTTGCCCTCCGCTTCCTTCGTTCGTCCGCTTCGGTGACGCGACGTGTGGCCCTGCGACTTGGATCGCGGCCGCGACCCCCCCACCCCATAGCTGTCCCGCATCAGGTCGAGCTTGCCGATCTCGCTCATCAGTGCACTGGTGTTACCAAAGTAGTAAGAGTCCACACCGGACCCCCGAGTCGTCGACGGTGCATTCAGGACGCTCGACCACGGCGCAACCACAACAGAGTCCAGATCCGAGTTCACCGCCACGCTCAAGTGCGACTGCGAGGGCGGGCTATCCTCCCACTGAGACGCATTAAAGGCCCGTACGGTGTCGTCCGATGTGGCGGTCCCCTGGCTGTACACCGATTCCACAACCGTCGTACCCTCCACGGACCTAGGAGGCCGAGATCGAGAGTGCTTGGTCTTGGGAGGCGGCACCGGAGGCAGAGGCGGCACCGGTGGCACCTCAGACCTCGCCATCGACGCCTGGCTGTAGACCGAAGCGGTCGTTGGCGCAGTCGAGACGAACGTTGGCGCAGTAGACGCGCGCGCGGGAGTCCGCGACCGGGAGCGCGCAGTGGTCCGGGCTGACGCGTGCGCCGTAGTCCGAGATCGGGGCCGCACAGGGTAGGTCTTGCTGTTGGGCGGGATCGGAGGCATCTCGGGGATGGATGAGCTGGTGGAGGCCTTGGAAGAGCGGCCCGAGCTTGAGGCCCGGGACGAGCTTGAAGCCTTGGACGAAGGTTCGTAGTCCTTATGCGCGCGCTCGCGGTCCTGACGCGGGACCTTTACATGCAACGGTACAGGCGGCTCCGCGTACACAGAGCGATGCGAGTCCAACACATCGTTATCCGCATAAGTCGACGCCGAGAACGACGACACTTCTGTGAAGATCGACACAGTGCGCGTTGTCGTGGCGTCGTCGAAAAGGCGGTCGTTCCACAGCTTGACGCCTTGGGCAAGCTTCTGCTGCTTGCCGTCGACCGCCTCGCGGTGGTCTGTGATGGTGTCCCTGCCCTTGCTGCTGGTCTTCTTGCGAGGCGTGGCGCGTGGCTCCTCGGGGGCCTCCGTAACGACGATGGTCGGTGCGTCGGCCTCAAATTCGTAAGTAGAATACACAGACCGCGCACACATTATGGACTGCTTGAGCGGTGTCCCCCTAGGCTGCTTGAACGTGGACGCAGACTGCCTTGGCGTGGGCGGCAGAGACCGCTCGTATCCGCTGCTTGTCGGCGTCCTGGACGAGCGAGTGGCGTCCCTCGGTAGCTTCGTCGACTCACCAGGAAGCGGCGGAAGGGGGGGCTCTTCCTCTTCCGGCATGCGCAGACACCTGACCGCGACGGTCGACTGCGTTCGTGGTGAGCGTCTCTCGCAGCGCGTGGCGAGCTCTTCCGCGACATCGGAGGCTTGGGACTCGGAGACGTGGCGCGTCCGACTGTGGCTGCGCCCTTCCTGGACCGGAGTCTGCGCGCGGGCTGGTTGCTGGTGCGAGCAAGCAGGAGTTGGCGTCGGCCCAGGAGTAGAGCGAGCACGGTTCAGGCTCGCGGACGAAGCACTTTTCGGAACGTACTCGTCAGGGAAGAAGCGCTTGTGGGGCTCCTCCATCGACCGCGGCGTCGGCGCCGGAAACGCTTCCATCGGGCTCCCAATGATTTGGGGGCTTGGGAGTGGGCTTGGGATCAGCGCAGGGGTTGACTGCGTAAAGCGCTCGTTACGCTTGAGCTTGCGCCCGTTATTGCGCCCGAGCAGCTTGACGCTGCAGAGGAATCCAGACATAGTGGAGGGAGAGGCTTGGAGGAGGGGAAAACGTAAGGATGACGAACCTGAACGCGACGCGGCATTATATATGAGGCCAAGACTGGTTTTTGTCGGCCTTGGTGGCGCGGTGGGTGTGTCTTCAATGTTGACATTGTGATCAAAGAGTCGCTATGACCATGCATGTCCTGCACCGCCGCTGAGCTGCGCCGAGACCGATATGTGTGTTGTTCTGTCCATGTGTGCGTTGCGTTGCGTCCAGGGCCACATGTCTCGCTGAGCAGAGCGCCGAATTGATGATCGGCGCAGACGATGGTCGAGGACAAGCGCCGGTCGAAGGACGCGTCGGCCCGATAAGATAAGATGTCTTTCCTTTCGGAGAAAAGAGCAAAAACGGACATCACGATCAGCGACTTGCATCCGGCAGTCATGGCAAAGGCAGCTCAGAAACGCATCGGTGAGAACGTTTTACACGCCGCTGCGGTGTATACCAACATCAAGCCCCAGCCAACCAGAATGAGTCTACCGTCAAAACCCTGCGCCTAGGGCTATTTTTGCCCACCCTCATCTCGGTCGTGCTACGCCTTCTGTTCAGAAGGAGCGCGTTCCCGCCTTCGAAGGGGTCCCTCGCCATCTACATCCTGACCTTCTTCCCGTCGTTCTTTCTGTCTACCTATCTCATCAAGATTGGCACGACGCGACGCGACCCCACGACCGGCACGCTCATCTCGTATGGAGAAGACCTCAGTCAACCGGGCGTGACTGAATGGTGCTTTGACATCCTATATATCACTTGTGCGTGCTTTCTTGTCTTTCACGAGCATCTCACTGAGACATCATAAACAGGGACGTGTCAGATAGGTAGCGGCGCTTTCGGTGACTGGTTCTGGTACTTGTACCTCGTGGTGCGTGTGTCGCGTTCCCTTGTCTTCATCCAACTCACTCCGACATCAGATCCCCCTCTACGCGATCTGGAAAGTCTGGTCCTCCGTCATCTACCCCTACTTCATCGGCTCCCGACAGTCGTCCTCCGCGGAAGAGTCCGAAGACGCGCCCTCGACGAGCAAGCGTCAGGAGAAACTCCGCAAGAGGAGCGAGAAGGGGGACCCACGCGTCAAGACGCAGTCCGTCAGGCGATAGCCCTGCGTCGCGTACTGTGGCAGGTGTAGTGGAGTGTAATTGTATACCAATGAACATCTTACGCGTTCGGAGAGACGAACTGCAGGTCAACTCACACAAGAACACGAGTGATATTTGGGCGGAACTGCTTTCCTTCGCCCCTCACTGCATTAGGTGACATTGTCGATCCGCCATTATCGTCCGCGGCACGTTTCTCGTGCCACTGTCACGGCGCTCCGGGCCTAACGCCGCGGAAGACCCCGCGTCCGGGGTACAGACGCGTACACAGCTGTCAACACCTCCGTTCGGCTCGCCCGTCCCCCTCCTTCCCTCTTCCCTTTCCACATTATCTTCCCATCCCATCCATTGGTCCCACTTATTGCTGCATCTATTGTTCCCATCCTGCTGAGGTTATACTGACCATGTCGGACTCGACGACTCTCAACGTGAACGTACGTGTCACTGCTGTGCCCTACTTTCCCTTGACCATAATGCCACCTCTCACAGCTTTTTGACGGCGTGATGGGTGGTCCTTGCTTTGGGGATGGATCGGACTCAGAGGTGCGCAGTGGAATGCTCTGCAAACATACGTCCCATACCAACGCATATATGCACCCCAGTCGCAACAGTCTCAAGCGACGTGCGTCGGACAGGAAGACCAGACAACTGCCCCTTCGCCGGCACCCGGACCGCAAGTTATCGACGATCCCATGCAAGACCATACATTGCCCATCACCGAGGCTTCGATATCTACCAATAACGCAACGCATCCACAGCCTGCATCTCAACCGCTTTCGCCCTCACTGTATCAAGTGCGTTGTACAGCTAACCCCTCGTGCACCTGGCTTGACGATGGCTCCAGCATGCCATTGACGCTATTGACTCAGCTTTGCCTGGCTCTCCGTCTGCAACTGTTCTCGACTCTACCTCTGCTCTCGAACTTTTATCTGCTTTCAACGCTGCTCCTAATTTCGATCCTGCTCTCGCTCCTGCTTCCCATAGTACTCGCTCTCCCACTCTCGACACCGAGACCGATGCATTGCTTGTCGACGACATCTCTTCCTGCGCTAGTTCTCAACCTACGCCATCTGCCCAGCAAGAGGTCAGCACGCTTTACAGCTTTTCATTGTTTCCTCTTAGCCAGGCGGATGCTGACAATCCACCAGGACACGCATATACCCAGTCAGGACTCCGATATACCCACTTTCCACGATGATCTACGGTTTGATAATATGGCCCCGTCGGATTCGCCGCAAGATATACTTACGGCGGCCGAACCCCACGTCTACGAAGAGCCGTCTGGGTTTCGCGAAGATGGTGCGCGCAGAGTGCATGATCACCAGGCGCATGGGTCGGAGTTGGAACTCCAAGTAGAGCTCGTTGCCGACGTTGGGGGTGTTGAAGATCAAGGAGCCCCCGACGGAATCGGCGGAGGCGCATATAACGAAGGGCTTCATAACTATGCAGTGAGTCCAGTGCTTCTTTGACGCTTACCTTATGCCAACCAACTGTCTAGCACGACCAGAATGTTTGCGCCCATCATGACTCGCCAGCCGCGGTTGATGACTTCGGCGACTCTAGGCATATAGCAGAGCCTGACGAGTATCAGGGTCATCCTATCGACGAAGAGCCCGTGGTCAGTGATTTGCTCTCATGGATCGATGGCGCTAACCCTCAGCAGGAGCACTGGAAGGTATCCCATGGTGATGATGAACACTCGGCGGACGTGCAGATGAGCGATGACGCGGGGACTGCATATTTTCCTGCGTATAGCGAGGACGTCCGCATGGCCCACGCCGGCGAAGATGGTAGTGACATTCCCACCCCGCCGCAACCAGAGATTGGCTGGCAGCTCGGCGACGAGGGAAGCGATGACGACCTGTACGTGCGGGACGACGAGCCGCCCGAGACCCGAGCGCGCCGGCTTGACGACCACAGCGCCAACCTCGATATCCTCGATGACCCTACCGCCAACCAGGCTCCTGAAGCTTACATCTGCCCGCCTTCGTCCTCCCCGCCTTCCAGCTCGCCTCCCGTCTTTTTCTCTTCATCACAGGCATCGCGCACGTCTTCGCAGTCGTCGGCCTTCGTCGATCCGGTGGAGAAGATGGACGAGGATGTTGCGGAAGCCATCATCGTCGATGGGAATAGCGAGATCATCGCCGATGGGGATAGCGAGATCATCGCCGATGGGGATGTCGAGGCAGAGGTCGTTGAGGGAGATGCCGCGGAGGTTGTCATTGACGAGAATGCGGCGAAGGAGGTCGACGTGGAGGTGGCGGACAAATTGGCCGGGGGTATTGCGAAGAATTCGGACGAAGCCGCTGCAGCAGAGGCCAAAGAGGAGGTCACAGTCAAAATGCAGGAGGACGTCGCGCAGGGGATCAACCAAGCCAACGCGGAGATGACGAGGAAGGACGCCCCATTTTCGGCAAGTCTGTCAAGCTGTCGGCCGTTCTTTCCTGGGCTGATGTGGTATCTTTCAGTCACAGCCGGAGACGCCGGTAGACTCTGACTTTCTGCTGCCGGAGACAGCTCTCCAGCCGGACTCTGACCTTTACCAGGGCGAGCCTTCGTCGTGGCATCGTGAAGAACCCGATGTGGCGACGACATCGATAGCAGAAGACTCGACCATGGAGGCCCCTGCATCCACCAAGGCTGATGTTGTCATTGACACTGAAGCTTCGTCTGAAGTGAGTTTTGTCAGTCCCAACCGCGCATCAGCATGGTCATAACACGTCTTGCAGCCCAAGCCCGTGGTTCCGCAGAAGCGCAAGTTCGAGTTTGACGAGGACGATATCGAGGTAAGAAGGTTTCTCAGCGGGATGGATGGGTTCACCACTGACAACGACCTGTTATAGATATTGCGCCACGTTCCACCTCCCCCGCCCACCACGAAGCGTCCTACTGCCCTAGCATACAAAGCACAGTCCAAGAAGCTCGCTAAACCCTTCCGACCTCCCGCGATGAAACCCAAGGTCGAGGCCGACGACGCCGTACCACCAATCTCCAGCCCACCTTGCACCAGCCCGCCGCGCGCCAGCTCTCCTACTCCCTCTACAGTCACCAAACCACCTTCGGTCGACAGAAAGAAACAACACCGCACCCAGCGCGCCGCCTCGCAGTTCAAGTCGCCCCTAACGCCCGGCGCCTCCACCGCGATGACCTCGAACGTGCGCCTGACGCCGCAGATCCAGGCGCTGGAGCGTAAACTGCAGGTGCTGAAGCGCGCGGTCAAGGTGCGGCGGGAGGGCGAGGAAGGCACGTTGGAGGGGTTGGTGAAAAGGTGGACGGAGGCGGGGCGGGAGGTCGCGTGGGAGGTGTGGGGGTTGACGAAGGAGGCGGCGCAGGGTGGGGATTGGGGGTATGGCAGTGGTGGGCAGGCGAAGGGTGGATTCGGAGGCGGGTTTGGGAAGGAGGAGGATGCGAATAAGGGGTGGGGGTGGGATAAGGAGGATGAGAAGAAGGGTGGGAGTTCGTGGGGGTGGGCGAATGAGGGAGATGGGGAGGCTGAGGAGGAGAATAAGGATGATGGTTCGCAGTACAAGGACGAGGAAGAGGAGGCGAAGCCGCAGCAGACACTGGGGACGATGCTGCGTCTGCTTGGGATTGCGCCCGAGACGCTTGGGTGGGATGATAACGAGGAGGGATTCGTAGACGCGTGATGCCGCGCTTGTGCTCGTGCTTTACAGTGCTTGTGTCCGTAGACTGCTGGTAAATTATGCCTGTATAATGCTATAGATGCTCGTAGATTTTTCTGAAAACGCCCTCGTCGCCACACGTTCGATACCTACTCACTCTCATTGCCACAAATCCTTCTCCGCCAGCCCTGTCCGCTTCTGCAATACCTTGTACATCTCCTGCGCGAGGCGCTGCGGCGGCTCGAGGTCGGCGAGCTTGCGCTTTCTGCCCTTCTCGTCGGGTGTTTCGAGCAGCATTTTGGCCTCGGTTTGGAAGGTGACGAGGTCTTCGACTGGGATGGATGGTTAGCGCGGGGCGAAGGGGGAGAGGATGGGAGGGGTTTATGAGTGGAAGAGAGAAAGGGGGAGGGAGGGGGGAAGGGACGAAACAGAAGGGGAGGCGGAACGCACCTCCATTAATTTTATTCAAGCTCATTCGTTCCCTCTCCTCGGCTGTAAATGCACGCTGCCAGAAGTAGTTGTTGGCGTCTAGGTTTGAGTTGGTCAGAGATGGTTAGAGATTGCAATGTGCGAGGGAGAAGGAGGTGAATGAGAGAAGTCGGGGGTTTGCGAGTTAGCAGAGAAGTGGAGAGTACGATTCAACGCGGACGCACCAGGCATCGCAGTCCCATTCGGTTCGGGGTCCACGTCCTCCAAGTCGATCCCGTGCTTCGCCATATCCTCACGCGCAAAGGCAGCCTCTTTGTCTCGTCGGACTTTGACGGTTTCGAGATATTCGGTGAGGCGCTGAGAGTTCGTCAGAACATGTCCTCATGATGAGAGTCCGGGCATTGCGCGTGAGTGTAGGTCCACGACAGGAAGTGTACGTGAGCGTACACCTACGCCGTAGAGTACACATACAGAGCCTTGTACTATGTGTCGGCGCAAGAAATGTTGGTGTACTTACATTCAGATGCCTCTCCTCCCTCTTCAGCGCATTCTGCAAGAGTCCGGGGAACCCGCGCGTGCGCTTGCCGCGTTTCTGGACGACGAAGGGGAGAGTGTTGTGAGGGATGGCTTTTGCATGACAGCTTGCAGTATTGAGCGCAGAGGAGGACTTGGAGAAGAGACTGCGCTTGGTGATGCTGAAGCAGGACATGGCGAGCAGTATTAAGGGAACTTGACAAGTGGCGCGTCTGCTCGATCGCGGCTCGGGCGGGCGGGCCGAGTGGCCGAGTGGGTGGCGCGCACCCTGGGCCAATCTCTGACTCAAGCACTGTCTGGCGGCAGCACTGTTTGAGCCTCGGTTAGGAGATACCACCTTGCTGGACTCGGATGAACAGTCAGAAACGTGAGCGCAAAAGAAACAGGCGGCTGAACGTAGCAGGAGCCATGAACAGATGGGTTCAAATGTAAGTACAAAGGATCGACTACAACAGCACTTTCAGTGGTGATACAGCATACATACAGTGATAAAGAATCCAGAGAGTCAGAGGCGTAGAGAGGGTCACGATGCCGAAGGATGGTAGCGGGAAAAGAGACATATCAGGTCTTGGCGAAGTAAGACGCCGTAACGTTCATGGAGCTCAGAGCTACTCACATGGACCCCCTTCAGAGCGAGAAAGCAAGTGGGGATACCCCTCACGCCGCAGGCTTGTCCGTCGCCTTCGGCTGCCAAGAATTTCAGCTCAAGGTGGTCCTGGAGTTGCGAAAGGCCGTATGCCTTACCAACGCAGTATCCTTGAGCTCGCGCAAACGGACTGCGATGTGCCGTAGCTTGTCCACCTCCAGCGGGCTCTGCGAGGCATTGAGACCCAGCCTAAGCTCCTGATCGTGCATGAAGTTGGCGACGTCCGCCAGGGAGACACCAAGGGATCGGAGGAGTGAGGCATGCAGGCTGGACGACCATTAGTAAGGCGCTGCTTACGCGTCTAGTCCTGCAATCCTACCGTAGCGCAGCGAGGACTTGGTCCATATCCTTAGCGGCGTTATCGCTACGCTCCATGTTTGCGCAGATATCCTCGTTCATCTGAATGCGAAGAGAGGACAGATCCTTCGTGAGATTCTGGATGGCAGCGGTACTGCGCGCGTGTGCCCTCGAAGAGGCTGAGGCCTGCTGACGGATATAGCCAGTCGCATCGTCCTGGAGCGTCAGGAGGGTATCGTTCAAGCGCTGAAGCTGCAACTCCAATGATCGTATTCTCCTGCGATAGACGAGGTATGGTATGCAGGCGACGGGGAGGAGTATGGCAGCCGCAACAGCAAAATGGGTCGTAGCGGGGTATCTGCGGTCGATCGAGAGACCATTTGGTTGATGCGCAGGCTGCGATTGAGTGGGGACGTCCCCAGCATGAGTGCTACTGCTCGTCGATGGGTCCATGGTGGTCAGACGAAGAGAGAGCAGCGCGGTCAAGCGCCTAAGCCGGGCCGCTGTGTGACACGCTGCCGCTTTGACCAGGCGGAAACTGCGTTTTCTCGAAATTGGGCCCCGAAATTCCTTGACAACGCCGCCGAGCAAGATGGGCGGAAAACGTACGCCAATGTACCCGCAGATGCACCAGTGGTCGACGCGACAGGTGATACCCATGCCGCCCCCAGAGCCGCCGCGACAGCCGACGGCGGAGGAGTCGCTGCCGCCACAGAAAAGAAAGCGCAGGCACTCGGATAATGATATGGGCCCATCAGGGGGTACGCTCATGGAAGGGGGTTCCGCGAGAGGATCAGTGCTGAACAAACGAAGTGTGAGCGCACCCCGCCCGAGTCCCGCGCCACCGATGCTGAGCATGTGAGCAGAGGCCGGGCGAGTACAAGGATACCCCAGATCTCATCGCGGCCCTTCGCGCCAAGTTCGACTCGGAGGACAGCATCGACTTCAGCGGCTGCTTCTTCGTACAAGATGGCCCTGCGAACGACAGGAATCGCGTCAAGGCGGTCATAGACGAGATATGGCGCGCAACGGGGTACAAGTTCACGTATGTGCCGCGCAATATCAGCGTCACCTCTTTTCTGACATACGCCCCCCAGCATCAAGGACCATCCGCAACTCAAGGACGGGTTCAAGACGCGCTTATGGTGCGCCCAGGATGAGATTCAGCGCGCGCGCAAGCACAACGGCAGCCTCGAGCCGCGGGTCAACAGCGCGGGCGAGGTGCTCGGCAAGACGCGCTACCCGTGCAAGAGCAGCCTGCAGGTGACATGCCGCGAGGGCTACGCCCCCAACGAGCGCCAAGTTACCGTCCGCATCCACCACCACTTCAAGCACCCGCCGTTCACGGAGCAGCTGCCGCCTGAGGCGCCGAGCATGCTCGTCGCGGCGCAGCCGCAGGCGCCGGTGTACTACATACCGACGATGGCGCCGCAATTCGCGTACTACCAGGTGCCGCAAGGTGGTGCGAACGGTCAAGCTCCGCCAGTACCGCCTGTACCACCACCGTCCTCCAACGCTCCCCCTCCGCCGGAGCCTCAACAAATACCGGATCCTCCTACGAGTGCCCATGGGCCGCCGACCTCCCACCCTCCTGCTACTCAGACGTCTACGAACCACCCTCCTGTACCACCTCCTTCGACGCATCCCTCATCGGCGTCGCATACATCCTCAGCTTCACATCCTCCTCAGCCCGTTGCTCAGCCAAACCCTGTACACCCCACCCGCCTCCATCCCAATCTTACCCAACCACATCAATATCCGCCCGTGCCACCTCCCGAACCCTCCCCCGCACGTCCGCCCCCCTCGCAACAAGCTCAAGCTCAAGCGCAGCCACCTCCTCCAGCTCAGCCAGCACCTGCTCCCGCGCCCTTGCCCCTACCTCCACATCCCGCCTTCTCACATACGCCCGTCGCACTGCCGCCCCATCTGCAAGCAGTGAGTCGAATCGATGATTCTCGATCGCATACTAGAAAACTAAATCACTACTTCCAGTACCGCACCCGCATGCTCTCCCTCATCACTACCATGCGCGACTTCTGTGGCGGGCTTGAGTACCAGCTGCAGTTCAACGACTTCCGCATGCTCGAGCAGCTCGAGACGGAGGGCGCGTCGTTCTTCAGGTTCATGGAAGCCTGTCTGCAGCGCGAGCGGCCGGCGGGGGCTGCGAGTGGGAATGGTGGTGGTGGTGGTGGTGGTGGATCCACTGGGAGTGCAAGTCAGGTTAGTGGACATCCTTTTCAAGCCAGCCATGAGGCTGTTCAGATTATCCATGAGGCTAACGGGGATGCACAGCAGGCCAATGGAAGTACGGGCCAAGCCACCGGACACTCGAGGCAGGGCAGCGGGGGCGCGGCGCCGACTCTGGGGCGGATGATTCTGCCCAAAGGGTATCCGGGTCAGGCCCCTAGACACTCGTCGCTCGTCAATGGGGATCCGATTCCGCTCAGCGCGCTTTCGAGTCAGGCGAATGGGCATCCTGGCCAGGTGAATGGACGGTCAAGTCAGCCCAACGGGCGTCCGTCGCAGGCGAACGGTCATGGACACGATGCGGCTGGAAGTTCTGGCTCGCCCGTGCACGGAGGGCGATCTGCGGGCTCTTAGGGATGAGGTGCTGCCAGTCGGGGCTGTTATGATGCCTATGATATCGTCGTATTTATTCTCGCTCATGTCTGCCGCTATTTCGTTCGCCTACGTATGTCGACTGGCTTTCTTGTATATTCACCAGGGAGTTCTTGTGTATCCATGTCACGCCAGGTCTCTTGTGTGTATTTTGCCTCAGAATCTTGCCTTGTTGCCAGCACCTGCACATCCATGGCCAGCGTTGTCCTCGTCTGCTCGTGGCGATACAACCGACGCTGCCCGCCGCTCGGATTTGCAAAGAGTAGTGCTACATCAACGACGTCGGCCTCGCGCGTCGGTGTGATGGCTACCTCAGGCGTGCACAAATGCGGTAGGGCCGACGTCGGGGCGGCGAAGGGCGTTGAAGATGGCCACTGGCAGGCTGCGATGGTCGCAGCCAAAGACGGGGGGGGAGGACATGATAATACAATAGGCGTGGTATAGATATGACAGAACAGATGTGTGCAAGTTCGGGTAGCAAGCGTATGCATAAGATATACAGCAGTCGTCTCGAGGGTATCTCAGTTCGCGGCGTGCGCGGCGTGCGATGCGTTGCGGGCGGCCTGGAAAAAATAGGTCAGCCCATTGTCCCTCTCTCGCGACCACGTCCGCACTGAGCAAAACTCACCTGCTCATCCTCTAACCGCCGCGTCTCCGTGTACAGGAAGCACAGGATCAGGAACGTCGCCTCGGGGGAGGCGAGGTCGAAGTCGACGGTGAGCTGCGCGTGCTCGTTGTCGTGGAAGAGGTGGCCCTTGTAGGAGCGGTAGCGGGCGATGACGGCGCCGGAGGGGACGGAGGCCTGGAGGGGAGTGAGTATGGTGGCAGGGGGAAGGAGGTAGTGTGAAATGGGGCTGGGAGATGGGGAGAAGGAAGGATGAGATAATGGGCGAGCAAGGGAAAGGGGGTAGCGGAAGGGGAGGAAGATGGGAAGAAGGGTCACTGACCGTCCATTCGCCGTGGTGATGCTGCATCTCTACCGTGAAGCCGCCCCAGGTCCACCAGCGCTTGCTGTTGAAACAAAGGTGGTCAGCTTCTAATCCCGTACTGCCGCTCTACCGCTGCCATCCGTCTCCTCCTTCCCCTCTAGGAAGCTACCCCTTCTTTGAATATGGTGCACGAACGCCCTACTCACCTGCTCAACGTCTTCGTGTGCTTGATGCGGTCGAAGGGGAGGACCTGGCCATTGATGTCGAAGTACTTGTCTCGCCAGTCAATAGACGCGTGCGTCTTAGCGAAGTAATTCTGCCCTTGCATGACGGTGGTGTCCCTGCCTTTCCAGAAGCTCTCCTTGGTGGTCGTGGAAAAAGCGATGGTGCCGTCGGGAAAGGTGAGTATGGTGTTGAGGATGTCCTCCTTGCCAAAGGTGAGGGTGACGCTGGTAGACATGGTGGAGGACTGAGGACGTGCAGAAACAGGTGAAGATGTGAGCCAAGGATGAGGAGATCCTAGGAGAGGTGAAAGGGAAGCAGGGGTTGCTAGTATCGCTCCCTCATCCTCCTAGGGTTCTTATATCCCGGGCACGCCGCGGGGTCGCTCTTACCCACACTAGTAAGCCGCGACAACCCACGAGCGCCCGGCGCTCAAGTCATACAAATGGCATGACAGGATCGACGCGCGGGGGGCTGATCCTGCTGAAATCCAGTGCGAACTGATGAGCGACGATATCGCGCCTGAGCTGCGCGCGCGTGTTGCGCACCGCACCCGGGGCGCCTACGGAAGCCGGAGTGATGCGCGGAGGGCGCCTAACACGTCGGGCGCTTATTTTGGGTGGGCGTTGATTGGCGCCCGCACGCATGAAAGCCTTCCTGATGCGGACGGACCAAACAAGAACAAAAGAAAGTGATTGATGAGGGTCGGGCCGGGAGCCGGGTGGTATGTGACGCGGATTGGGATGTTGATATAACGCGCCTTGTCCTTGCATTGTTCGCCGCACCTGGAGTCTTGCCTGGTCCGTGTGAGGTCCGTGGGACAATTGGAAGGTCTTGCATGCTTCGATGGACTTTGCACGTCTCGTGGCCTTTATAAGGTTCGGTGGGGTGCACTCACGACACGCTTCCGCCTTTCACCGCGCCTCTTTCGCGCCGCTGCTCGACATCGCTTATCTGGCCCATCTACTCGCTGTTGACTGCATCCACCAAGCAAGATGAAGCGCGGATTCCTGAAGAATAAGTCTCTGGCTGCCTCGAACAGCTCCGGGTCGTCGGCGCGCTCGTCATCGTCCGCGGCGCCTGCGAGTGGCGCGCCACCAACTCGCCCCTCCTCGAGACCGAACGCCCCTCCAACCCGCGTTCCCATCCCTCCCAGTCTAGTGCAGGAAGCTCAAGACAAGGTCTCCCCAGCCAAGATCGAAATGCTCCCGAGAGACGCCAACGGCGCCTATGTCAATCCACAGCCCGCCAACGGCGTCGACTACAACTCGCACGATGCCGGCACCGCCTCCGAGCTCCTCAAGATCGCCGGCATCGACCCCTCCATGCTCCAGGGCGGCGCCGCGGACGCCATCAACATCCGCAACGTGCGCATCGTTACCATCCCCGCGCAGCGCCCCTTCCTCGCCGCCGTCTCCCCGCGCGTCGCGAACATGATCGAGAACAGCCCGCGCCTGTGCGCGCGGTACACGACGCCCGACCCCGCTCGGTACCGCATCGACGAGTCCCGGGTCCACGGGAAGGGCGTGTTCGCCACGGAGGCGATCGAGCGCGGCGGGCTGGTGCTGCGCGAGCCGCCGATGGTGGTCACGTCGCAGATGATGACGAATGCTCCCGGCGGTGAGACCATGATCCAGCAGGGCGAGATATTCGCGGAGATGGTGTACCAGGCGCTGCCGGAGGAGGACAAAGAAGAGTACATGTCGTTCGTGAACTGCAAGCCGGCGAAGACGCATGGGGTGAAGCGGGGGATCATGGACACGAACTCGTCGGGGATTGCTTCTGGTGGGGTCTTCAAGGGACCCTACGGGGCGGTTACGAGGGATATATCCAGGCTGAACCATAGGTGAGTCGATAAGTGCAGGTTATGAGGCGCGGGGAACTGATCGACTCGGCAGCTGCGAGCCCAATGCGTACACGGACTGGGATGTCGATACGATGACCTTTGGGCTGTACGCAGAGCGGCCCATCAAGAAGGGCGAGGAGATCTTCATCGCGTACGTGGAACCCTCCCATCCCAAGCAGCACCGTCAGTACGCGCTGTGGGGGATGTACTCGTTCAACTGCCGGTGCACAAAATGCTCGCGGGAGTGAGCAAATCAGCTTCGCAGCGACTTGCGTACTCGACGACTGCTGCTTGTTAGCGACCAAGTTTAGGGCTTCTTGTGATCCTGTATAGTAGTGTGCCAGTCATCATAGAGATAGTGCATAGTGTTGTCAATCTTGATCATTTTCATAATCCATAGTACATCGCACACGTCAACGAACGCACCAGCACAAATCAAGATGACAAGACCTTGACAAAAGCCTTCGCTCGCTTAACCTTGCTCTCCGGCGGTCGTGTGCTTTTCTTCGCTGCAACCTCCGTCTTCGTTGTGGCATCTGTCTCTTTTGTGGCCGCAGCGAACCTGACGGACTTGCTTGGGGACTCCGCGTCTCCTTCTGCTGCAGGTTCTGCTTTATCTTTCGCAGGCGCTGCTGCTTCCTCATGCTCTTCTGGCGCCTCCGCCGCAGTCAGGATGGACTGGCATGTCTCAAGTAGTCGCTGCATCAGCCACGTTAGCTGATAGTTGAGGATGAGGTCCTCTGCTAGCGTACCTCTCGCGCGCCACCTTGCAGATTCTTGAGGTACTTCTTCAGGAGGGGTATATAGTCGTCGGGTATCTGTGTGACCATGAGCACCTGCACGAACAAGAGGTAGAAACATGTCAATGTACCTCGGTCGTAGACCAGCAATGGCGAATGAGCCAGTTCTGATGTGCCTTGCTGAACTTCCAAACATCACGATGTTTGTGGTAGGTATACGCGTATGAGAGGGCTGGACGGCAATGTCAATCATCACTTTGGAAGGTCCAAGAGATCTAGGACGTACCCTTGACAGCCTGTTCGGAGAGGGACTCGTCCTTAGCAGGATGCGGGTACTTCTTCTTGGGCTTATCCCCAACGTCCTCCCCGTCCCCGTCTGCCTCATCTGTCGTAACCGGCGGCGCAAGCTCTCCGTGAGGCTCTGCGGGTGCGCCACTCTTCCTCTTTGTGCGTTTCCGTGGCTCTTCATCTGCAGCCTCCGTGCTCACTTCTGCCTCCGCCTTCGCGTGCTTTCGCTTCTTTTTCCTGGGTGCGTCGGTGGTGTTTGCGGCGGCGTCGGCCTGGCCCTCATCGCGCTGGGTGGCATCCGAGGGCTCAGCAGGCGCAGGCTGGTCGCGTTTGCGCTTCTTCTTGGGCTTTTCTGGGGAAAGGACGTCGGTCACGGCTGGGGGAACCGTGGTTTCGATGGAATGATCGGCCTTCTTGCTCTTCTTGTGCTTCTTGGCAGAGCCCTCCTGAGGCGCAGCAGGCTCGTCCACAACCATGGACGTATCCTCCGACCGCGATTTCGCCTTGGATCTCTTCGCTGATTTTTCCACCGCCATGATGAGTGACGAGCTGGAGAAGTACTGATCGGCGCATAGGGGGCCCCGGGCGCCTAATCGTCGGCAAAGGGGGCCCCGCCATCATGACAGTACCGAAACCAGGCTAGACATCTCGCTTCAAACACTCGTCTCAGCGTCGCTCTACCTCCCCCTCGTTGCTATCCCCTCCTCCCCTTCACCAACGCGGCCGACGGCCAGCACACCGCTACGCCATGTCGCTCACTATGCCCACCCGCCGCGAGCTGCTCATCGTCTGTCTGCTGCTCGTCGGCCTCATCCTGCTGTCGCGGCCGAGCACGGAGGGCTTTCGGATACAGAACCCGTTCAGGAGCGATGAGGGCGGGGACGCGCTCAACTCGATAATCCCCGACTTCCTTGACGACATTGAGAAGCACGGCGGGACCGTGAACGGGAAGCTCTGGGACACGCAGCTCGTGTGGCGCGGTGGGAGGGTGCCGGAGACGACGGTGGCTGCGCACACACATGGTGCGTAGGTGTGCACTTCTGTGCGTTGGGCGTGGAGGCTGACAGTCGACGCAGGGTGGACCGTGTTGGACAAACTATACATCAAGAACGGGACGATGTACATCGTCAGCGACCACAGGGCTAGCGTTCCGGACCTCAAGGAGATCATGTCCAAAGGCATGTTCGTCAAGAATGGACCCGAAGAGGAGCGGAAGAGATTGCCGACGTCTGAGGACATTCAGGTCATCAGCACTAGGGAGGCCAAACGGCTTTTCGGAACTTCTGCTCAGATCATAGACGGTGTTACTGTACGTCCCCGTCTACGCGTGCCGAACCGACGCTCATGCAAGTGACAGTGGCTCGTGAACGACCCCCCACAATTGTGAGTACACTCAGCTTTCCCCCTCCCCCCGCTAACTCCCTTCTAGCATCACACATTACTATCATTGGGCCGCCGAGCTCTGGTTCGGCCTCTGGCGCACCTACTCCTCCCTAGATATCAACATCGCCAAGGATGGCAAGACGCACCTCAAAGCCCCGCGCCGCCTCATGTTCCACCACCTCGATGCGCACCACTGGCGCGACTACGCGGACATGAACCAGTTCGTCGTCCGCAGCACCGTGCCCTCCATTACCATGGAGTTCGTCGACGACTGGCGCGACCGCGCCGAGATGGACCGCGCTTTCGTCTTTGACCGCGTGCTCATCGAGGATCGTTCCACTGCATTCCTGTCGAAGGAGGTGCAGCGCTACCAGCGCATTGTGGCGAACGCGTTCCAGATGCCTGGGAGCGTGAACTGGTGGATGACGGTGCGCAACAATGTGATCGAGGCCGCCGGTGTGCACCGCTCGGTTGGCGAGGGCCTGACTGGCAAGCCGGTCATCACGTATATTTCCCGTCAAACGTGGGGTCGCCGCATGCTGAAGCCTGAGGACCACGACCGGCTGGTGCAGGAGCTGTACAAGCTGCGGGATACGTACGGCTACGAGGTCAACGTCGTGAGCATGGACAAGCTGTCGCGCATGCAACAAATCCAGCTGGCGGCGAGGACGACGGTGGGTGCTTATGTGGCACCGCGAATCGGAGAGGTGCTCACAGTTTGCTTGCAGATCATGATGGGCGTGCATGGCAATGGGCTCACTTCGCTCATCTGGATGAACTCCTCGCCGCGTGCGACAGTCATGGAGTTCTTCTTCCCTGGCGGGTTCGCATACGACTATGAGTACACGTCGAGAGCCATGGGGCTGACGCACTACGGCTTCTGGAATAACGAGTAAGTTATTAGGTCACCCTTTCTAGAAAGTGACACTCATCTACGTTTAGGTACTTCACTGCACCCAATGCGCCACCAGTGGCATATCCAGAAGGCTTCCAAGGTCAGCGTCTGTGCTCATCGGCATCCCTCAGGTGCTAATAAACTATCAGGCAACGCCATCCCCATCGACGGCGCCCTCGTTGCGAAACTATGCCACGAGCGTCTAACGCAAGGACAGGATACTCCCACATCACCAGCAGACCCGGCACCAGAAGGCAACGAGCCATGAGCTCCCTCAGTCGGTTCGAAGGCAGTGACCAGCGTGCGGATCCTGTATACCACCATATCGTGCAAAGCAAGCGCTTGACACCAAAGACATTGCAAACTATGGAGCGTACTCATCCTACCCTCGTCCACACACAACGAGGGATCTTGTGCAATCTTCTCCGAATCGACTCGAGGAAATCGTTGACAAATATGCTTGTTTGGTAATGTACCGCTGTCCGCGAAATACCGTACATGTCCTTTGTACTCATACCTTGCTATCAGCGTCCGATCCTTGTGTACGTATAGTAGACGTCTCGGGTAATGCGACTAGAGAGGAATCGGCGCACTTTCGTATGCCTTCGCAAGATGCTGGGGTGTCAGACGACGACCTTCAACTTTATGTCTGAGGGCGAAAACGAGTAAAGGCACAGCGAGGTAAGGTCACCATCTTCTGTACACAGCGCCAGTGCCGGTATCAGTGCCCCCTCCTCAAAGACGGATATTCGTCTGATTTATCATCGGGCACAGGCAATGCGTCCTGGTCATCCATCGGGACTCGCAGCCCATTTGCCATGGAGCGGCTTCGCGGCATCAGCTGAGGTCGAGTACGTGACAGAGTTGGAGGCGGCGGCGGTCGCGTGGGGACGGTAGCAGCAGTGAGTGCAGCAGTAAGCACGGCAGCGGAAAGCCCTGCGCTGCATTGCTGCCGCTGACACGGAGGTTGCTGCTGTTGTTGCAGGAACGGCTGCTGTTGCTGCTGCTGTTGCAAGAACGGCTGTTGCTGCTGTTGTTGCAAGAACGGCTGCTGCTGCTGCGACGGCGGATGCTCTAGTGATCGTGGCCGGCTCATGCTCTCGGATTCCATGTTCGCGATCGAGTTCTCGCGTGTCGACGAGCCTGCCTCCGTGGCTTCGGAAGGAGGGGCGCCTCCGCCGGGTTGCACGAGGATGGTGCGGTAGCGCTCGGGAATGTCATCCCAGGCGGCGGGGACAGTGTGGAATCGGCGGTCCTCAGCACTTTGCGTGGTATTGTGCTCGCCGTGTGAGTGGCTGGCGGTTTGGGGGGCGGCGCGGCCGGTGTTCAGGCGTTGACGCTTGGAAGGACGTGAGGAGGACGATGAGGGTGATGCGTCGTCGGCGCTGCGCTTTGCGCCTGCAGAGGAGGACGGTGTGACATCGGGCGGTGCGTTCTGCCTTTCTCTTTCTTGCAGGGTGTATTTCTTCCATCCATCGGCAGCCAGCTGGCGCCGATAATCGGTATCATGCATTACTCTTCGAAGTTCGTCTTTCTTCGCTTTCAGATGCCACGCGTCACCTTGAGGGCTAGGTAGCACGGGCCAAGACGTTGGTGCCTTTGCAACCCAAGGGTATTCGCCTGTTTCTGGGCGGCTGGCGCGGACTTGAGGCGACACATCTTTGATCTCGTGGCCGAGGAAGCCCTTATAACCCCTGTAGCCCTCATTAACACGTCGTTCCAAGAGGTTGTCGTACTTGTTTAGCTCGGCCCAGTCCGCAGGAGACAACACTTGCTGGAGCATCTTGAGATGAACCAGCTGTGTGGGTTTCGTCGACCCGAATTCGAAGTCAAGTAGCTTGCGCAGAACCTCGCCGCGGACAGGGACTTCGCGGTACTTGGAGTTCAAGGCGATGGCCCGAAACAGCTCGCCATAGAGTGCCCTGATGTCGACGACCTGGATCGCACAGTGCTCGACGTTGCGCTGGCCGAGGATTGTCGGGGCAGGGATGCTTGTGTCAGGTGTCCTGAAGTACCAGTCAAACAGTCGACCGTCGGGTGGGGTTAGGGGGTTTGGCGCGATCCTTCGGTAGTGCGCTTTGCATGCGCGCAGCGCTTCAAGCTTGATGAAGATATGAACATAGCCGTCTCATCATCGGGTTGCTACTCACCTTCTTTGCGCGATCTTCCGACGTGAGGACTTGGACAATGGTTTCATCGTATTTCTTGTACGCTGGTCTGATAGCAAGCTTGCCCGGCACGGTCGTGTAGAATGTGAGTGTGAAGCCCTGTGGCAACAAAATTCGGAAGACGCGGTGAGTTGAGAATTGGTCTGCCATCTCGGCTGCGCGTTGAGATGAAGATGAGCTTTCCATGTGAGCAGATGATGAGTGTAGAGACAAAGGCTGAGTGGCGC
The DNA here is from genome assembly GCF_000143185.2 of Schizophyllum commune H4-8. Classification (NCBI taxonomy): domain Eukaryota; kingdom Fungi; phylum Basidiomycota; class Agaricomycetes; order Agaricales; family Schizophyllaceae; genus Schizophyllum; species Schizophyllum commune. The sequence continues at coordinate 2,630,119 of NW_026089542.1, forward strand.
CAGGACCAGCCTTGTCTTGTCCTCAGGTCACATAACAAAAGTCACAATTTTGTGACATTGATACTCGTGGTCAACCCGTGTGCGTCACGTGCCTCTTTGCGAAGCCAAGTCCAACATTGAAGCTGGAGGTTTGTCTCGCGGGCCAGACGTTCAAGCCCGTTCCTCCTCGAATCAGCTTTGAGTGCCTTCCTTTGGACTCAAGGAGACGACCTCGTTCGCAAGAAATCTCGATATATGCCGTTCTTCACGCTAGCCTCTGCTGGGGGTTGACATCGCTGGCAAGGCATTGTTGACAGCACGATCGTATTTGTTTGTACGCTACACATAGGCGATCCTTCTAAGGCTTGGCACCGCTGACGCCCTGAACGACGGCGGCATCGAAGGGGGGACCTGCATGGAGCCCACGTGCTCCGACGTCGTCGCGTCTTGCCGCCGGATCGCGTTGCCGGATCCCAGTGTCCACCACCACCGTCATCACCATGGGTCTTTCTGTGTCCTCGCTCTTCTCCTCTCTGACTTCCCTTATCCGCTGGAGCAAGGATCAGGATGTCCGGATACTTATGCTGGGACTAGACTCCGCCGGAAAGGTTTGTCAGCTTCATCAAGAGCGTTGACATGAGTGCTGAGCAGCATGTTGCGCCTGTAGACTACCATTCTGTACAGGTTGCAGGTATGCTGGGAGTTGTCTACATCGCATTCACAGGCTTGAGCGACCCGTCAGATTGGAGAAGTCGTCTCAACAATACCAAGTGCGTGCTATTGCATCGGTCTGGGCTCAGTGTACTGAACGCACCCGCAGCGATCGGCTTCAACGTAGAAACAGTACAAGTGCGTTGTGTATCTCGGTGGAATGACATTTTCTCATCTTCCCCTCCTTCAGTATAAGAACATCAAGTTTCAAGTATGGGATCTAGGCGGGCAATCCAGCATTAGGTGCGTCGTGCTTTGCATCCTCCTCCTCCCCATGCTAATCGCTCGTTCACAGACCCTATTGGAGATGCTACTTTCCCAACACTGCCGCCATCATCTATGTCATCGACGCCTCCGACCACGCACGCATCCCTACATCACGGAACGAGCTGCTGACGATGCTGTCAGAGGAAGAACTGAAGGGCGTGCCGCTGTTGGTCTTCTGCAACAAGCAGGACATCGAGGGCGCGATGAAGCCGGAGGACATCAGCGAGCAGCTCGGCCTCGCGGGCGGGGAGAAGACACGCCCGTGGAGCGTGCGCGGCAGCTGCGCGACGAAGGGCGAGGGCTTGGAGGATGGGCTGGATTGGTGCGTAGTACCCTCGGCGCATTCTCAATAATGCTCACTAGCCTTCAGGCTGGTGAACGCGATCCAGAAGAAGTGATCGCCTCCCCATGGACACCCTACACTTGCATACCCCTGCGTCTCATGACATGCATGAACATGATGATGACTGTATCCTATACGCTGCCGACCCATGTCGCCTATAATCTAGCATGCCCAGTCTGTCGAAATGTACATGCTTTCCCTCCATCTTCCGTCCGAATCCAGCACCGCTACACCCGCACTTCCTCCGCGCGTAACACAGGATCCTGATACCCATCACCGCGCGCTTGGGCAAATTAGGCGCCCACCTTGCCACTGGCTTTCTCTCAACCACCGCCACCATCTGCACATATTTATCGTTGCCATGTCGACGTGCTTGCTGAAGGTCAGTGAAGATGACATCTTCAACACGGTGTTATTCGTGTTCAAGCACGACCGTGCCTACGACATACGGACAACAGTAGACGAACAGGGTGCCCGGACAGTGTCGATTGTGTGCAGGGCCGGCGAGAAAGAGTCCCTGGGCAGGATTGATTGGCGAGAGAAAGCCTTCATGGTCTATGGGATTGAGGTCCCATGGAGATGCTCGAAGCGGAAGGAGTCCACGCTTGGTTCCTCGCGGTACGTCCAGCGTGCCTCCATTGGATGACTGTTAATAACGATCCGTAGAAATTGGAGATGGGGCAAGAAGGAGTATCTCGTCACCGGAGATGGCAAGAGAACAGTGAACGTCAGTACAATATACACCCCTAGCCTTCTATCTCGCACGTCCTAGGGGTGATGGTGCTGTAGGCGATAGACGTCAAGGACGACAGTGTCGCAGGAACATACGCGCCACCTCAAAGACATTTGTTCCGTCAAAACGAGTCAGCACGGATCGAGACGGCCTACACCGCCTACGACGAACAGACTGTCTTCCTCCTCTTGGTCATTCTGCACAACCTATCGAAGCGATGAGCGCCGCCTTGACTTCCATATTCGAAAGCCATTTTATGCATCGACGAGCACAGAACGCACCAGCCTAATCGTCTCCATCATGCCCTCGCCTTCGCTCCGTAAACTATTACCGTAGATCGGTACTTTATTCCCGACATACACGCACGCTAACAGACTGAAGGAAGATGGGAGGACCATGAAATGATTGCATAGTTTACATTGCGAAGTAGGATCTGTGCCAATGCCCACCCAGTCCAGCATGCCTTCCAGTAAATCCCACCGCCGGCAAAGACGACAACCAACATCATCCTTAACCTCCAAACGCCCACTACACACAACACCTCACCTGCCGGCAAGCCCACCCGACGATGACAGTGTGCACCAGGCCCAGCACAACGGACACGCCGAGTCCATCGAACCACGTATCCGCCACTGCAGGTATAAGGACCGCCGCTAGCACCGTAGGGTGCACGCATTCGAGTGGCTGGTCCGGGCAGAGCGTCGTGAGCGAGTAGACCTGCATGATCTGTCAGCGTCTTCTCGACTTGGACACCGCACAGAGCCTCAGCCCGACTAAACCATTGACCACGCACCTTCGCTATCAACAACACACTCTTAACCGTCCTCCCCAGCACCGTTCTCCTGATCCATCCCCTCCGATTGAACGGCGACGGCGGTCGCGCGTACGATTCCGCGTCCTCTGCCTCATGTTCATGGTCATGATCAGGCCCGTGCAGCTGCAGCAGCGGACCTTTCTCCGTGCTGATACTGTCGTGCGAGGCCTCTGCTTCCTGCGCGTGCGCTTCCGGTTTTGGTACGGGGGTCTGCCGCCCGTTAACACCGTTCGCAAAGCTCACCGACAGCGCACTCTTGTCGCTGTCTGAGCTTGAGCGGCGGCGGAAGGAGGGAATGAGCGTGGAACTCTGTTCCCGGGAGGGCGAGGGGGTGGGGCGCCCTGAAAGAGGGTCGAGCTACAGCGCTCATCAGCATCGAAGACAATGTCGCGACATCCGGACAAACCTGCCCCATGCGCACCGCGCTGACCACCTTCTCGCAACTCGGTCGGCCGCTCGGCGACGGGTTGAGCAGGCTCTCGAGTAGAATGAGGTACGCCCGCGGCAGTCGCCTCGCCTTGAAAGCCGTCGAGTGCACCGGCGTGCTCTTAAACCTATTCAAACCGTCAGCATGCATCTCTCGCACCCGCACTCAACCTCCACTCACCCCTGATACCCCAACACCTCCGCCTGCAGCCTATCCATCTTCTCCCCCTCGCCCATCTTGCTATCCGCCGCCGCGCCCGACCCATCGCTCGAGAACCGGTACGGCAGCCGGAAGAAGAGGATCTTGTGCAACAGCATGCCGAGCGACCACATGTCCGTCTTGCTGTCGATGGAGCCGAGTAGGCCGGTTTGGGGCGAGGGGAGCGATTCGGGGGAGGTGTATTCGAGACTAGTGAGAGGACGGGCGTCAGCGTGTGAGCCATCAAGGAGCTCAATGCGTTGAAGGGGGAGGAAGATGAGACTGGAAGAAAGATGATGGATACGCACGTTCCGGTGTTGCCGCTGCGCGCGAGGGAGGGCGCGTTCAGCATATCGCGCGACGTGCCGAAATCGGAGAGCATGGCGCGAGGGCTATAAGGTTGTCAGCAATCCACTCCCTCGAGCGGAAGATGGAACGTACATAATTCGCCCTGCATCCCATGTCAGCAGAACATTGCCCGGCTTCAAGTCGAGGTGCAGAATGGATTTTGCATGCTAAATGATGATAAGCCTCCCATCCTAACTCAGCAGCGTTGATCTTCCTCACCAAGAACGCCAGACCCTCCACCACATCCCCAAATAGACTCTTCACCTCCTCCGCGCTGAGCAGGTGGATGGCTTTCCACGCCGCTTCCCTCCTTCTCTTATCCCCCATCCCCATGCGCGCCTTGATACGCTCGCGCTCATCCGGAGCTGCACGCTGGAATGCACGGAACGCCTTAATGCGCGCCGCGCGCGACATTCTGCTGACGTCGAACTCCTCGACGGGCTCTTCGGATGCGGGATCCTGAACTGCGGAGAATACATCTGCAGGGGAGGATACAGGGTGGAAGTGGACGTGTTTGACGGCTTTGCCCTGTCGGAGGTCGATGAGGTCGTCCAAGCTGCCGCCTTCTGCCCATTGCATTAGGACGCTAAGGGAAGCGAGGTCAGCTGACCGCAAGTATGGTCAGATACTGCAGGCGCACTGGAGTGTTGGTATTCGGGGACCGAAGGGGGAGAATTGGGCGGTCTCTAGCCATGAGTGACTGTGTTGGATGGTTCAGCAAGAGTGATAGCTCGCGAGGTCGGAGAACGCACTGGTATGTGATGATGTTCGGATGGTGCAGCTGCTCAAGCAAACGAATCTGCGTACGACGTCAAGCAGATGGGAGACGTAGAGGGCGTACGCACTTGCCTCTCGGAGAGTCTTGAGGAGGTACTCGTGAGATTCACCGACCGCAATCTTCTTGACGGCGAAGTGACCCAGGGGATTCCCATCTAGCATATGCTATGGATATGTCAGCGTCGCACACTTGACTAAAGCACTGAGTAGCGCACCTGACATAGATAGACACTCCCATTTGCACCCATCCCCAGCTTCTCTTCCTCCTGGAAGAATGTCTTGAAGTAGCCCTCTGCCATCGCCTCTTTCGGGAACACACTCGCCCCAGGTTCGTCCTCATCCTCGGGAACGCCATCTGACAGCGCCGACCCAACGCTGGACGTAGACTCCGCATTCGCGATGCTGAGCAACTCAAAGTAATTGGGCGCGCGCGCCGTCTGCCCATCCTCTGCGCCGTCCGCGGACACAAATCGCTCATGCTCATCCGCCTCCAGGTCATGGTGCTCCTGCACCAGCGGCTCAAAGCCCTCCGGAAGCTCCTGTCTGCAGTACGGACATCGTTGCGCGGCGAGGTCGACTGAAGGGCGTATGGACAGGGCGTGAGACCGCGGGTGGTAGAGCACGATCTGGTTGTCGTGCTGGAGGATGGGGCGCCATTCGGAGGCGGAGCTTCCAATGAAGGACACGACTGCGCGGGTGTTGGGAGTTTCCGGAGGGCTTACTGTAGCCATCGCTGGTCAAGGACGGCGCGGGGCGCGTGAATGAGGCCCGTGCCGATGCCGATCGCGGTGCAGGGGAGACTCCGAGATGATTTTCAGGTATTCGGGATGCAAACGCTTCAGCAGTAGGCTGGGGAGGAAGGGGAGCAGAGACGATGGTGGTAGGAAGTAAAGCGCAAACGAGGCCGACGCGCGCAGCGTACGTACTGAACAATGCATAACCCAATCAGGAAGGCATTCTTGCCTGACGTCATGAGTGGGATGCTCGAATGTGCCCGTCTTCCTCGCCCACGAGGCTCGCACTGGCTATTGTTCTTTCACCCTTGACATTGCCCAGAAATTGACCCTACTAATGTACCCTCCACAGAAGCAAACTTATTCTACAAAGAAAGAAATGCACCGATAACGCTTCCGGTGTCTTCGCCAGAGGAGGACGGTCAGCCTTGCAAATCCAGGCGAGGCAGGCCCTAGCTGCCCCCGAGTCCCGAGTTGCAAGACCTCCCCACCCTCCCTGACGTGTTCGCTACATGCATCCGCGCTGCTTGAGCTTAAAGGTTGACGGGCCGCCCCTGGTCATCGATGGGCTGAACGCTGGCGAAGTTCTGCGATAGGTTTGTTAGGATCTGTGGGTGGAAGAAGAAGGGTCAAACTAACCGTCGTGATCCCAAAGACCGCGTTGAACGCGTCCGCCTGCGCACCCGTCTTCGCCGTCTTGCCATCAGCCGCACTACGCGCAGTCTGGCATAGGTCCTTCGCAGCCTGGTTGGCCTTACACGAGTTCGTGAGCTGGTCGCAGACAAATTGACTGCGAGGACCTTGTCAGAATGGCACTCGTCCTCGTCAATGGCAATGTCTACGTACGAGATGATGTCAATCGCCTGCGCAGACCCGTGGCTGTACGAAGTCTTGTCGGTCGGCTGGAACGAAGTCTCCCTCCTCCCATCGAACCCAGCGGCAAACTCGATCTGCGGCACCGAGCAGCTGCCAAAGCTCGCGCCGCCGAGGTTCCCAGATGATGAAGACGCGGCCTGCGTTGTCGCGGCGCTCGCAGCGGCGGTGGTCGTAGCACTTGAGCCTGAGCCCGAATTGCCCGAGCTGGTAGACCCTCCGCTGGGCGCGACGGCTTTGATAGCGGAGAAGTTCTGTTATGTCTTGTCAGCCTCGGGTGCACAAGTGGGATAAGAACTAACTGACCGTCTTCAACCCAAAGACCGCGTTGAAGGCATCAGCTTGCGCACCCGTGCCCTCGGGCTGCTGCTTCGCTGCTGCAGCCGCCTTCGCGCAGTTGTCGAGCGCCGTCTGGTCCGCGCCGCAAGTGGTCAACGTATCGCAGATAACTTTCGTCACGGTTGCGATGTTGAGTGCGGAACCACGGTCGTAGGAGCCTGTTGGGCGCGCAGAAATGTCAGTATCGCAACTCGCGATTGGGGGCAAGGAATAGCGACATACGACGATTGATAGGCCTAAAGCTCGTCTCCGTGCGCCCGTCGAAGCCGGTGTTGAAGGAAATCTCAGGCTTCGTGCACGAGCCGAAGCTGCCCACGGAAGCGGCGCGGGCGATCAAGGCCGCAGGGGCGCTAGGCGCAGGCACGGGAACGTCCCGCTTGAACCAATGCGAGCGGCCCTCGACCATCGAGGGGCCAGATAGGAGGGAAAGGACGGCGGTGAAGAGGATGGGGGACAGCATTGTCGCAGATTATGGATGCCGGTGTTCTTTCAGAGCGAGAAGTTGTCGATGTCAAGCTACCGAACAGCCTGACAAAAAAGACAATGGACGAGAGACCGAAAAACGAGGGTTGGCTGAAAGCGAGCGAAAGGACGAGGAGCGAAGGCGACACCTGGTCCGGGGAAGCGAAAGGGTACAGACGCGCGGCGTCAGAGAAGAACGAAAGTGTGCGGGAGCGAAGGGAAGGGGAAGGGGGCCGGAAAGACGAAGGGCGAAGGACGTGAGGGAGGGGGAATCGATGCGCGCGGGCACGCTATATAGGTAGGGCCGTGACGGAACCACAGCAACGGATCCCGACGCGAGATCAGCGACGGCGTGAGCGGGCGGTCAGGCACCGAGGCATGGTGGGCCTCGGGAACGGGAGTTCTGGTGCCTGTCATCATTCGGGAGCCGTCGATTATGCGACGGTGAGCTCGTGAGGACGTCCCTCGAGCTCGTCGCATGCATGCCCTTCGATGGGTCGCGCAGTTTGCATCTTGCAAAGCCCAAGCAGGTCTCGCTGTCCTACTGGGACAGCCCTCAGCTCGAAGTCTCTCTTCTTGATCTTATGCGGACTTACCCATCTCGTCCATGTGGCCCTCGGTTCGTCCGCCTGCCGCCATTGACAGTCAGTATGGCAACCGGACCATCGTTGATCTAAGAGCCCGCTACCGGTGCATTGCCTCCCAAGAATATAACACTCACTGGCCAAGACGGCTCCGTTGAAGACCGTTGAAGTTGCGTTGAACTCGGAAGAACTTACCGTCAATAGGGCCAAGGACATCATCGTTGATGAGATTGGTTTACTCGGCCCGATCCGTTCTCCCTTGCGATAAAAGTCGAACTTAGCAAAGACGCTTCACTGTTGTCCGTAGTGACAACTCCCCCGACTATGGCGGAATGCATGAAGCACGGTCGACCGGGTCGAGGTACTGAAGGGTACTGGCTTCGCCGATACAAGAGCCTGCTAATGTGGCGTATGAACGTAGGACACGAATGAAAACACTCGCAGTGCATCGCCTGAAAGTATCAGTGAGGGCAGCCTAGATTAGGGTCCTTACCAGGTTCATAGAGGATAGCTTCGAGGGGATGAGGACTCAATGAAATGACCGAACTGGCGCGATCGCAAAAGGGTGGATAGATGGTACAGCAGAGCAAGAAGCGTTTACACGGATTACAGACGTCGTTGACAAGTGGTCTGGCGAGAGTCTTGCCCACGCGCTATCGAGAAGCGTCCGGAAAGCTACATGCGCGAGAAAAGCGAGTACTCTGCGCAGAATGTGCGAGTTTTCGGCATCAACTATGCGGCTGGGGCTTCTCGTGGTGCTTCTCTGTAAAGGATACAAATCAGATGGCCGATGCAGACGCTGGTGAGAGGGACTTATTATGTAGAGCACGTTGTTACACCTAAGGGGGAAGGGGAAGGGGGCAGTCAGTAAAGATCAGAGATCGCGGGGATAGCGTACGGACCTAATGAAAACCTCCCCAAGCGTACCGTTCGACTGACCATCCTGGAACTCTTCCGTGTTTGCCAGCTAGCATTCCAAGTTAGCTACAGAGCACGGACAATTATGTGGCAATCTACCTGAAGATTCATGTACCCATCCGTGCTGACGAGAAAACCCTTGTACTCCAACCCCCACTTTAGCCGCACAAATACCGGCTTCCCCGTGAGCTCCTGCAAAAACGGCTTGGGGTTGACCGGGTTGACCTAGACGATGTCACGCTCAGTATCGCCAGCGACGACGAGCAGGACGCGCAGGGCACGCACCGACATGGCTGTTGAGATCAAACAAGGACGCGTCGACCAAACGGATTTGGAAGCGGCCCGATCGCCCTCCGCTTTGTCTCCCGCCTCCATCCCGACCGCCCGGGGAATCCACCCCGTTCACGCTCACCACCATGTCTGATAATGAGGGCCATAGCGGGGGAATCCCCGGAGATGACGACCTCTCGCTCCCGAAGGCGACAGTGGCGAAAATGATCACTGGTACGCGTCCGTGGCGCCTGGTTTGCGCGCCATCGCTCACTCACTGTACGCGTAGAACTTCTCCCGAATGATATAGTGTGCGCGAAGGATACGAGGGACCTCGTCATTGAGTGCTGTGTCGGTGAGTGGACCCGCGCTGTGCTCACCTACGGCGTTTGTTGACTGTACTGCTCAGAATTCATCCATCTACTATCCTCTGAGGCCAACGACGTTTGCGAGAAGGAGTCCAAGAAGACCATAGCACCCGAACACATCATCAGTGCACTGAAGGTGAGTGCAGGCCATGTACACTTTGCACAATGAGCTCACCGGGCTCTCAGACCCTCGGCTTCGACTCCTTCACAGCAGAAGTCGAGGACGTCCTTAAGGACCATAAGCAAGCTCAGAAGGTGTGCCGCATCCTTCTTCCTCCGTTTACACCTCTCATATCCCTCCAGGAACGCGAAAAGAAGGTGTCCAAGTTCGAGAACTCCGGCATGACCGAAGAGGAACTCCTTGCCGCACAAGAAGAGCTCTTCGCCGCCAGCCGCGCCAAGTTCCAATCGACAGCACAATGATCATGACCATGACCACGATGGACCCTTCTTCTTGCATGACCGTGGCTCCCTCTGCGCCTGTTATCATTATTCCCGGACTGTAAATTTAGCATCTTGCGCCCTGTATGTACACATATTCTAATGCCTTTTCCCCTCATGCCGCCGACGCAGATCCGAGAGCCGCTTTTCTGGAGACTCCCCGTTCCACAGCGTGCCGTTTTCGGTAACCTCCATGCGTGGTAGGCCAAATTGTTGGATGATGAAGGATGCGGAGACTGACGCGTAGTAGGTCGCTGGACAGTGACAGTCAGCTTTGACGCTACGATCATACTATGCGGACGAGGAATCACCTTCATACACGTCCCCCTTGCACTTGATGAGGCCCGCCCCCAGACCTCCTAGGAATGAGTTCCCCCCACCCGTGACATCCGCTACGTCCTTCTGGTCTTGCCAGTATGCTTCAATCCATCTGCCACCCATGGCTCTTGTCAGCACGTAGGCCCCTAGGGCTCCGCTGCGAATGATGACGGCTCCTTCCCCTGCTTCGCCGATGTCATAAGCGAGGAACTTGGCGGCTGCCTGCTCGACGCTCTCTCTTGTTGGTGCACCGGGCATGGACAGCAAGCACTGCGCTTCCTCTGCGTTTGGGCTAGTTTACTGTGAACTTTTCTCGTCCATCGTACTTTGTTCGAGTGGCACACCTCAGTATCGAGATTGACGGCAACACCTTGATGAGCGAGGGCAACTCCTCGGGCACACATCTGTTCTGCACGTCCGTCAAAATTGTATGCTCTTGCCCCTCCTCCTCGGTCCCAAAAAAAGGACTGGTTGTTCACTCACCGGAATAGGCTCGTAGATTGTCGTCGGATGCCAGTCTGGCGTCTCTCGTACTTCCGACATGATTACCGAGGCGCGCGTCGGGGAGCAGATGAAGTGGAGTATTTCTGGCTGCTCAATACGCGTGCCTCGTAGGTCGCGAGGCGTAATGCGGATGCGAGGAGTAAGGTATTCGAAGCTGAGGGCATGGTGGTCAGCTTGGTGATCGAGGGTGGGATGATAGAGGATGCTGAGCGTGGAGATGGTAAGAGCGACGTCAAGTGCGCAACATACCCTCTATATTCTCCCTTGTAGATGTTCAGTGCGCGCGTCGTCAGTGCGTCTGGCTGGTCGCGGTAAAGCCACATCTCTTCGCCGAAAGCATTCAGCTGTCCCTCGATATTCCCTGGCCAATCCTTCCCCTTGTCGACTACCATGCCGAGCTGCGAGGGTGGAAGCCTGCATGATCATTGTTAGGACACTTGCGGGAGGATGAGGAAGCGAGACGCACCATATTCGCGCACCGACTGCCGCGTAGGTGCCGCCGCCGCCGATCTGAAGGCTTTCGTGAGGTGCTACTTCAGGCTTCGCTATAACCAACACACTTGACTATCCCCCTTCTTGTCTGCCAGCGGCCTCCCCTCATCATCCTGGTACGTGAACTCGTCGATGATGAACATCCCGAGGGTCACGAAGCGCGCGTCGTCTGAGAGGCTCATTCTGCTGTGCGAGACACCAAAGTGTGGTACGAAGTCAAGAGATTCACGTCGCCTGAGGAAATAGTCTTCGATCTCGTGAGCGCAAGAGCCAGAGCAAAAGAGTGTGCGGTCTCGGCGACGGCGGCTGCCATGGTGTTTATCATCTAGAGCCCGCCCGATCCCGCGATAACTGGGCGATAACCGCGTGGTGTGACTGGCCGCGGCGGGCCGGCGGATGCATTCCCAAAGCAGAACAATAGAGAAAACATTTATGGCTCAAACGCCGTCTGAGAGTGCCCAAGAGAGTACAGTACACGAAGGAGGCGTGAAAGTACATTTCGATAGATCGGCATTTACAACATCTCATTAGGCTGGCTCGCCTGCGAGTAACCTATCCCCTTCCGAATGCAGCGCACGTATCAGCATGTAGCGGCGGACGAAGCTCATGGCAGGTGTAGCTTCTTGCAGTAATGCAAGAAGTTCATTCCGACTCCAGTGACTCACTGCAAGCAGCGCGCCGAGGCTCCCAATGCCTGCACGATCCAAATCGTCGAGGAAGGCAGACAGATCGTGCTCCCTCTTGGCGAGGAATTTGGCAGCGGACACCTGCCACAAGTCAGGGCGAGCGTCTAACTTTGCCTTATTCTTGTCAGTATCACTCAGGCTGCTTCAAAGTAATAAAACGCTACTCACCCTGAGAGGCGAGCGTTGCGGAACACCGTGCAGGCTTGACTTGATGCCCCGAATGAGCACGTGGCGCTCGACAGCTAGCAAATCTGGAAGGAGCTCCTTGAACATCTCATGGAGGTCCTCTACGCTCCAGGGTCGCAAGCTGGCGACTTCCTTCGAGGTGACGAGCCCTACAGCAGCCAGGACTCCCGTGCGCGCGGACAAGTCGTGGTCGAGGGAGCTAAAGAACCAAGCGCCGAGGACAGGGTATGAGGCGTTCGATAGTCCCGCAGGTCCCTCCCGAAAATGGTCTATGAGGGTTCGTGTCGCGTTCGCACCCGAAGCTTTTATAGCGTCCGACAAGCGAGCCAAGGCTTTCGTCAATATAAAGCGGTGGAGGGGCTTCATGTCCGGAACTGCGCCTTTCAAGACATCTTCGACCTCAGCACTTGTCCACCCAGATATCACGACAATTGCCCCGAGGGTCCTGAGCCCCGCGCCCTCGAGCTTGGGTAGATACTGCGAGCAGTCCACTGACAAACGTGAGAGGAACCCCAGTATGGGGATTTGTAAGACCTCCTGTACCTCGTCCAGTTGCATCTACAGTCGGCATAAGCCACAGCGCCTTTCCATCTTTAAGGTCATGCGTACCCTCATTGGGCTCTTCACAGCACCGCAGGTAGCAGACATGGTCTTGATGCGCCGGGCCAGTTCATAGCGCTCGATATACGGCAGCTGGGGCATCGCCTCCGCAAGGGTGAACATGAGATCTGATGTTGTCCAGTTGCGCAAGGGATACACGTCCCGCGCCGTGCCAAGATCGCACTGTGCGAGAGCCGGAGCATGGGCAGACAGGTCGAAGTCGAGGTTCGCGAGGAATTCTGTGGCAAAGCGCTGCTGGCGAAATTGTAGCGAGCGTGGGCCAGGCACTGTGTTCCCGAGAGGGGGCACGCTATGGTTAGCAGGCTCCGTCGCGTCCATTGCATCGTCGTCTGAGTTCGAGTCAGACGAAGCTCTGATGCACTCGACGCTCTGACTTTGGCCAAATGATACTGACCTTCCAGGATGGGCATCCCTGACATAGGCTGTAAGAGAGGTAGGTCGTCGCATGCTTGCGAAGGAAGCGCTGCCTATCATTGTACGGAAGTCTGAGCACATCAATCAAGCTGGTCATTATTACTCTCACCTCGAATACAGCCTGCGTGCCGCCGGTCAGCAGCCGTTGCTTCTTCCTCGAGCGCGGCTCTTCGACAAAGCGATCTTGATCACTTGTAGAAGGTCGTGGCGGAGGCGAGTCCTCCAATGATGTTAGGTCAGAGTCCGTGTTCCCCGTCTCTTCCTGATTCGCATCGTCCGAGAGCTGTTGCACGGGTCCCATTCAGCTTCGGCCATATACGGCCATATACGACTGACACTCACTTTGCGTCTCTTCCTGTGCGCGGCTCGCTCGGAGATGGGCGTATGAGGTACTTGATCATCCTGATAGTCAGGAAATGAGTACGCGATTACGATGACCTGCGACAAGACTATCGAGACGCACCCAAGGTGGTGGATATTCTCGCCTAATGCGTTCGCTGATAAAATCAACGTCCCGCGTCACGTCGTCCGGATCCGCACGATTGTTCTCGATGTATGAGTTGATCGTACCACGGCTTATTCCCGTCATAGCGTGTATACCACTCCAGTCCAGTTTTCCAATCGTGTACAACCAGCGAACGTTGGCTCTGTCACCGCGCGTGTAATAGTTTCGTCTTCCACCGCCACTGGGGGTATTCAGCATCTCAAGGCTCCAAACTGAGTGATCATCTCACGTACAAGTAACGTCGTAGAGGATTGCGACCTGCGGGGTCGTACGGAATGAACCGAAGTTGGCCTGCGCCTCGAGTTCCATCGCCTGGAGGTGCCGGAATTGAGCGTGAGGTTGTCTGATGAGTGTCGATAGGAATGATACTATGCGGCGCCATTGGTGATGCTGCCGTGCAGTCATCAAGCTTCGGGATGGCGAAAGTAGAAGGAGGCCTGAGGGAAAGAGGACGACGTTAGGGTAGGAGGCAAGACGCGCGAAAGCATGTACGGCACCAGCGAGTGTGACGCCAGGCGACCGCACTCGGCAGCGACACGTGCATACCCCATAACTTCGTTGAATAGGACATTGTACGGGAAGATGCGCACTGACAGTTTGATATGCACGGAGACCTGGAGCAGGGAGGTGAATCGGCCTGGAGTGATATTGCACCCACTGTATCAACGAGCACGCGGGGGCCGCCTTTGACAGATGTCAAGAGTTGAAGAAGCCTTTACTGGTGACGAGGCAGATGCAACAGAGACTGAGACTGAGCCCAGGATGCATGGATGGTGACCTGGTCGCGCAAAGATCAGCCAAGCGAGTGCTCTCGGACAACTTTGGCATGACTCATTTCCGACGGAGTGATATAATGAACCTCTTCATCGTCAGGCCCCTCGGCGTAGTCGGGGCGATACATTCGCGTCCAAACAGCGGGTTTTCATCATAACTTCATTCTAATAACAGAGAATCTACTCGCTGTGCGTTAGAATCATCGCCGAAGAAGAGGGTGTTGCGAGACTGACCTACATAGTACGGAGAGGAACAGACAGAACGACAGAACGTTAGCTCACGGCGAACGAGCGCCGAATATGGCACTCAGGCTCGTTGTCGCGGGACCGACGGTCTCTTTGATGGCCTGGATGATGATGGCGGCCTTCACAGGCGAGATCTTGGCGGCTTCCTCGAGCAGGTCCCCCAGCTCCGCTCCGTCCCAGTGGCTGATAGCGTACAGCGCGCCCAGCGTCCCAAGGCCCGCGTCCGCCAGCTTTGGCAGACAATCGGACAAGTCCTGCTCTCGACCAGCAAGGATCTTGTTCGGCGTTCCGTTCCACAAATCGGGGCACGTATTGAGCCGGGCCTGATAGCTGGTTGGTATACACGAAAACCAGAGGGCGAAAACGTTACTCACGCGCATCATTCCTCTTTTGAAGTAACCGTCCGGCGTACTAAACTTGATGCTGTGCGCAAGAACGAAGCGCTCGAGGATGGTGAGCTCGGGAGCGACTTCCATGAGCATGATTCGAATATTCTTCAAGCTCCACTTCCCGAGCTCAGCAACGTCTTCCAAAGTGCTGATGCCACGTTCGATGAGCATTGGGGCATGCGTGGACAAGTCGATATCCAGGCCGGCGAAGGAGCCGATGTTGAGTGGGATTCGCATAGCTGGTTCCACCAGGGGTACCTGTCTCTCAGCGCGCTGCACAATGAAGGGGACGTAGTAGTTGCCCAGCCAGCCTTCCTGCGCCGTATTCTGAATGGCCATCTTCAGCTCGCAGTACAGGACGTAGCGGTGCAGTCTTGACAGCCTGCTGCGAATATGGGGGCAAGAATCGGATAGCAAGCCTTTGTCGGACCACCCGGCGACTGTGATAAGTCTCCCAAGGCTACCAAGCCCTAGACCCTGAAGGAGGCTAGAGTGCATGGAGAGGTTTGGCGTGAGGCTGGCGAGAAAGCGCTGAACAGGAAGTGTCCAAATTGCTGGAGCCTCGTCCAACCGTTGCTATGGATGCATTAGAACGTATGCACACATTGGCACTTGTGACGCAGAACATACCCTGGTAGCACTCTTCTCAATCGTCCCGTCCAGCGCGATGTTGCTGACGCCCTTTGCAAGAACGAGACACTCGAAGTAGTGCAGAGAGGGGATCGACCTCTGGTAAATCTGGACGAGCCTGTCCTGCGGCCACTGGCGCAATGGTAATACGTGCTGAGCGGTGCCGAGGTCACAGTTCGCAAGCGCGGCGTGATGCTGAGACATATCGAAGTCCAGATTGGCGTAGAAAGCCTTGAAGAGAGTGGTTTGGTCCTCGCTCGAAGCCTGGGTCGGAGGATGATCGCTGGTGGGCTCGATGTCGTCTTCCTCGTCATCCGAGGATATGTAGATGGCTTCATCCTGGCAGGTACCAGGTGAAGGGCCACGATCCGGCACATCCTCAGGTTCGGTCCCGGGGTTGGATTCTTCCTGTACTTCCATGGCAGGCGTGGCGATCTGTAGAGATCGACGAATAAGCAGCCGCAAAGACAGAGTATATGATTGGTTTCTCACATCGTTCGCGGGCAGTGGGGTCACTCGCGCAGGACGCTGTCTTGTTACACGAGTGCGGCTTGGACCGGAGCTGGGGGGTAGCCCAGTCGTAGGAAAGTCAAGATACCGCGTATCGACGTCTTCCTGTCTGTGACTGAACAGCTAACAATACGTATCAGATCGTGAATGTTCGGTACAAATATTGTAGCGTACATTGCGCGGCCCACCTCCGGCCCTTCTCAGGCAGTCGTGCCTATGGATGAGCTCATCTGTATCCTGAGGACATTTTTAGAAAGCAACGAGAGATGTGGCGGGTTGGCGCACGCACTAGAGGAGGGTACTTCCGGTAAAACTCGGCGTCCACATAATCCCAGTCCTCGATGATGTCGTTGATGGCCCCGTCTCTGACATAGCGGCTTATCGTAGCTGTAGACGCACCCGTCAATATTGTGACTTGGTTGATAGTCTTCCCGTATAGGCGATAGATGCGAATCATGGCCTTTTCCTTGCGAGAGTACTGATGCAACCTTGAGAGAAAGTATATCTTCGGTAACCTGCGCATGCACAATGGACCTGCGGATGCTTACTTGGTCTTCTTGGCCTTTCTGGGACGCGACCAACGTTGAGACACAGTGCTGTCTCCAGTGTCTTTGGCAGCGATGGAATCGACGAGGGGGTGGTCGGCGGATAGTCGATGCGGCGAGGGCTCAGGTACCCGTGCACCTTCACTCTCTACGCATTGCATCGGGCTTCCTTCGCTTTGGTGTGCGGCAAGGCTATCGTCGACCATGGGATGTGAGGAATGGGCGAGAGGATTCAGATGGCTGACGAAGAAAGCCTCGAGCTGCGGGAAGACGTCTGCACAGGAAGAGAGGATGTTGTTCATCAAGATGCGAGGGGTGGGCAGTTCCCTCCCTCCTGACCCGAGCTATAGGTCATCGCGAGCCTTTCTTCCGCAACGTCGTTCTGCCGGCCTTTTTGCTGAGGGTCCTTTGACTCCCTGTGTAGCAGCGGGGCGCGGCTTGCTATGTTAGAGGTTGACGCATTAACAGACATAAAAGGATCCATCACATCTTGGCAAGGCTGAGCGATTGCGAATGGAAGATGAAATCGGTGATGGGCAATGGAAAGAACAAAGACCGAGCGCATGAAGCGTGCCATTGCGTGAGTACAGGCCGGACTATCAGGGTCGTTGTTAGAGTCTATATTTTCTGCGCCAATCAGAGCAGCAGGGTAGGCGTGTGCACCGTGAGGTAAGGACGCCCATGATGGCACAAAGCAAGCAGCGTGCGAATGTGAAACTTCAACGAAATCCGAATTGATCCCGAGTCGGGACTTGCCGGCCCGGACCGACAGGTGATTACCTGATTCGGCAACAATGCATCTTGCCTTTCCCCATTGCGATGGAAATATGGCTCGTAGCGTATGAGCCAGACGCTCTCGATGTAGAGGTATGATGGCATGATTATATCCATCGCAAAGTCCTCTAACCGGCTGAAGCTCTATGAAGCTGGCCTAGAGCTCGTAGATGCTGAGAGTCAGGCCAGGATCAAGCGCTTCTACCACCGCGCAGATGCTTGTCGTCAGCCCTCTCAATAAAGCCGCAAGATAATTATCCTGAAATTGACTATACCAGGCTGTCTCACTGGACGTCTTCTCCCACGCGTGCTTCTGAAGCAGCATGGTGTGCCAGTCGCACAAATAACATTTGGCAAGACAGACGTCGGAAAGCCATACTTCGTGAGAGGTCTACATATAAAGCCGCTGGTTTTGACTGATAGTAGAAATTGAGACGACGCCTCTTGACCCTGCAATCGCCTTCAACGTATCTCACGACAGCAGTTTCGTCGCGATGGCTTTCGCTCCAGGTGGCGCCAACCCACCATCGTACAGCGTCGGCATAGATATCATGGAAGTTCGTATGCCTCGCGGTGAGACGTACGCATCCCTCACTGAGACATTTGGCGAACAGGTGAGTAAATATAAAGTTCTGATTATTCTCAGATGACATTTCAATCTCATTATCAGCTTACAACCCTCGAACGACGCCAACTACGCGCATTGCAACCGGAGGAAGGCCTACGGCACTTCTTCTGGATCTGGACAACGAAAGAGGCGTACACGAAGGCCCTCGGCATCGGTCTAGGTTTCGACTTCAACCGCGTCGAAGTCGACGTCGCGGCGCGGACAATTCGCATCGACGGAGTGATCCCGAAAGGCTGGCGACTGACCAGATTCGAAGCTACATCTTCCAGCGGCGCACCGTACATAGGCGTAGCAGCCGAGCTGACGACCAACAATGCACCTGCAGTCATCACCGACGCAGGCAGCGATACGCCCATAGTGCGCTACGACGCGGCAGAGTTCATACGCAATGCAGTATCAGCGCTAGGCAGTGACAAATGATACAACATACAATTGTAGCAACAACCTTTATTCCTCTTCAACTACGCCTGTTCCCCTTCTTCCACCGCCTGCACATTCGCCTGCGCCAGCCAGTCCGTATAGTACACACACTCCGTCGGGTTCACCGGCCCGCCCTCCTTGCAGAACTGGAACGACGGGCAGATGCTGCACGGCGCCTGCGACCACCCGAGCGATAGCTGCTCCTGCCGCACCGCGCGGTACGCGTACACTCCCTCGCTCTCCCCCAGATCCACGCCCAAAAGCAGGTCCGGTGATGGTGACCTTTCGAGCTTGCGCTTGCGCTTCTGCTTTTCCTTCTCCTTCCGGCGTCGTTCTTCGTCTTCTGAATCCTCGTCCTCGTCCTCCGAGTCGCTGTTCCGCGAGCGCCGCTTTTTCTTCTTCTTGCTGCTCACTGCACGCTCAATCTCGGAGTCGCTATCTTCCGATTCCGAAAGCTGGCGCTTCTTGCCATTTTGCTTCAACTTCTTCTGAGACGAGGTTTCGTCCTCGTCCTCCGAGTCGCTGTCGTGTTCTCTCGACTTGGACTTGGATTTCGAGCGCTTGCGCTTCTTCCTGCGTTCGTCCTTCGAGTCCTCCGAGTCCTCCTCGTCGCTGGTAAAGACAGCTTTTCTCCGTCGCTTTTTGCTCGGGCGCTCTTGTGAGTCGCTTCGCCGCTTGCGCTTCTTCTTGTGCGAGCGCTCGACCTCTTCGTCGCTGCTTTCTGTGTCGTCATGACGAGGTACGCTGATGCCCACGGGTATCTGCAAACCTTGAGTATACGGCGCACGAATTGTTACATATGAACACACCCTCTCGATCTCGCCGTCCAAGATGAGCACGTTTAACAAGCTCTCAACATGCTCTTCCGACAAGTCGGTGTCCGTAAGATGGGCGCGCTGCAGTGCGCTGCGGATCTTCTGCGCGGTGGGGTATTCAGGCTGGTAACCAATCGGGAACAGTGCGCCCTGCTTGTCCGCTGATTGACGAGGCGAGCTCTACACCAGTCATCAGCTCAAGTCATGCAGTCGAACGACCGACGCACCATGTCGCGCACAATCTTCAGACAAGCACGTATCAGGGTATTGATAAACGCCACATCCAGCTCGTTGTCTGTATACCATGGGCCGCCAGTGAGCGCGACGGACGGCTCGACGCCCTCCAGCATGTATATCTTGCGCGTCGGATGCTGGGACGGTGGAATGAGCTTAGGAGCGAAGCATGGGAAGGGGAGGCGCGTACCTGCACAGACTGAACGCGCTTGATGAGCTTTTTCTGCGTAAGGACCTTCAGGCATTTGTCGATCAGCGCCTGCGCGAGGTTCGTCTTCGCCTTTAGGTGCTTCGTCCAGATGCCTGCATTGCTCGCTCGCTTCACGCGCCCATTTCACTGAGTCTATCACGCACCTTCATTCTTCGACGCCTTGATATGACTGAGCACCAGTCCCTCCTCCGCCGTTAGGTCCTTCGTTCTATCCGCTGATCAGTCTTCACTTATGCCAGTAACAAGCAAGCACAGACGCACACAGTAATCTCCTCCTTCGTCACCGCGCGGAAGCTGACCTTCCCCTTCTCGTTCTTCAAGCTCTTGAACAGCCCGACCTTGAGCAGGAAGTTGAGCGCGTCCGTCCGCGCCTTGTTGTCCGGGATGATTTCCGCGACATCTTCGACGGAGAGCTCCTGCGAGGGCGTTGTGGTCGCATGAGCATCCAGACGAATAGCCAGAGGTACGATAGCTAACCTTGTTATGCGCCTTGAGTGCCGCCTTGTGTAGTTTCTTCTCGAGGTCGTTGGCTTTGCGCGCCGACATGATGAAGGCGGGAGCAAACGGCCACTCGATCGACGCGATCAGTCACGCGAAGTCATCATCAGTATGAGATTGGTTCTGCTTGAAGGAGTCGTTCAGAGGATTCCTAGTAGCGCTAGAGCTATACTGTTACATGGGTATATTGTTCTACATCGCTACAGTAATGGGAGGCAGAGTAAATACATATAGCGTTCGAGATATCGACTGCGTGAGTACTGTGTAACGTCGTCAAAGGATCCAGCGTCCTGGATGACAAAGAATACAGCGTGTCAGTAATACGCCCACAGAAGCTCCGACTGCAGTTCAGCTTCTGCGCTATCGCTCTCCCCCTCCGAAATCGTCAATAGAGGCGATCTCCATTCTCGCGCACCCGTCTCCTTCTCCGAAGAGGGCCAATAGATGCCGGACAGCTCGAAGGCTCTCAACGCGCGCAGCGCTGGCAGTTCATCTACGATGCCCTCGTACAGGCCCTGTGGATACCGTCAGCGCGTCAGTCGGATATGAGGTCGGAAATGAAGGTGACGCAGCGTCCTGCGCGCCAGCCCGCCAGGCCCATGAACGATGACGACTTACGACATCTCCTGGATCCAGAACGAAGTCATTCGTATCCAGGCGCAGATAGAGCAGCTGCGGCATGTGTTGCGCGAAGTGCGGCAGAAGCGCGATCGGTGGGGAGGTGGCCTGCGCGGTGAAATGCTGGATGGGTGAACGCGAGCCCGCGAGACGTGCGACGACGTCGGGCGTGCAATCACCGCTGGCTAGGTGAACACTTGAGACGTGACGGGAGGGGATGATGGCGAGGGCGGCAGTGCACGAGCCCGTAAATGACGCCAAGCGCGGCAGTGCGTGCTCGGGAAGAGTGACGGGCTTCTCGAACGCGTCCGGCGCCAGCGAGTGGACTTCGAGATCGCGCAGAAGAGGTGTCGTGCACAGGAAGGATGCGACGTGCGCGTCCATGACAAATGTGCAGCGAAAGCGAAGGAGATGTGGTAGCGCGCAGCCCGCTAGAACCCAGGACGCTCGGTGATCGAGCGCGAGATCGAGGGATGTGAGGCAAGGCATCGTTCGTAGAACGCGGGCGACCAATTCGTAGAAGGGTCGCAGTGGGGGCGCGTGAGACGCACCAGTGATGCAGAAGCTACGCGCATGCTGTGCGAGCTGAGGTCGCCGGGCAAGTGTCATGACGAGGGACATGTTCCCCGCCGCGGAGGATACCTGTACATCTCGGTAGAGGAGACGTACGGCTGTCTGGTGGAGGGAAGAGCAGAGCAGGGATATAGACGCAAGCTCCCCTTGCGACAGATGCTGACATACGCGGTCCAGTACCTCTGTAGGTAGCATTGTGATGGAGTGCATGTCGAGGGGGGAGTGTGAGTTGCAGGGCGACAGCTCGGTCAGGCGTATCACTCGCCTTATACGTGGCGGCAGTGGTTGATGGAACGCCCATTAGACCCGTCATGGCTGTATAGATTCAATAGCTGCCAGATGATGCGCGTAGAATCTGGAGATGAGTATACTGGACATTGGCTCATCAGCGCCGGAGACAAGATGTGATCTCCCCTGCTCGGCAAGTCCCGGCGAGCGTCAAACGCGCCGGCGTCGCGCTGCATTTGGGCACTTTGCACGTCTCCTCTCAACTCCCACCACCACGGCGATGCTAGCACTACGCGCCAGAGTCAGGTCAAGAACCCTTGGCGCACCTGCGCTCCGCTTGCTATCACGAGATGCGCACTGCGGTCAGCCCAAGTAATCTCGCCGCTTTCCATTTCCCTAAAACTGTGTTAGCCCCGTACCCCAAACGGACCCACAATTGTGGCACCCTTTCTGCCGCGGACGTCGGGAAGAAGGTCGTCCTGGCGGGCTGGTTACTCCCTGAAAGGTATAGCCCAGAGATCCTCCTCGGTCAACAGATGAACTCAACTCCGCGAAGGAAGGCCGGCAAGCACGTGTCTTTCTTTCCATTGAAGGATTCATCCGGTGCCACACAACTTGTTGTCAAACGCGATGGCTCAGCTGCTGGGCTATCCGACGTCACGGTTGAGTCCGTGGTCCTCATTGAGGGCGAGGTCTCTCTTCGTCCAGAGAATCAACGGCGTGTGCGTATTTTTCTTCGGAACACTTTGCTGCGGGCATTCATAAATTGATAAGGGCGGTACAGCCGACATAGACATCGTCGTGTCGGACTTCAGAGTGCTTAATCCTGCTCAAGAGGACTTACCGTTCGTGCCGTCGGACGTTACACATTTGGTACGTCCTTTCTTGCACAGTTCCACTCGCACGCCCGAATACAGCTGGTGGGGATATACGGGCGAAATCCTGGATATGGCACATCCAGTGTTCTACGAGCGCGGGCTACCCAAGGGACCCCAAATATTCGCAAGAATACCCGATGCCAGAAATCGGCGACTTGGCGTTTGTGTCCGAACATCGGGTGAGCCTCTGCTATAGAGGCACGATAGGTCTCGACTTACCGAACAATGATGCAGTGAACCTAAATGCTCGCATCCTGCGTACGAAGACCTCCGACCAGCCTCTTCTGCAAATTCAGCATTCAGCTCGCCCCACGCTTTTGTCGTCGTCTGCCGCCCCGCGTGATGGCAAAGTTTAGTGGTGGAGTGAGCTCTCATTTCTTGCTGCGTATCACGCTTGTCCTTTACTGACCAGCCCGAACTTCAGCTCAACGTTCGCGCTGTCCCGCTTGTGACCCCATGCGCTGCGCTCCGGGCTTAGGTCAGAAGGAATTGGGCTGAGATTGGGAAGTCTTTGCTGGTCAAACCCGAGCATTCCCAGAGGGTTGGGCACACAGAGCACAACGGCGCAGGGATTTGAGGCGTTATTCTCGTGGCTGTCGACCCAGAAGCCCAGCGGGTATAGCTTTTCTCGTCGAATGGGAGCTCGGCGTACACATTCGCAGAGAATCAGAGCGTACGGTTACTTACCGTGCGGTCACCGTACGCTCTGTTCTCCGAACGACGTTGATGCCAATTTCCCACCGCGAGGGTTTCTCTGTCAGCTCCCTCGTCGCTCTCCAGTCACAACCAACATTTCCTCCAGTTGTTCCCCATTTGCTGTATTCGGGCGTGCCGATGGCGTGCGACCGGACGACTCTGCTGACCTTCTCACAACATCACAGGCGAACGAAGATCTGCGCGCGCGGTACCGGTACCTTGACCTCAGGCGCACAGCTTTGTCAGAAAACATCCAGAAGCGCAGTAAGGTTGCGCACACCGCACGAACTGTATTGGAGCAGGAAGGCACGTTCTCGACGCCACTCCGTGTATGACCGTAGCCAACACGTTCACCTAGGCTTCACCGAGGTTGAGACGCCCGTCCTGCTCCGCTCCTCGCCCGAGGGCGCGCGAGAGTACCTCGTCCCCTCTCGGATCGCCCGCGCAGAAGACGACCGGCCGGTATTCTACGCGCTCCAGCAATCGCCTCAGCAGCCGAAGCAGCTGCTCATCTGCTCGGGCGCCGTCGACCGATACTTCCAGCTCGCCAAGTGCTTCCGCGACGAGGGCGGCCGCAAGGACCGGCAGCCGGAGTTCACGCAGATCGATATGGAAATGGCCTTCGTCTCTTGGGGCCCAGATGAGGCCTCTCTCGCGCGCGGTTGGCGCATCGGTGGCGCGGAAGTGCGCGACACCATCGAGCGCCTCGTCCCCGCAATGTGGGCCGCCGCCGAGGGTACCGAGCTGCCCTCGGATTTCCCTGTCATGACCTACCAAGAGGCAATGAATCGCGTAAGCCCCGCCGTTATCGCTTGTCTTCAAATCCTCACGCGCCATCCTATTGTACAGTTTGGCTCGGACAAGCCGGACACGCGCTTTGGCCTAGAGGTGAGTACGTGGGCGCCTTATGACCGTGCCCCTGTATGACGGCGAGCGAATGAAGATCAGCGATATCACGCCCTACCTACCCTCCGCCCAGCGAGAGGCGCTAGAGCGCGAGGGCGAGATTCTGCAGGCGCTCATTGTCCGTGGCGGCGAGTTTACCGCTGCCTCGCACGCTGCCCAAAGCGGGGCTGTAACGGTGAGCTGCACCTATGACACCGCCCCGCTGTCGTTTGACTCAGACACGACCTCAGGAGCGTATCCTCATCGATGAGGGCAACCGGGCATCGTGGCACCGTACATCCAGCATTTTGGCGGGACTCCCGTCGCCGTCTGACAGCGCGTGCGAGATACCCTCACTGCAGCCGGGCGACCATCTCTGGTTAGCACGAAGAACCAAGCTGGCGCAGGTACGCTCAAATTACCTGTGACCAGGACAGCGGCGCTTATGATTCTGTCAGGGTGGATCCACGCCCCTTGGCAAACTCCGTCTCCAGCTGTCAGAGCTGGCCCAGCAGCGTGGTAGGTTCCTCTCAGGCCCACTAGCTCCTCCATCCACTACCCAACTGACAATTGTAAGGTGACCTGACGCTCCCCGCCCACGCACGGAATTTCCTATGGATAACCGAATTCCCATTGTTCACCAACGCGGATGAGGACAAGGAGTTCCTCGCGCACGGTCGCTGGAGCAGCTCCCACCACCCCTTTACCGCGCCAATGTGGGAGGACGTACCAAAGATGTACGATGGGCGCATCAATGAGGTTAGTGCGAATGCCTGCACTTATACAGAATTCTCCCACTTCCTTACCTGCCGCACATTACTGACGTCGATGTCGTTCCCAGGTCCGCGGCCAGCACTACGACCTCGTGCTGAACGGCGTCGAGATTGGCGGTGGCTCCGTCCGTGTGCATGATGCGGCCATGCAGGACCATATCTTCACCAACATTCTGCAGGTCAGCCGCGGCATTCATGTCGTCGTTGATGACTTGCTGACTGACACTGCGATCAGCTGAGCCCCAGTGAGAAGGCGCCGTTCGAGCATCTATTGCACGCCCTGCGCTGCGGCGCACCACCGCATGGAGGCATCGCACTGGGTATGTAGCCCTTTCCTTCCTTAACTTCTCTTCCTCGCCTGCTTCATCTACTAACAACATCCCAGGCTTCGACCGCATCATGTCCATCCTCTGCAACACACCGTCCATTCGCGACGTCATTGCCTTCCCGAAGACCAGCGGCGGCACCGACTTGCTCTTCCGTAGCCCTGCGCCAGTAGGCGAGGACGTGCTTCGCGAGTATCGGTTGGAGTACCTGAAGAAGCCGACTGCGTCGACATGAAAGTGCTATTCGCTCCGACATGAAGAAGCCGACCGCATCGACTTAGGAGTGTCGATAAAGCTACACCACTCCGGAGAAGCTCATTTCGCCAGCTTTTGGCGAGAACCACCACTCACTTGCATCATTGGTAACATAGACATTCAAACTAATGCAACACATACACTCTGTTCGGCATAGCCGAATGGCCTCACGAATACGAACAGACAAATGATTGTGGGATTGACCCCGGGCCATTGATTCCGGAAAAGGTAGTCGAACATGAATGGACGTGCGACCAGTAACGCGTCCATAGCCTTGAAGGAAAAACCTGCCCACGAACGAGGAAGCTAGAGAATCATGATACGAACGACGATATGAGTACATGCGAGATAGTCTGAAAAGGTCCGAAGGTGTACAAGGGCATAGGGCAGCCCTAATGGTAGGTAAGAAGACGAATGGAGGACATGTTGCTTGGTGCAATTGGTAGAGCGTCCGAAGCTACTGGTGTGGAATCTGCTTCGCGGGCAACGTTGGAAAGCATAAAGATAAGTTGTGACGCGAAGGACTTCGCAGCAACCACTACGAAGAGCTACGCAGTCGCTGGGTGCAGGGGGCTCATGCAGCTGCCACAGCGTGCTTCTGCTGCGAAGTGTCGTCCGGCACGACATCAGTGTCTGGCGGGAAGAACGTCGAATGACGCGGCGTCGTTGCATCGTCCGTCTCGTCCGTGCCTGCAGAGCCCAGCCGCTGATGTGCATCCGTGAAGGACCAGGAGGGGTTCATCGGATCAGGCGCTTCGTACACCACACCCGCTCCGCGTAAATCCGGCGTCGAATGCGAATGTGCAGGCCCTTCAGGATCTGATCGAGCATTGTTCTCGTCGATGACAGAGAGCACAGAGCGCAGCTTTGACTCGGCCTTCCGCGGAGGTATCGAGTGGCGTCGCGCGTGCGTGGGCGAGGTCGAGCTTGGCGGAGAGCGTGAGGTTGGCGATGTGGAGCGCGGTGGCGTGAAGGCGGGCGGCAGACTCTCGGCCCACTCCGCGGTATCTGAGCGGTAGACGTCGTCGTTTGAGACGGACGCGGGAACCCACGACGGGTTCATTGATGCCAGAACCGAAGCCGCCGCGGGTAGGCCATTAGAATGCACCTCGGGCGTTTGAGCGGTAGGCGTTGATGCTGACGAGGTCGGCCCGCCCATAATAGAAAGCGGCGGGAGGATGGAGTAAATTTGGTCTTTCGCTGGTGGCGGTCCGTAGGCGTCGAAGGGGTCTGGCACAGTCTGCAGCATGACCTCGATTACGGGGTCCGAGCTTGTTAAAGGTTAGATATAGGATTAGGGGTAGACACTAGGGACTCACGCTTTGGAAGTGAAGCGGTCGAGTACGTCCATCGTGGAGCGTACGACCACGCACGTCTGCCGGCTTTGAGTAATTGTATGAAGGAACTGGCAGCGTACTCACCTTTCCTTGGACCACATTCCACACTTCCTCTTCATGCTCCATGATTTCCTGGTAGTGGTCGACCTTCAATTCATCCAGCTCATCCACTTGTCGTTGTAGTACAGTCAGGGCTTCACGGAAGCTCTGCAAATCTGTGTGGGGTTAGCATAGGGGTACGAGGAAAATCGGGGACAATACGCACTGCGTTCCTTCCTGTTCATGTTCCGGGCTTCCGTCTGTCGTATAACCTGGCTCTTCTCCCGCAGAGCTCGCTCATACTGTGCCGACCTTTCCTGTGATGGCGTTAGAAGCGTCGGTATGGTGCATGGTGAGATATCAGACGCACGTTGACGATGGTCTTGTACGTATCAAGGTGCTGGCGAAGGGGTTTCTCGAAGGTCTTGTCGATGGTATCGGCCTGAAGGCTGTGATCAGATACTGGTAAAGAGAGGTGGACGGCGACGCACCAAGACGTGCCAGTGATTGCCCATGAGATGATGCAATCCAGAAGCAGCCAATAAGCGTGTACCCGCTTCGTATGAAGGGCCCTTGAGCCTGAGGGTATGTGAGAAGACGTATAGCGTTCAGTCTTCTAGCCACGCACCCACTGCATGCCTCCAGGGCATCCGCGAATGCGGCTGTCGCCCGCGACATCTCGACCAGCGCATTGCGGTATCGCGCGCTATTCTCCATTAACTAGAGCCAGATAAGCATCACGACCTGGGCGACTATCTGGGGGGCGCACCTCCTCATACGCCTGAATGCTCGCCTTGAGGTCTGCGCGAGTGATAATCTTCTCAGGACCGTTGGCGCCGAAGTTCATCGCGGAGGCGTGCGTCGCATCGGAGAAGGTGGGAGACGGACTGCGCACAGCGGAGGGCGAGGAGTCGCGGCGGCTTGCGCCAAAGGCAAGCGTGCGCAGAGACCGTGGGCGACCGGGGGCCATAGTGGCGACGACGGTGGAGGACAAGAGGTAAACGTGCACCGCAGCGTCCGTGAGCCGCCAAGTCCGGCGCGATGCCGAATTCGATCACCGGCACGCGGACCTCTTCAGACGGCGCAGAGCGTACTTGCTCAAGGCATTCAGAAGACGGCGCTTATGTTGTCTTACCAGCTATGTGGACACTTTCACTCTATTGAAACTCAGAAATATCGGATGAGGCGGGGCATGCATTATCACTACCAGTAAGCGCCCGAGGAATAATAGAGGGAACATGATATGAAGGGCTCCCGACATATTCCACCGCCTATCAAGGGCACGCTCCCGAGGAGTATAGGGAAGGTTTTATCTGGGGCAATAGTCAGTTGTAAGAACGAGACGAGAACAGCTGAACCATACCTGGCCCTCCCCGACGCAATAGCGTTCATCTTCTCTGGCGAGTCCCGCAAGTAGTACAACTTCGCTCTCCTTGTCCCCCTCGCGCGCGAGTTGATCTTGATATCCTTGATATGCGGCGAGTACACGAAGAAGCGCACCTCCACGCCCGTCCGCTGCACGATATTCCGAAGCAGGAAGCTCGTCGCCGGGCCGCGGCGGCGCACGTCCAGCAACACACCCGTGAACTGCGTCGGCGCGTGCTCTTGCTGCACAGTCAGGACCGAGCCAATGGGCACCCGCTGGGGGGAGTTGCGCCCGAAGAGGCGGTCCGCGACGGCCTTGCGGCGCGCGTTGGGCAGCGTGTCCTTCACGTATTCCATGACACCTTTGCCTTTGAGCACACGCTCTGGCGGAAGGGTCGCGGTGGGCTCGATGCGAATGGGGTTGAGTGCGAAGGGGTAGGGCCGGGGCTGCACGGGCGGCCTGCGCTGCGGCTCGCTGGAGGCGGGCTTGGCTTTATGTGCCGGGGGTGGGGGCGCGGCCTTGGAAGCGGAGGCAGCGGACGCGCCAGTCCTGGTAGACATCAGACGCGGCCATCGTTTGACCGCGTTGGAGAGCATGGCTGGTCGCGTCGGCGTCGCGGTCAACGGGGAAGAACAAGCGCCTCGAGCCGGCCGAAGAGCGTCGATCGCAAGCTGTCACGTCACGCTCGAGTCCCTCTCCGTCCTCGATTTCTGCGGTACAGTTCTGCTCTTTCGTGGCAAGTTGTTACTTTGACTCCTCATGCGAATGGAAGGTCACATAGAATAGCGTATACGACTGTTCCCCAATAAATATGCAGCAAATATGGGCAGTAGGCGGGGACGCATACGATTACAGCCACCTTTGCACGGTGTGCTTCTACGGTATTTTGCAGTATATGATAGTACAAGAGATACAGTCCAATGTAGCAGCTCAGAAGCCGCGGCCACGTCCCCTGCAACAGTTCAGACGAATACCTGGGGATGGGAAGCCACGAACTCACCTTCCCCGCCCTCTTGGGTATGGCGAATAGCCACGGTAGCCCCCGCGGTATCCGCCGCGGTAACCGCCTCGTCCGCGTCCACGGTTGAATCCAGGAATATTTGTCCTTTTTGGGGTCACCTATATGACTTGTCAGTAGGTGATACGAAGGGAGAGTGAGGGGAATTGGTACCTTGATCAACCGACCCTTGAACAAGGAGTTGTCCATTGTGACAGCGGCATCGACATGCTCAGGCTCAGCAAACTCGACGTATGCATACCTGCAGGCCTTGTCAACATATGCAGCAATCACGAGATGGAGGGAGACGCACCCCTTCGGATGCCCAGTGAACTTGTCGCACAAGATCGTCACCCGGTTGATCGTGCCGCACGCCTGGAAGTGCGCCTGGATATCCTCTGGCGTCGCGCTATAGTCGACCTGCATGCCCAGTCAGTTGTCCATACACACCATCATCAGTCACCCACGCACATTTCCGACATATATGCTGCGGTTGTCTGCCGCCGTTTTGTCCTCCTCCGTGTCCATGGGCGCGCCCCCACTGACCCCCGACTCAGACGCCTTCTCCGCCGCCTCCTGCATCTCGCGCAGCTTCGCGGCCTCCTTCTCCATCTCCTCGACGCGCTGCTTCATCAGCATGATCTCCTGCAAGGCCAGTCAACCATCTTGTCCGGTGCTCTTGTCCTCAATTCCCCCGTCCGCGTATGTGTGCTTCCCCCACCCACGCGTCTCGCGCGTTGGGTGCACACGCGCGGCGAGTAGCAGAAGGAGCAAGTACACACCTTGGTCTCCTCATCCTCGACTTCGGTCGCGGCACCGTTCGCTGGGGGGTTCGCCTCCGTGTCGGCCATGGCGTCCAGCGGTGAGGGTTATGTTTGGCCGTGTCGTCACAGAGGACGAAATTTCCGCGGTGACGGCATCTTCCGGTCATTCACGTGGAAATCCGCATTTGGTCGACCATTTTCGGTGAGCCCACCTTGTCCTGAACGTCGAGTGCATTCGACGCCCTGGCTTTCGAAATGCCATACGCTCCACCTTGTTCTCCGTCCTCACCCTCTTGTCTCTGTGAGACCTCAGGCACTTCAATACAACTTTGAACACCAACGCAACTCGCTGTCGTACGCCCTCATTCTCCCGCCTCAATGTAGTAGTCCGTGTACGTGCGTGCCCTTTCTCAAGTGTTTTTTGCCAAACAACCTGGTCTCAAGTCCAACTTGATGACAGTCGGCCTTTCCCTTCATTGTTGCCCTTACTCTTCGTCATCACTTTCAAGACTCCAGGTGCTTCTCGCTGTTCGCCTTTCAACAGAAAAGTTTCGGCCTTCACATATATACTTACAAGCACTTCGAAGAGGTTATCCCTTCTTGACCCACCCTCAACTTCAGTTCGAAGCCTGCACCTTCGTCCAAAACAAAGATTTGGATAATCACTCAATCGACATCATGACCTTTCCTGACCGTCGCTTATACTGCACTGACTCTCGCGTCAGCTTCTGGCCTGCTTTGTTCGTGATATTGCGCTGATCAGCCCCGCCCCACGCTCTCCTCTGCCGGCTTCGCTGTTGCCTGAATCAACACGCTATCGGTTGGTGGGGACGCGATGCTTACGCTTCAAAGGTCTTCACAGGTGGGCCGTGGCCGAGGTTGGCTGTTCCGCATGGCGGCGTCCCTCAATGCGTTTCGACTCCTCCACACGGCCTATCCCGGCTTCAGCACCGCTTTATCTCCCACTCTCAAGTCCTCATAGGCCCATCCTTCTACCTGCTTCGTCCTCGACTACCCATCGATCCCTTGGCCGCGCATGGGACTGCCATTCCTGCATTCCTCTGCCGATGTCAGGCGCAGCTGGCTGTCATACAGTATCGAGCTGCTCTCGGGCGCGCCCGGCGTATCAGGCAGAGGCGGGCGTCATGTGGGACTGAGGGAAAGAGGCTTGCGGTAGGGCGTGGGGTCTTTGGCCCGATTCTTTCGTACGGCCCAATGGGAACGCTAGTAGATGCGGCGGTGCGCGCCGGGGCCCGGACGCCTTCGTCTGTCAAACTTCGCAACAGACCAGTTTCTAGCGCAGATCTCAGTCATCGTGGCCATCTTCGTAGCCACAAACGGTGTATAGGGCTGTCGTCTGCCACGAGAGGGAGATAATTGATCTAAATTGAGTTCAACATGATGCACATGTGGGGTGCCTGAGATGCACGTGGGCAGAGATACCATTCCTGGCTGCGACAAGCTTGGCTTCCGCTTTCGTGTTCCCTCCTTCTCTGTGCGCGCGACGAATGGCAAAGGGCGATGAGCTCGTCAATATGACCCTGCCCACGAAGAAGAAGCAACAGGACGACAGCGAGCAGTTTGGCTCGGACATCCACAAGCCCCTACAGCTACAGCGGAGACGGGTGTGGAGAGCCTGCGAGAGCTGCAGGTGCGACCCATCCCCTCTGCTGCGCACATACTCTAACAAGCCCCAGGCGCAAGAAGATCAAGTGCGATGGTAGCGAACCCACCTGCTCGCAATGTATGGCTTCGGGATCGCAATGCACCTGGCTACAGACGAAGGACAGGGCCGCGCTCAGCAGACAGTATGTGCCCGCCCCCCTCCGCTTATCGTGGCGCTCACCTCAGATAAGCTACGTCCAAGAGCTCGAGGGACGCCTCCTACAGATGGAGACTCTCTTCAATCAGCTCGCACCTGTGCTCGACCAGATTGGCATATCAACGAATGGCGGCAATCTCGCCGAGATCCAGCGCGCCATTCCTTCAATTCCCGCAGAGAACATCACGAAAGCTGCGAACATACTTAACAACACCCCTGCCCAAGCACCCTCCGCCGAGCCTTCGCCTATCAAGGTCGAGGAGGACGACGTGAGCGACTCGTTCGGGCAGCTCGCTGTAGACGAATACGGGCATGGCCGATGGATGGGGGGTTCGTCATCAATGTCCCTCATACAGTCTCTGCGCCAGATCACCACGACTCCCTTGCAACATCAGTCGCCGATGGAAGAGAATCCTCCAGAATCTGGCCCGAACAAGCTATTCTTCCCCGCCACTGTGTTCTTCGGCAAAGTGCGCGCATTACCTGGCCCTGAAGAGGTCGAGTACCCCGAGCGTGAGCTGGCCGACCGGATGGTGTGTCCCTCGACCACCTAGCTACCTGCTAACTTACCACATACCCCGGCTAGGTCGACGCTTACTTCAGCCGCCTCCATTATCTGCTACCGGTTATTGACAAACCGACGTTCATGAAGCAATACGTCAGCCTTATGGATAACACCCATGACATCGTCAAGCACAGGACTGAGACAGCCTTCATTTCCCTCGTATTCGCCGTATTTGCGTGCGGCGCACCCATCGTCTTCCCCGACCGGATGGACGACGGCGGTATGGGCATGATCTATTATGAACGGTGCGTTGCACTCGGACTATAGTACCCGCCTTCGAACAAGCGCTCAACCCTCGTTTCAGTGCCCTCATCTTGCACTATATCAGTCATGCAAAGATCCAGGTAGAGCACGTCCAATGCTTCACGCTGCTGTCTTCGTTCTTGTGTGCAGTCAACTGCCTCCCACAAGCGTGGCTGCTTATAGGGCAAGCGGTTCGGATGTCGCAAGACCTGGGGCTTCATGTGCGTACCATGCAGGCCGCCAAAGTTTTCCTGACCTGATCATCTGATAGCGCTCGCCTCGCCGGCAAAGAAACCTGTCTGAGGTGCAGAAGGAGACGCATAGGAAGATCTTCTGGGGCGTCTACGTGATGGACCGCATGCTCGCACTCTCGCTCGGTCGTCCCTTGGGTATCAACGACGCGGACTGCGACGTGGAGCAGCTCGTTCCCGTCGATGATGACTACCTGCCCGACTACCTCATGCACAAGGTGGCCCCAAATACCCGGCCCTTCCTGATGACCGGCTTCATCCTGCTGACTAAACTGTACCATCTCGCCGGCCGCATGCTCCGCGAAGTCTACTCTTTGGACATCGTCAAGGATAACGGGGACCCCGACAAGCAGGCTCAACTACAGCGGACGGTGGAAATCCTTGATACAGCCTTGCAGCGATGGCTTGACGAAATCCCCGAGGTTTTCAAGAATAGGTCGGAGCGGGACGAGCATGTTTGCGTTGGGACCGTTCTGCTCAGCCACTACTACTCCGTACAGATGGCTCTTCACCGCAACCACCTGCCTGTGAAGCGCGTACAGGCGAACCCCAAACTCAGCGCGAAGTCGACGGTCCAGGCAGTCAACGCCGCTCGTTCCTGCATTCACCTCGCTCCGTCGGTGAAAGCCGTTGTGCCTCCATCCCACGACCTTGCATTCTTCCTGCAGCACCTATTCAGCTCCGCGGTCATCCTTCTCCTTTACGCCATGCACACGCCGAACACCCAGGCCGCGCAGGCCGCCATGGAGGAGGCGAAGGCGCCCCTGGTGGCGCTGCAGTCGTGGGAGGGTGTGTGGCCCGGCGCGAAGAAGGGCCGCGAGCTTCTCTCCGAGCTGGCGCATACGGCCGGGCAGGCGATGGCGCGCAATGCGATGGAGAAGACGCCGCCGCCAGCCACCGTCGCGCCCGCCCTGGCGGAAGGCCGGCGCTCAGTGCACATATCGACCGCGCCCCCGAATGCGGCGGCAGCGGGACGGGCTATCAAGAGTCGATCGCGGCGCAATCTGTCGCGCGATGGGCCTCCATCGAACCGTAGGCTCGATGCGGTTTCGCCCTACCGTAATTGTGCGTGCCTATCTCACCGCCGATGTATTTTTCTGGTTTACTGATTTTTCCCCTTCAGCCCAGCGCGCCCGCTCGTCTTCGCGGCGACGCGGTCTGGATGACGACGAGCTGACCGCTAATCCGCTGTCGTCTTACTACAACACGTTCCCGAGTCCGGTATCCCCACACCCGTCGCAAGCTGCCAGTCCGCACAGCTCGCCAGCCTCCGTCAACCTCCCCTCGCCAGCGCCCGGCCAGCAAATGGACGTTGGCCAGGACATCCCTCACATGAGCATGTCTGGCAGCTTCTACGGCCCTCCGCCAATATCCCCGTCGCGGTCCGGCTCGTCGCAGTACGAATTCGCCGACTATGGGATGCAGAGCATAGGTGGCGCCCAAGGATGGGGCAATGGCGTCAACGGCAACGGCGCTGGGCCCAGCGACGGGTTGGACATGTTCCCGCCGCAGAGCTCGCAGAGCGGGCAGGCTTTTAACGGCGACCAATACGGCGGGTACAACTCGCATCTGACTGGCTACGACGACATGAACATGGGGAGTCTATCGACTCCGCTCACAGCGCAGTTCGCGGAGCCAGGGTTGCCGTTCAGCGGTTTGGACTTCCTGCGAACGTACGGGAACACGAATGGAAGTTATCCGCCCGCGCGGGGGAGCAACGCCGACCTTTGGAGCAGCTTCGACGGCGCCGCATTCCAGTACAACCCCGAGATGCCCCTCGTCTACAACGAGAACCACACGAACGACGGGCCGGGCTGATGCGGCGTTGCCTGTCGTCCTCCTTTTTGCCTTGGGTTGTGCTCTCGTGCGTTCCCGATTGCGCTCCCATATCTATATGTTCGACCGTCATCCTACGTCGTTTTTCTCCGTTCTGACCCAACCTTCCCTATGTCTATGTCTATTATCATCCATCTATGGCCGCTGCTCGTTGTGGTGAAATCTCGCTATATTCTTTGCTTTTTTTGTATTTGTACAATATCTGTAGCACCAGCCGCATAATGAACACACGTACGGACTGTCAGTGTATAAGTATGTAGGAGGCGGGGCACGGACTTCGTACCGCGCGGGGCGTGGACAAACTGTAAACTAGGACGTTGTTGCTAATGAACTGAAGCCGTCGGAAATTCCTTTGCTCGAGTGAGCCAACGGAGTAAGCTGAGTCTAGTTGAGGATTCTTTTGGTCGGAGGCTTCGCCGAGGACATCCCAGAGCTCACCGAACGATGCCCAGATACGCTCTATTGACTGTGATGCGATAACATACATCCCGACCTCGTCTAGTAACGCCTCCCTCTACCACTCATGCAACGACTTGCACCCTGGTCTCGCGATATTGTTGCCCCCACGCAACAGAGGAGCAAGGATCTTGCCACCCTCGATAGTCTGCGCGACGATAGCATCGACCTCGTGCGGTGTAACTCGTCCGTACCAGACGCTCTGTCCCGCGGGTAGGCAGAGCTGCAAGTTCGTTAGCTTTTCACACCGCAACGATGTTGAAAAGCCACTTACAATCGCATTACCTGCGTATCTGTGCCCGCCTATGTGCGAGTTCTTCAGGATCAGCGCGCGCTTCTCGGACTGCAGGCCCTTGAGCTGCTGCTTCACGTGTGCCTCCTTCTCCTCAGCAGAGCCAGAGAAGGCTTCAAGCGGGTCGCTGCCCTGGCAAGCTCAGCGAAAGTTCTCATAAGGTGAAGGGAGGGGACCGTACCATATGCGCTGTCGGGTCCTCCAGTCGCGTGTCGACCTGCCAACCTTCTTTGGTCAAAGCGTTGCAGAAGCTGCTCTCGAGTGTCTTCGCGGCGATGTGGCAGCGGTTGTCGCGGCGCTTGTGCGAGCCTACATGGGGAAGTGCTATGAGCGACGGTCGCGAGCTTGCAAGGGAACAGCGATGAGCTTACAGAGTAGAATGACACAGCTGTACGGGATGACCCAGGTCTTCATTTCGCCCGTAGCATTGCCGATGTGCGCGTCGGGTGCGAGAGCGGAGTCGTAGAACGCCTGCGCGTCCGCCTGCGTCGGTGCCACGCCCGTGACGATCGTGTAGTCCGGGAAGACGAGCACAGTCTCGCGTTGGTGGTCATCGCTCAGGGTGTCGTGGCTGCCGTTGAGCACGGACAAGCGCCCTGCGGTCTCAGCGGCGAACACGCCGTCGACTGACTTCGCTGCCTTCGCATGATGATGGTGGTGGTCTCCGTGCGGCTTCGCATGGTGCACGCTGCTGAGGTAGGAAGCGAGGGTGCCCTTCACGTCTGTGACCTCGCGCGCCCAGTCGGCCTTGCCTGTCGAGATCACGACCTAAGCTAGGGTGAGTTCACTGCAGCAATGATCGGGTGGCGCGCACGCACCATTCGCCTGTACGGCTTCACTGAGCCCAGCATTCGCGTCTCCATGTCCACATCGAACTTGGATGGGTATTCCTCATGGCCTGCGCGTTTCCCGAGGTCAGCAATGAAGGGAAGGAGGGGGCGCTTGTGCGCACCTGCATCGCACGGATCAGCGCACGATCGGCACGCTGCGTCTGCTGCGACGGGCACCGACGCTGCCTCCAACTGATGGGTAATGTTATCCTCATTGGTGTCCTGGCCGAGGACGGTGGACTTGAGAGTGCGGAGCCTGTGCATCACCGACATCGTGCAGTTGGGTCGATCGGAATAGGGGAAGTCGATGGATCAGTCAAGCAGGTCAACGAATAGCGTTCCAACCACAAGCAGGAGCGACAGAGCAAGAGGAGAGAGCCTGGTCAGCAGACGAGTCCATGGCAAGAGCATATAAGAAGGCGTACAGCGACATCGCCGGGTAAATTCGAAGGGAGGTCTTGACGCGGACGACCGGCAGTCACGTATCTTATCAGATTGGTCTTATATACTCGCCGACAGGAGGCGCAATCGGCTTCAGCTGCGCATGGCTTCCTGGGGATTACTGTACGTATCTAAATACACCACTGGATTGGCGGAAGTATTGAGTGACTCACGATGGCTCGCACAACTACCTCGTTCTCTCATCCTCCTCCGGCCGCCGACGGTTCGACTCCGTGGACCCATCCGAGTCTGACGCTTCACTTCACCTATGCAACCTCCACATCTCCAGTAGCAGGGCCGCCAAGAACGGAACCATCAGCGGGAAGCACTGCAGCGGGAGGATGTAAGAAGATCTGTGGTCTATATTGAAAGTCCAAATGCAGTAAATTATTGTGGTACACTTCAGTTCAACTTGCGAGAAAACGAGACACTAGTGCAGGGTGCTTAGCCTATGATTTGTACAGTCAAGATACCCCGGCGCGCATGAGGGGCCAGGGTCCCTCGTAGGGAGCAGAAGAGAAAAGAGAAAACAAAAGCAGATAATCCGATCCCTACAAAAACTCTATCAGCTGCCGTCGACGATGGCGACACCGACGACCCGCACTCACCAGGAATCTCAGTCGTCCAACCCCGTAAACTCCAAACCCTTTCTTCTCCGCGACTTGGCGTACCGCCCCGCGCTCTTCCCCGTGTCGTCGATCTCGTCCTCCGTCGTGGGTTCCGGCCCATCCTCCTCAGTTCCGCTCTCCGCACCTCGTCTACCCGCCATCGCGCTCCCGTTCAGCACGCTGCCCTCGCCCGAGTACGTGAAGCCCTTGAACTTCTCCTGCACGCTCGACGTCAACGGCGAGCCCTGCGTCGCGCCCTTCCTTTGCTTCTTCGCCTTGATCTCGATGCCGCCTCCACGACTCGGATTCCTGCTGAGCGTCGGGCTCTTCGGGTCCGTCTTCTCCTGCCCCAGCGGCCCCAACGGCATGTGCCC
This sequence comes from Schizophyllum commune H4-8, assembly GCF_000143185.2. Taxonomy (NCBI): domain Eukaryota; kingdom Fungi; phylum Basidiomycota; class Agaricomycetes; order Agaricales; family Schizophyllaceae; genus Schizophyllum; species Schizophyllum commune. The sequence goes on from NW_026089542.1 coordinate 2,667,557, forward strand.
GCCCGACTCGCTCAGGCTCTGGCTCACCCACGCCTCGCTCGGGTCGTCCTCGTCGATCTCGCTCTCGCCCTCGTCGCCGATAATCTCGCTGATGTCCGCGTTCGTGAACTCCGTGTCGAAGTTCGCCGTACTCTCGTCCGACTCGATCACGGGCTTGAACGGCGGCGTGACCTGCTTGAGCGCGAGGAGGTGCCAGTCGATGGACTTGAAGAACGGGTGCTCCTTCAGCTCCTCCGCGTCGCGCGTCGCGCCCAGCCGGTTCTTCGGGTTCCGCGTGAGCAGGCCCTTGACGAACGACTTGCCCTCGTCGCCAATGACACCGCGCGGGAAGCGGATCTTCCCAAAGCAGATGTTCTTGTACATCTGCTGCGTGTCCTCCGCGTAGAACGGGCTCCAGCCACAGCACATCTCGAACAGCAGGACGCCGAGGCTCCAGAAGTCGACGATCTTGGAGTACCCGTGCTCGTCGAGGAGGATCTCGGGCGCGAGGTATTCGGTCGTGCCGCAGAACGTAGTGGTGAGCTCGTCTGGGCGCAGGTCGGCTTTGCTGAGGCCAAAGTCACATAGAGCGACGTGGCCTGTGGCGTCGAGAAGGATGTTCTCGGGCTTCAGGTCGCGGTAGACGATATTGTACTTGTGCAAGTGCTCGAGCGCAAGCACAAGCTCGGCGATGTAGAAGCGGGCGCGCTCCTCGGTAAAGCGCGTTTCTCGCTGCAAGTGCCAGAATAGCTCGCCCCCGCTCTTGAAGTCCGTGACGAGGTAGAGATCCGTCTCGGTCTGGAACGAGAACTTCAGACCGACGAGGAAGGGGCACTCGAGCGAAGTCTGCAGAATCTTGCGCTCGCCGATCGTATGGGCAACCTCCTTCTTCTGCACGATTTCGCGCTTCGACAGAATCTTCATGGCGTATATACGCTTCGTGTCCTTCTTGCGAACCTGAAGGACCTTGCCGAAGGTACCGCGTCCGATGAGCTTGAGGAATTCGAAGTCGCGTGGCGTCAGTGTTCGCTTGTTCTATGATCCATGTTAGCACAATTGCCACAGGAGTTTTCTATCCCATCGTATTGCCGCAAGCAATGGTATGGCGGCTGGCACAAAGCCAGCGCAGCTCCACGATGATGCTTGCTACCCTCGGGAGTCGAACGGCGAAGAGCGACGCGACGTATGGCGCCTGCTCCAAGCCGGGCATACCAAGCCGCCGACTCGGCTCTCCGATTCGGCCCAAACCCTCGCGGCAACGCTAGTGGCAAGCAAGTAGAAAGACGTACCTTGTACTGCTCGTACGTAATCTGAACGCGAATTTCGCCACTAACTTGCTCATTCTCGTTCGCGTGGAGCCTGGAAGGTTCAGTCAGCCTCGCGAATGAGCGATAGATGCACTGATGCGCCGTCGAGTTCAAGGAGTCTCCAGATCAAGATAGGCGCCTGAGCGAGCCTGGCGCTCATTGTGACGCTTTCGGGCGCCCACGCCAGAGCTGACAGACTGCAACTGTCTCATTGCGGTATGCGCAAAGGCATGACGGTGGCGGCGTTGGTCGGCATTTGCCGACGTTCTCGAGGCAGCTCGAAAGGGACTCGACTCGACGGGCAGAGGGATGAAGAAGGCGTACGCACTTGTACCACTGGTCGACGGTGTGATCGTGCACGAGTGTGGGCGTAATCTGGACCATGCCGAGGAAGCCCTGGTTAAGCTGGGTGCGATCATAGACGTTGAACGTGAGCTGGGACTTCGACGATGTGACGTCGCTGTAAATTTTTCGTTAGTGGCGCAGCAAGTACAGGGAGGATGACCACGCACAAGGCGACCTCATGTTTCCAGACGGGGTTGTGGGCAGACAGGCGACCGAAAAGGCTCTTGTCGCTCTTGCCCGATCCGAGCGACGAAACGGGGGACGTATTGTTGCTCTTCGTGCCGTTCGTCGCCTTGTCTATGGCGGCTGAGACCTTTCCCAAGGCGGCGAGGGCGGAAGAGGAGGATGTGGGAGGAGGGTTGACGGGGGTAGTAGCGCCGTTGGCGTTGCGCGTGGGTACGCCGCGGACCTCCTTATCCGTCTCATCGGTCGGGTCGCGGCTGACAAACTCGCTCTGGTCGTAGGTGACGACGACGTAGGGGCGCGAGTTCGGCGACGGGACGTTGAGGCCACGGGCCTGGATGAGCTTCACATGGATCTTGCCCTTGGAAGCATTGGGGCCGGCCGGGGCGGGCGATGGCGATGGCGCTGGGGAGAGGTCTGGAACTGGGCGTTTGGAGCTGCGCGGCGGGGAGGACATGTTGAATTCCGGGGCATTAAGAGAGAGCTGGGTCGTGGGGAGAGCCGCAGCAAAAGACGGATGGAGGTTCTGTTGAGGCTGCAGCTGTGATGAACCCAGAGGTGTCACATCACCGCTCGTGCCGACGGCCGGATCCGTCGCCCCTAGCTGGCGGCCGGGGCCGATGGGCGATGGCGGCGCGCGACTTAGCAGGCGATGGTGGAATGAAGTGCCAGTCGGCGTCGGGGGCTGCTGGTGCTGCTGATGTGCATCTGGCGCCGGAGGAGGGCGCGAGTCAGACGACACGGACTCAAATGGGTTCCGCTCGATCTTCTGCGGCTTGGGCGTCAATTGGGAGTCGAGCGAGAGCGGCTGCGGCGACGACGGCCAGAGTTTGAGCATGATGGATGATTGGTGCGAAGAGAGTTCGGGGGGAAGATGGCGGTCAAAGTCAAAGTGGAAGAGCAGGTGATATCATCGCGCCTCTGGTCAGGACAGATTCCCCGCGCGCGAGCTCCCCCGGAAGTGGAGCATCAGCAAGGCATCACCATATCTCCTAAAGTAGGTTACAAACCGCGGGAGCTCCTCCTGCCGTTCGTACTCTATCTACGCCGCCACCGCCATACTGTCCGGCCCAGCGTCCGGGCCCTTGGCGGCATCGCGGGCCTCCTCCTCCCGCTCCCTGGCCTCCCGCTGCGCGCGCTCGACCTTCGCCTGCACCTCCGCCCAGGCGATGCCCATGTAGACGGCCTGCATCATGCATCCCCCCATCACCCCCAGGCCCATCGTCCGCTTCATTGTGTACCACGGCAACCGATCTAGGACAACTGGTCAGCGCACGCCACCCGCATATGCACACCGCTACTGACAAACCGCGCTGACCGCGGCTGACGTCCCCAACCCGGCCGCGATCGCCTTTACGTCCCCCCAACCGGCGCGCTCCACGAGCTCCTCGAGGAAGACGTACGTGCCAGCGATCGCGCCGACCAGCGGTCCCGTGCGCCCGCCCTGGCGCAGCGCACCGAGGATCACCTTGTAGTTCTTCGTCTTGTGGTAGAAGTACCACCCGCCGACCGTTCGTGGTGGCCTGTGTGCATTTTCGGCCCTGTACTGCAGCGAGGCGTGGCGCGCGCCGCGCCGGATGCCAATGAGGGTGCCCAGAACGGACGCGCCCAGGGGGACGATCCACAGGCGGTCGGGAAAGGGGAGGCGCACGCGCGCGTCCTCGATGGGGCGCGCGCTTAGCTCTGCCGTGTTCGGTGGAGGGGCTGTCGATGCTGCATACGACGTCGACGCGTCTGCCATGAGCGCCTCTTGGGCGCCTGTTCAGTTTTGCGAGAGCGACGGTGAGCACCGCGTTTGATCCGTACGCCGACTGTCCGACCCGTGCGCCGAGTGACCCGGAGTGGATCGGCTATGGCGGCCCGCGGCCCTGCCGAAGGGGGAACAATTGCAACACCATCGCGCTATCGATGGCCCTCTTCCCCATCGACAGCACCCTCTTACCCATCGTCACCGACATATGCCAGGTCCAGAGAAGATGGACGGGACTCCGTCCATTGAAACCCAACCCGTCAACGTACACTCGACTCCAATGCTAGCTGTGGCGAATCTCTACTGACGCGGGAGCTCGGCAGGTTGGCGAGCTGCACGATTGCAGTGACCAGTCGCCAGCACGGCACTGAAAGCTGTACAGACGCGCGAGCCCGCCAATGAATGCATGGTCGTCATCAGTCTTGTTAACCAACCTCGTCACGGTCGTCATTGCGCCAGTGTGCACCTTATCTTCCGACGACTATGCCTCTTTTCTGAGTTCTTGGTTCTTGTCTACGCTAGCGCTATGCGAAGGACACCACTAGTATCTGCTGTCCCTTTCAAAGATAACCCTCTGCAGCAAAGGCGCCACACCCAAGACGAGATCCTACCTCGCGCCCATTTCCTTCGAAGGCCCTACTATGACAAGCGATCTTATGGGCTCATCACATACTTAGGTATGCGTTTCACCTGCCGCCTTTCCATAGGTCGCCACCCTCGGGCCGTATATTGATACTCGCCTTCTCGACGCGTACACTGCAGCCATGCACGATGACACGCCGCCCTCGTGTCATCACCGTGATTACACGCTCGTAATCTGATAAGATACAGCGCCCGCCGCCTATCCGCGTCAACCGAAGGAACATTGCCGCTTGTTCGAAGGGATTTCTTATATATGCTGAGGCAGTATGGCTGCTGTCGTCGACGTTGTTCTAACCTGCTTGACCTGTCTTTCGCTCGACCGATTGATCGGGGCGAGGCAACCCCTGCTACCCGCCCGTTCACCCTCGCCACCGTCTTCGTTCAACTTCATTCTGCTTGACGCCACCTTATTGCTGAACACCCACCATGCTCTCCAAACTCCGCACCCTGCAGTCCATCGTCCTCTGGCAGAACACTGACGAGGAGAGCATCACGCGCGAGCTCGAGGGCGCTGCCGTACCAGTTGCGACGGATCCGTGTCGTTCGTGTGCAGAGCCTTGCGAGGAAGGTGAGAGGGTTGTTCTGGTCGCGCAAACTGATGACCTCGAGGTATACAGAATTTATACTAACCATTAGTCGTGCTCACCACCAGGCCACGAAGAGTACCCCTACAAATTCGACGTGGACATGGAAACCCGTATGCTGGGGTCCGTCAGGCCCTACCGACGTATGGCCATCATCTCCACGGGCAAATCCGACTGGGACATCGAGGTGACCTGGACCAAGGGCTCCCTCGCCTCCTACCTCTCCCGCGTCAAGACGAAGTCCAAGCCGTGGGGGTCGCTCACCTCCTCTCCTGCTGCCTCTGCTTCCGATCCAAACACACCACCCGTGAAACCTGTCTCCGGCGTCTTCGCCTCCACCTCCTCTTCTTGGTTGTCGATCCTCAATGGTAGTCATGCCACCCTCTGCGACGATCCCACTTCCGGGAGCTCGAGTTCACATGCACCTCCGCACGAAACCGTCCTCGTCTTCCCCGACTACACCCTCGTCACTGGAGTGGGTAGGACTCAGGCGGATGCGCAGGCGCTGTATGATACGGCGCTGGCGCCGGGAGCGAGCCCGGGTAACACACCGCCGGAGATGGGGACTTGGGTGATACCGTATGGGGTGGTGATTTTGTTGTGTGAGTGGATTCCTTCATAGGGCGGTGCTGAGAAAGAGTGATCTACGGAGACGTGGGAGAGGGATTGACGAAGGGAGGAGAGGAAGGGGGGGGGAGGGAGAGCAATGAAGGAAAGCCATTGACGATATCCATCCCAGGCTCCCACAAACGGCGAGACAACCGATGCGCGATCGCGGCGAAGACGCTGGAGACGAGCTTTTGCCAGGTGCTGGGAAGCAGGGGGTGGCAGGCTGATACGAGGCTGGAGGATCCGACAGTGGAGATGGTGAGCTTGATGATGCATTTTTACACTTCTGTGCATACCACGTCCATCTTCATACACGCCGTGCACGTCCTTATTCACGCCGTGCACATCCTCATCATTCTGTACCCTCCGCAGCCACGTTCGCTATCTATGTCAGTCCGCATACTAATAACTAATTCACAGGGCTCAGACCCTCTCGAAGCCTTTAAAGGAACCGTTGAAGAGAAGGAGGCGCACATCAGGTCGCAGCTGAAGGGCCTACAGAACGAGAAGCGCGCGCTGATCCTGAAGAACTCGCACATGGGCGGCCACAAGTTCGCGGGGAATTGCATCGTGAGTAGCGCTGCTGGAGCCTTCTGCTAGCGCCACGCACCTGGAGTGAAGAGGAAGCTGACATGTGGACGGTGCGAAGCTGACGAACTTTTAGATCTACACCCCCGCCGGCTTCGGCGTCTGGTACGGGCGGGTGACACCACATGAGGTGGAGGCCATTGTGTCGCAGACAATCGAGGGAGGAAAGATTTTGCCTAAGCTTCTGCGCGGTGGTGTGAATATTTCGAAGCCTGGGTGTCAGTCGTTGAATGAGTGGTAGGCGATACATGGACGATGGACTTCTGCATAGTACAGTACATTCACTACAGTAATCCAGAGTACTCAACTACCGCTGCTTGGGTACAGAGAATCAGAAGGTTACCACCAATTTCCGAACTCCCATTGGACCTTCAACTTTGTGGGTACCAGTGTGTGGGCGCATTCACGGACTTGACCGAGGGCTAACGGTCCGGCATCCCGATCCGCGTCGAGGCGCCGCACGACGCGTCTCGGAGGCGGACTTGGCTTGCGATCGACCATGATGTCTCTGCGCCTGGCGGAGTCCGCCCTTCGCCCCAAGCCTCCAATACCCTTCCTATGCTCAGGCGTTGCAAGATATAACGTGGGCATCACACCCTCGCTGGGCAGGACGATCCTAGCGAACGCCAGCACCGCGCACCGGACCTTTACATCCCTCTCGCGCGGCGTGGCACGGCTCGGCCTGCAAGCATGGCGTAGGCCTGCCGCAACACCCGCATCTACGTCCTCTCCCTCCTCTACATCCCAATCCTCCCCCATCCTTCGCCTCCTCCGCCCGCAGCCTCGATTCTTCTCCAGCACACCACCCTCCCTCTTCTCGCGAACACCA